>NC_052148.1:42492902-43092902 GCF_902713615.1 Scyliorhinus canicula | reverse complement strand
CCGTACATGTCCCTGCCAAAGAATCTTGAGTTGCACTCTCTTTCTCTGGCCAGCTCTGCCCACCTTTCTCGGTGTTACATTAGAATGCTTCTCCACGGCATGTCACAATGTCAGAACAGCATTCTGAAGCATTGGCGGCCCCACTGCAATCTCTTCAGTGTTTCATCCAGGTTATGTTATAGGGTTTTCTCCAACGTCGTTAGTTCCATGAGGTGTACCGTGGTTGCCACGGTGACACAGCTAAGAGAATTCATCCTCCAGTGCCCCTTCTGGTACTATTGGTTCTCACAATTCCTGCCACATTTTTGTCAATGTTTCTCTGTCCCACATCTTTTTTTAAAAAAAAAATGTTGAGGCGACTCTGAATTGTTTGTTGACTGACGAGGATCCCATTGGCGGACAAAATCTAAGAGTTTTTTTGTATCCCACACTGAGATGCTGTCAGGTTGGCATTCATGTCCCTCTCTTCAAGGACTCTCATTCATTGATTTAACATGATGCTGCTTCAGATGACAGACGTGGATTTTTTCTAAAATTCCAATTAAGAGGCAATTTAGCGTGGCCAATCCACCGACCCTGCACATCTTTGGGTAGTGGGGGTGAGACCCACACAGAGAATGTGCAAACTCCACGCGGACAGTGACCAGGGCTGGGATCGAACCAGGGTCCTCAGCGGTGTGAGGCAGCAGTGCTAACCACTGTGCCCCCATGCCGCCCTGGCAGACATGGATTTTGATCCATTTCCCAGACATAGAAGATCAGTGTCAAATGCAGTATGGCCTGAATTCAAACTTTAATCTCCTCAGTGCTTCACCCTTGACTGGATGTTGTTTTCCACCCTCACAGATCGATTGTACCAACAAAATGTTTCCACTCTGGAGAAGATCCAAGAAGAATGGCAAATGGAGCACATCCAAACCTGTGAGGTAGGCAGAATATACATAAGCAAGATAATATCAAATACCTCTCCATGCTAGGCAGGCCAGTGAATTCACGAGAGACCTACTAACGTTTGTGAAGTAAATTTATGTGATAGTAAACTCCACATTTGGATTGCTGTTGTTGATAATGGTACAGCAAGGTGAAACATTTATATTGTATTTCTTCATTTCACCTATGGTGATGAATTATTTGTTTTTTAAGACATTCTTTGCCACCATTCTGAAGATGCACTGAGATTGTGGTTTAAGAACCTGATGCATTTCTATTTTTAAATATTGAATGATGGGAAAGCCTCTTTGTTGCACATTGTATTTTAAAATAAAAGCCAGCAATAAGGCAGTGTATGTCTGCCTCAGGCAACCTTCATTTCCTCCACACATCCGTCTCGCTCTCCTCGCCTCCCTCTCTCTCCCTCCTGGCCTCTCGAAAATGAAATGAAAATCGCTTATTGTCACGAGTAGGCTTCAATGAAGTTACTGTGAAAAGCCCCTAGTTGCCACATTCCGGCGCCTGTTCGGGGAGGCTGGTACGGGAATTGAACCGTGCTGCTGGCCTACTTGGTCTGCTTTAAAAGCCAGCGGTTTAGCCTTGTGAGCTAAACCAGCCCCTCTCCCTCCTGAGCTCCCTCCCTCCTCTGCCTCTCTCTCCCTCCTGCCGCCTCTCTCCCTCCTGACCTCCCTCCCTCTTGCTGCCTCTCGCTCCCTCCTGCTGCCTCTCGCTCCCTCCTGCCGCCTCTCGCTCCCTCCTGACCTCCCTCCCTTCTCTGCCTCTCGCTCCCTCCTGCTGCCTCTCTCTTCCTCCTGCCGCCTCTCGCTCCCTCCTGACCTCCCTTCCTCCTCTGCCTCGATCCCTCCTGCCGCCTCTCTCCCTCCAGCCGCCTCTCGCTCCCTCCTGCCGCCTCTCTCCCTCCTGACCTCCCTCCCTCCTCTGCCTCTCACTCCCTCCTGCTGCCTCTCGCTCCCTCCAACCGCCTCTCGCTTCCTCCTGACCTCTCTCCCTCCTCTGCCTCTTGCTCCCTCCTGCCGTCTATCGCTCCCTCCTGCCGTCTATCGCTCCCTCCTGACCTCTCTCCCTCCTGCCGCCTCTCGCTCCCTCCAGCCGCCTCTCTCCCTCCTGCCGCCTCTCCCTCCCTCCTGCTGCCTCTCCCTCCCTCCTGACCCCTCTCCCTCCTGCTGCCTCTCTCTCCCTCCTGCTGCCTCTCCCTCCCTCCTGACCTCTCTCCCTCCTGCCGCCTCTCTCTCCCTCCTGCTGCCTCTCGCTCCCTCCTGACCTCTCTCCCTCCTGCTGCCTCTCTCTCCCTCCTGCTGCCTCTCTCTCCCTCCTGCCGCCTCTCTCTCCCTCCTGCTGCCTCTCTCTCCCTCCTGCTGCCTCTCTCTCCCACCTGCCGCCTCTTGCTCCCTCCTGACCTCTCTCCCTCCTGCCGCCTCTCTCTCCCTCCTTCCGCCTCTCACTCCCTCCTGACCTCTCTCCCCCTCCTGCTGCCTCTCCCTCCCTCCTGCCGCCTCTCCCTTCCTCCTGCCGCCTCTCTCTCCCTCCTGCCGCCTCTCCCTCCCCCCTGACCTCTCTCCCTCCTGCCGCCTCTCTCTCCCTCCTGCCGCCTCTTGCTCCCTCCTGCTGCTTCTCCCTCTCTCCTGACCTCTCTCCCTCCTGCTGCCTCTCCCTCCCTCCTGCTGCCTCTCCCTCCCTCCTGCTGCCTCTCATTCCCTCCTGACCTCTCCCTCCTGCTGCCTCTCTCTCCCTCCCTCTGCCTCTCCCTCCCTCTGCCTCTCTCTCCCTCCTGCCGCCTCTCTCCCTCCTGCCGCCTCTCTCCCTCCTGCCGCCTCTCTCCCTACTGCCACCTCTCTCCCTCCTTCCGCCTCTCTCCCTCCTGACCTCTCTCCCTCCTGCCGCCTCTCGCTCCCTCCTGCTGCCTCCCCCTATCTCCTGCTGCCTCTCTCTCCCTCCTGCCGCCTCTCGCTCACTCCTGCTGCCTCTCCCTCCCTCCTGACCTCTCTCCCTCCTGCCGCCTCTCGCTCCCTCCTGACCTCTCTCCCTCCTGCTGCCTCTCCCTCCCTCCTGCCGCCTCTCTCCCTCCTGCCACCTCTCCCTCCCTCCTGCCGCCTCTCCCTCCCTCCTGCTGCCTCTCCCTCCCTCCTGCTGCCTCTCCCTCCCTCCTGCTGCCTCTCTCTCCCTCCTGCTGCCTCTCGCTCCCTCCTGCTGCCTCTCTCTCCCTCCTGCTGCCTCTCTCTCCCTCCTACTGCCTCTCTCTCCCTCCTGCCGCCTCTCCCTCCTCCTGACCTCTCTCCCTCCTGCTGCCTCTCCCTCCCTCCTGCCGCCTCTCTCCCTCCTGCCGCCTCTCCCTCCCTCCTGCTGCCTCTCTCTCCCTCCTGCTGCCTCTCGCTCCCTCTTGCTGCCTCTCTCTCCCTCCTGCTGCCTCTCTCTCCCTCCTGCTGCCTCTCGCTCCCTCCTGCTGCCTCTCGCTCCCTCCTGCTGCCTCTCTCTCCCTCCTGCTGCCTCTCTCTCCCTCCTGCCGCCTCTCCCTCCCTCCTGACCTCTCTCCCTCCTGCTGCCTCTCGCTCCCTCCTGCCGCCTCTCTCCCTCCTGCCGCCTCTCTCCCTCCTGCCGCCTCTCTCCCTCCTGCCGCCTCTCCCTCCCTCCTGCTGCCTCTCTCTCCCTCCTGCTGCCTCTCGCTCCCTCCTGCCGCCTCTCGCTCCCTCCTGCCGCCTCTCGCTCCCTCCTGCCGCCTCTCCCTCCCTCCTGCCGCCTCTCCCTCCCTCCTCGTCTCGCTCCCTCTTGCCGCCTCTCGCTCCCTCCTGCTGCCTCTCGCTCCCTCCTGCCGCCTCTCGCTCCCTCCTGCCGCCTCTCCCCTCCCTCCTGCCGCCTCTCGCTCCCTCCTGCTGCCTCTCTCTCCCTCCTGCTGCCTCTCTCTCCCTCCTGCCGCCTCTCCCTCCCTCCTGACCTCTCTCCCTCCTGCTGCCTCTCCCTCCCTCCTGCCGCCTCTCCCCCTCCTGCCGCCTCTCCCTCCCTCCTGCTGCCTCTCTCTCCCTCCTGCTGCCTCTCGCTCCCTCTTGCTGCCTCTCTCTCCCTCCTGCTGCCTCTCTCTCCCTCCTGCCGCCTCTCCCTCCCTCCTGACCTCTCTCCCTCCTGCTGCCTCTCCCTCCCTCCTGCCGCCTCTCCCTCCCTCTTGCCGCCTCTCTCCCTCCTGCTGCCTCTCCCTCCCTCCTGCTGCCTCTCCCTCCCTCCTGCTGCCTCTCCCTCCCTCCTGCTGCCTCTCTCTCCCTCCTGCTGCCTCTCTCTCCCTCCTGCCGCCTCTCCCTCCCTCCTGCTGCCTCTCCCTCCCTCCTGCCGCGCCTCTCCCTCCCTCCTGCCGCCTCTCGCTCCCTCCTGCCGCGCCTCTCCCTCCCTCCTGCTGCCTCTCTCTCCTGTCGCATCTCGCTCCCTCCTGCCGCCTCTCCCTCCCTCCAGCTGCCTCTCCCTCCCTCCTGCCGCCTCTCCCTCTCTCCTGCCGCCTCTCTCTCCCTCCTGCTGCCTCTCTCTCCCTCCTGCTGCCACTCCCCCTCCTGCTGCCTCTCTCGCCCTCCTGCCGCCTCTCTCGCCCTCCTGCCGCCTCTCGCTCCCTCCTGCCGCCTCTCGCTCCCTCCTGCCGCCTCTCCCTCCCTCCTGCCGCCTCTCCCTCCCTCCTCGTCTCGCTCCCTCTTGCCGCCTCTCGCTCCCTCCTGCTGCCTCTCGCTCCCTCCTGCCACCTCTCGCTCCCTCCTGCCGCCTCTCCCTCCCTCCTGCCGCCTCTCGCTCCCTCCTGCTGCCTCTCTCTCCCTCCTGCTGCCTCTCTCTCCCTCCTGCTGCCTCTCTCTCCCTCCTGCTGCCTCTCGCTCCCCTCCTGCTGCCTCTCGCTCCCTCCTGCTGCCTCTCGCTCCCTCCTGCTGCCTCTCTCTCCCTGATGCCGCCTCACGCTCCCTCTTGCCGCCTCTCGCTCCCTCTTGCCGCCTCTCCCCCTCCTGCCGCCTCTCGCTCCCTCTCCCTCCCTCCTCGCCTCGCTCCCTCCTGCCGCCTCTCGCTCCCTCTCCCTCCCTCCTCGCCTCGCTCCCTCCTGCCGCCTCTCGCTCCCTCTCCCTCCCTCCTCGCCTCGCTCCCTCCTGCCTCCTCTCGCTACCTCTTGCCGCCTCTCGCTCCCTCCTGCCGCCTTTCTCCTTCCTGCCGCCTCTCGCTCCCTCTCCCTCCCTCCTCGCCTCGCTCCCTCCTGCCGCCTCTCGCTCCCTCCATGCCTCCCCCTCTCTCCCTTCTGCCTCTCGCTCCCTCCTGCCCTCCATTTGCTCCCTCTTGCCCTCCATTTGCTTCCCCCTGCCGTCCTCTGGCTCCCCCCCGCCCCCTCTGGCTCCCCCCCTGCTGCCAACTCCCTCTCTCTGTCCCCTACCTTCTTCTCTCATTCGTCCTACCTCCCTCTCTCTGTCCCCCTACCTCCCTCTCTCTGTCCCCCACCTCCCTCTCTCTGTCCCCTACCTTCTTCTCTCATTCCTCCTACCTCCCTCTCTCTGTCCCCCTACCTCCCTCTCTCTGTCCCCCTACCTCCCTCTCTCTGTCCCCCTACCTCCCTCTCTCTGTCCCCCTACCTCCCTCTCTTTGTCCCCTCCCTCCCTTGAGGTTTCTTGAGCGTCACGAATCTTGCGAGAGGCCTCACGAGACTTAGCGGCCTCATCGCATCCCGAGTCTGGGGTGATGAGGCTGTTTGTGCTCTTTCTCTTGCTCTCTCTCCACCCGCCCCTTGTCTGTGACCCATCCCCACCCTCCCCGTGTCTGTGACCCATCCCAACCCTCCCTGTGTCTAGGTGACCCTTGAAAATGTAAAACAAAATGAGGAAATGCTACTAACACTCAGCTGATCAGTCAGCAACTGAGAAACAAATAACCTGTTATAGATTCTGCCAGAAGTTGGATTTGGATTTTGTTTATTGTCACGTGTACTGAGGTACAGTGAAATGTATTTTTCTGCGAGCAGCTCAACAGATCATTAAATACATGAAAAGAAAATACATAATAGGGAAACACAAGGTACACAATGTAACTACATAAACACTGGCATCAGATGAAGCATGCAGGGGTGTAGTGTTAATGAGGTCAGTCCATGTGATGAATGGTATCAGTAGCTGCTGTAACGGTACCTTACCTTTAATGCATTGGCCCTTTAAGACCGAGCTTGGAACCCTTGGGGACTCTGCCTCTGGCTCCGCCCCCAGGAAACGGTATATAGGATGAGGCTCACTCGGCAGCATGTAATGAGCACACTTCTCGGCTGCTGTTCAGTTCTCAGATGATTAAACCCTTTGAATAACCCATCTTCACTCCTGTGTCGTAATTGAGGGTATCTCAGTCCATAAGAGGGTCATTTAGGAGTCTGGTAACAGCGGGGAAGAAGCTATTTTTGAGTCTGTTTGTGCAAGTTCTCCGACTTTTATATCTCCTGCCCGGTGGAAGAAGTTGGAAGAGTGAGTAAGCCGGGTGGGAGAGGTCTTTGATTATGCTGTCCGCTTTCCCCAGGCAGGGGGAGGTGTAGATGGAGTCAATGGATGGGAGGCAGGTTTGTGTGATGGACTGGGCGGTGTTCACGACTTGCGGTCTTGGGCCACGCAGTTGCCATACCAGCCAGATGGGATGCTTTCTATGGTGCATCTGTAAAAGTTGGTTAGGGTTAATGTGGACATGCTGAATTTCCTTAGTTTCCTGAGGAAGTATAAGCGCTGTTGTGCTTTCTTGTCGGTAGTGTCGACGTGGGTGGACCAGGAAAATACTTTGGTGATGAATTTGAAACTGTTAACCATCTCCACCTCAGCAACATTGATGCTGACAGGGGTGTGTACAGTACTTTGCTTCTTGAAGTCAATGACCAGCTCTTTAGTTTTGCTGGCATTGAGGAATAGATTGTTGTCGCTGCACCACTCCACTAGGTTCTCAATCTCCCTCCTGTATTCTGACTCAGAGAAAAACCAATGAAACTGCGGAAGCCCATGGAGCCATGCGCAAAGATATTGAAGTGGCCATTTTGAGCCACAGTGATCAGATTACCTCATTGGAATCGGAGCTATCTTCGGTGGTCAAAGCGAACAAGTCTTTGAAGGCCAAGGTGAATGATCTGGGGATCCAGGTCCAGGAGGCAAAATATTTGAATTCTGGGGTTGTCAGAGAGGATGGAAGGTCCAATGCCCATGGAGTACTTTGCAGTTATGTCCAGTTGGTGGGTGAGAGTAGATTCACATCCCCTCCTGAGTTGGACCAAGCCACCGTGAGCTCCAGCAAAGGCCTTGTCCTGAGGATCCACCACGTGCAGTAATAGTGACGTTTCATAGCTTCAGGAGAAGGAGCAGGTTCTGAGATGGAGAAGGAACATCGGGACTTCAAGTGAGAAGGTCACGCCATCAGGTTCTACCAAGATGTGGGAACAGAGCTGGCTAAGAAGAGGGCTGGATTCAATAGAGCCAAGGCCGTCCTGTACAAACAGTGGAGCCCAGTTCAGTTAAAATGACTGACTCCAGATTGAGGGGTGGTGGGAGGCCCCCCCCCCCCCCCCCCCCCCCCCCCCCCACCACTTCGCTTGGACACCTGGAATGTTAGGGGGTTGAATGGCTCAGTGAAAAGGTCGAGAGCATTTGCTCACCTTAAGAATTTAAATTCCGATGTGGTGTCTTTGCAAGACACATTTGCAAGGTCAGGCACCAGACAAGCCTGTGAAAGGGCTGGGTAGGATAGGTCTTTCATTCGGGTTTCAATGGTAGGGACAGGAGTGCAGCAATATTAATGAATTATAAGATTTTGACTGCCCTCAACAGCAGGCATGGTATTGCCTGTGGCTCTCTGTTGGGCACCCTGGTGGTTATGGTTAATGTCTACTCCCTGAACTGGGATGATACCAACTTTATTAATAATCTGCTGGCTCCCTCCCCAATTTAGACTGCATTAGCTCATTTTGGGCGGTGGTAGATAGGTCTCTCCTCCCTTCAGTGGTGGTGACTAAGTAAACAGCTATTGTGATTTTGGACCATGCCCCGCAGTTTGTTGATTTGGCGATAGAACTAGGTCCGTTCCAATGTTTGCAATGGAGGCAGGACACAATATTAGTAATGGATAAGAACTTTTGTGAACGCATGTCCACTGCCATTGATGACTACATAAAATTTAATAAAACTGAGTCAAACCCACCTTCCACACTGTGAGAGGCCCTCAAGGTGATCCTCAGGGAGGGAAATTGTCTCCTAAAAAGCGCATTTGGTGAAGGCAGTGAGGGTGGAGCAGCAGAGGCTGGTGGATTCCTTTCTTAAGGTGGACCACCAGTACTCACTTGCCGTGACACCGGAGTTGTTGGCAAGTAGGAAAAAGCGGCAAACACAATTTGAGCTAATATCAACAGATGGAGCAGTGGGCCAGCTGCGACGCTCAAGCGGCATGTTTTATTTCTTTCAGACCGAGGTAATGAGATATATGTATATTATATATATATATATATATATATATATATATATATATATGTATGTATAAAAAAATCAAATTAGAAACCAATTAAATAAAATAGAGATGGAGAGTTAAGTGATGTGTTTTCCCTGAATAATGTGGGAGCCGATGGATTCCATTGTGGTTCCCAGTGAACACATCTGTAGCAAGTGGTGGTTGCATGAGGAACTCCTGCTCAGAGTTGATGAGCTGGATTCTGAGCTTTGGACACTGCGCCACATCAGTTAGGGGGAGAGGTGCCTGGAGACTTTCAGGAGGCAGTCATGCCCCCTAGATTAACTACCTTGAATCCAGCCAGTGGTCCGGGACAGGAGGGTGTGACTATGTGTGAGGCATGTAGAGGGATCCAGGAGGTAGGGTTGCAGGAGCCTCAGCCCTTGTCCCTGTCCAACAGGTTTGAGATTGTTGCTTCCTGTGTGGACGAGAGCGGGGGCTGTAGGGAGGATGAGCAAACTGACCACAGCACTGTGGTACAGGGAGCTGTTCAAGTGGGGGAAGAGAAAAAAAATGAAGTAATAATTGGAGATAGTATGGTTACGGCATTGACACTGTTCTATGTGACTAGGATCGAGAATCCCAAAGGTTGTGTTGCCTGCCTGGTGCTCGGGTTTGGGATTTCTCTGGGCTGCAGAGGAACTTGGAGTGGAGGGTAAAGATCCAGTTGTCGTGGTCCAAGTAGGTGCCAATGACATAGATAAAACAAGGACTGAGGTTCTGCTAAGGGAGTATTGTCATGTGAGAGTACCTTTAAGAAATGGGTGTTTAAGAAATGTACGTTTAAGAAATGGGTGTTTATTAGTGATGTCGGAGTGTCAGAGTGTAGGTGGAGCTGGGCTATCTGTCAGCTTTTTTACTTTCGTTTTAGGCTGTTTGCTGCAGGGTATGTTTCAGTTTCGTTTTCAGTGTTGGAGCTGAAGCCAGACAGAGCAGATGTACTGTTGATCTCTCTGCCATGAAAAGACTATCTCTTGGTTATTTGGTGAATTGAGATTTGTAAATGTTCTCAGTAGTGAATGTAAACCTAATGTGCTTCTGTTAAAAGGTGTTTCTTTTGTCTTCTGGATGTTGTTTGGGAAGTTATTAAGAATTACTTAGTGTCATATTCTTTGGGGGTTGTATTTGAATTAATGGCTGCTAAGATGTTCACTGTATGTTTTAAAAGGTTAACTTGAGTTCATAGAATAAACATTGTTTTGCTTTAAAAAATACCTTTCCATTTCTGCTGTACCATAACTGTCGAGTGGGCCATGTGCTCCCCATACCACAATCTATTAAAAGTTGTGGGTCAGGTGAATTCCATGATACACTTTGGGGTTCTCTAAACCCTGGCCCATAACAGTATGAACAGCTAGAAGCTAAATTAAAAAGCAGAACCAAATAGGTAATAATCTCAGGATTACTACTGGAGCCACAAGCTAATCGGCATAGGGTCAATAAGATTAAAGAGGTAAATACATGGCTGTAAGATTAGTGTGAGAGAAATTGGCACCAGTGCTGAGGAAGATGGGATCTGTTCCAATGGGATGGTCTTCATCTGAATTGTACCCGGACCAGAGCCCTGGCGAATCGATTAACTAGGGCTGTAGATGGGGCTTTAAACTAAATAGTGTGTGTGGGGGGGGGGGGGGGGGGGGGGGGGGGGGGGGGGGGGCAAGGCTCAGTTGCATGGAGAATTTGAATATCAAAGTTAAAGGAGAAAGTAGGGGGCAGCATGGTGGTGCAGTGGTTAGCACTGCTGCCTCGCGGCACTGAGGACCCAGGTTCGATCCCGGCCCCGGGTCACTGTCCGTTTTGGAGTTTGCACATTCTTCCTCTGTCTGCGTGGGTCTTACCCCCACAATCCAAAAAGATGGGCAGAGCATGTGAATTGGTCACACTAAATTGCCCCTTAAATGGGAAAAAAAACAAATTCGGTACTCTAAATTTTTATTTTAAATAAATAAAGGAGAATGTAGAAGTGCAGGTTAACAACAAGGACTTTAAACTAGGTAAAGGAGTCGAAGGCTGAGGCGGGGCTAGTAAAGTTTCCAGAACATGTAATAGGATAGAGAGTACAGAAGGTGGCAGAGCAAATAAGGGGACAAATATGAGAAGGGGAAGCGGTTAATGCAGGACTGAGGGTGTTGTACCTGAATGTGCGCAGTGTATGGATCAAGGTAAATAGACTGCTTGTGCACATTGGAATTGCCCAGTACGATGTTGTGGGCATCACAGAGACGTGGCTGCAAGGGGATCAGGGCTGGGATCTAAATATCCAAGGGTATGTGTCCTAGCGAAAGAACAGGCAGATGGGCAGAGGGGACTGAGTTGCATTGTTAGTAAGGAATGAAATTAAATCAATAGTAAGAAGCAGTGTAGGGTCAGAGGCATAGTATCTGTGTGGGTAGCGTTGAGGAATCGCAAAGGTAAAAGGACCCTGATGGGAGTTATGTGCAGGTCCCCTAGCAGTAATCAGGATGTGGGACAGAAAATATATCAGGGGATAGAAAGGGATATAAAAAAGGCAACATCACAATAATCATGGGGGACTTCAATATGCAGGTGGACTGGGAAAATCAGGTTGTCAGTGGATCCCAAAAGGAAGGAACCCTTAGGTTAGGGGGCAGTGACCACAATATGATAGAATTTACCCTGCAATTTGAGAGGGAGAAGCTGGAATCAGGTGTAACGGTCCAATGTCAATTAAGTAAAGGTAACTACAAAGACATGAGGGAAGAGCGGACCAGAGTTTTTTTAGAAAACATTTTATTAAGGCATTTATGGTTTTATAACAATAAACGATACAAGTACAAATGTAAACATAGTTCAGTGTGTAACCCATTCCTCCATCTCCCACTGTTCCCGCCTACTCTAAACACAAAATAGCCTACCTCCCCCCACCCCCCATACTCCCCACCTTACTGAATCTGCTGACAGTTTAGTTTTTGTCGAAGAAGTCGCTAAACGGCTGCCACCTCCAAACGAACCCTAACAATGATCCTCTCAGGCCGAACTTTATATTCTCAAATTGAATTTAATAAAAATCTGGATTTAAAAGTCAATTTAAACCATTGTCAATTGTTGGGGGCAGCACGGTAGCATAGTGGTTCGCACAATTGCTTCACAGCTCCAGGATCCCAGGTTCGAGTCCTGGCTTGGGTCATTGCCTGTGTGGAGTCTGCACGTTCTCCCCGTGAGTGCGTGGGTTTCCTCCGGGTGCTCCGGTTTCCTCCCACAGTCCAAAGATGTGCAGGTTAGGTGGACTGGCCATGCTAAATTGCCCTTAGTGTCCAGAATTGCCCTTAGTTGGGTGGGGTTACTGGGTTATGGGGATAGGATGGAGGTGTGGGCTTGGGGCGTGTGCTCTTTCCAAGAGCCGGTGCAGATTCGATGGGCCAAATGGCCTCCTTCTGCACTGTAAATTCTATAAGTCTGAGAAACCCAGCCCTGTCGCGAACCCAAACCCCTGATTTTGGGGGCTTCGAGTCCCTCCACGCTAGCAATATCCGTCTCCGGGCTATCAGGAAGGCAAAGGCCAAAGCATCAGCCTCTCTCGCCCCCTGGACTCCCGGATCTTCCGACACTCCAAAAATCGCCACCCTCGCTTTTAGCACCGTGGACATGACTTCCACCAATCCCTGCCAGTATTCCCTAAGCTTCGGGCATGCCCAAAACATGTGGAGATGGTTTGCGGGCCCTCCCGCGCACCTCACGCACCTGTCCTCAACCCCAAAGAACTTGCTCATCCGGGTCACCGTCATGTGTGCCGGTGAATCACCTTGAGAACCAAGATGACGACGTGTTGAGTCTGCTCAAAGCGTCCTCCCACAGCCCCGCCTCTACCTCCCCTCCCAGCTCATCTTCCCATTTCCGCTTAACCTCACCTATCTGGGTTTCCTCCCACTCCATAAATAGATTTCTGAAACCTTCCCTTCCCCCACCCCCGTTCTAGAAACTACCTTGTCCTGTACCCCCTGTGGCGGTAGAAGCGGAATGGTTGAAAACCTGTCTTCGCACAAAATCCCTTATCTGCAGATATCGAAACCCATTCCCTCCCGACAATTCAAACTCCTCCTCCAAATCCTCTAAACATGGGAAGCTCCTATCAATAAATAAATCCCCCAGCCTCTCAGTCCCTGCTCTTTGCAACCTCTGAAACCCCCCCATCCAGCCTCCCTGGGACAAACTGGTGATTACCACAAATTGGAGCCCACACTGACGCTCCCTCCACTCCCATATGCTTCCGCCCCTGTCCTCAAACTCTCAGGACCGCCACTACCACCGGGCTTGTGGAGTACCGTGCCGGCAAGAACGGCAGAGGAGCCGTTACTAATGTCCCCAAACTTGTGCCCTTACACAAGGCTGCCTCCACCCGCTCCCACACCGACCCCCTCCCTCCGCAACTCGCAGGGTTTTACCTGCCCACACAAAACCAGAGATTACCCTATTCACCCACTTAAAGAAGGCCTTTGGGATAAAAATAGGGAGGCACTGAAAAAGAAACAGAAATCATGGGAGGACCGTCATTTTTATGGTCTGTACCCTCCCCGCTAGTGACAGCGGGAGTATGACCCACCTCAAATTTAATTTATGTAAATGCTCCCATCTGAATTCCCAAATAACGGAATCGCCCTCCCCCCTCCCACTTTAAACGGCAGCTCCTCCAGTCTCCGCTCTTGCCCCCTCACCTGGATCACAAAAACCCCCCTTTGCCCATATTCAATTTGTACCCCGAGAATCGGCCAAATTCCCCTAAGATCCACATAATCTCCTCCATCCCCCCTAATGGGTCAGAAATATATAGGAGTAGGTCGTCTGCATATAGCGAGACCCTGTCCTCTCCCCCCCCCCCCCCCCCCCCCCCCCCCCCCCCCCCCCCCCCCCCGGGTCCTTTCCAGTCCTTTGATGTTCTCAATGCCATCGCCAGTGGCTCTATGGCCAAAGCAAACAACAGTGAGGAGAGAGGACACCTTTGCCTTGTCCACTAGCACAGTCTAAAGTAGTCCGAAATCACCCGGTTCGTCCACACACTTGCCACTGGTGGCCGGTACAGCAGCCAAACCCAGTCAATAAAACCCTGCCCAAAGCCAAACCATCCCAGGACCTCGAACAAATAATTCCATTCCACCCGGTCGAAGGCTTTTCCGCATCTATAGCGACCATTATCTCCGCCTCCCTCCCCTCAGAGGGCATCATGATCACATTTAAGAGCCTTCTAACGTTGGCCGTTAGCTGCTTGCCTTTAACAAACCCCGCCTGGTCTTCCCCTATCACCCCCGGAACACAGTCCTCTATCCTTGAGGCCAAACTTTTGGCCAGCAATTTGGCATCGACATTCAGTAGGAGATTGGTCTGCACGACCCTACTTGTCCTATTGGTCTGTATGAAATTAGTGGAGAGGGTAAATACATGTATTTAACAAATTGTTTAATTTAAATTATGTCTTCTCCGTTTTGACTGCAACTCTTGGACTAAACATTGGTGAGAAAAGGTTCTAAAATTTGATTGTGTTGAATTCTGGCTTGAAAGCTAGTTTTTTATGAATTTTAAGCATTTCCGATGTCAAACTCTTTAAACATGATGAAATTTTAACTTTTTAAATAAATTTATAGTACCCAATTTTTTTTTTCCAATTAAGGGGCAATTTAGTGTGGCTAATCCACATAACCTGCATATCTTTGGGTTGTGGGGGCGAAACCCACGCAGACACGCGGAGAATGCACAAACTCCACACGGACCAGTGACCTCGGACCAGGATTCGAACCCAGGTCCTCAGCGCCGTACTCCCAGTGCTAGCCACTGCACCACCGTGCTGCCCTCTGCCTGCAGATGAATGAGGGACGGCATGGTAGCACAGTGGTTAGCATAGTTGCTTCACAGCTCCAGGGTCTCAGGTTCGATTCTCGGCTTGGGTTGCTGTCTGTGTGGAGCTTGCATGTTCTCCCCGTGTGTGCGTGGGTTTCCTCCGGGTGCTCCGGTTTCCTCCCACAGTCCAAAGATGTGCAGGTTAGGTGGATTGGCCATGATAAATTGTCCCTTAGTTTCCAAAAAGGTTAGGTGGGGTTACAGAGATAGGGTGGAGGCGTGGGCTTGGGTGCTCGTTCCAAGAGCAGGTACTGATTCGATGGGCCGAATGGCTTCCTTCTGCACTGTAAATTCTATGATTCTATGACCCACATTGCTCCGGGTCCTTCTCCCGCTTCAGAATCAATGAGATCGAAGCCTGCGACATTGTTGGGGGAGGAACACCTCGCTCCCTTGCTTCATTAAATGCCCTCACCAGCAGCCGGCCCAGTATCCCAGAAAATTCCTTGTAAAATTCCTCAAGATAGCCATCTGGTCCTGGGGCCTTGCCCGACTGCATGGCCCTCAATCCCTCTACTACTTCTACAATTCCGATCGGGGCTTCCAACCCCTTCACTGACCCTTCCTCCACCTCCGCAAACTCCAACCCTTCCAAAATCTGCCTCATCCCCTCCACCCCTGCTGGGGGTTCCGACTATAAAACACCTCATTCACCCCCGCCGGGTCTAAGACTGTGCCCCGCCCCCCCCGTCCTTCACTCTTCCTATCTCCCTGGCCACCTCCCTCATACTTAGCTGGTGTGCTAGCATCCTACTGGCCTTCTTGCCATACTCATATACCGCCCCTCTCGCCTTCCTCAACTTCCCCACCGCCTTCCCTGTGGATAGCAGACCAAACTCCATCTGCAGCTTCTGCTGTTCCTTCAACAATCCCACTTCCGGGGCTTCAGAATAGCTTCTGTCCGCCTGGAGTACTTCCCTAACCAGCTTATCCATCTCTACCCGCTCCACCTTCTCCCATATCAAAAGGGCCCGTATCAAAATTAGCTCTCCCCTGCCCACTGCCTTCAGCGCTTCCCACACCATTGCTGCCGAAACTTCCCCGCATCATTTATCTCCAAATAATTCTGGATGGCTTCCCTCACCCGCCTGCACATCCCCTCATCTGCTAGCAGTCCGACATCCAATCTCCATTGTGGGCGCTGACCCCCCCCCCCCCCCCCCCCCCCCCTTACCCACCTGTAAATCCACCCAGTGTGGGGCATGATCTGACACAACTATCGCCGAATACTCGGTATCCACCACCCTCGCCAGTAAAGCCCTGTAAAAAATGAAACAAAATCAACCAGGGAGTACACTTTGTGTACGTGGGGGAAAAAAAAGAAAACTTCCCTCTTCGCCGTCCAAACCTCCATGGGTCCGTCTCCCCCATCTGTTCCATAAACCCCTTTAGCTCCTTTGCCGTGGCTAGCACCCTCCCTGTCCTAGAACTCGACCAATCTAACCTCAATGACCGTTTTGAAGTCACCCCCCCATGATCAGCTTATGCGAGTCCAGTTCTGGAATCTTCCCTACACCCGCCTCATAAACTCAGGTGTGTCTCTTGTAACATTGCCACATCCGCCTTCAACCTCCTCAAATGCACGAATACGTGAGCCCTCTTGACCGGCCCATTCAGCCCTCTCGCATTCCATGTGATCAGCCTGGAGCTGGTCAGAGCTGATTGGAAAAGGAGACTAGCAGGGAAGACAGTGGAACAGCAATGGCAGGAGTTTTGGGGGTTATTCGGGAGGCACAACAGAAATTCATCCCAAAGAGGTGGAAACATGCTAAGGGGAGGACGAGGCATCTATGGCTGACGAGGGATGTCAAGGACAGCATAAAGGCTAAAGAAAAAGCATACAAAGTGGCGAGGATTAGTGGGAAGCCAGAGGATTGGGAAGCCTTTAAAAGTGAGCAGAGGACAACTGGGGAGGGCGGAGGGGGTGGGGGGGGGGGGGGGGGACAAGATGAAATATGAGTGTAAGCTAGCTGGTAATATAAAAGAAGATATGGCGTGGAGATGCCGGCGTTTGTAAAAAGATAATCCATGTCTACAGCAAATTTAAAAGTGTATGTATTTAATTGACTCGGCACACAGAATAAAACAATTTCAAGGGGCCATTTATAACATAGAGCTGCAACACTTAAACATAGCAACCAACCCGATTAGTCAGTGTTTATTATCCACATAATACTATGTACCTGCCCTATGGCCGTATCTCTTTATTAACTTACCTATCTAAAGGGGTGCAGTGGTTAGCACTGCTGCCTCACGGCGCCGAGGTCCCAGGTTCGATCCCGGCTCTGGGTCACTGTCCATGTGGAGTTAGCACAATCGCCCCGTGTTTGCGTGGGTTTCGCCCCCACAGCCCAAAGATGTGCAGGCTAAGTGGATGGGCCACACTATATTGGCCCTTAATTGGAAAAAATAAATTGGGTGCTCTAAATTTATTTTTTTTAAACTTGCCTATCTAACCTATATTTATAAAGTGGGACTAGCCAGCTGTAGAGTCTTTCGCGAGTTTAGAAAGTTCCAGAATGCTTCATTGTCAGTGAAGTACTTTTGAATACAGTCAGTGGTGTAAAGTAGGAAACACAACTGTAAGTTTGTGCACAGCAAACTCACAGAAATTTGATAAATGGCTAAATCAGCTCCTTTTTTTTGGTTAAACCATACATCCACCTGAGAGGGAGGATGAGGCCTTACTTTAATGTCTGACCTGAAAGACAGCTCTGCAGACATTGGCGCTTCTCCGTCATATCCACCTGTAATCTGTATTGTCCCTGTGAAAAAAGCCCCACTTTTCAAATCCGCCTTTTTATTGCTGGTTCCCCATACTGGGCAGTCTGGCAGTGAATATGCCCGAAACATTGCATCAACATTCTTCCTGTACTGTGGGGCCAACAACTGCACACAATCCTCCTCTTCTGCACTTACTAAGATCTTTATACATGTTGGAACGTTCTATATGTTGGATATAAATATAACTGTATTAATACAAGTTGTTGTTGATTATGTTATGAATATGACTGATTAAAGATCAGCACTGTAGGCACACCCCGGTGGTAATAGATAGAGAAATACAGCACAGAACAGGCCCTTCGGCCCACGATGTTGCGCCGAACTTTTGTCCTAGGTTAATCATAGAATTTTGGACAATTTGTCATGGCCAATCCACCCAACCTGCACATCTTTGGACTGTGGGAGGAAACCGGAGTACCCGGAGGAAACCCACGCAGTCACGGGGAGGATGTGCAGACTCCACACAGACAGTGACCCAAGTCGAAATCGAACTTGGGACCCTGGAGCTGTGAAGCAATTGTGCTATCCACAATGCTACCGTGCTGCCCTTAAGAAGTTAACCTACACTCCCTTATTCTACCCTAATCCAAGTACCTATCCAATAGCCGTTTGAAGGTCCATAAATTTTCCGACTCAACTACTACCACAGGCAGTGCATTCCATGCCCCCACTACTCTCTGGGTAAAGAACCTACCTCTGACATCCCCTCTATATCTTCCACCATTTATCTTAAATTTATGTCCCCTTGTAATGGTGTGTTCCACCCGGGGAAAAAGTCTCTGACTATCTACTCTATCTATTCCCCTGATCATCTTATAAACCTCTATCAAGTCGCCCCTCATCCTTCTCCGTTCCAATGAGAAAAGGCCCAGCACCCTCAATCTTTCCTCGTATGACCTACTCTCCATTCCAGGCAACATCCTGGTAAATCTCCTCTGCACCTTTTCCAAAGCTTCCACATCCTTCCTAAAATGAGGTGACCAGAACTGCACACAGTACTCCAAATGTGGCCTGACCAAGGTTTTGTACAGCTGCATCATCACCTCACGGCTCTTAAATTCAATCCCTCTGCTAATGAACGCTAGCACACCATAGGCCTTCTTCACAGCTCTATCCACTTGAGTGGCAACTTTCAAAGAACAATGAACATAGACCCCAAGATCTCTCTGCTCCTCCACATTGCCAAGAACCCTACCATTAACCCTGTATTCCGCATTCAGATTTGTCCTTCCAAAATGGACAACCTCACACTTGTCAGGGTTAAACTCCATCTGCCACTTCTCAGCCCAGCTCTGCATTCTATCTATGTCTCTTTGAAGCCGACAACAGCCCTCCTCACTATCCACAACTCCACCAATCTTCGTATCATCTGCAAATTTACTGACCCACCCTTCCACTCCCTCATCCAAGTCGTTAATGAAAATCACAAACAGCAGAGGACCCAGAACTGATCCCTGCGGTACGCCACTGATAACTGGGCTCCAGGCTGAATATTTGCCATCCACCACAACTCTCTGTCTTCTATCGGTTAGCCAGTTTGTTATCCAACTGGCCAAATTTCCCACTATCCCATGCCTCCTTACTTTCTGCATAAGCCTACCATGGGGAACCTTATCAAATGCCTTACTAAAATCCATGTACACTACATCCACTGCTTTACCTTCATCCACATGGTGTTGCTGAGTACAAGCTCAGCACTGACCCCAGGAGGCTCGGACTGGGACTACAGCTATTTGGAAAGGAGCAGAATGAAAATTTAAAAATGCAAACGGGGGAAATGCCATTTTAAAAACAAAAAATACTGGACATGTTCACAGATGCCCTGTCCGGGTTACATCAGGATCTTTTTTGCTCCAAACCTCAATACAGCTTTTGCTGCAGGCATGGACACGAGAGAGCCGAATTTGAGAGCTGAGGTGAGAGGTGACTGCCGTTGACATCAAGGCAGCCTGAGGCCTAGCAACAGTGGAGTCAGTGGGAATTGGAGGAAAGCTGACCTCTGGCTGGAGTCATACGTGGAGCAAAGCAAGATGGTTGTGATGGCTGGAGGTCAGTGATCTCAGCACCAGGTCATCACTGTAGGAGTTCCTCTGGGTAGTGTCCTCCGCCCAACCATCTTCAGCTGCTTCATCAATGACCGTCCTTCTATTGTAAGGTCAGAAGTGGGTATGTTCGCAGATGACTGCACAATGTTCAGCATCATTCACAACACCTCAGATACTGAAGAAGTCCATGTTCACTTGGAGCAAGACCTGGATATTCACTCCACGCAAGTACCAGGCAATGACCACCTCCAACAAGAGAGGATCTAACCATCTCCCCTTGACATGCAATGGCATTTCCATTGCTGAAATCCACACCATTAACATCCTGGAAATTACCATTGACCATAAGCTCAACTGGACTAGCCATATAAATACTGTGATTCCAAGAGCGGGTCAGAGGTTGGGAATTCTGCAGTGAGTAACACTGATTCACTAGGCCTGTCTCTCCAAGCACAAGTCAGCAGTGTGATGGATTGGTCGCCACTTGCCTGGATGAGCGCAGCTCCAACAGTGATCAACCTGTTTGATCAGCACCCCATCCACTGACTTAAACATTCACTTCCTCCACCATCATTACAGGAGCCATAATGTGGCAACTAGGGAGATTTTCACAGTAACTTTGTTGCAGTGTTAATGTAAGCCTACTTGTGACACTAATAAAGATTATTATTTAGTGCTGGGTTTTAAATGTACAGACAACTCTGACTGTGGAAAGAATATTTCCTTTCTTTTAAAAGTTTAAATAAAACAGGCACCTGTTTCCCTTCATTGACTTATAGATAATCTGATTTGAAATGGAGAAAACACCATCTGTTGTTTCAGTTTCAAGCTTTGGAGTTTGGAGGCCAATGTTTTGATAGCTGTGGTTATTTTGAATGCTTGGCCAAGTTCCAAAAACGTTTGGTCTGTTGACTAGCAGTTTTTTACGGAGTTATAATAACATGCTCTGTCTTTGATGTGGTTTCAGAGTACTTGGGGCGCGATTCTCCACAAATGCGGCGAGTGGTAAAGGCTGCCGTGAAACTGACCGTGTTTCACGGCAGCCTCCACGCCCCCTCCCGGGACCCGATTCTCCCCCCCGGGCGGGGCTAGCAGCGGGGCCCCGTGAACCACGGCATCGCGGCCTTAGCGACCGTCGCTAAGTCCGCGCGCCAAGCGTCATGCAGGCTGACGCGCATGATGACATCAGCCGCGCATGCGCAGATTGGACAGCTCCAACCCGCGCATGCGCGGGGCCGTCATCTCCCTCGGCTGCCCCGCGGACTGATCCTGTGGGGCGGCGGAGGGAGAAAGAGTGCGTCCGTTACGGATGCACTGCCCGCGATCGGTGGGCACCGATCGCGGGCCCATGCCCCCCTTGGCACGGCCGTGATACTGCCGTTCCAATCGGGGCCCTGGATGCCCAGAACGGGCATGTTGCGGCCGTTTTTACGATGGCAGCAAGCAGGTGTGTTTGCTGCCGTAAAAACGGCCGTAAAGGCCTGAGAACTCGGCCCATCGGCCTGGGGAGAATCGCTGTTCGCCATAAAAAACGGCGAGCAGCGATTCGTGTCGTGGAGCGGCGGGGGGGGGGGGGGGGGAGAATAGCGGGAGGGCGTGAAAAATGTCAGGGACGCCCTCCCGCTATTCTCTGACCCGTCATGGGCAGCTGAGAATCGCGCCCATGGTTTTTATTGTTTACACAAAGAATGAGCATTTTCTATATGTGGAACAGTTTTTTGCATTTTGAATGGCAGTGTGTTTAAATTACAGTTTTATTAGATTGTCACAGGTTGAATTCTTTTCAACAATTTAAAAGAATTCCCCTCCCAGGCGGCACAGTATTGCAGTGGTTAGCACTGCTGCCTCGTGGCGCCAAGGATCCGAGTTCGATCCCGGCCACGGGTCACTGTCCGTGTGGATTTTGCACATTCTCCCCATATCTGCGTGGGTCTCACTCCCGCAAAGCAAATATGTGCAGGGTAGGTGGATTGACCACGCTAAATTGCCCCTTAATTGCAAAAAAAAATTAGGCACATTAAATTTTAAAAATAAAACAATTCCCCTTGCATGGTTCCTGATGACGCACATGGTGCATATTGCATGAGTGGCTACGGAGTCATAAAGGGTAGCATCGGGTTCTGCATGGAGGTGTCATGGGGAATCTGGGAGCATGGAGGGGGTAGTGCTGGCATGAGTGATTTGAGGGGGGCATGGAGATTGAGAGGATTAGATTTATCAGACCTTTCGATAATATTGAGAGCAGGCTGCTGTCTCTGAGAAATAAGGATGTCCGCATCTGCACCCACATTCTTCCCACACTATCGTGGCTTAAAAAATGCACCATGGACCATGGACAAATGCCACGTACTTAGCCCCCTACTCTACTCCCTGTACACACACGACTGCGAGGCAAAATCTGGTTCCAACTCCATCTAAATGTTTGCTGGCGATACGACCATAGTGGGCTGGATCTCGAATAACGACGAGTCAGAATAAAGGAGGGAGATAGAGAACCTACTGGATTGGTGTAACAACAATCTATCCCTCAATGCCAGCAAAACTAAAGAGCTGGTCATTCACTTCAGGAAATAAAGTACTGTACACACCCCTGTCAGCGCCAATGGGCCCGAGGTGGAGATGGTTTCAAATTCCTACAGGTGCACATTTCCAAAAATCTGTCCTGGTCCACCCACGCCGAAGCTACCATCAAGAAAGCACAACAGCGCCTATACTTCCTCAGGAAACTAAGGAAATTTGGCATGTCCACATTAACCCTAACCAACTTTTACAGATGCACCATAGAAAGTATCCCATCTGGCTGCATCACAGCCTGGTATGGCAACTGCTTGGCCCAGGACCGCAAGAAACTTCAGAAAGTCGTGAACACAGCCCAGTCCATCACACGAACCTGCCTCCCATCCATTTACTCCATCTACACCTCCTGCTGCCTGGGGAAAGCGGGCAGCATATTCAAAGACACCTCCCACCCGGCTTACTCACTCTTCCAACTTCTTCCATCAGGCAGGAGATACAAAAGTCTGAGAACACACACGAACAGACTCAAAAACAGCTTCTTCCCCACTGTTGCCAGACTCCTCAACGACCCTCTTATGGACTGACCTCATTAACACTACACCCCTGTATACTTCACCCGATGCCAGTGCTTATGTAGTTACATTGTGTACCGTGTGTTGCCCTATTATGCATTTTCTTTTATTTCCTTTCTTTTCATCTACTTAATGATCTGTTGAGCTGCTCGCAGAAAAATACTTTTCACTGTACCTCAGTACACATGACAATAAACAAAATCCACGATCCAAACGCCGTATGAGAAAGCACGAATCCCGGGCAAAAATCAGATCTGCACCAAAGTTCTCAAGTCAGGTTTTCCCCCAAGCCACATGAAAATCCAGGTCAATGTGTTTGAAACATTAAGAACCAGGACCTCCTTCCACCTGCCTGGAGTGAGTGAATAAACAAATGGAAGAGTTGAGGTGATGGGCCTGAGAAGTGCCTGAATGATCCATTCGGAACACTTCAGCTCAGCGTGAGGAATGTGGATTTCTCTTTCAATCAGGCGAGCCATGCCCGCCGAGAGCAAAATTAATGTTAGGATATAAATCCCATTCACATAAACATAAAATATATTGGCCATGGCTTTTCTGACTCTGTGAAGCACCTTGAGATGTGTACCTGTGATGAAAGCGCTATATAAATACAAGTTGTTGTTATAGTGTCTCAGTGAGGTAAGAGCGTGTATCCAGTCCAGTTTTTGAAATGAAGAGAATTATGCGTTGACACACGATACATTCCAACATTCGGTGTGCATGGTAGAGAGATGGCAGATCTCTTATCCATCAGGTGTTTTACCCTTCAATTTCTAACCAACCTGATGAAGCTTGTGGATGATAAATGAAACCTGGAGCTCTCATAGGACGTCCGGGTGCTGGGGCTAACTAGCGTCTGATGAATATGAAACCTGGTCTGGCATGGTAGTGAGTTTATGTCTGTTTGAAAATATCCCTCCAGAAGCCACAAGGATGGTCTCTGGTGGAAAGATTAAAAACTGCTGACTTTGTTTTATAAAAAAACATTTATTCTAATTGCAGTTCTTTGAGAAGCAGGATTGCGAGCGAATACATACTATGCGTAATGCCATGTGGGTAAATGCCAACCAGCTATCCAGGGAGTGCGTGACCAGTGACGAGGTGAGAGATTGTTTATTGTTTTCTCGCCTGTTTAAGATTCTTGCTTTTCTCTTTTTATTTTTTTAATTCCTCACCTGCGGGAGATGTATCATTTCTCGCCTCCCTCAATGAAAAGTGGCGGCATGTAGATGGAAGTCGCACATTGGGTGGATCCTGCTCAAGGCTCTATTTTTTTGATTTTAATGCCAGGTTTCAAGGGCAGTTTTTGAACAAGCTGGTGCAGGAAAGTATAAGGAAGGTGGGGAATGTCGAAGACCCAGAAGAAAGCCGCTGGGAAGAAGGAGGCGAGCGAAGTTCACCGTCGAGTGAGCGGGTCAGCCCGACAGCAGGAAAGATGGCGGAGGCTGGATGTGGATCTCTGGGTGGGGCTGCTCCTCTCACAGTGAAAACTCTGACCGAGGTGATTACCGGAGAATTCGAGAAGCAATTCACCAGGCATATGGAGATGCTGCGAAAGGAGGTGATGGCTGTGGTGAAGGAGTGGGTGGAGGAGGAGAATCCCCCAGAGAAGGTGGCAATGTCAAAGACATCGGCCAAGTCACAAGAGCAAGGGGAGAAGTTGAAGGGTGTGGAAGGAGCTCCGTCGCAGCACAGTGACCAGTTTACCTCTATGGGTGAGGGGCTGTGGAGGGTGATGGAGGCCAACAAAGGACTCGGAGCCAAGGTGGGGGACCTGGAGAATAGGACGAGACGGCAGAATTTACAAATTGTGAGCCTGCCCGAGGGGGTAGAGGGCCTGAGGCCAACTGAGTACTTCGCGAAGATGCTGGCAGAGTTGTTGGGGGGGAAGAGCCCTCCCGATATGAGCTGGACAGGACTCATTGGCCGCTCAGGCCCAAGCCGAAAGCAAATGTGCCACCGAGGGTAGTTATAATTTGCTGTCACCAATTTCACATCAAGGAGAAGGTCCCGAGTTGGACGAAGCAAAGGCGTGAGGTGAAGTGGGAAGGAGTTGATAATCAAATATACAGGACTTGACGGTGGAACTGGCGAGAAGACGGTTGGCCGTCAGACAGGTGAAGGCGGCACTCTACAGTAACGGCGTGAGGTTTGGCGTTGTCTACCCGGTGAAGCTGAGGAGACCTACAATTAGAGAGACTTCTACTTTGAGATGGTGGAGGCGGCAGAGGCGTTCGTGAAGGCCGAAGGATTGGGACTGAAATGAACGGTGGGACTGAGATTGGGACTTGGACTGAGGGGATGGGGACTGTGCTTAGCTTTTATCTCTCGTTTCGGGTTGTTTTTTGTCCTGTATTTTTGGGGGGAACAGCTAGGATTTTGGTTTGGTTGAATGGGGAGGGTAGTTTAGCTCTGTTATAGTCTACAGTTGGTCACAATTATATTGGGCTCGAGGGTTATGGCAGTTTTCTGGGGCGTGATTCTGCACCGGCTCTGGTTATTTGTCTTTGTTTCCAGGGACTGGGTCATGGGGGAGGGGATTGGGAGGAGAGAGGCCTCCACACAAGCAAGCGAAGGTTGGCTCGTGAACGGGAGTGTGGGAGTGGTCATTGGAACCTGGTCGACAGGTTTCGATGGGCCCGAAAGGTGGGGGGATGGGATCGAAACTGGGAGAGTATCAAGAGGAAGTGGATGGGGGGTATTTTGGGAGGCAGGAAGGGGTTCAATGTTAACAAAGGGACGGGGTGGGTCAGGCCCGAAGGGTAGGGTCCGGGACTATGATGATGGTCGATAGGAGGGGTGGAGGGGGTGACACACCTTCGGTCAGAACAGTGATGTGCAATGAGAGAGGGTTAGGGGGGAGGTGAAGAGGTCGAGGTTTTTACACTTAAAGAGCTTAATGACTGACGTGGTGATGTTGCCAGAGACCTATCTGAGGGTGAAGTTTAGGTGAGGCTTAGGAAGGTTTGGGTGAGTCAGGTTTTCCACTCGGGGTTCGATAGCAGGGTTCGGGGGGGTGGGAAGGGGTAATGGTATTGGTGGGCAAGCGGGTGAGGTTTCAGCTGGAGAAGGTAATGGCGGATCAGGGGGGCAGGTATGTGATAGTGGCGGGAGCGCTAGGGGGGAGCGTGGTGGCACTGGCGAGCGTATATGGCCCCAACTGGGATGATGTGGGGTTTGTAAAGAGGGTGCTGGGTGCCATCCCGGATTTGGATACTCACAAGTTGATATTGGGCGGCGGGAGGGATTGGAATATGGTGCAGGAACTGAGGGTAGACAGGTCTCAGCTGCACTTGCTGGCCCAGTCAGGGAGGGCGAAGGCACTGGTTGGGCTCATGAGGGAAATGGGAGGAGTGGACCCGTGGATGTTCTTACACCCGAGGGAACGGGAGTGTTTGTTTTTCTCCCCGGTACACGAGGTGTACTTGAGGATAGACTGTTTTGTGGTGAGGAAGGCGCTATTGGCTGGGTTTAGGAGGTCAGAATACTCAGCAATCATGATGTTGGACCACGCTCCGCATTGGTTGGATGTGGTTCTGGAGAATGGGATGGCCCAGAGGCTGAGGCAGAGAATGAAAGTGGGCTTGTTAGCGGACCGGAGCTTTTGTGATAAGATTGGGAAGGTGATCGAGGATCATTTGGGGTTTAATTGCACGGGGGAGGTTTCACAGTCAATGGTTTGGGAGGCTCTGTTGAGGGGGAAGGTGATCTTGTTCAAAGCTAAGATGGACAAGGAGGAGAGCGAGGCACACCAAAAATTGATAAGAGGTCAGGGCGGCACTGTGGCGCAGTGATTTGATTCCGACCCCGGAGTTTGCAGGTTCTTCCCGTGTCTCCATGGGTCTCACCCCCCCTCCCCCCCAACCCAAAAAGATGTGCAGGGTAGGTGGATTGGCCAAGCTAAATTGTCCCTTAATTGGAAAGAAAATTAATTGGATACTCTAAATTTATTATTTTTTTAATTGATTGAAGAGTTTCTGGAGATGGATGGGAGGTACGTGGGAGACCAGGATCTGGACCTCTGGGAAAGCGGTGTGCCAGTTGAGGGGGGCGGTCTACAAGCATGGGGAGAAGGCTGGTCGGCCAGCTCCGGAGGGAAGCGGCGGCGAGGGAGGTAGTTCAGGTACGGGATAAGATGGGGAAGCTGGTGGTGGCACTGGAGCAGATCAATAAAACATTCGAGGAATTTTATAAGGATCTATATAGGTCGGAGCTACCGGGGGAGGTGCAGGGATGAGGGAGTTCCTGTACGGGTTGGGAGTATCGGAGGCTGAGTGAGGAGAATAGAGCAGGCCTGGAGGGGCCGGTGGGGGAGCTGAGGTGAAGGAGGCGATTGGGAGAATGGAGGCAGGAAAGGTGACGGGGCCTGACGGGTTTCCAGTTTAAATCTATAAGAAATTTAAGGATAAGTTGGCGCCGCTGACGATGGGAATGTTTGAGGATGCGATGGGCAGGGGTGTCTTGCCACAGAAGATGAGGCAGGCTTCGATTTCGCTCTTGCCAAAAAACGATAAGGACCCAGTGGAGTGTGGGCCGTATACACCAATATCCCTACTGCAGGTTGATGCCAAGATATTGGCAAAGGTTCTGACGATAAGGTTGGAGGGATGTCTTCCGAAGGCGATTTGGAGGATCAGACTGGGTTCATGAAGGGAAGGCAGCTGTTCTCGAATGTGGGGAGGTTGCTGAATGTGATCCTGTCTCCGGCAGAGGGAAAGTAGACTGAGGTGGTGGTGGTGGCACTGGACGCAGAGAAGGTGTTTGATCGGGTAGAGTGCGGTTACTTGATGCCAGTATTGGAGAGATTTGGAATTGGGCCGAGGTTTGTGCGGCTGTTGTACAAGGAGCCAATGGAGTGTGTTCGCACTAATAGCATGAACCCGGGTACTTTGTACTGCACTGGGGTACGAGGCAGGGGTGTCCTATGTCCCCTCTGTTGTTTGTATTGACTCTGGAGCCCTTGGCCATCGCGCTAAGGAACTCGGGGCTGTGGGAGGGGATAGTGATGTGGAGGGGTGGAGCATAGGGTGTCCTTATACGCCAATGCTCTGCTACTGTATATCTCAGAACCCAGAAAGTTGGTGACGAGTATTAGAAATGAAAAGACAGATAGCTGACCTACTCCTTAAAAAGCAGTGTTGCTATAAACTTTGCAGCAGACTTGCATTTGAGCTACTGTTAGGTCCTTACCTGCAAGGCAGTGGGGAGAGAAAGGGGTCAGAATGAACCCTATATGTGGCAATAAATGACATGCCAACAAGATTACAAGGTGCTTTTTCAGCTTGGAATTCCAGCCAGTATTTTTTTTTTCTTTTAACCCTCCTTCATCTTTTTGCTTCATCTTTAGATGTATGAAGAAGTACGGAAGGTTCTGGAACAGTGCAACATCCAGAAAGACCTTGAATTCTTCATAGACTTGAAAAGGACTGGTGACTGTCCACCAGGTAAAGCTGTCATCTTTAGCAGGAGGCTGTGTTACAACTCGTAAGGGATACGCTGCATTCCAGTTAGTTTGTGGAAGAACCCTTGGGCACAATTCCTGGCTTAACTAGTGTAATAAAATCAAATGCTGAATTTAACCCTCCGCCAACCCCCTCCTCCCAGTAACCCCTACCTGAAGTTTAGAGTCGTAGAGGTCTGCAGCACAGAAGAGGCAATTTGGCCCATTGGGTCTGCACCACCCATGGTCTTGTCATATTCAGGTATTCATAGATAAACCCATCGGTTTGGCTATGGTTACAGGCTCCAGGTCTCTAAGCTGTGTATACCCCACAGAGAGGGAATAATTACTGAAGATTCATCCCAATGTCTCGTCTCACTCACACATTGACAGAGGCTGGAAACAGGCCTGAGAGCAAGACTGCCAAAAAGCATTTCTGTGTAGAAGTAGGCCATTCGGCCCGTCGAGTCTGCACCGACCCTTGGAAAGAACCTGCTTAAGCCCACGCCTTCACCTTATCTGCATAACCCAGTGACCCCACCTAACCTTTTGGACACGAAGGGACGATTTAGCATGGCCAGTCCACCTAACCTGCACATCTTTGGACTGTGGGAGGAAACCGGAGCACCCGGAGGAAACGCACACAGACACGGGGAAAACGTGCAGACGCCGCACAGACAGTGACCCAAGGCTGGAATTCAACCTGGGACCCTGGAGCTGTGAGGCAGCCGTGCTAACCACTGTGCCACCATGTGGGGAAAGGAAATATTGGGCCCAATCTATTGGACACATTGTGCCCGAATGGCAGTACGTCGCTGCCGGGAAAGGCCTCCTGCGGGCTTCCCGATAGCCAGTACGCATCGCAAGATCTATCCAGGTCTCATGAGGTGTCGCGATCAGGGTCCCGACCACAATAGGCGGGACCAAGCCACGCGCACCTCAGTTGGATTAAAACCCGCTTCGGATTGGGCAGCATGATGGTGCAGTGGTTAGCACTGCTGCTTCACGGCGCTGAGGTCCCATGTTCGATCCTGGCCCCGGGTCACTGTCCATGTGGAGTTTGCACATTCTCCCCATGTTTGCGTGGGTCACCCCCCCCCCCCCCCCCCCCCCCCCCCGCCCCCCGCCCCCCGCCCCCCGCCCCGCCCCCACCCAACCCAAAGATGTGCAGGTTATGTGGATTGGCCGTGCTAAATTAACCCTTAATTGGAAAAAAACATAATTGGGTACTCTATATATTCAAAAAAACCCGTTTAGGTATGCTCACCCGGGGTGTATAGGGTTCCCGGCATCTATCGGCCACCCCAGCCGGGTGCCGTTCAGTACTGCTCTAGGTGGAACGGCATCCGGGGGTATCCCAGACCACCAAAGCCTCCTCGATGGTCAGGGACCGGATTAGGCGGCCCCTGGCCCTCCCCCGGTACCCGGTCACCTTGCCGCTGCCAGGCTGGCGCTGTGGCACCTCCCAGGTGCCCGGGTAGCACTGCAAAACGAGCAGGAGCACTGCCAGGGTGGTAGTGCCAGCATGACACAGCCAAAGGTCAGTGCCAGAGGGGGGCCATGCCCATGAAAGGTGGAGGGGGATATGAAGGGTGGGGGGGGGGGTATGAAGCGGCCTCTGGAAGGTTGCGTAGTGAGGGGTAGGGTTCCTGGAAGTGGAGGGACCCATGGGTGGTGGTGGAAGTGGGGGCACGCGGTTCAGGATCCTCAAGCCCCACTTAGAGATCAGGGCATTCTTTCAAAATGGTGGCCTGATCTCTGCAGAGCCAGTCTGGCCAGCATTTAGTTCCTCAGCGATTAAAATAATTCTACGTGTGGGCTTGACCAGTGAGAAACTCCCCAGGGCCCAAAAAAAGTGACAGAACCACGGAGAAACTCCCAGCAATTGGCGCCACAAATGACACTTTACAACTTTCCATTAGAGCGTGCATATTATTATTTAAATTTTAATAACAAGCTGTGTTTAAATTCATTTGTTTTATTCAGCCTCCATTCCATATGAGAATTACTACACAGGGCAGAGAGGGCTGCCTCCGAGCCGGGCTCCAGTCACCCCAAGGTGAGACCAATAAACAGCAAGGAATGAAAAGGGCTTCACGCTTCAGCATTGTTTATTCCCTCTGATTAGGTTCTTCAGTCTGTCCCAGGATTCGAGAAAGGATACCTCATAAAATCAGACTCTCACCGTAAAATCACATTAGTATCAAATGTGAGAGCTTTGAATGTATCGTGCACAGTACAAAATCTTTGAATTCTCTCTCCTGAGCTCTTGATTTCAAACTGAAAACTGGTCAAGGTTTGTGGGAACAATTTCCAATCGGCGGTGCAGGATGTGTAATGATGGGAGGTTGGTCTGGATCAGTAATGGTGGGAAGTTGGTCTAGAATCAGTAATGGCGGGGAGTTGCACTTGATTTTAGCCAAAAGGCCGAGAAGCGATAGTAATGGTGGGATGTTGGTGTAGGATCAGTAATGGTGGGAAATGTAGCCATCTAAAATGGCCACTTGCAAAGGACCATGGGAATTATGGCCAACCCAGGACTCAGACAGATACAGAGCCTAGGTGTATCTGAAACACAGGTAACCAGACCTGATCGAAACCCCTGCTCGTTTGCATTTTAATGGTCCATTTTCCCAGGACAATAGAACTGCTCCTCTACATCTCGGACCTGCTCCTCTACATCTCGGACCTGCAAGGCAACATGGAAAGGATCATGAAGCTCCTGAAGAGTTCAGGGTCTTCTCAGGCTACAAACTCAATCTGTGCAAGAGTAAAATCTTCCCACTGTACCCGAAAGGGAGAGGGGGGGCAGAGCTAGAGGAGCTGCCTTTCAAGCAAGCCCAAAGCAAATTCTGCTACCTGGTGATCCCAATTGCCCACGACTGGACACGGATCCACAAATGGAACCTGAGTAGTCTGGCAGAGGAAGTTAAAAAGGACCTACAGAGGTGGGACACACTCCCACTCCCTCTAGTGGGGAGGGTGCAGACGATCAAGATGAACATACTGCCCAGGTTCCTCTTCCTGTTCAGATCCATACCGATCTACATCCCAACACGGTTGACAAATTGATCATGGCGTTCATTGGGGGGAGGGGGGGGGGGATCTAAGGATTCCCAAAAGGGTCCTGCAAAGAAAAAGAAGTATGGGAGGCCACTCCACCCAAACCTACAATATTACCACTGGGCAGCAACTTTAAACAACAACCTATAGTAGCACTTGGAAGTGTCATGCCTCTCAAGGACTGGCTTCTTCAGCCATCACCAAAGATGTGCCATATGAAGACACCCCATTTGAAAGGGAGTGTTTGCGGGATCCAGGGTGAGGTGGCCAATTGGATACAAAATTGGCTTGACGACAGAAGACAAAGGGTGGTTGTCGAGGGATGTTTTTCAAACTGGAAGTCTGTGACCAGCAGTGTGCCTCAGGGATCGGTGCTGGGTCCACTGTTATTTGTTATATATATTAATGATTTGGATGAGAATGTAGGAGGCATGGTTAGTAAGTTTGCAGATGACACTAAGATTGGTGGCATAGTGGAAGAAGATTATCTAGGATTGCAACAGGATCTTGATCAATTGAGCCAGTGGGCCGATGAATGGCAGGTGGAGTTTAATTTTGATAAATGTGAGGCGATGCATTTTGGTAGATCGTATCAAGGCAAGACCTACTCAGTTAATGGTAGGGAGTCTGAGAGAGTTACAGAACAAAGAGATCTAGGGGTACAGGTTCATAGCTCCTTAAAAGTGAAGTCACGGGTGGGCAGGGTGGTGAAGAAGGCACTCAGCATGCTTGCCTTTCATTGGTCAGAACATTGAATACAGGAGTTGGGACGTCTTGCTGAAGTTGTACAAGACATTAGTAAGGCCACGCTTGGAATGCTGTGTATGGTTCTGGTCACCCTATTATAGAAAATATATTATTAAACTAGAAAGAATGCAGAAAAGATTTACGAGGATGCTAACTGGACCTGATGGTCTGAGTTATAAGGAGAGGCTGGATAGACTGGGACTTTTTTCCCTGGAGTATAGGAGACTTGGGGATGATCTTCTAGAGGCCTATAAAATAATGAAGGGCATAGATAAGGTATATAGTCAACATCTTTTCTCAAAGGTACAGGAGTCTAAAACTGGAGGGCATAGGTTTAAGGTGAGAGGGGAGAGATACAAAAGGGTCCAGAGGGGCAATTATTTCACACAGAGGGTGGTGAGTGACTGGAACGAGCTACCAGAGGCAGTAGTCGAGGCTACTACTTGTCTTTCAAAAGCGTTTAGATAGTAATATGGGTAAGCTGGGTATAGAGGGATATGGGCCAAATGCGGGCAATTGAGACTAATTTAGTGGTAAAAACTGGGCGGCATGGACAAGCTGAGCCGAAGGGCCTGTTTTCATGCTGTAAACTTCTATGACTCTATAACCTGTAATGATAGGAAGTTGGTCTCAGATCTTTAATGATGGGAAGTTGGTCAAAAATGCAGAAAACCAAAGCGTAATTGGAAGTTTGAGTAAAAGAACTGAAAGCAACAGGCGTGTAGGTATAGTCTTCATTTCCTCATTCAGTTATAGTGACATCTAGCTAATTAACACTGGAGCAACGAATTGATACCATTGGCTCATTATTCCAAAGTTACTTAGGGCTGAATATTTTCTGCTTCTGGAAGGTAAATAACTTACAATCTTTGTTTCTTTCCTTCAGACGTATGCCTCTGCCAAGCCCTGACAATACAGCATGTAAGTAGCCAGCCTTACATATAATTCATAAATCATATTAAAGACCGAGCCTTCAACAGGTATTTAGATATTCAGTTTCGGCTTCCGCTTTCTACCTTATTATTTTGGTATTGGGTCTGATGTTGAAGATGTGGTAAGAAAACTAGAATTGTAAAGAATGCTGTTGAAATATTGTTAACATAATGTACAACTGACAGCATGAGATTCCTGGACCACCTCTTGCTGTTGACATAGGTGGTGGCCATTTTATAAACGTGTGTGTTATCAGTTTAGCTGTAGATTTTGACCAGGAAATAAAATGCCGAGAGGACTGCAAGAGATCCGCTAGTAATTGGAGCATTCCGGGGCGGCACGGTGGTGCAGTGGTTAGCACTGCTGCCTCACGGCACTGAGGACCAGTGTTCAATCCAAGCCCCGGGTCACTGTCCGTGTGGAGTTTGCACATTCTCCCCATGTTTGCATGGGTCTCAACTCCACAACCCAAAGATGTGCAGGGTAGGTGGATTGGCCAAGCTAAATTGCCCCTTAATTGGAAAAAAAAGAATTGGATTCTCAAAATGTATAAAAATAGGAGCATTCCATCTACAGGAGTAAGAAACTGGCAAAACCTGCTGGAATGATTTGGCCTGCATTATGCTGACAATTTTTCAACAGCTTTCTTTATGATTAAAGTGTTGATACCACACTCCCAGCTGTACCATTTCCATTCCATGGAAGTATGGCATTGTGTTGTTTCAGTACTTCTTAAATGATTGTAGAGAGATGTAATTAATTAAGAGACTACAACTAAACTCAGAAGATGCTGCCAAAACTTGCATGGTCACCATCTTTGGAGAGAGTTAATGTTACAGGTCAACCAACAGAAATGTCACCTGTTTTCCTCTCTCCATAGATGCTCCTTGACCTGCTATGTGATTTTTGTTTTTATTTCAGATTTCCAGTATCTGCCATATTTTCCTTTTGTTTCTGAGTCCACATGTTTTGCCTTTAGTGTTGCTTTATTTCCTCAGACAGGAGATGATTCAATGTCTTTGCTTATTCTCTTACCGCAGATGCTTCAGTTGGAGAAAATAATTACAGTTTTATTCGCTACAATTAGCAGTGTAAGTATATCAAATGTTCCTGTTTTCTCTGATTTTTTTCTCTCTCTTCCCTATGGTAGCAACCACTGTTTGTTTCTTTCTGCCAAATCATTGATCTTAATGTGAGTCCAATCAATAAGCATCAACAGCCTGTTAAATAATGAGGGAATCAGCTGAGGTCAATCGCTATCTCGGCAATATTTACCAGCAGGAGTCACTGGATAGGGATCAAGCATGAACAGAATCTGTGGAACTGCACGAGCAGTGTTGTCCAATATATTAGTCATGACCCATGTGTGGCTAAGTGGGAATCCAGATGTGACGAGTTGTATTTTGGTTCGTAAATAACTAACTTCAAGTCGCTGTTGTTGGGTATGTGATCTCAACAACCACATTCACATTGTTATTTGTGTGTGTACGTTAACTCTTTTGGCAAGATGGTTATTCAAAAAGCAGAGTGTGCAAGTGAAAACATCAGACTTCAACACCATGAAACATCAGCATCCCTGATCACCGAGAGAGAGCTGTCAGCCATGACTATTTGGCCAATTGGAATAACCTCTGCAGGCCAGCAGAAGAAAGCAAGGGTTACCATTACTTCACTCCTTTTAATGGACATGTAATTGGCAAAAGTCTGTTTCATTGCGCACAGCAACATTCTCACCAGTCTTTCTGACATCAAAGTACCGCTCGTAGTGGGCGCAAGGTGGAACAGTGGTTAGCACTGCTGCCCCACAGCGCCAGGGGTCTGGGTTCGATCCTGGCCCTGGGGCACTGTCCATATAGAGTTTGTACATTCTCCTCGTGTCTGCATGGGGCTCACCCCCAAACCCAAAGATGTGCAGGGTAGGTGGATTGGCCACGCTAAATTGCCCTCTTAATTGGAAAAAAAATAATTGGATACTCTAAACTTTTAAAAAAAAAAAATTTTTTTTTTTTTTAATAATTAAAGTACAGCTCGTAACTGCTGGGCTATGAACCTGCAAATTGCATTTAGATGTTTTCTCTCTGATGGATTCAATTCAGAATTTCAAACTTTGGAGTTAAAGGAAGGCCACAAAGATTCACACTGAATGGTAGTAGATGTTTATTAAGTAACTGCACCCGTGAGGAACATTTACCTAGAATGAGTGTAAGGTATTTATTCTAACCACATGCAGCAATTATAGTGTTGCCACAGCCAGATCTGTGGTTAGTCATCATTTTCCATTGGACATCACTGTGCTATTAATTGTCCTTAGAAGGAACTTATCCATTTTTACTTCTCGTTTTCTAATATCAAAGCGGTTTCTATTCGGAACGTTCATTAAATATTAATTCAACGGGCCTTAATTTCATTTAAAATGCTCACAAGGAATTTTACTAAGTGCCTTTTGAAAATCTAAACAAATTATTATATTGACTGGATAGCAAATTGTTATACCAACCTGGGCAGGTACACGGTCAATTCCAGCCCCATGTGCCCCGGATTCACAACACAAGTGACTTAACCAATAACTTTTATATAAATTCCTGAAGTCCTTAGCTCTTGGTTACCCAATAATTACAGTCACCAGATTTGTAAGTTGAAACACAATTTATATTTAACAAGATTATCGGTGAAATACGCAGCAGATACAGTTGGTTAAATATTAATAAGTACCAAACTGCTATTGTAACTTGTCTCTCTCTCTATCATTGAGCTATCATTGAGGGAGCTCATACTCCAATTGGCCAACCAATAATGCTAATTGGAGGTCATTACAGCTTCAAACGATGGTCCCTTGCAGACTTTCTCTAAGTAAGCTTGGAAATCACAGTCCTTGTTTTGCAGCCTGTACTCACAATTTTCCTGGACAAACAAAGTCCCTGTTTCATCAGACTTTTCTCTCAGTTCATGACCTGCCTTCAGGCCCTGTTTTCAGAAATCCAACATCCACAGGCTTATTGGAGAGTATGCTGGATCGTTTTTGAAGAGGCTTAGCAGCAGTTTTCTGTAGAGGATTCAGCTGGAACTTTTATCTCCACTGCCAGAATCAAAAGTGAAACTAAATGGAACCTCGTGGCTCTGAAAAATCATTCCAGATGGATGATATCAAATCACCACCTGTTACCGGGCAGAGCCCCGCCATTTGAAGAAGAAAGAACAATACAGCAAAGGAACAGGCGCTTCGGTCCTCCAAGCCTGTACCGGTCATGATACTAACCTTTGACAAAACCCTCAGCACTTCCTTGTGCCGAATCCCTCTATATCCATCCTGTCCATGTGTTTGACAAGATGCCTTTTGAATGCCATTAATGTATCTGTTTCCACAACCTCCCTGGCAACACGTTCCAGACACTCGCCACCCTCTGCGTAAAAAAACCTGCCTCGTGCATCTCTAAACTATGCCTTACGTACCTTAAACCTATGCCCACTGGTAACTGATCCCTCCACCCTGGGAAACAGTGCCTGCCCATCCACTCTATACATGCCCCTCATAATCTTGTAGACCTCATCCTCCGTCTTTTTAAAATAAATTTAGAGTGCCAATTCATTTTTTCCAATTAAGGGGCAATTTAGGATGACCAATCCACCTACCCTGCACATGATAATAATAATTAATTATGGATTGTGGGGATGAAACCCACGCAAACACAGAGAGAACGTGCAAGCTCCTCACGGACAGTGAACCAAAGCCGGAATCGAACCTGGGACCTCGGTGCCATGAGGCAGCAGTGCTAATCACTGTGCCGCCGTGCTGCCCCAACCTCCGCCTTTCTAATGAAACCAGTCTGGGTCTACTCAGCTTTCTATTCTTTCCAGTTGTCACTAAAACTAACTTGTTTAAGTCATCCTCTCCTTCGCCTGCACCATCTAATGCCAGATGTCACTATTTTTATTGCTTTCCTCCTTACTTTGGATATCAGTAGTCGCTCTGTTCTTTTCCATCTCAACAGATATGCTGGAATCCAATGTCATATGTTTGGTACAGATCTTTGCTCTGTGGCTTTTTAAGGGTGTACTTTTTGGAACCTTGAGATCTTCTGTTGCAAGTTGTTCATACATTATGTTACACTTTGCTATTCAGTTCTAGTTATCTTAACATCTTGAAACTAACTGAGAATTACCTAATCCCTCTCATTTTTTCATAGTACTGTCACTTGGGGTGTCATGCATAGTTCTGCTCTACACTTTATATGAAGGATATCATGGCCCAGGAGAAAGCACAAGAATATTTACTCGAATTATATCAGAAGTGAAAGGGTATAATATTGGGAAAGGCTGAATAGTCTTGGTGCTTTTTTTCTCTAGAAATTAGAATAGTTTTGTGGATTCAAGAGCAGGCGGGATTTTTGTGGAGAGTAACTCACTTCCTGTCTCCTCAAAGTCTGTCCACCATCTACAAGACCCAAGTCAATGGTGTGATGGAATACTCTCCACTTGCCTGGATGAATGCAGCTCCAACAACACTCGAGAAGCTCAACACTATCTAGGATAAAGCAACCCACTTGACTGGCACTCTACACAACACAATAAACATTCTCCAAGTCACACACTATCCTGACTTGGAATTATATTGCTGTTCCTTCACTGTTGTTGGGTCAAACTCCTTGATATCCCTTCCTAACAGCACTGTGGGTGTACCTACACAACATGGACTGAAGTGGTTCAAGAAGGCAGCTCATCACCAACTTCCCAAGGGCAATTCGGAATGGGCAATATAGGCCGAGCCAGCGAAGCCCTCGTGCCATGAACAAATATAAAAAACCTAAGGTCTTCAAGATTATTAAAGGATTTTATAAGATAGATGTAGAAAAGATGTTTCTGTTTGCTCAAGTTTATGTAGTGTGGGAGGCCAGCCAGGAGAGTCAAATCTGGAGGTGCAAAAGTGTAAATTATTATTATTGTAAGTTACTATAGTTATTATCAGCAAACTTAGGAAATCCCAAAACATCAATTTGTAAGGGATCCCTGGGGAAACATAGACTCCAGCCAACATTTGCATCAAGATAGGAGCACGAGTAGCTCATATGGCTCCTCAAGCCCGTTCCACCATTCAACACGATCATGGCTGATCTTTGGCTTCAACTCCACTTTCATGCCCACTTTGCACACCCCTTAATTCCCTGAGAGACCAAAAATCTGTCCATCCCAGCCTTAAATATATTCAACGATGGAACATCCACAACTCTCTTGTACAGAGATTTTCAAAGATTCATAACCCTTTGAGTGCAGAAATGTCTCTTCACTTCAGCTTGAAATGATCATTCCCATAACCTGAGACTGTACCCCTGTAGTCCAGATTCCCAGCCAGGGGAAACACCCTTTGCAGTACCTTGTATTTATTTTTTAAATTTAGAGTACCCAATTCATTTTTTCCAATTAAGGGGCAATTTCGCGTGGCCAATCTACCTAGTTTGCACATTTTTGGGTTGTGGGGATGAAACCCACGCAAACACGGGGAGAATGTGTAAACTCCACACACACTGACCCAGAGCCGGGATCGAACCTGGGATCTCGGCGCCGTGAGACCGCAGTGCTAACCCAGTATCTAGTATGCTTCAATAAGATCATCTGTCATTGTTCTAAACTCCAGATATTATAGGTCCAATTGACTAAGCTTCTCAACCCAAGAACATAGCTAGTAAACCTACAGAATAGAAACAACCACTCCAACGAGTTTGTGCTGGTGTTTATGCTGTAAATGAGCCTCCTCTCAACTGACTTCATCAGTATAATCTTCTATTCCTTTATCCCTCTCGTGTTTGGCTCTTCAATGTGGCTAATCTTATGTGTAGCCAAATCTTTCAACTAGCTCAAACTCTGAAATTTGTAGCTGGTTCTGCCTAGAATCGAACAAAACTTCATGTTAGTTGTGTAACGTTACCAGTTACTGATGTAACATCTTAATTTCAGTTATTCAATCTCGATTACTTATACCCACAGACTGGAGATCTCGGAGATCAGATCTCGGCAGCAGAAACACCATTGGATACTCTACAATGTTGAGGCAGTAGACACTCTTCATCGAGGAACGGAAGTTAACTTGAAGACTGTGGCATACATGTCGATCACCAGGAATATGGTTATTGTTGCCAGAATTAATATATTTTCATTTTTATATTCCTCTGTCATATTGACACATCAATGATATCAAATTCTGTTGCGATCACAATCGGTACGAGGATGGAATTATGATTTGAACATTGGTTTCGTTCTTTCCCCCCTTGTGTCAAACTGTATGGCTAACTGTACAAAGACATGCTTGCCTGATGGCTCAGCTGTTTAAATCTAAGTAACTGAGGCATGCAAACAAGGAGGGAGTCGATAAATCTCCAATCCATCATGCTGGCTAGTCTCACGTGGAGTGGAATTAAAGGCACAAAGGTTTCCATCTTCCTGGGCTAAGAAGAGGAACATCAGCCACGGTTCCTGGTCAACAGTTGAATAATCCTGCCAACACAGTTAATTAGTCTTACTCTAGATTGTTTCTTGTCTTTTTCTTGACCAGCAAACCTAAACCTTATGATACAATGATTGCTGTCCCCTAAATGCTCCCCTACTGACACTTGATCCAGTGCAGATTGGATTCTGTACCATTATATTCTTAGCACTGTTTCAGGAATGTAGATGCATGGTATTCACTGTAAGTAGTATCGTGGCAGAGTTTTGAAAGCTGTAAGGTTTTTGGTATTTTGTACGATCTTACTGAATGGCATAGGAAACACACATAGAACTCTGGAACTATTGCAAATACTGTTTGGGTTTATGTAACAAGTCATGATTCCTCTGGTAACCTAGTCACTGTTGCAGTTCCGTTTCTTGATTAGCTTGTCACCGGCTGGTTGGGTTACTATTACTTTTTTTTATATTTCCAATTCCCTTTCTGTACAATTTCTCACATACAGCTTGCTAGATCATTTCAGAATCAGCCACGTATTATGGGACTAAAGTCACATCAGCTCAAGTAGGTAGGGTCTCTTTTCTGAAAGACGTGAATGAACTTCTTCGGTTTCATGGAAGTCCAACAGTTTTCAAGGTTATTTCCTGATTCTTGCCCATGAATTAATATGTGTATTGAATTCAGTTGCACAACTTGGTGGGACGCATGGTTTCTGCATCACTAATCCATTGCCATGTGTACTGTCCGACTGCACAACCCAGAATGGATAGATGGGATGATGGTGTCTTCTCTAGTTGTGTTCTCATCCGGAGAAGCTCCCTTATCCAGAGTCTAGTTGACTGATCCAGTGAAGTCCCAGGTTCAAGCTCTTGTCTGTGACAAGTTGGCTGCTTTTAGCCCAGATTTTGGGCAGTGCAGTGGTTAGCACTGCTGCCTCACAGCGCCAAGGGTTAAAATCCGGCCTTGTCTGTGTGGAGTTTGTACATCTCCCCGTGAATGCGGGGGTTTCCTGCCACAGTCCAAAGATGTGCAGGTTACGCTGATTGGCTATGCTAAATTGCCCCTCAGTGTCCAGGGATGTGCATAGGTTACAGGGATAGGGCAGGGTGACTGGGGGAGTGAACCTAGGTAGACTGCTCGTTTGGAGGGTTGTGCACACTCGACGGGCTGAACGGCCTCCTTTGCACTGTTGGGATTTTAATAATTGACCTCCGCACCATTGGGCTCAGGAGAGAAAGATTGTGCACAATTCCTCACTATCCCGTGACTCCTCTGAGGCATCTCACTGATGAGTCGTGAATCCAGACTCAAACTGCATTGCTGTTCATGGCTGAACAGCCTTGCAATCCATGTGATCACAACTTACACTGTGAAACAACACCCCAGTGAGGGAGGAACACTTTTACAAGGGTAGTGAGAGAAAATCAATAAAGTAGAGGGGTAGGTTTTAAATAAAAAAAGGCTTTTGCGTGCATCATCGCAACCGTAAATGTGGGAGTTCTGTAATTGTCAAAGAAAATAAAAGATGAATAGAATCGTATGGCACAGGAGCAGACCATTCAACCATCATGCCTATGCCAGCTCTTTGAAAAGATATATTTAGTTAATCCCAGTCCCCTGTTGTTTCCCTTTGGTCCTGCAATTTTTTTCTTTTCATGTGTATATCCAGCCCCCTTCTGTGAAAGGTAGTGTTGAATCTGCTTCCACTATCCTTGGAGGCAGTGCAATCCAAATCATAAGAATTTATTGCGGGAAAGAGATCTCATATTCCCCCACTGATTATTAACCCTCCTGCCAATGAAAAGTGTTTCTTTTTAAAAAAAAATCTTCTTTCCTTTTTAAATTCTTTCCCCCCAATTAAGGAGCAACTTAGCGTGGCCAATCCACCTACCCTGCACATCTTTGGGTTGTGGGAGGGAGACCCACGCAGACACGGGGAGAATGTGTAAACTCCACACGGACAGTGACCCGAGGCCGGGATTGAACCTGGGTCCTAGGGTGCCATGCGGCAGCAGTGCTAACCACTGCATCACCGTGCTGCCCAGAAAAGTGTTTCCTTACCAAAACCATACGTAATTTTAAACAGTTCAAACAACTTCTCACCTACCCGCAAACTCACCCCGTAATATGAGGGTTGGGGGGCTGAAATTGGCAGCCCACCTTCCACATTTCGATTAATATGAGGTACTAGCCAAGCCAATTGACCCCGATAATACACTGGCCATACCATAAAATGGTTGTCATTGGCATAGACAGGACACTTGTTAAAAAATATATATTTTTCAGAGGCTAGAAAGGAAGGAGGGTATTACGTTTGAGGGGCCCTTTGTGGTTCGCCTGTTTAATTAAATACGTCTCCCCCCCCCCCCCCCCCCCCCCCCCCCCCACACTCCTCCGACTTCCTTAAACTGCCCAAACCCTCATTGCCTGTTACCTGGGATCCATTGGGCCTCCTTCTTATTCCTGGTTCCAGTCCCAGCAGTGCCCACAATGCTGTCTTGGCACTGCCAGGACTGATAGAACTGCCAGCCAATCCTATTGGATAGTCACTCCTGAGGGCGGGCTCCTCACACAACGGGGAAGGCTGGTGTGGAGCAGGTTAACTCCATGCATCCTTAGCTTCTGGGCGGGCGATACCTCTACTGCACCGGCCCTAACATTCTGCCCTAGGTGCATCCAGTACCGAACTGCTTTGAGCTGTACTTGTTGCTCCCAGTGCTCTGGCACTGCCAGTCCTCATCACATTGCAGGACAGATTCCAAAGCACTGACGACATATAAAACAGCACACAGCTTAAAGGATGCCCCATCATATTCTTATGGATAAATTGAAGGAAAGACTTCCTTTTATGAAACACCTTTCACAATCTTGGCAGTCCGAATGTGCATTACAGATAATTGGAAGTGTTGTAATATGAATATGTGGTAACCAATTCCCCAAAAATCAATGAAATAATTGACCAGATATTCTGTCGTAGCGATGTTAGTCAAGGGTCATTCAATGTTGGACAGGACACTGGGGAAAATTCCCTTACTATTCTTCAAATAGGATCATGGGAACCAAGAGCGCAGACAGGCCCTCAGTTTTTTATTTTTTTATTATTCCAATTATGGGGCAATTTAGCCAATCCACCTATGCTGCACATCTTTGGGTTGTGGGGGTGAGACCCATGCAAACACATGAAGAATGTGTAAACTCCACATGAACAATGACCGGGGGGCCGGGATCGAACCGGGTCCTCGGCGGCGGGAGGCAGCAGTGCTAACCACTAGACCTCCATGCCACCTGACAGGCCCTCAGTTTAACATCTCACTCAAAAGAAGGCAACTCTCACAATGCAGTACCTTCTTCAGTGCTACACTGGAGTGTTAGCCTGGATTACGAGTTCATGGGGATTGAACCCACATACAACTGCCTCGAGAAGCATGAATGCTTCCAACTGATCAAGACAGGAACATTCTTGAATTATTTAATCAAAAATTCTACAACTGTGAAATATAAAAATAAGCAAATTGCAATTAAATAATTCACTGCATCATTGAAAACAAAAAGAAGGTAATGATACGAAATAGGTATGAAAATAGTCACAGCCCTGCCGTCTGTACTCCTTTCCCTGCAGCACAGCTGGTCACTTAGAGTTAGAGTACCTTTAGGGATTAATGTGAAACCTATTAACTACAACCATCTTATTTTATTTACAAAGTTCTCTTCTGCTTTGCAGAGTAAAATTCTTCAAATGTTAGGGGTAAGAGTGAGAGGAAGTAGAACAGAACAGTGCACCATAAAAGCAAAATACTGCAGATCCTGGAAATCTGAAATATAAAACAGAAAATGCTGGGCAAACGCAGCAGTTCTGGAAGCATCTGTGGAGAGAGAAACAGAGTTAACGTTTTGAGTCCATATGACTCTTCTAAAGTGTATCAGTTGGTCAGAGTTTCTCAGAAACACAATGCGCCACATGAAAGAATCACGTTAATATATGGTTCACACTGCAGTAAGAAGCTAGTGACTACGTGGACTGTCACGATTCTAACGTGCTACACCACACATTTATTCTCCAGTGATTCCTGATGCTTGACATTTCTACTTGAGTTTGGAATTTTAACTGTCTGCTCGTATTGGGATTGCCATTCTTCTTTTAAATTTTCGTTCTCGGGATTTGACGTGTCACTGACAGGTCTTGAGTTTATAGCTCAAGTGGGTGACACTGGCATTAGGTATTAGGAGTCAGCCAGTGTGAATTGTAGCACTGGAGCCCGAATTGGGCCGGGCTGGGTAAGGGGGTGTAGTCAAATACTAATAACTCATGAACCACAACTACAATGAATGTTCCTTCATTATTTTCTTGTTGCATTTGTTTTAATTAACTTGCTGGCTAAGCTTACCTATTATTTATTTTGTGAAGGGTTTTGGTAGATTATCAATTCTGATTTTTACTACATACCAAATGTTGTTTTTATTGCTTGCGACTTGGCGGCTGGATAATACTGTACTGCACAACCAAAATAATTAACTGCTTGTATTTAATTTAGATTGTAATTAAACTTTTGGAGGAAAGCAATTGCACGTGTTTTATTGTTGGATTCTCGTGCCTAGATCTTGACTGCGTGACTATGTAAGATAGCTTTTAAAATGGGTTTGTGATTCACTGTCCCATTCGCCAGTTAGTTAATAATAACTGCAATGTTTATTTACATATAATTACAATGCAGTGGCATTCAGCCTTCAACCTCATGTCTGCAAGTCACAATACGCAAGGCCAAACGACTGCCTCCTGTTGCAAGATTCTTTGGTTGTATTTGAGGCAGGCAACACGAATGAAATTCCATTTTCATGAACAGTTGTGTGAATGATTTAAGAAGAATGGGGCCTAATAATTAGTGTTGGCTCATAATTCTGCATTAGAACAACACTAGGTATGAGTACCTATGGGAATCATGTCTCTAAGTGTTTAGATATTCCAGTAACAATATGGAGAGCTGTGCTGATGTTGTAATTCGGTGACCAATTTAATCCATTGTTCAGACCTGAAGGGTGTAATCCAGCAATGACTGAGAAAACAACAAGGGTAACTGCAATGATTACAACAGTCACAGGCTGTGTTGCCATGCTCAGTGCCAGCTTTCGGGACAACTGCTCAGGACTGGAGATAACCTTGCAATGGGAGGGGGAAGGATCCAGTTGTCTAGGTCCATGTAGGTACCAACAACAAAGGCAGAACTTCTAAAGAGGCTCTGCGTAGAGAGTATGAGGAGTCGGGCACTAAAGTGAAAAGCACAACCTCAAAAGTTATAATCTGTATTATTACTTGAGCCACATAAAAATTGGCATGAAATACATAAGGGCAGAGAAGTGAATACGTGGCTCAGACTGGTGCAGGAGAAGTGGGTTCTGGTTCATTAGACATTGGCACCAATACTGGGTAGGAGTAGCCTGGATGTTTATAGAATGCTTTCAAGTAGTTTCTTAGAGCAGCACATTCTGGGACAAACCAGAGAGCAGGTTATATTAGACTTAGTATTGTATAATGTGAGAGGATTAATTAATGACCTCAGAGTAAAGACATCCCTAGTTGCAACAACCACAATATGTGACTGGTGTCACAGTGGCAGTGGTTAGCACTACTGCCTCACAGTGCCAGGGACCCAGGTTCAATCCCAGCCATGGGTCACCGTGTGAAGTTTGCACATTCTCCCCGTGTCTGTGTGGGTTTCCCCCGGGTGCTCAGGTTTCCTCCCACAGTCCAAAGATTAGGTGCAGGTTAGGTGGATTGGCCATGCTAAATTGCCCCTTGGTGTCTAAAAAGGATAGGGTGGTGGGAGTGGATCTAAGTAGGGTGCTCTTTCAGAGGGTTGGTTCAAACTTGATGAGCTGAATGGCCTCCTTCTGCACTGTAGGATTTCTATGATTCCATGATTAAATTTTACATCTAGTTTGAAAGGGAGAAGAATGGATCTAAGACCATATTTTTAAGGTCGAGGTATATAGATTCTTGTTGGGAATGGGAATCGAAAGGTTATGGGGGTAGATGGGAAATGGAACTAGAACCACAAACAGATCAGGCATGATCTTATTGAATAGTGAAGCAGGTTCAAGGGGCCAAATGGCCTACTTCTGCTTCTATTTCATATTTTCATAAACTGATTCTACCAAGCCTGTATCCTCAGCACATTCCTCTGCAGCAGCAGGAGCTGGACAACATATGCTAGGCAGAAAAGGCTGAACAGTTTCCACTTTTGCTGTCTGACACATCCTTGGTATCTCTTGGCCGTCACAAACTCTTAAGAGGTCCTGAAGCATGCTAATTCTATCAGCATACATTTAGCCAACGATGTCCGTGCTGGTTTGGCCACATTCATTGGATGAATGATGGCCATATACCCCAAAATCTTTTTTACATTGAACCTGTCACTGGGTCACAGTACTCTGGGCGTCCACACTTCCACTACAGTCATCTGCATTCAAAATAAGATAGTGGACATTGACACTCACAACTAGGAGGCAGCAGCCGATGCCCTTGACCTCTGATGGCTGATTATTTAGAAGGGCATTGGAAGAGATGAGCAGTAACAAAAAGCTCAGCTGGCTGTGAAGTACGGAGAAAACATCAGTCAGCAAATTCCGCATCTTCGCAGCCCACTGCCTTTTGTTACTACAAATGCAGTAGAGACCACATTATGGAGTGGGGCACAAGGCAATGCTTAATGATATTAATAACCATGGTGTAAACCATTGTCTTATGGGATGAGAAGCCAGCCAATACGTGTAAAATTTCTTTCCTGATTGATTTGGATTCTTCTTCTGAAACATGAATAAAATAAATAATGAAAGTATGTTTATTAAAAAGAAAGTATCCTTTCTTGAACAGAGGAACAACATTCACCACTCTCCAGTCCTCTGGCACTATTCCCGTGGACAGTGAGGACCCAAAGATCAAAGCCAAAGGCTCTGCAATCTCATCTCTTGCCTCAGAAAGAATCCTTGGATATATCCAATCTGGCCCAGGGGACTTGTCGACCCTAAGGTTTTTCAAAATTGCTAATACATCCTTCCTCAGAACATCTACCTCCTCCAGCCTACCCGCCTGTATCACACACATCCTCAAAAACATGGCCCCTCTCCTTGGTGAACACTGAAGTATTCATTCAACGCTTCTCCTATTTCTTCTGACTCCAAACACAAGTTCCCGCTACTGTCCTTGACCGGCCCTAACCTCACCCTGGTCATTATTTTATTTCTCACATAATAGTAAAAAGCCTTGGGGTTTTCCTTGATCCGACCCACCAAGAACTTCTCATGCCCCCTCCTAGCTCTCCTAAGCCCTTTTTTATGCTCATTCCTTGCTACCTTGTAACCCTCAAGCGACCCAACTGAACCTTGTTTTCTCATCCTTACACACTCTTCCTTTTTCCTCTTGACAAGACATTCAACCTCTTTTGTGAACCATGGTTCCCTCACACGGCCAATTCCTCCCTGCCTGACAGGGACTTACCTATCAAGGACACAGCATTTGTTCCTTGAACAAGCTCCACTTTTCATTTGTGCCTTTCCCTGACAGTTTCTGTTCCCATCTTATGCTCTGTAATTCTTGCCTAATCGCATCATAATTACCCCTCCCCCAATTATAAACCTTGCCCTGCCGTATGGCCCTATCCCTCTCCATTGCAATAGTGAAAGACACCGAACTGTGGTCACTATCTCCAAAGTGCTCTCCCACAAACAAATCTAACACTTGGCCCGGTTCATTACCCAGTACCTCTTACTGAAACATCTATACCCCGGAACTCCCAACAACCATTCCTGTCCCTGTTCTAACCATGTCTCCGTAATGGCCACAACATCGTAGTCCCAAGTACCAATCCATGCTCCAAGTTCACCTACCTTATTCCGGATGCTCCTTGCATTGAAGTAGACACACTTCAACACACCTTTTAAGTCTGCCGGTACGCTCCTGCGACCTTGATACCCTCCTCAGCACCTCACTACTCTCAACACTGGCTTCTGGACTACAGCTCGTTTTCCCAGCCCCCTGACAAATTAGTTTAAACCCCCCCCCCCCCGAAGAGGGGGTCAGCAATGGTTTCATGATCATCATTACACTTTTAATTCCAGATTTTTAAAAAAAATCGAATTAAAATTTCATAGTGGTGGGATTTGAATCACTGGGGCTGCCGAACAGAAATAAAGTAATGAATAAAATACCACAAAATAAATACCTGCTTCTTTTTGAATACAATTTTAATTCAATGTAACAAATAAAAATGGTAACTGTATCATGCATATTTAAATTGTTAAATAAGTTACACTTTAAGGATCAACACGTCAATACATATCAAATAAATGTTAATAAAACTAATTGTCAACCTTGCACAATATCACATTATCTACAGCTAAATATGACATTCTATTCGCCAACAATTGAACATAATGGAGTCTTAGAAGAAACAGGAGTATGCCTCTTGGCCCCTCAAACTTACGTTGCAATTCAATAGGATCACAGCTAATCTTGTACTTCAACTCCATTTCCCTACCCTATCCCTGTAAGAAGTTTAGAAATAGGTTATAAAAATTATACAATAGTAAACCGATTCATTACATCACATTTCATGCTTTCTCATTAGGTGCAGGATAAATTAAAGTGCAAACAAATGATGGTGACATGCAAAATAAAACTTACGGTAGTCATGTTTATATAGGTTCCTTACATTGAAACATCTCAATTAATTTAGCAAACAGAAAAAGTGGGGGTGGGTGGGTGAGTAGATTTGAAAATATTGACTGTGGTCGGAGGAATGGGAGGCAGGGAAGGAGAAATTGAAGGAATGGTGAATGAAAAAAGTCTTTAGGAAACTTTTGAAAACAGCAACACTGACACCAGAACAATGTGGTTTAGAAAGATTATTCCAAATAACAGTGGCTTCGTAAATCAAATAATTTATGTCCCTTTATTTAAAAAGAAAAGTCCACTGAAACACATTTAACATTTCATTGTGAATAGTTAGCTTTGTGTATCACCAGCAAAAACACATTCTCATCTCAAGTGCTTGAGACACATTTCACTTGTGTCACATCATTCATAGGACTATGCTCTGAGCAAAGTATCATGGTCCATCTCTGATTCATCAGGCCAACAGGTTGGAAGACAGGCAGTCACATAATGCCCGCTTTTCCACTCTCAGCAGCAGATCATCAGTCTGTAAATAGAGATGATATCAATGTGACATGCGACTACCTTTCAAAATTTTACACAAAACACAAACATATGCAAAATGTAAATTCTCCTTCCCATCCAAAAGAATCTCTTTATATTTCTGTATATTAGGATTTGACTGGAGTCTAAGCATTTGGCTACAGTTTGGATTACATTTATGTAGCTCACGCATTTTTTTTCTACGTGCACACAAAAGTTAATTTGAAGATTTAAAAGATCGAAGAAATAGAAGGAAATACACTGGTCAATATATATATGCTGAGATTCTTACAGTTCCACACGGAATCAGATGGGCCTTATCGGCAACCTCAAAGAGGGCCCCTGCCATTTGCTCACCATGCAAGCTTTATGCTGAAATAGGGTATATCAAAAACATCCCGGGGTATAATGGCTACCCCAATCTGATTATTTTGCATTGTATATTGCAAAAACTCATGAATGGGCCCAAGGCTATCACTTTCAGCCCTCAAACCACACATTCTATCTCAGATTACCCTGGAAGGGCAAGGTATCTCAAAAAATTGAATAGCTGAAGCTAGCTGTTTCACATTGCTACTGTGCAGAAGCAACACGAGTGATATTCACTAGTAACAGGATGCTACCACCAAGCCAAAAACATATTCTGCCTATCACACAAATGAGTAATTGGTATATGAATTTGGGTGCCAGTGTAATGTCAGTTAGGTAGGCCATACATCCCAAAGATTGATGGATTGTATCAAACAGCATGCCCTTTCTGCCGTTTGCAACAGGCAAAGTACAGGCCACACCTAACCAGCTGTGCTTGCAAAACTCAACTAGTGTCCAACATTAGATATAATTATGTACCAAAAAGTACACTGACAACCAATTTAAGATTGTCAGTTGGGTTTGCAGTGTAGTACATGTGTATGTTTTGAAAACTATGTATTGATAAATAGGACCCTGTGCTTTGCAGACAGAAAGAACATGTACACACATTGTGCTTATTTCAGCTAAGCAAAATAATTGATAGCCATTCACTGGTTCATTCCTCCGTACAATGCCTTGACCAGAGTCAAGCTGCCTGGTTTAAATTTTAAACAATGATTGGCAGTTAACAGTCAGTCACCATTAACCGGTGCACTCTCCATGGCAACACCTCCATTTGCCATTCGGCAATCGGCATTCTCTTCTCATACAGTATAAATTTGTTGATTCCCCTTGCATTAGATTCTTGCAAATATCCTGATGAATGCAACATGAAAATGAGTGCAACATAAAAATAAATACCTATTCTTTCATGGATTCCTTACACTAGCTATGAATACTGATGAAAATAATGAGAATACTAGGGACACTGATCATAAACATAATATACTTAAAGTAGCTTGGCCTTAGGAATATCCATCACTATGTCCACAACTATGGGCCAAATCCCCTTTTGTGTGGTCAATAGGACTCTTCACATTGTTTGCCCACATTTTGTTAACCTTATTCAAACTGCAACACCATACAGGGAGTTCAGATAATCTCATGGAGTTATATTGCAATAAAATTATCAATTTGTGTACAGTGGCAATGCCATGCATCGTGCTTTTTTCAGTACTTCAGAAAGGTTACACTTTTTCTTAAAGTTGTAGACCAGTTTTGCAGCACAACATCATGTATAATAAACAAAGAATGCATTTTGTTTTGCTCCTAGCGTTAGCTATTTTAATCTGTACAGCTATAATTTATTTTATCAACTGATTGTAGTGAGGAATGCATATTTACCCGAGTGTTTAGGTTATTTGCAGTCCTTTTCAAGTCCTGTAATGCTCTCTGCATGAATTCAAAAGCATGACAGTCAACACAGGGGCGACCTGTGGAAGAAACATAAAAGCAGCTAACCTCAACTCCAAACAATATATCTTAAAACTTGCAGTTGCCACTGTTAACAGGACAAGCTAATAAATAAAAGTCATCACACTTTCCATCACACATTTACAGTAGAATTTGATTACAATGCTTTTCAAATTAAAAAACAAATAAAACGGGTGGAATTTACCAGCTGTTCACGCCAGCAGTAAATTCGGGTCCCACGCCAGTTTACGGGTTTCCCAGCGGCGAGGGGTGCTGGCAACAGGAAATCCCATTGACAACGGCGGGACTGGTAATCCCGTTGCCGGGCCGTTTCCCCTGCCGAAAAACACAGGATGGGGTGGTCGGTAAATCCCACCCTATGCCTTGATTTAACTATTTCACAGATTACCCTAGCCAACACTAATGTACATTTATTGCACCACAAGTTAAAATAATCACACTGTAAAATTAAACTCAAATTAGGACAGCTCATACTCAAAAGTTGGCAGGAGCTCAACCTTTAGGTGCTGGTTTAGCACAGTGGGCTTGTAATGCAGAACAAGACCAGCAGTGTGGGTTCAATTCCCGTTCCAGCCTCCCCGAACAGGTGCCGGAATGTGGCGACGAGGGGCTTTTCACAGTAACTTCATTGAAGTTTATTTGTGACAATAAGCAATTATTATATTATTATTTATTTCTCCTATTCCTGGAGATGAGGCCCACGCAGACAGGGGGGGAATGTGCAAACTTCACACGGGCAGTGACCCGGAGGCGGGATCAAACCCAGGTCCTCAGCGCCATGAGGCATAAATGCTATTCTGAACTCTCCCTTGGCGTACCCGGAACAGGCTCCGTGTGGTGACTTGGGGATTTTCACAGTAATTTACTTGTAGTCTTAATGTAAACCAATGAAAATGAAAATCACTTATTGTCACGAGTAGGCTTCAAATGAAGTTACTGTGAAAAGCCCCTAGTCGCCACATTCCAACGCCTGTTCGGGGAGGCTGGTACAGAAATCGAACCGTGCTGCTGGCCTGCCTTGGTCTGCTTTCAAAGCCAGCAATTTAGCCCTGGGTGCTAAACCAGCCCCTGACTTGTGACCTACTTGTGACACTAATAAAGATTATTATTAGCCACTGCGCCGCCCGTTAAAATTGTCAAGAGTTGGCAGTTCAAAGTGATGTAAGAAAATCTAATACAAACAAATAAATTGGCTTAATTCAGTGGCTTTAATGATTAAATTTCAACTACTTTATAATTAACCCAGTTCAGCACATCTATGCATGCCATGAGTAATCTATTTTAATCCAACTCAACACAGTCTCAGAAGGCAGTCAAAACAGGAACATCCTCTGTGGCCAGTTACCCACTGCTCCCACAAGAGGAGACATCCTCTCCACATCCACCCTGCCAAGGCTGCTCATCTTCTATGCTTCACTCAGGAGCGACCCTTGTCTTTCGACTGACTTCATACCCGGGGTTTGGTGGGGTGGGTGGGTGGGGGGAGGAAGGAGCAGGACTTACTTTCAGCCGGGATGACGGTGCCAGACTCGCTGATGGCTCCGGCTGACAGCCCGGCAGTGAGCAGGATGAGGACACATAGCGGAGCAGCGGCCATCATGGCGGTGGTGGCGACGGGCCTGTGCGTCAATGGAGGAGGGGGTGACAGCAAACTCTCCCTTATTTTATTCCTCGTCAAATAAAGAACTCGCTCAATGCTATTTATTTTATTCTAGACACAATTTGTTCTCCGAACTAAGCTGAGCCAAAATCAACCAACCGAAGCAAAAAATTAATTTTAAACCGCGCGAGCTTCTGCCCCTCAAACCCCTCCCCCCCAGGTGGGCGGCAAGAGTATGATTGACGCGGGCCTCCCACCATTTGGCGAGGCGGACTGGTCGAGGAGGCGTGGCCACACGCCGTCATGTCAATCAAACTAGCAGACCGACCGTACTCTGTTCGACGGGATGGGGCGTGGCCTGGGTGCCAGGGCGTGTGGCCGCGTGTGAGGGGCGCGGCCGTGGTGCGAAGGGCACGGCCAGGGGCCGCGAAGGGGGTGTGGCCTGGGCGCGAGGGGCGCGGCCATGGCGGCGGGCGGGGGTGTGGTCTTGGCGCCGAGGGGCGCGGCCTGGCTGCCAAGGGGGTGTGGCCCGCAGCACAGGCTTTAGTCGTCCCGGTTAATGCCCGGCCATTCAAATCTCCTTCTTCAAGATGGCGTCCATGAGGGAGAGCGACACAGGCTTGTGGCTGCACAACAAGCTCGGCTCAGCGGACGAGCTCTGGGCGCCTCCCAGTATCGCCTCGCTGCTCACTAAGGACGTCGTGGACAACATCCGAGTGTGTTTTCACGGCCTCTCGTCGGCGGTGAAGCTTAAACTGCTGTTGGGTATCCTGCACCTTCCCAAGCGAACAGTAGATGAGGTGAGGCGCCTATGCTTCTCTCTCACTGTGTGAGTGTATGTGTGTCAGAGGCTGGAAGGGAAACTGAAGAGAACGCGCCAGGAAGTACATGAAACATGAGGTCAAATCACTAAATATAACCGCCCCTTCTCCATACGAGACGTGTGTGTTAAGAACCGGACGAATCCACTTTTTAAAAAGTTTTATTATATGTATTTATGGGGAAGATGTATTAATACATGTATACAGTCTTGGAGGAGGCATTTAACATTAAGCAGTAAAATTCATTTAAGTTATTAAAAACTACTTAAAATAGCTCATCCTTAGCGGTTTTCTGCAAATTCTTAGCGGTCCTATGCAGAGTTTCCCCAAACCTAAGCTGCATTTTTTCTTTTAAAGAGTTAGAGGATTTTCTCTGTTGGCATAATATAACAATGCTTAAGTAACACAACACTGTATGCAATAGAGTACCAGTGCTCTCCTATTGAATTAACTTGAACATAAAAGAACATTTCATGCCCCAGCCTTATCTGAATCAGAATGAACTTGGTGCACATTTTGGTTTGATTTTTGGAGTTTCAACTGCAAAGCAATCTGTATTCAAGAGGTTTCTGTTCTTGTTTCTGGTGATGTGGAGATGCTGCCGTTGGACTGGGGTGAGCCCAGTAAGAAGTCTTACAACACCAGCTTAAAGTCCCAACAGGTTTGTTTCAAATCACTAGCTTTTGGAGCACTGCACCTTCCACAGGTGAATGACCTGAGTAAGGAGCAGTGCTCTGAAAGCTAGTGATTTGAAACAAACCTGTTGGACTTTAGCCTGGTGTTGTAAGACTTCTTACTTGTTTCTGATGTAAGTGAAGAAAATCCCACTCCATGTTGCTACGCTGAGACAAGTAATTGTCTTTTGAACAACTGGACTGTTTTTCAAACAAAATTTGAGACCCAGAATTGATCAACTTTAAAATTAGTAATTGAAAACATCAAATGATATATAGAATGTTATCATCTGCAATTTAGAAGAATGAGAAGAGATCTCATTGAAGCATACAACATTCTTAAGGGGCTTCACAGGAAGATGCTGAAAGGCTGCTTCCCATAATTGGAGAGTTTAAAATTAGTGTTTATAATCTCATGATAATGGAATGGCCATTTAAAACTGACATAAGAGGTTTCTTCACTTAAAGGATTGTGATCTTTCCAAGGGCCAGTGCAGACTCAATGGGCTGAATGGCCTCTGCACTGTAAATTCTATGAATCTCTGGTACTTTCTACCCCAAAAAGATGTGCTTACATTGTGTGTCCAGGACTGATATCGATAGATTTTTAGACACTAAGGAAAGCATGGGATATGGGAATAGGGTGGGAGAGCTTTTTTAAAAAAAAATAAACATTTTATTGAGGTAATTTTGGTATAGTGACAACAACAAAATAAACCAATATACATGAAACCATCAACATAGTGCAAAAGCCATTTATCTCTCATAGAACATAGAACAGCACAGAACAGCCCTTCGGCCCTCGATGTTGTGCCGAGCAATGATCACCCTACTCAAACCCACGTATCCACCCTATACCCGTAACCCAACAACCCCCCCTTAACCTTACTTATTAGGACACTACGGGCAATTTAGCATGGCCAATCCACCTAACCCGCACATCTTTGGACTGTGGGAGGAAACCGGAGCACCCGGAGGAAACCCACACACACTCCACACACTCGGGGAGGACGTGCAGACTCCGCACAGACAGTGACCCAGCCGGGAACGAACCTGGGACCCTGGAGCTGTGAAGCATTTATGCTAACCATCATGCTACCGTGCTGCCCCAGACAGGTCCCACCCTTATTGACCCCTACTCTAAGATAAAGTACCCCCCCCCCGTCTGCTGATTAATTGCCTGCAAAGAAGTGGACGAACGGTTGCCACCTCTGGGCGAACCCCAGCAGTGACCCTCTCAAGGCGAACTTGATTTTCTCCAACCGGAGAAAGCTAGCCATGTCCGATAGCCAGGTCTCTGACCTCGGGGGCTTTGAGTCCCTCCATGCTAATAGTATCCGTCTCCGGGCTACCAGGGAAGCAAAGGCCAGAACATCTGTCTCTTTCTCCTCCTGGACTCCCAGGTCTTCTGACACCCTGAAAATCGCCACCTCTGGACTCAGCGCCACCCTTGTTTTTAACACTGGACATAATGTCCACCAACCCCTGCCAAAATCCCCTCCGCTTTGGACATGTCCAAATCATGTGGACGTGGTTCGCCGGTCCTCCTGCACATTTTGCGCACCTGTGCTCTACCCCAAAGAATCTGCTCATCCGGACCACTGTCACTTGAGCCCGGTGAACAACCTTAAATTGTATCAGGCTGAGCCTGGCACATGTTGCAGACGTGTTGACTCTACTCAACGCGTCTGCCATAGAACAGCCTCTATCTCATCTCCCAGCTCCTCCTCCCACTTGCGCTTCAGCTCCTCGGTCTGCGTCTCCTCCGACCCCATAAGCTCCTTATAAATGTCCTAGACGCTCCCTTCTCCGACCCATCCTCTGGAAAGTACTCTTTAGCGGTCGGTGTGGGAAGGTTGACATTGACACCTGTTTACGAAGGAAGTCCCCCACCTGCAGATACCTGAATTTGTTTCCCCTCGCCAACCCAAACTTTTCCTCCAACGCCCTCCTGCTCGAAAAGCTTCCCTCAGTAAAAATATCCCCCATCCTCTCAATCCCTGCTATCTGCCATATCTGTCACCCCCATCCATACTCCCTGTGGTAAACCGGTGATTATCCGGTGCTTATTGGGGGCCAGACCCGATGCTCCCACATGCCGCCTCCACTGGCCCCAAACTCTCAGGGCTGCCACCACCACTGGACTGGTGGAGTACCATGCCGGCAGAAGCGCAGTTAACAACGCCCTTAAACTGGTGCCCTTACATGAAGCTGCCTCCATACGCACCCATGCCGAACCCTCCCCCCACCACCCACTTCCTGATCATGGCTATATTAGCTGCCCAGTAATAGTTGCTGAAATTTGGCAGCACCAGCCCGCCCTCTGCCGACTCCGCTCAAGCATTACCTTCCTTACTCGCGGGGTCTTGCCCGCCCAGGCAAAGCCCGTGATCACTCTGTTGACCCGCTTAAAAAAGGACCGCGGAATAATGATGGGGAGACACTGAAATACAAATAGGAATCTCGGGAGGACCGTCATCTTTGAGTGGGAAAGCAGAGTTGATCTGTTTGAATGATGGAGAATACTTAAGGAGGATTATTGCCTCATGCTCTTATTTCTTATGTTCTTGTCTCCTACCCTATGGGGTAGCACATTGGTTAGCACAGTTGCTTCGCAGCTCCAGGGTCCCAGGTTCGATTCCCGGCTTGGGTCACCGTGCGTGCGGAGTCTGCATGTTCTCCCCGTGTCTGCGTGAGTTTCCTTTGGGTGCTCCGGTTTCCTCCCACAGTCCAAAGATGTGCAGATTAGGTGGATTGCCCATGCTAAATAGTGACTAAAAAGGTGGGGTGAGGTTACGGGATTAGGATGGGGGTGTGGGCTTGGGTAGGATGCTCTTCCCAAGAGCCAGTGCAGACTCCATGGACTGAATGGCCTCCTTCTGCACAGTAGATCCTATGATATCGTAGGAGCAGGAGGAGACTGTTCTGCCCCTTGTGTCTGCTCTGCCATTCGACAGGATTATGGCTGTTCTTCTACCTTAGCACCGTTTCCCTACAGTATCACTGTTTAAATCTTTCTCTTGAATATACTAATGGAATGAGCTTCCACAGCTCTCTGGGATAGAGAATATTAAAGATTCATCACCTTCTGAGTGAAGAAGTCCACCTCATTCAGCCCTAAATGGCCTACCTTTTATTCTGAAACTGTCCCCTGTTTCTAGACCCTGCAGCTAGGGGAAACCGCCTTCCTGCATCCACCCTGTCAAGTCCTGCAAGAATTTTGTAAGTTTAATTGAGATTACCTCATTCCTCTAAACTGTAGAGAACTCTGTATTCTAATCTCTCCTCTGCCAGGGATCAGCAATTATGTGGTCGATCGTGAGGTGACTGGCCAATTTGAAAAGAGCAACTTTAACTCACTCCCAGTGAGTTCTCCCAATGAGCCAGAGCAGGTACAGCCAGAGTGAGACACAGTGAAGAGTGAGTTTAGGAATTTGAAGTTAGGTGGGAATTCGAAGTTGGGTGGGGAGGAGATGCTTTTATCCCTGGTAAGTAGTTTTTCTTTTCATTTGTCTATTTATTTTTATTTTTTCTTTGTTTTTGGAATTGTAGTTGTATAAGTTACCCTAAGGTTTATACATGGCAGGAAATCCCTGACCCGTGTCATGCTCCTCGTGCGCGATGTGGCCGCTCAGGGACACGTCTACTGACCCTGACTATTTCACGTGCAAGAAGTGTGTCCAGCTGCAGCTCCTATTAGACCGCTTGAAGGCTCTGGAGCGGCAGATGGACTCGCTTTGGAGCATCCGCGATGCTGAGGACGTCGTGGATAGCACATTTAGCGAGTTGGTCACACCGCATGTGAAAATTACTGAGGGAGATAGAAAATGGGTGACCAAAAGACAGAGCAAGAGTAGGAAGGCAGTGCAGGTGTCCCCTGCGGTCATCTTCCTGCAAAACAGATATCCGCTTTGTTGAGGGAGATGGATTGCCAGGGGAAGGCAGCAGAAGCCAGGTTCATGGCACTGTGGTGGCTCTGCTGCGCAGCAGGGCAGGAAGAAGAATGGCGAGGCTATAGTGATAGGGAACTCAATCGTAAGGGGAATAGACAGGCGGTTCTGCAGATGCAATCGAGACTCCAGAATGGTATGTTGCCTCCTGGTGCAAGGGTCAAGGATGGCTCGGAGCGACTGCAGGACATTCTGTGGGGAGGTGGAAGGTGACCAGCCAGCTGTCGTGCACATAGGCACCAACAATCTAGGTTTTTAAAAAGCAGGATGAGGCCCTACAAGCTGAATTCAGGGAGTTAGGAGTTAAACTAAAAAGTAGGACCTCAAAGGTAGTAATCTCAGGATTGCTACCAGTGGCACAAAGTAGTCAGAGTAGGAATGTCAGGATAGAATGGATGAATGCGTGGCTCAAGAAATGGTGCAAGAGGGAGGGATTCAAATTCCTGGGGCATTAGAACCGGTTCTGGGGGAGGTGGGACCAGTACAAACCGAACGGTCTGCACCTGGGCGGGACAGGAACCAATGTCCTGTTGGGGAGGGTTTAAACTAATGTGGCAGGGGATGGGAAACCTATGCAGGAAGTCGGAGCGAAGTAAAACGGAGCCAAAAATAAAAGCAGTAAGGGGAAAGTGTAAGGCAGAGAAGCCATCGTCAAAAATCAAAAAGGGCCACCGTACAGGGTACAGTGACTGAGGAGAGTGTGGAAAGGGAGTGGCCAATGCAGGATTGAGGGTGTTGTACCTATATACGAACAAGGTAATGAGCTTGTTGCGCACATTGAAATTGGCCGGTACGATGTTGTGGGCATCACAGAGACGTGGCCTGCAATGGGTCAGGGCTGGGATCTAAATATCCACGGATATAATTCCTATCAAAAGAACAGGCAGATGGGAAAAGGGGGCAGGGTTGCATTGTTAGTAAGGAATGAAGTTAAATTGGAAGCGATATAGGATCAGAAGGTATAAAATCTCTGTGGGTAGAGTTGAGGAATCCCAAAGGTAAAAAGGCCCTCATGGGAGTTATGTTCAGGCCCCCTAGCAGTAGTCGGGATGTGGGGCAGAAAATAAATCAGGAGATAGAAAAGGCATGTAAAAAAGGCAATATTACAATAATCATGGGGAACTTCAATATGCAGGTGGACTGGGAAAATCAGGTTGGTAGTGGATCCCAAGAAAGGGAATTTGTGGAATGTCTGAGATGATTTTTTGGAGCAGCTTGTGACCGAATCTACTCGGGAACAGGCAATTCTGGATTTAGAGGACCAGAAGGTGGCTAATGTAACACCACTGTTTTAAGAAGGGAGGGAGGCAGAAGATGGGAAATTATAGGGCGGTTAGCCTGACTTCGGTGATTGGTAAGATTTTAGAGTTTTTTATTAAAGATGAGATCGCAAAGCACTTGGAAGTGCATGGTAAATAGGACTGAGTCAGCACGGCTTTTGTCAAGGGAGGTTGTGTCTGACAAACCTGTTGGAGTTCTTTGAGGAGGTAACAAGCAAGTTAGACAAATGAGAACCAGTGGCCATGATTTATTTAGATTTTCAGAAGGCCTTTGACAAGGTGCCGCATAGGAGACTGTTAAATAAGTTAAGAGCTCTGGTGTTCAGGCTAAGATCCTGGAAATGGATAGAGGAATTGGCTGACTGGCAGAAGGCAGACAGTGGGGATAAAGGGGGTCTTTTTCAGGATGACAGCTGGTGACTAGTGGTGTGCCTCAGGTCTGTGCTGGGACCACAACCTTTCACAATATACATTAATGATCTGGAAGAAAGTACTGAAGGCACTGTTGCTAAGTTTGCAGATGATTCAAAGATCTGTAGAGGGACAGGCAGTATTGAGGAAGCAGGTAGGACTGCAGAAGGACTTGGACAAGCTAGGAGGGTGGGCAATGAAGTGGCAAATGAAATACAATGTGGAAAAGTGTGAGGTTATGCAGTTTGGAAGGAGGAATTTAGGCATAGACTAATGTAGGCATACACCATAGGCGTAGACTATTTTCTAAATGAGGAAATGCTTCGGAAAACAGAAAGCACAAAGGGACTTGGGAGTCCTTGTTCACCGATTCTCGTAAGGTTAATGTGCAGGTTCAGTCGGCAGTTAAGAAGGCAAATGCAATGTTAGCATTCATGTTAAGGGGGCTAGAATACAAGACCAGGGATGTACTTCTGAGGCTGTATAAGGTTCTGGTCAGACCCCGTTTGGAGTATTGCGAGCAGTTTTGGGCCCTGTATCTAAGGAAGGATGTGCTGGCCTTGGGAAGGGTCCAGAGGAGGTTCACAAGAATGATCCCTGGAATGAAGAGCTTGTCGTATGAGGAACATTTGAGGATTCTGGGTCTGTACGCGTTGGAGTTTAGAAGGATGATGGGATCTTATTGGAACTTACAGGATACTGCGAGGCCTTGATAGAGTGGACGTGGAGAGGATGTTTTGAATTGTAGGAAAACGTCGAACCAGAGGATACCATCTCAGACTAAAGGGACGATCCTTAAAACAGAGATGAGGAGGAATTTCTTCAGCCAGAGAATCTGTGGAACTCTTTGCCGCAGAAGGCTGTGGCGGCCAAATCACTGAGTGTCTTTAAGACAAGAGATAGATAGGTTCTTGACTAATAAGGGGATCAGCGGTTATGGGGAGTAGGCAGGAGAATGGGGATGAGAAAATATCAGCCATGATTGAATGGCGGAGCAGACTCGATGGGCCAAGTGGCCTAATTCTGCTCCTATGTCTTATGGTCTTGTGAGACTCAGCCTGTCAGTACTTGCCGTTAATGCCATGTTAGTCGATGCTGGAGATATAAGACTTGTGGCAATTCAGTAATAAATTCCACTTGCTAATTGAATGAGACAGCATTGAATGCACCAACTGCCATGGTAGGGCTAACACAACCTTCTTCTGTTACCTCTGTCTTCCCTTTCAGTGGAAAGTGCATATTATCTTGAGCACAAACACACTGGCCCTGTTTTTTGTGATTAAATTTGAACAAACTGTGCTTACCATTCATTTATACTTGTAACTGGCCACCAACATGTTGTAGGCTTTTTAGCAGCAGCTTATGGTCATCAGGGGTCTGAAGCACCTGGGTACCCTCTGCAGAGGGCATCTCGGATCTGTAAAACAGGCAGGAGACAGCCTATCTCCTCAACCAATGAGATTGAAGAATCTGCAGTGTTGCGCGGTATCTCAATTTTGGTGTGCAAATTAGAATATTAATTCGAGTGAAGTAGGGAGAGAAAGGAAGCTGGGATTGTTTTTAAAAACAATATTTTAAAATCTCAACAATAGCTAAAATATGAAGTAATCCTGATTTTAAAAGAGAGGTGGTTTAGCAGTCATTAATACTTGACGTGCTGTTAAAGTTAATTTGTACTTGAATGGCCAGGGATTCTAGCAAGTAAGTACAGCAACTTCATTCTTTTGCGTGTACTTCAATTCTGAGTCACTCACTAGAACTTGTGGAGGGACAGGTCAACTCGGGACCGTAACTTCCAGATTTGTGGATGTATTCCAGATGTATGATAATAGTGAGCATTTATAGCCCCATCTGTTATTCCTCGTGTTCATTTCAAGCCAGTGAGTACCAGTAAATGTGAATCCATGTCCAAGTAGGAAGGATTACATTTCCTATTTTTCATCATGTGGGCTGCTCTTGTTCCTTTCCCACACAGTGCATTCACATCAGTTTAAAAACCTAAACAAAACTTCAACTTGCTGTTTTCCTTAATGCTTAACAAAGTTCAATATTTTTTTAAAGGAGAATTTTATGAACCAGATGACCTCGGGAAAACCAATAACGTGGACTTACCACCTCATTAATTCCCCAGGAGTTAATAATAAACCTTTGTTTCCTTACTCGGTTAATTTTTCGTTTTTCCTTTGGGTTATTTTATAAAATTGGCTGGGGTGGGGGGAACCAACACTGGAAGAATTGATGTTCGAATTCACTGCGGCTGACAAAATCCTCTTCTCAGTTCCTGCTTTGCCAATAAGATACTGTGTGCTCGAAGGCACTAACTCACGTTAGTTTCCTTGTTCAAAGACGTAAGCAGGGTTTAACAGCATTTCTAAGAAAAATAAAGTTCAGCGAAGCAAGAGCCAATGAGTGGAACCCCCTAGCTTCCAACCCGGCCTTTACCAAGCCCCTTGTTCAAGACCCTGGGTTTAATGCATTTAGTCAGTGTGTCTTTGAAATGTGGGGCTAGCAATTAGAATTATGGTCAAGCTTGTTATTTTTAAAAGATGTACGAGATTAAAAGAAAGTAACTGCAAGTAGGGAAAAGAATCGTAGATTTCACTCCGATAATTTAAAATTTTCAGTAAGACTGATTTTGGAATTATTTTTAGGAATCAAACTAGAAAATGAAATAGAACTGTGCAATGTTTCTGCTTAAGCGTGTGTGTGTGTGGGGGCGGCGCGGTGGTAGCACTGCAGTCTCACGGCGCCGAGGTTCCAGGTTCGATCCCGGCTCTGGGTCACCGTCCGTGTGGAGTTTGCACATTCTCCCTGTGTTTGTGTGGGTTTCGCCCCCACAACCCAAAGATATGCAAGATAGGTGGATTGAACATACTAAATTGCCCCTTAATTGGGTACTCTAAATTTTTAAAAAAGAAAAAAAATGTGTGTGTGTTAACACACTACTAGGTTTGTAAACATGGATGGAAAGAGTTTGTGGTTGCACACCATTTGTGATGTGGTCCAAAGTTGACATGGTTAAATGTTGCACAAAGACATACGAAGTGCAGCATACTTTGGGCAGCAGGGTAGCATAGTGATTATGCTTCACAGCTCCAGGGTCCCAGGTTCGATTCCTGGCTGGGTCACTGTCTGTGCGGAGTCTGCATGTTCTCCCCGTGTTTGAGTGGGTTTCCTCCGGGTGCTCCTTTTTCTTCCCACAGTCCAAAGATGTGCAGGTTAGGTGGATTGGCCATGCTAAATTGCCCTTAGTGTCCAAAATATGTTAAGTGGGGGTTACGGGGATAGGGTAGATAAGTTGATGTCAGTTGGGTGCTCTTTGTAAGGGCCGGAGCAGGCGCGATGGGCCAAATGGCCTCCTGCACTGTAAATGCTATGATTCTATAAGTGCAAGATTAACCAAGATTGGGAGATGAATTGGCGATGTCAGAGACGAGAACAGTTGCAAAAATGTTATTTTAGTCTTTTAAGAGGCCACCAAGATTAGACCTTATTAAATGATTTAAAAAATAATAATTTTGGGGGTACCCAATTCTTTTATTCCAATTAATGGGCAATTCAGCATGGTCAGTTCACCTACCCTGCACATCTTTGGATTGTGGGGGTGGGACCCACACAGATATGGAGAGCATGTGCAAACCCCACAAGGACAGTGACCCAGGGTCGGGATCGCACCTGGGTCCTTGGTGCCATGAGACAGCAGTGCTAACCACTGCACCACCGTGCTGCCTGATTAAATGATGATTAATGTAATATTAAGAAGTGGAACTTACATTTTTTATGGGAGGATGTGGCGTGGTAATATTGTCGTTGGACTAGTAATTCAGAGAATTGGGGGAAATGCTCTGGGGAGCCGGGTTTGAATCTCACCAGGGCAGATGGTGCAATTAGAAATCAATAAAAAAATCTGGAAGTGAAAGTCTGATGATAACCATGAAACCACTGTCAACTGTTGTAAAGACCCATCTGGTTCACTAATGGTCTTTAGGGAAGTAAATCTATCACCTTTGCCTGGTCTGGCCTACATGTGACTCCAGACCCACAGCAATGGCATTATCATAGAATTTACAGTGCAGAAAGATGCCATTCGCCCATCGCGTCTGCACCGGCTCTTGGAAAGAGCACCCAACTTAAACCCACACCTCCACCCTATCCCTGTAACCCAGCAAACCCATCTCACCTAAGGGCAATTTTAGCATGGCCAATCCACCTAATCTGAACATCTTTGGGACTGTAGGAGGAAACCAGAGCACCCGGAGGAAACCCACGCAGACACAGGGAGAACGTGTAGTCTCCGCACAGACAGTGACCCAAGCGGGAATCGAACCTGGAACCCTGGCACTGTGAAGCCATAGTGCTAACCGCTATGCTACTGTGCTGCCCCGGGTTGACTCTTGCATGCCCTCAGGGCAATAAATGCTGACCCCGCCAGTGATGCCCACATCCCATGAACAGATAAAAAATTATAGGATCTTTCCAGTTGCTCATGCAATGCCAAAAACCTGACAGCTATGAGTTATTTTTGAAATACAGTCACTATCATCATTTAAAAATAAATTTAGTGTACCCAGTTCATTTTTTTCCAATTAAGGGGCAATTTAGTGTGTTCAATCCGCATCTTGGAGGTTGTGGGGGCGAAACCCACGCAAACACGGGGAAAACGTGCAAACTCCACACGGACAGTGACCCAAAATCGAACCTGGGACCTCAGCGCCGTGAGGCAACAGGGCTAACCCACTGCGCCACCATGCTGCCTATACAGTCACAATCATATAGACAAATTCAGAAGCAATTTGTGAATGGCGAAGTTCCACAAACTGCAACTGAATAATCCAATGGTCTTTTTTTTTGAGACGCAGATACTGAGGAATATTTTGGACTGGCACATTGCTGTTAGCCTTTTAATGATTGTTTGAATAGCTAGGCCTTTAGATTTATCACCTCATGGAGATGGTTTTACCTTTGCAGTCCTCTCTCATTACTTAGTTATAATATGTGTTCATCCATTTTCACAGAAATTATGAGATTATCCTTAATCTGATTGGCAAATTAGGGGAGGCAGAAGCGTAGTGGTATTGTAACTGGGCTAGTAACCCAGAGGCCCAGAGTAATGCTCTCGGGACCCAGGTTCAAACCTGCCACTGCAGATGGTGAAATTTAAATTCTGTGAAAATCTGGAATTAAAAGTCTAATGATGATGATCCTGAAACCATTGTCAATTGTCATGAAAACCCATCTGGCTCACTAATGTCTTTTAGGGAATGAAATCTGCCATCCTTACCTGGTCTGGCTTACATGTGACTCCAGGCCCATATGTAACTCCAGACCCACAGCAATGTGATTGACTCTTAATTGCCCCCTCAAGGGCAATTAGGGATGGACAATAAATGCTGCTCATCCCATGAATGAATAATAAAACAATAATTGTTTACCCTACAGATTAGGTTAGATACCGAAAAAAAACATTGTGGAGAATTTTAACAAGTGGTGGAATTATTTTATCTTCTGATCAGATATAATAATAATAGGGTGGCAAAGTGATTAGTACTGCTCCCTCATGGTGACAGGGATTTGTATTTGATTCCCCCCCCCTCCCCCCCAAAAGAATCTCGTCAACCTTTCGCAGCCTCAGAACGTACATGTGTGGTTCGCTGGCCCCACCCACACTTTACTCCGTCGTCTGCCACCCCCTGAAAGAACCCATTCATTCTTGTCCTAGGTACCCTGCATACGACCTTGAACTTTATCAGGCTCATCCTAGCGCACGAGGAGGTTGTATTTACCCTTTGTAGCGCCTCACTTCATACTCCCCAGTTTATCTCCCCTTCCCACTTCTCCTTCATCTTCACCACCCCCACCCCCGTTCTCCCAATCACTTGTATATGTCTCCAATGCTGCCCTCCCTTTCCGCATCCGGAAGCAACAATCGCTTCAGCAAGGTGTACCTTGTCCCTTACCCGCAGGTACCTAAACTCACTTCCTCTAGGGAGTTCTACCTTCTACAGTTCATCTACACTGGCAAACTCTTCTTCCAGCTACAAATCCCTCGCCTTCACCAGCCCCACTTCTCTCCACTTCCTATATGTGGGCAATATATGCTGTAGAGCCTGCAACAGGCTCATCCCATGAACGAATAATAATACAATAATTGTTAACCCTACAGATTAGGATAGATACTGAAAAAAAAGACGTTGTGTGGAATTATTTTATTTTCTGATCAGACATAATGATAATAGGTCAGCAAAGTGATTAGTACTGCTCCCTCATGATGCCAGGGATCTGTATTTGATTCTCACATTATCTATCCCCCCACAGCTTAAAACCATGGTTTTCGCACAACTGCGCCAACACTGATAAACCCTCTATCCTAAAGTACCACCTTAACTGGATCCAGATCTTCACCGTGGGCTGCACCACCAGGCTCTGAGTATCTGGTGTCATTGGCAATGCCGCCGTCATCATAGCCCTTAAGCTGGGTTCCTCCTCTGTCCTATCCCTTCTCCTTCCCACCATCACCTCACCTTCTCCACATTTGCCGTCCAATATTAATGCAGCAAGTTTGGCCAACCCTCCCTGCTGCCTCTGCCTCTTAACCTGTGGCACCAAGCCCAAACCTTCCCAGGACCTCCCAACAGGTACCACCGCTCCAGCCGGTCGAATACCTTCTCCGCATCCATGGAATCAGTACCTCGGTACCTGAGCTCCCGACGGGGTCATGATTGCATTTAACAGCCTCCTTCCATTACTAGAAAGCTGCCCGGCATTTATGAAGCTTGTTTGGTCCTCCGCAACCACCCCGGGGACACAAACTTCCATCCTTCCCGCCACCAACTTAGCCAGCACTTTCACGTCTTTATTTAACAGTGATATGGGCCTCTAATACCCACATTCCAATGGATCTTTCCCCTTTTGATATTAACGTAATCATTGTCTGCGTCATTGACTCCGGTAGCTCCCCCTTCTCCAGTGCCTCATTAAATGCCCCCAAGTTATGTAGTACAATTCTGCCGAGTAGCCATTGGGCTCCGGGTCTTTCTCTGACTTCATACCCCTTATACTGTCCAATATCTCCCTCCGTCCCAGTGGTTCCTCTAGCGCCTGCCTCTTCTCTTCCTCCAACTGTGGTAACTCCAGTTCGTCTAAGAACTGGCCCATGACCCCTCTTTCCCCCCCCCCCCCCCCCGGGTCCACCCTGCACAACTCCTTATAATAATCCCTAAACACCTTGTTTATCTTCCTCAACTCTGACACCACATCCCCTGCCCCAGTCCGTAAAAGTCTTCAATGTTTCCCTGAACATGGCCTGCCTCAGCAGCTGATGTGCTAACATTTGACTCGCCTTCCCCATATTCGTACTGCACCCCTCTTGCCCCACGCAGCTGTCCTACCTCCTTCCCCGATGTCTTCCCCGATGTCAGCCTATCAAATTGCCCCAGTAATGGTTGCCTTGTGGTGGGCACCCTCGAGTACTCCCTATCTACCACCACTATCTTCATTAGCTGTTCATATTCCTTCCTCCTTTTCCTAGTCACATGAACCTTGAATGAGATAATCTCCCCTCGGACCATAAGACATAGGAGCAGAATTAGGCCACTCCACCCATCAAGTCTGATCCGCCATTCAATCATGGCTGATATTTTCTCATCCCCATTCTCCTGCCTTCTCCCCATAACACCTGATCCCCTTATTAATCAAGGACCTATCTATCTCTGTCTTAAAGACACACCGTGATTTGGCCTCCACAGCCTTCCGCGGCAAAGTGTTCCACAGGTTCACCACGCTCTGGCTGAAGGAATTCTTCCTCATCTGTTTTAAAGGATTGTCCCTTTAGTGGTGTTCTCTGGTTCTAGTTTTTCCTACAAGTGGAAACACCCTCTCCACGTCCACTCTATCCAGGCCTCGTCGTATTCTGTAAGTTTCAATAAGATCCCCCCTCATCCTTCTAAACTCCAACAAGTACAGACCCAGAGACCCAGAGTCCTCAACCGTTCCTCATACGGCAAGTTCGTCATTCCAAGGATCATTCTTGTGAACTTCCTCTGGACCCTGTCCAAGGCCAGCACGTCCTTCCTTAGATATGGATCTGACCAGAGTCTTATACAACCTCAGAAGTACATCCCTGGTCTTGTACTCTAGCCGTCTTGACATGAATGCTAACATTGCATTTGCCTGCTTAACTGCCGACTGAACCTGCACGTTAACCTTAAAAGAATTGTGAACAAGGACACCAAAGTCCCTTTGTGTTTCTGATTTCCTAAGCATTTCCCCATTTAGAAAATAGTCTATGCCTAAATTCCTCTTTCCAAAGTGCATAACTCGGGCTTTTCCACATTGTATTTAATTTGCCATTTCATTGTCCACTCTCCAGCTTGTCCAAATCCTTCTGCACCCCCCTTTCTTCATCAATACTATCTGTCCCTCTACAGATCTTTGTATTATCTGCAAACTTAGCAACAGTGCATTCAGTTACTTCTTCCAGATCATTAATGTATATTGTGAAAGGTTGTGGTTCCAGCACAGACCACTGAGGCACACCACTAGTCACTGGCTGCCATCCTGAAAAAGACCCCTTTATCCCCACTCTCTACCTGCCAGACAGCCAATCATCTATCCATGCCAGGATCTTACCCTTAAAACCATGGGCTCTTAACTTATTTAACAGTCTCCTATGCAGCACCTTGTCAAAGGCCTACTGGAATCTAAATATACCACATCCACTGGTTCTCCTTTGTCTAACTTCCTTGTTACCTCCTCAAAGAACTCTAACAGATTTGCCAGATACGACCTCCCTTTGACAAAGTCGTGCTGACTCAGTCCTATTTTACCACGCACTTCCAAGTACTTTGTGATCTCCTCTTTAATAACAGGCTCTAAAATCTTACCAATGACCGAAGTCAGGCTAACCGCCCTATAATTTCCCGTCTTCTGCCTCCCTCCCTTCTTAAACAGTGGTGTTACATTAGCCATCTTCCAGTCCTCTGGGACCGTTCCTGCCTCCAGAGATTCCTGAAAGGTCACCACCAATGCCACCACAATTTCCTCCGCTATCTCTTTTATGACCCTGGGGTGTAGTCCATCCGGTCGAGGTGACTTATCCACGTTCAGACCTTTCAGTTTCCCTAGACCTTCTCCTTAGTGATGGCCACTGCACTCACCTCTGCCCCCTGGTTCTCCTGGAGCTCTGGCATCCCACTGGTGTCTTCCACCATGAAGACTGATGCAAAGTAACTATTCAGTTCATCTGCCATTTCTTTGTACCCTGTTATTATTTCTCCAGCCACGTTTTCCAGTGGTCCAATGTCTATTTTTGCCTCTCTCTTACCTTTTTATATATTGAAAGAAACTCTTCCTACCTTCTTTCATATTACTAGCTAACTTGCACTCATATTTCATCTTCTCTCCCCTTATTAATTTTTTAGTTGTCCTCTGCTCGCTTTTAAATGATTCCCAATCCTCTGGCTTCCCACTAATCCTTGCCACTTTGTACTCTTTTTCTTTTGCTTTTATGCTGTCCTTTACTTCCCTCGTCAACCATGGATGCCTAGTCCTGCACTTAGCATGTTTCCTCCTCCTGGGGATGAATTTCTGCTGTGCCTCCCGAATAACCCCCAAAAACACCTGCCATTGCTGTTTCACTGTCTCCCCTGCTCGTCTCCTTTTCCAATCAACTCTGGCCAGCTCCTCCCTCATGTCTTTGTAGTTACCCTTATTTACTTGTAATAGCGTTACATCTGATTGCAGCTTCTCCCCCTCAAACTGCAGGGTAAATTCTATCATATTGTGGTCACTGCTCACTAACGGTTCCTTCACCTTAAGATCCCTAATCAAATCTGCCTCACTACACATCACCAAATCTAGAATTGCCTGATCCCTAGTGGGCTTTAATCTTTAATCACAGCCTGCACTTTATCACAAAACCCTCTATCTGCCAAGAACCCCGAATCGAGCCTCCACCCTGGCCTCTGCTCCCATCCCTAAGTCGAATCTCCAGCCAATGGGGCGCGTGGTCTGAGATAACTATCCTCGTATACTCTGCCCCTCCACCCCAACTAAAATCTCCCAGCTCGCCACAAAAAAGTCAATTCTGAAATATACCCTGTACACATGCGGAAAAAAGGAATACTTCCTTTCCCTGCGTTCTTGAAGCGCCAGGGGTCCACCATACCCATCTTTTCCACCAAGCTCCTTTGCCATTTGTATTCAACCCATTGAACTGGGGCTTGATCTCATCTACCCTCGGCTCTAGGGCACAATTAAAATCTCCTCCCATGATCAACTGGTGATTGGCCAATCCGGGGTTGCTGCCAGCAACCTGCTCATCAAACCTACATCATCCCGATTCGGTGTATACACATTCACCAACCCCACTGATGTCCCTTCTAATGCCCTACTCACAATCACATATTCCCACCCCGGTCCCTCACTTCCTTTGCGCTCACATCCCATTTTCTTACTCATCAAAATTGCCACACCCGTGACTTTGAATCAAACCCTGCAGAAAGACCACCTCCTCTTTCAAGCTCCTAAGGCGTGCAAAGACCTGAGATCTTTTGACCAATCGTACCGAGGGCTTGTGTCTGCCGAGGCCTCTACTGTCTGCCATCCTTCCCTTTTGGCTCCTCCCCCCCCCCCCCCGCTAATTTCATCCTATATCTGGCCCACCCAAGATGGCCCCTTTCTCTGCTCCTGACCATGTTTATTCTCCAACCTCGCCTCGTCGCTTCACCCCTTTGTTCCCCTGCCATTCATAGTTGTGCTTCTCCCTGGTCCACTACAGAATCTCCTTTCTCCACGAACTTAAGGAGCCTCATGATCACCGCTTGCGGCAGCTCCCCCGCTGTAGGTTTCTGCCTCCGAGACCTGTGCGCTCTGTCCACTTCAGGGGCCTTATCCAACACCCCCTCCGCCACCAGTATCCTCAAAACGTACCTTGTGGCACTCGCACCTTCCATTCCTTCAGGCAGGCCCACTATCTGCAGATTCTGCCTTCTCGATCTATTTTCCTGCTTCTCCACCTTTGCTCTCAACATCTTGCAAAGGTCTCCTAAGAGCCCCATCCCTGCTTCCAATGCCACCACCCGATCCCTGTGGTCCAACATCACCTTCTTAATCTCTTGGATCTGCGACCCCTGTGCCTCCAACGTTTCTCCACCCTCTCTATCGAGCCCTTCAGCGGTGCCACAGCCCCTTTGATGGCCTTCTTGCAATCCTCCTGCATCTCCTTCCTCTGCTGGCGGAATTCTTCCTTGATGAAGGCCAACAACTGTTCCATCTGGGGCTTTGATACTTGCACTAGCCCTTCCCCCTCTGTCATCCTTCCACTGGCTGCTGTTCCACAGGTCTCTTCCAACTCTTTGGCCAGATCTTTTGCCGGGTTTGGTAACCAGCAGACGTACCACTCTGGGTGGGGTGCGACTTCTCCGATCTTCAGTTACACTTTTCCGTCGCAGTTGCACCCAATTTCGGGTAAAATGTGCTCTTTTCTATGCCTTCAAGCAGGAGCTGCCCTGTGTGCGACCACTCACACTATGGCCGCCAATGGAAGTCGACAATAGCACAAGTTTGGCACTAGTAAATCGGTTTAATGTGTGATCTTTTGGAAATTGTCTCACTGTATCATTGGATTTACCACTGTCCATTTGAGTTGTCACTTTCACAATTGATGTGGATAATAAGAATTGTGGTGTGGGAGAGGTAGGTGGCAAAGCGTTCTCATAATAGACAGGTGGTAGTGAACTGCTTCCAAATTTGTGATTGGCAGCTTGTGGTTGAGGAGTTGTTTGAAGTAACTTAGTAATACTGAAATGTGTGATAGACATGACAAAAATTAGTGAGAAAGTTGAAAATGAAAGGGTTTGCTGTCGAGTTGCAGTGGCAGATATATTTTCATCTTTGAGGAAATACTGATTTTGTTTGGTAACAGTGGGTGACAGTATTTCTGTTTACATTAAAACTTGTATCACTTGCTTTAGTAAAACTTAAGGCAACTGACAGGACTACCTTAGGCTGTCACTTCTTCTTTTATGAAAGTAGACAAGGGAGAAAAATTGTGGGACCTCTTTGGGGTCTGTGTACAATAAATCGATCTAGTAGTTTTCTCTGTAGTAAATCTTCCCAAACCACACCATTGCCATTGCTATTACTCTCTCGAATGCAGTTGACTTTGAATGATCCCATGAGTTTTGGGAAGCTATTGAGTTATTTACCTTCCAGATCATCTGCTCCTCAACTATTAGGAAGATTTGGAGGAATATGGGCCAAATGCAGGAAATGGGGTTAGCTTAGATGGACTTTTGGTTGGCATGGACCAATTTGGGCTGAAGGGCCTGTCTCCATGCCATAGATTCTATGATTAACTGTCTGTGGTAAATGAATGAAATTGAACTCCTCAAACAAAGCCTCCTTATACCTCAAGAATGGTATCAAAAATGACTAGCTGAAGCTTTATCATATCTAATTGATAAGGTTGTAGAGAAAGCTCCAACTTGTTAACGTGGCAAAGACAAGATTGCTGCATGGCAATATTTTTATTAAAACATTTGTCTCATTGAGGGAAGAGTGCCGGAAGACTGGAGGATAGCAAATGTTGTCCCCTTGTTCAAGAAGGGGAGTAGAGACAACCCTGGTAAATATAGACCTGTGAGCCTTACTTCGGTTGTTGGTAAAATGTTGGAAAAGGTTATAAGAGATGGAGTTTATAATCATCTTGAAAAGAACAGTGATTAGCGATAGTCAACACGGTTTTGTGAAGGGTAGGTCATGCCTCACAAACCTTATTGAGTTTTTTTAGAAGGTGACCAACAGGTGGATGAGGGTAAAGCGGTTGATGTGGTGTATATGGATTTCAGTAAGGCGTTTGATAAGGTTCCACACGGTGGGCTATTGCAGAAAATAAGGAAGTATGGGATTGAAGGTGATTTAGCGGTTTGGATCAGTAATTGGCTAGCTGAAAGAAGACAGAGAGTGGTGGTTGATGGCAAATGTTCATCCTGGAGTTCAGTTACTAGTGGTGTACCGCAAGGATCTGTTTTGGGGCCACTGCTGTTTGTCATTTTTATAAATGACCTGGAAGAGGGTGTAAAAGGATGGGTTAGTAAATTTGCAGATGACACAAAGGTCGGTGGAGTTGTGGATAGTGCTGAAGGATGTTTTAGGATACAGAGGGACATAGATAAGCTGGAGAGCTGGGCTGAGAGGTGGCAGATGGAGTTTAATGCGGAAAAGTGTGAGGTGGTTCACTTTGGAAGGAGTAACAGGAATGCAGAGTACTGGGCTAATGGCAAGATTCTTGGTAGTGTAGATGAACAGAGAGATCTCGGCATCCAGGTACATAAATCCCTGAAAGTTGCCACCCAGGGTTAATAGGGCTGTTAAGAAGGCATATGGTGTGCTAGCCTTTATCAGTAGGGGGATTGAGTTTCGGAGCCACAAGGTCATGCTGCAGCTGTACATAACTCTGGTGCGGCCGCTCCTGGAGTACTGTGTGCAGTTCTGGTCACCACATTATAGGAAGGATGTGGAAGCTTTGGAAAGGGTGTAGAGGAGATTTACTAGGATGTTGCCTGGTATTGAGGGAAGGTCTTACGAGGAAAGGCTCAGGGACTTGAGGTTGTTTTCATTAGAGAGGAGAAGGCTGAGAGGTGACTTAATAGAGACATACAAGATAGTCAGAGGGTTAGATAGGGTGGACAGTGAGAGTCTCTTTCCTTGGATGGTGATGACCAACAGGAGGGGACATAGCTTTAAATTGAGGGGTAGTAGATATAGGACAGATGTCAGAGGCAGTTTCTTTACTCCGAGAGTAGTAGGGGTATGGAACACCCTGCCTGCAACAGTAGTAGACTCGCCAACTTTAAGGGCATTTAAGTGGTCACTGGATAGACATATGGATGAAAATGGAATAGTGTAGGTCAGATAGACTTCAGATGGTTTCACAGGTCAGCGCAACATCGAGGGCCGAAGGGCCCATACTGCGCTTTAATGTTCTATGTTCTATGTAATGGCATAGGTAATGTGTAGCAAATTCCATATGCATCTTTATAGTTAGTTACAGTGTGGCTACATGCTGCTTTAGTTGGGTGGCACAGTAGCACACTGATTAGCACTTGGTTCACAGCGCTAGGGTTCCAGGTTTGATTCCCCACTGGGTCACTGTCTGTGCGGAGTCTGCACGTTCGCCCTGTGTCTGCGTGAATTTCTCCAGGGTGCTCCGGTTTCCCCAACAAGTCCTAAAAGACGTGCTGTTAGGTGAATCGGACATTCTGAATTCTCCCTCTGTGTACCCGTGGCGACTAGGGGATTTTCACAGTAACTCCATTGCACTGTTAATGTAAGCCTACTTGTGACACTAATAAAGATTATTATTCAGCAATTCTTCTCACTTCAGTGATAAAAGACATGTACTTTGGGGTACAGGTTAAATAGTTATTTGTAGGCTTCATATTCCCTAATACAGATGTGAGTGGATCTTCAGTTAAGCTAATTTGAAATTTCTGAGGTAAACTGCAGGATGCATTTTAAACTTGCTGTATGCCATTGAATGCTATGGTCTTCTAGTTGGGACCATGCCCAACTAGTTTGCCACTATAAGCTCTCAAGATCTCAATTCCGTAAATAGGCACATCCAAGGTCGAGTCCAACATTGTTGCTCTTGAACAGATCTGAGGTAATTGCATGTTGTTTACTGATGTGAGGGAAGTTGCTTTGGGGCAGGTGTCTGTAATCCCCAATGTGTATCACCTGATCTGTGAAGTAAATTTCAATCTCTCTCTCTTCCTCTCTTCTTGCTTTTGCGTTTTGACTCGCTTTTGTTTTTGGGTTTGTTTCCCTTCCTTTTTCTCTCCCTTGCCTGTTCCCACACGCACCTCCCCAATCCTCTATCCTCCATACATGCTCACCTCCGCTTTGGCATGTTCATTCTCTTTCTTGAAGAGATACTTGTGTGGTGAAGATTTGGGTTGGTAAGAGATTGAAGAATAAATTGGGTCTTGGGGGATTAAATTGGCGAGTACACAATATTAAGAGGAGAGACGTGACAATAAAGGTGTAGCGATGGGGGTTGTATCGTGGACGGCACGGCTGTTTCACAGTGCCAGGGTCATAGGTTCGATTCCCGGTTTGGGTTACTGTCTGTGCAGAGTCTGCATGTTCTCCTTGTGCCTGTGTGGCTTTCCTCCGGGTGCTCCGGTTTCGTCCCACGGGTCCCGAAAGACCTGCTGTTAGGCGAATTGGACCTTCTGAATTCTCCCTCAGTGTACCCGAACAGGTGCCGTACTGTACGACTAGGGAGTTTTCGCAGTAAATTCATTGTAGTGTTGATGTAAGCCTACTTGTGACACTAATAAATGTTATTATTATAGGAGAAAAAATAGGCAGGGAAACAGCAAAGTGACTTGAGGGCATTGAAGGCAATTGAAATGTTGGGCAAACCAAACCAACTTCTGTGTCTTACATATGCTCAGTCAATGTAGGCCTAATTTCTTGATGAGATTTGTTTTTATCTGTTAATACTGTACTAGCCAAGGAAAGTTAAACTTGCCGTGCCTTAGTAATTCTGAATGTAATTTAACAGCACTCCAGCTCCTAGCAATTGATTGTTCTCCGCTCCCACATAATGAACTCCGTTTGCAGATCTCTTGCAGGCTGTTTGCAGATCTCTTGCAGGCTGTCCTTCGTTTTTACTGGTGAACCATTGATTTTGATCAATTACTGTTCTTTGTCGAGTGCTTCTGTAGCATCAATTTCAAGGTGTGATACAACCACTATCGTGCAGTCTATTCTGTCTAAGCTAGGGTCCTACAACATTGCTTGACATTTGAGCACATTCATGTGCTTCAACTGCAGAATGTTGGAGTTTGTGAAAGCAAGACTGTTGCAGCAAACATGTCTGCTGGAGATTTTTCTGTCTCCCATCTCAAATCTATACCTCTGGAGTGCAGTGCAAGGTGGAGTTACACGGAAGGGGTGGGAATTTCTGCACCGTTTTACCCAGAATATAGTAAGACCCCAGAAGAGAAGGTTCAAGAAAGGAAGGGAGCCGGGTAAGGGGGATTTAGGTATGATGTGCTGGTTAACTGTGAGGACAAGGAAAAGACTGCAGGGAGTTTTGCCACAATGAAGACCAAGGCACCATGGCTTAGAAGGCTGTCCAGAAGGATTTGGGGTGGCAGGGAGAAGAATAGTAGCATTGTTTTCATTATTAGGGACTCTACAGGGACCGTGTTGTTTGTAGTATTTTTAAATGATCTGGAGGAAAATGTGGGTAGTCTGATTAGTAAGTTTGCGGATGACACGAAGATTAGCGGAGTTGCTGATGGTGCTGAGGATTCTCAGGAGATACAACAGGATATAGATAGATTGGAGACTTGGGCACAGAAATGGCAGATGGAGTTTAATCCTGGCAAATACGAGTGATGCATTTTGGAGGATCAAATATAGGTATGGTATGAATTATACTGTTAATGGCAGAACCCTTAAGAACATTAACATACAAAGGGATCTGGGAGTGCAGGTCCACAGTTCTCTGTGGCAACACAGGTGGATTGGATTTGTTTATTGTCACGTGTATCGCGGTACAGAGAAAAGTATTTTTCTGCAAGCGGCTCAAAACAGACCAGTACATAAAAAGAAAAGAAAATACATAATCGGGCAACAAAACATAATGTTAAAATTAAATTATAAAAGATTAGTATGATTATAAGAAATGTAAGAAGAGGATCTGTTTGGGAGAGCTTGCAGAGTGTTGCCATGTCCCAGCGCCATCTTGGATAGAACCAAGGTGATTAAGAAGGCATATGGCATGCTTGCCTTCATCAGCCGGGGCATTGAGTACAAGAGTTGGGAAAGCATGTTGCAGCTATAATACACCTTGGTTAGGATGCATTTGGAGTATTGCATGCAGTTCAGGAACAACATTATCAGAAGAACATGGAAGCTTTGGAGAGAGTGCAAAGAAGGTTCACAACAGCGTTGCCTGGTCTCGAGGGTGTTGGCTATGAGGCGAGATTGAATAAACTAGGATTGTTTTCACTGGAAAGACAGAGGGGAGGAGGGGGGGGGGGGGGGGGGGAAGAGAGAGAGAGAGACCTGATAGAGGTCTACAAAATTGAGAGGCATAAACGAGGTGGATAATCAGAGGCTTATTCCAAGGCAGGAAGTGTCAATTATGAGGGGGCACAGGTTCAAGGTGAGAGGGGAAGAGTTTAAAGGAGATGCGCGGGGTAAGGTTTTGACACACGATTGGTGGGTGCCTGAAACATGCTGCCAGAGGATGTGATAGTGGCAGGCACATTAGCAACATTTAAGAGGCATCTGGATGGGTACGTGAATAGGAGGAAATAGAGGGATACGGACCGAGTAAGGGCAGAAGGTTTTTTTTTAAGTTGGGGCATCATGATCGGCACAGGCTTGGAGGGTCTGTCAAGAGTTTGGCTGCAAATTAAAAAGCAGAACCTAGCAGGTAAGAATCACCTAGATTGTTGCCTGAACAATTTGCAGATTGGCATCGGAGCAGACCGATCATGTCTGAATTAACATGTAGATTGGTGTGGAAAAGTGGAGTTCCTTTTCATCAGATGTTGGGATAGGAAGGAGCTGTACCAATGAGGTGGGCTCCCTTTGAACCATGATGTGATCCATGCCCGAGGGGAAAGAACATAACATAAGAATGGGAGTAGGTCATTCAGCCCTTTGAGCTCACTCCGCCATTCAGTGAGGTCATGGCTGATCTTCCACTTTAACATCATTTTCCTGCACTATCCCCATACCCCTTGATGCTTTTAATTTGAAAAAATCTAGCGACCTCAGTCTTCAACATACTCTCTTTCACAGGTTTAAGAAAGAGACATGCATTAAGTTTGTAGACAGCACAGAGTGCCTGATGAGTGAATACAATGAAAGGAGAGAACAACAATTAGATAGACAAAAGAAGAGGTGTAAAGTTAAATTATCAAGGAACATAAAAGAAATTAGTAAAATATTTTACAGGCCCGTGAAGAAAAATTGACTGATTTGATAGAGGCTTTAAAAATCATGAGTGGTTTGGATTGTATAGATGGGAGAAACTGGTCCTGTTAGTGGAGGGGTCAAGCACCTGAGGACACTAATTTTAAGGTAATTGTGAAAAGAAGCAAAGCTAACAAGAGGAAAAATATTTTTATGTAACATGTGGTTAGGATCTGGAATGCCCTGTCTGGGGTGGTGGAAGCAGATTTGTTAAGCGCCTTACTCCTCTTCATTCTGAGAATGGTGTTTGAAGTCTGTTGATGGCTACGCTCTTACCTGTGAGAGTTTGGAACTGCAAACACCACGCAATGGTTCCTCGACCTTTTCTGAAACCGCACTTGACTCTGTGGCAACAGAGTCTGGTCAAGATGTTGCAGAAAGCAGTTCGGAAGAATTCTGGCAAAGATTTTACAGCAATGGATTTGCAGCAATGGAGAGGTGTGAGATGATTGTGGCAGGATTGGCAAGTTCCTTTCGTTTTCAACCATCCGGATACAATGTCCAGTCCAACAGTGTCGGTTTTTGCAAGAGTTTTGCTTGAATGCTCATGGTGCTGACTTCAAGATGGGCACTGTGTTTACCTCCAAAAAAAATCATCCAAGCGCAGTGCCTACTGAAACACCCACATGACTGTCCAATGAAAGCTCCGAGAGCCGCAGGGCTCTTGACTAATTCAGAAAGCCGACAAACCTCAGTCGTATGCAGACCACAAATATTTGAAGAGATTCTCTCTCTCTCTCTCTCTCTCTCTCTCTCTCTCTCTGAAATCTGTCTCTGGGCCCTGAAATCTGTCTATGGGTTCCAGTCATATAATTTACAGTGCAGAAGGAGGCTATTCGGCACATCGAGTCTGCACCGGCCCTGAGAAAGAACACCTCACTTAAGCCCACATCGCCACCCTATTTCAGTAACCCAGTAGCCCAACCTAACCTTTTTGGACACCAAGGACAACTTAGCATGGCCAATCCACCTAACCTGCACATCTTTGGACTGTGGGAGGAAACCCACGCAAACAGGGGGAGAAAGTGCAGACTCTGCACACGCAGTGATCCAAGCCGGGAATCAAGCCTGGGACCTTGGAGCTATGAAGCAACAGTGCTAACCACTGTGCTACTGTGTCACCCACAGTCTACTTGTTCATCTCCTAACCTCGGTGCCGATGCATCGTAATACTGTCCCAAACCTGCATGCAGGTTTGATCAGGTTCTGATCACCACATTGTAAAAAGGATATTGACCGGTGAGGGCCGAAGAGCCTGTTCCTGTGCTGTGTTCTTTTATATAGAGGCACTGGAAGGGGTGTGGAGAAGATTGCAAAGATGATCCAAGAAATATGGGTGTATTTCAGGATAGGATTCTCACACTGGACCTCTTTTCTCTTGAAAGGAAAAGGCTGAGGAGTGGCCAGATAGATAGAGGTCTTTAAAATTATGAAAGGTTTTGATAGAGAGGATACAAAGAGACTGTTTCCTTTTGTGAGGAAGAGCATAACTAGAGGCCATAATTACAAGATGGTCACCAAGAGGTCCAGTAGGGAATTCAGAAGAAACTTCTGTGACATTATACAAATGTACAGCATGTGAAGAGTATGTTAAAACTAGCCACTAGATGGAGCTAATGGACAGTACTATAAAAGGCACTGACTCTTTAGGCTTCTGGGAGAGAGTGGAGTAGAGGTCAAAGAGACTGGAGTAAAGTGCATTGTGGAGCTGGAGAAGATAGAATATAGTTACAGTTAGAATATAGAATTAGTGTGTGTGAGTGTAGTTTAATCTATTTCTTTACCATAGGAATAAGTGTCGAACTCTAAATCAAGTAGTGTAAATAAAGTTCATGAAAAGAGCTTCAAGTGTCTTTGTGAAACTATAATATAATCTTTATTGTCACAAGTAGTCTTACATTAACACTGCAATGAAGTTACTGTTAAAATCCCCTAGTCGCCACATTCCGGTGCCTGTTTGGGTACACTGAGGGAGATTGGGGAGAACGTGCAGACTCCACACAGACAGTGACCCAAGCCGCAAATCAAACCTGGGATCCTGGTGCTGTGAAGCAACTGTGCTAACCACCTCTACCATGCTGCCCACTACGCTTTCCATCCTGAAGTCAACCTCACAAAGATCACAACTTCTTTACCCAAAGAGTCATGAGAATGTGAAACTTTCTACTACAGGGAGTGGTTGAAGCGAATAGTATGGATGCATTTAAGGGGAAGCTGGTTGATTTAAATGAGGAAAGATGGGAGGAGGTACAAGTGGAGCATAAGGACTAGGGTAGGCTGGGTATGCTGAATAGCCTTTTCTGGTGCCAGCCTATGGTTGTATATATTTGCAGAATCCACCTCTTTATCCTTTTCCATGGACATGAAAAGTGGGCATATTTATGTTTTCTTTGCTGGCTCACGGCTTGGAATACAGACCTGGAAAAATGTTTCTGTTAATTGTTCTGAATTCAATGCCTGCATTTGCTAATAAAATAATTTTAAATTGAACTTTCTATTAACTGTTGCCTCGCGGGGCAGCACGGTGGCCTAGTGGTTAGCACAACCGCCTCACGACGCTGAGGCCCCAGGTTCGATCCCGGCTCTGGGTCACTGTCCGTGTGGAGTTTGCACATTCTCCCCGTGTCTGCGTGGGTTTCGCCCCCACAACCCAAAAAAGTGCAGAGTAGGTGGGTTGGCCACGCTAAATTGCCCCTTAATTGGAAAAAATAATTGGATAATCTAAATTTATTTTTAAAAACTGTTGCCTCACAACAGATGTGATTGTATCCAAATATTTACATATTTCTAGTCAAATCAATTAAAAAAAAATGTATTTTATTCCAAACATATTCAAAAATACAAAAACATAAATCAAAAAACATTCTCCACACCCCATAGTTCAGTTTGTGCAGGTTCTCTCCCCCCCCCCCCCCCCCCCCCCCCTCAACACCCCCACACCCCCTTCGCCTGCCATTGTAACAGAATCCTTTGACGGGCAACGAGAGGCGAGGGCTACAACGTCGGTCGTCCTCTCCTCCGTCAGCACCGGCATTTCTGATCCAACTTCTCCAAGCCCCAAAATATATGCACGTGATTTGCTGGTCTTCGCCCACGCTTCTTGCACTTGTCTGCCACCTACTCAAAGAACCAACTCATCCTCGCCTAAGTCATATGCACCACCTTAAACTGAATCAAACTCTTCCTCGCATACAAGGAAGTCTAATTCACCCTCTGCATCGCCTTACTCCACACTCGTAGTCAAATTCAACCTCCGCATCGCCTCACTCCACACTCTCCAACCTATCTTCTATTCTTTCCCCCCCCCCACCCATTTCTCATTAATCCTCACCACCGGAGCTTCCCCCTGCTGCACCAGCCACCCATATATATTACCGATCCTACCCTCCCCTTCCACATCTGGGAGCAGCAACAGCTCCAATGGGGTTTACTTCAGCAGCTAGGAAGACCCTCCCCATTCCTTCCGTGCAAACTCCCTCACTTGCATATATCTGAACTTGCTTCCCTTCGGCAGCTTCACCCTCTCCTGCAGCTCTTCCAGGCTTGTAAACACCTCCTCCAGATATAGATCCCTCATCCTCACCAGTTCCACCTCTCTCCATTTCCTATACATGCCATCCGTGTCATCCGGCTAAAACCTATGGTTCCTACACAACGGTGTCATATAGACACCCCGTCTATCCTAAAGTTTCTCCTCAACTGGTTCCACATCATAATCGTAGACTGTACCACCGGGCTCACTGTGTACCTCCTTGGTGTCAGCGGAAGCGATGCCGTCACCATGGGCCTCCGGCTGGACCCTCTACAGGACTCCTTCTCCATCCTAACCCACCACATCCCCTCTCCTTCCCATCATTGCCTCACCTTCTCCACATTTGCCACCCAATAGTAACTCAACAGGATAGCGTCTGCCCCCCCTTTCCCACCCCTGTGATCGGATTGAAGATCGAGAGGGCCAGGAATCCAAACAGGAACTTTGGCAGAACGTTCATTTTTACCACCAAGACCCTTCCTGCCAATGTCAGGTGTAGCATATCCCATCTCCTAAGGTCCTCTCTAACCTCCTCCACCAACTTTGTCAGGTTCCACTTCCACTCTCCTGTCACCTGAACTTATCCCTGGCTACCCTAAATGGCAATGCCCCAAGATTGGCTCCCTGACCCACCGCGTTCACCAGAAACGCCTCACAGTCACCTCTAGCCCGAGAAGGTCCCGAACTTCTCTAGAATGTCTATAATTCTCCCCATACTTCTCCAATGGGTCCGATATGAACAGCAGCAGGTCGTCTGCGTACAGCGCGATCCAGTGTTCCTTATACCCGTCACAATCCTCTGGCACTCTACCGACCCCCTAAGGACCATCGCCAAGGGCTCTATGGCCAGCACGAACAACAGCGGCGGCAGCGGACACCCCTGCCTCATTCCTATGCAACCCGAAGCTCCATAAACTCATCTCAATTGTCCGAGCACTCGCCACTAGGGCCACATACAATAGACGCATCCATGCCACAATCTTCGGCCCAAACTAAACATTCCCAGAATCTCAAACAGGAACTGCCACTCCACCCAGTCGAAAGCCTTCTCCTCGTCCATAGAGACAACTACCTCCAGTACCCACACCTTCAGGGTCATGATTACATTTAATAATAATTTTTTTTTTTTTTTTTTTAAATTTAGATTACCCAATCATTTTTTCCAATTAAGGGGCAATTTAGCGTGGCCAATCCACCTACTCTGCACATTTTTAGGTTGTGGGGGCGAAACCCACGCAGACACGGGGAGAATGTGCAAACTCCACACGGACAGTGACCCAGAGCCGGGATCGAATACATTTAATAATAATGATAATAATCGCTAATTGTCACAAGTAGGCTACAGTGAAGCTGCTGTGAAAAGCCCCTAGTCGCCACATACTGGCACTCGGGGAGGCCAATACAGGAATTGAATCGGCGCTGCTGGCCTTGTTCTGCATTACAAGCCAGCTGTTTAACTTACTGTGCTAAACCAGTCCCTAATCGCCTATAGTGACTGGAAAGCTGCCTGACTTTTACGAAACCCATTTAGTCCTCTGTGACCACCCCAGGAATGCATCCTTCCATTCTCCCCGTCACCAACTTCGCCAACTCTTTCACATCGTGTTTAACAGTGATATCGGCCTGTATGACCCACATTCCAACGGGTCCTTCCCCTTCTTCGGGATTAGCGTGAATCTAACCTCCATTCCAGCCTCTGTTCCTGCCTCGAACTAATCCTGACTTCCAGCAAGTGCGGCGCATGGTCTGAGATCACGATTCCCGCCCCCACCAACACTGCTCGGCTCACTACAAAAAAGTCAATTCTAGAGTACACCTTGTACACATGCGAGAAGGAGTACTCATTCTCCCCGGGTTCCTAAACCTCCACGGATCCACCATTTCCATCCTTTCCATAAAAAATTCCCAGCACCCTCACCATCCTCTACCTTCCCCTTGACTTGCGGCTCGACCTATCCATCCATGCAATTAAAATTGCCCCCCCATTATCAACTGAAACGTGTCTAGGTCCAGAATTGTTACCAGCAACCCCTTCGCAAACCCCACATCGTCCCAATTTGGTGCATAAATGTTCACTGGCACCACCAGTGTCCCCTCCAATACCCCGCTCACTATCTCATAACATCTACCTGGATCCCGTACTTCCTCGGCCCCTACAAATTCCGCCCTATTGCTGAGCAGTATGCCCCCCCACGACTTTGATTCAAACCCCCAGTGAAATACCTGACCCACCCATACCTTTCTCAACCTGACCTGATACTTCACCCGGAGGTGCATCTCCTGCAGAAAGACCAACCCTGCCTTCAAGCTCAAGTGCACAAGACCCAAGCCCTCTTCACCGGCCTGTTCAGTCCCTGTACATTCCATGTAATGAACCTTACTGGAAGCTTGCGCCTCCACTGCCCTCTACCGTCCGCCATCATCCCCTTCCAATTCCTTTGATTTTCCCCCTGAACTGGGCCTATTCAAGATGGTCCCCTTCTCCACCCATGACCCCACTCATTCTCCAACACTGCCACGTCGCATTCCACCCTCCCCCTTCCACCCATACTTGACCAAACCCCTTAACAAGCAAGCATGACAAAATCATCCCACCTGAATAAAGGTGGGGGGGCAGTTGCCTCCTTAACAGGCAATCACAACGACAAAATCATCCCACACCAGAAAATGCCCCCGCCCTCCGGCCCCTACAATAGACATGCCTTCTGGTCTCTGTTCCAGCTCCTCCATCTCCCATCAGCATTTAGTTCTCCCCCAATTTATAGTCTCTGCTGAAGTCATTGGTCTCCTCTGGGGTTTCCAAATAGTGCTCCCGACCTTCAAAAGTCACTCACAGGTTCGTCGGGTACAGTACCCCAAACCAGATCCGCCTTCGGTAAAGCCTGCTTTGGCCTTGTTGAACCCGACATGCCTTTTCGCCAGCTCCACTCCAAAGTCCTGATAGATTCCATTTGCAGTTCCGCTTCTACCTGGCCCATCACAGGATCTTCTCCTTCTCAAGAAACTAATGGAGCCTCCCAATCACTGCCTGTGTTGGTCCCATGCTCTCTGCCTTGGGGACCTGTGCGCCCTGTCCACCTCCGGGGCCTTGTCCAGCACCCCCTCCACCAGCATCCTGCTGACTTATCTCGTGGCACTCGTATCTTCCACACCCTCAGGCAAGCCATCGATGTGCAGGTTCTGCCTTCAGGATCTGTTCTCCTGCTCCTCTACCTTTGCCCTTAGTGACTTCCAATGATCCGCCAGGAGCCCCACCTCCACCTCCAGCGCCAGCACCCGATTACTGTGATCAGACAACACCTTCTCCTCCATCTCCCAGATCTGCGGTCCCTGTGCCTCCCAACACTTCTCAATTCTCTCCATCGATCCGTTCAGGGGTGCTACCTTCAGCTACACTTTCCTGTCAAAATTCCCCCACTTTCGGGTAAAAATAACTCAAACGAACACCTTTGAGACGTAGCTGCATTGTGTGCAACCACTCACTCCATGGCCGTCACCGGAAGGCCCTCAGTGTTCAATTTGTGATGTATTTGAGATCAGCTCAATCCCCTTTGTAAATATACTGCGGCGATGTACAAATATTGCCTCTGCCCTGAAATACCAAAAATTATTATTTTAGTGAATTTGATAGATGATTATATCAGAAGCTATACTTAATGCTTAGTGTTTCCTGTACTTAGGAGAGATTTTTTCCATCAGCTGTACTATATTTTAGGCAGAAATTAAGTGTATCCATCAGTTACTCTACAGTGCCTGTATTCTCTGAATGTTCAAAATAACATCTGCATTTGTTTGATTATAATTCAGTGTTTTTGATAATCTTGGACAGAAGTTGAGCTATGAGAAGCCATTGGGAATTTGTTGTTGAAAAACCAGCATTAGTCACAATAAATGCAAACTATCCAGCATCTAATTGGGGGGGAAACTGAAGAGTGATTTTCATCATGATAATACCCAGCAGGATAATAAGCAGCCAATTCATAGCTAAGATTTTCCACGTGGTAAGTTTGAAGTGAGTCAGCACGTCTGTCATCTGCAGACATCAAAGTCGTTGTTTGGCAAATCTTTGTTTTAAGAGATAAATAATCTGCCGTTTGCTTCTTCGTTTGATTACAAAAGGTTAAAGCTAGAATTCAGTTGAATGTCTAATGAATATTGCCAGTAATGATCTTTTCCTTACCCTGGAGTGATTACACAGGAAATGGTCATTTGGCCCTCGAGCTTGCTCCGCCACTCAACAGGATCATGGCTGAGCTTCTACCTCTGAGCCATTTTCCCTGCACTATCCCAATATTTCGTGATCTATTTAATATCTAGAAATCTATCGATTGCTTGTCTTGAACATGCTCAATGACTGAGCAGCTACAGCCCCCTGAAGTAGAGAATCCCACAGAATCATTCCTCCTCATCTATAAAAGGCCCACCTCTTATTCTGACACCGTGTCCCCTGGTTCTAGACCTCTCCTTATCTTCCTTCTCTTTCCCACTCCACCTGCCAGGGGATACATCATTCCTGCATCTACTGAGTTGAGCCCTGTAAGAATTTTGTATGCTTAAATGAGGTGGCCTCTCTTTCTTCTAAACTCTAGAGACTATAGGTTCACTCTCCTCCATCTCTCCTTTTAGGACAATCCCAGCATCCGGGATCAGTCTGGTGAACCTTTGCAGTAGTTCTAAAGCCTGAGACTTTTGAGGGACCAAAACTGAGCACACTACTCCAGGTGCTGTCTCAGTAGGGCTCTACCCAAGTTCAGCAAGACTTCTTTACTCCTGTATGCAAAAATGATGAGGTGGACACACAGCAGGCAGAGAAAACCAATGAACAATTTGCACGGGACTATATCCCTCGTAATGAACAGGGGAACCAGTCTTCAGAAAAGAGGGAGCAAGTGTAGGAGAGTGAGGAGGAGACAGGAGGGGAAGCCTTCTAAAAATCCATATATACCACATCCATTGGTTCTCCTGTATGTATTCTACTAGATGGATCCTCAAAGTCTGTCAAACATGACTTCCCTTTCATAAATCCATGTTAATTCTGCCAAATCCTACCATTACTTCCGAAGTGCCAAGTCATCATGTCTTCTATAATAGATTCTAGCATTTTCTCTACTATTGATGTCAGGCTGACAGGCCTGTAGTTACTTGTTTTCTCCCTCCTTTCTTGATGATGTGCATGTGCTACTTTCCAATTTGTATGATGTGGAGATGCTGGTCGGCACAGTAAGAAGTCCAACAGGTTTGTTTCAAATCACTAGCTTTTGAAGCACTGCTCCCTCCTCAGGTGAATGAAGAAGTAGGTTCCAGAAACATTTATATAGACAAAGTCAAAGATGCAAGACGATATTTTGAATGCCAGCATTTGCAGGTATAGACTTTGTCTGTATAAATGTTTCTGGAACCTACCTCTTCATTCATCTGAGGAAGGAGCAGTGCTCCAAAAACTAGTGTTTGAAACAAACCTGTTGGACTTTAACCTGGTGTTTAAGACTTCTTACTGTTCCAATTTGCAGGAACCATTCCAGAACCAATAGAATTTTGGAAGGTGACCACCAATACATCCATCTCCACAGCCACCTCTTACAACGCTCTGGGATGTGGATCAAGGCTTCAGTGGAATTACCAGCATTCAGTCTCATTAATTTCACCCAATCCTCTGGTTTACTATTTTTGGCAACTTTACAAGCCTCTTCCTTCAATCATCTGTTTGTTAAACATGGTTGGGTCACTTTTCATGTGGGATTTTTGTGCCTTCAAAGCAATATAAATTTGTTGTAAACTGTTATTCAAAATTATCTGCTTGAAATGTGGGTATGAATGTGAAGTAGATGTGGCATTGACTGAAGCTTCAATCACATTTGAACATTTCATTACTTCAATGACCAATTGGTATTTTTCGAAGCTTCTTTCTTTGATTTGTTTCCTCTACTCCCTAATTTTCTCTCTAGCTCCCATCCCATTCTACCCATCCACGATTTCCAATACTTGCATCAGGAATGTGTTGGCATAGCTTGAATACGGTTATCAATAGACACTTGGAAAGGCACATTATTGTTTAAGGTGCAGAAGGAGGATATTCGATCCATTGTGCCTGCATGAGCAGTGAAACCAGTTCTGTTCATCTAACAGTCAAGTGCCAAAATGTGAGATGCAGCTGTAAACCATAGAAAGTGGCGTTGGTACCGGGGTCTTTTTGTGCACAACTGCATAACATATCGACTAGTTAATAGCTCACAACTTGCTGAGGGTTGAAAACAGTAACTCATTTCTGTACAAGATTCATAACAATATTGTCCCACCCCACTAGATTCTCATGGGAATGCTTCAAGCTCCTTCCCATTCCTCATTCCCAGGCTGCTCCTTGAACATATCAATTCAGAAATAGGAAAAGCTTTGTACGATTCTGGCTGTGCCTTATCTGAATAACTAATAGGTTATAGAATCTAATGTCAACAACCTTGATGTTATATTACAAAATATATGATTAGTATTGTTTCTGTAGCCACTGAATCTTAAATCTCGGTGTCTATCATTGACACGATGCATCAATGGCTGCCTTTTCTGCTGCATCATGTAATGATCCACCTGGCTCTTTTTTTGTTCGTCGTCTTTGTGGGTACTGACTGTAAACCAGTAAAGGTCAGCCAGAACCACGCATCTAAATTAGAAGACCCATTCTTGAGTACTTTTCGGCATTCACTTGCTTTTCTTCAGTGTTTTTTTTTCATCCCTCAATTAATTTGCCTTGTTTGTGTAGTTTCATAATCATGGGTATAAATATTACATAATCAAATCTATTCTGTTACTCTGCTTGTAAGTTTATAAACTGTGATTAGTGAAAGGGTATTCTGTTTTTTTCCTTGTATCTGAAAGATCTCGCTAGCCAACAAGAAATGTCATGGTGGTGTTGCCATGGTGACCTGTCTGCTATGAAGTGCCTGTCTGAGTTTAACTTTGGCTAGGTTTCCATTATGCGTAATGAGCTGAATTTTGGTGTGACAGGGATCGAAACAGTGTCTGCCATTGGTTAGAATTACCCTTTACACGTCTAGGTTTCTGCATCTTTTGAGCTTGCGAGCTGATAATGATGCATTGTGGAAAACAGGGCATCTGGGAGCTGAGTAAATAGGGCAAGCATGCATCTCTGTAATCAATCATATTGAACGAATGTGAAATTAACAGAGCAAAGAAGGAAGTATAAAGCAGAGTAGGTGCACTTGTGATCTGATCAGGCAGGAGGAGGGAAAGAAAGATTGGTTTTAGCGAGAGAGAAATGAAAGGCAAAGGAAGGTTTCTTATTTTCATCTTTAAAATGTTGATAAACTAAAACCTGAAAGAAAGTGACACCATACCTGTACTGGTACCTTTCGTTGCCAGAGACTGCTTGACTGTAATTAACACTTTTTGCATTCTTAAAGGGAGATTTGGACTGAAATGGCAAGACTTAGACTCTCTGTAACAGAAACTTGATGTCATTTTCAATGATGAAGCAGACAGCAAAATGCAGTTTTCACAAAGACACCATCTTGTACAGCAACTTTTAAAATTTCTATGTTTTACCTTGTATCCATTCTTTTATTTTATGAATTTAGATTGGCCCTTATTTAGAAAAAATAATTGGGTAATGTGTAATTAGGATTATCTACCTAGCATTTTATGCATGCGTGGTGACTCAGAATGTGACATTGAATCATGTATAGTTACATGACTTCTTTAATCCCAGCCAGAACCTTCCTTGTCATGAATGGTGCTCTCCTGTTCTATACTGTGTCCACCGTGAGATCCAATAAGACAGATCTGTTTTTTAAAATAAATTTAGAGTAATCAATAGATTTTTTCCAATGAAGGGCAGTTTAGCATCGCCAATCCACCTAGCCTGCACATCTGTGGGTTGTGGGGGTGAGATCCACGTAGATGTGGAGAGAATGTACAAACTCGATACGGACAGTAACCCAGAACCGGGATCGAACCTGGGACCACGACACCCTGAGGCAGCAGTGTTACCCACTGCGCCACCATGCTGCTCCCAATAAGACAGATCTAACATGAGCATTGCTAGTCAGACTCTCACCTCGGCCACAAATTTAAGTGGCGAGGTGTGCCTTCTCACCATCTGAGTCGGTACCCCCAGAGGCCTGAATAGTATTGTGTTTTGGGCTTTCTCTCTGTAGGGCAGCACGGTAGCACAATGGTTAGCACTGTTGCTTCATAGCGCCGAGGACCCAGGTTCAAATCCCGGCTTGGGTCACTGTCTGTGCGGAGTCTGCACTTTCTCACCGTGCCTGCATGGGTTTCCTCCAGGTGCTCTGGTTTCCTCCCACTGGTCCCGAAGGATGTGCTTGTTGGGTAAATTGGACATTCTGAATTCTCCTCCTGTGTACCCGAACTGGCGCCGGAGTGTGGCAACTAGGGGATTTTCACAGTAACTGCATTGCAGTGTTAATGTAAGCCTACTTGTGACTAATAAAGATTATTAGTGCAGCACGTAATGCAGTGGTAAGTGCTGCTGCCTCATGGCGCCGAAGTCCCAGGTTCGATTCCGGCTCTGGGTCACTTGAAATGAATGAAAATCGCTTATTGTCACGAGTAGGCTTCAATGAAGGTATTGTGAAAAGCCCCTAGTCGCCACATTCCGGCGCCTGTCTGGGGAGGCTGGTACGGGAATCGAACCGTGCTGCTGGCCTGCTTGGTCTGCTTTAAAAGCCAGCGATTTATCCCAGTGAGCTAAACCAGCCCCAGTTCCATGTGGAGTTTTCACATTCTCCCGGTGTTTGCATGGGTTTTGCCCCCACAACCCAAAAGATGTGCAGGGTAGGTGGATTGGCCATGCTAAATTGCCCCTTAATTGGAAAAAATTAATTGGATACTCTAAATTTATTTTTTAAATTAAATAAAGATTATTTATTATTATTATTCCTCCTACCAACTGGAAACTGAGGCTGGCCAGGAATTGACAACTTAGGACCTTATTTGCAGTAAAGGCAGTTGGCCTAGTCCCCACCTGTCCGAACATAACATTGAGGAGAGGATGGGGCAGGTGGGAACCTGATGGGAAGCCCCTCCTGTGCCGAAATGGACGACTTCAGATATGCATTGGGACCCTGTGGAAGTCCCAACGTGCTGGCCTCCGTGTGATTTGCCTGGGAAGCTTGAAGTTCCAATGGGCAATTTCCCGTAAACCTCTGCAAAAATATGCAACACAAGAGTTCAAGTTGGAGACAGTTCAAATTTACATAACTGGATAATTCCTGGATAACCACACAATTGACACCCTCTTCCCCCCCCCCCCCCCCCCTCTCTGCCCCATGCACCAAAGCAAATGATGCCACTCAATCACCAGCAGTGGGAGGCCTGCGACTGCAGGCTAAATATCTTGAGCCGTACAGTCAGTACTCTGCAGGATCCAGGGTTAAATGACGAGGAAGATGTTACTACTGAACGGCACTGCCTACAAGCATCGTAGCAGTCATACAAGGGTGTAAATTTGAATTGGACTATATTGGGATTTACAATAGAATATTATTCATACAGCATTTTAATGTGGAATAAAATAAGATTGGAAGTCTGGCAACTTTAGAAAGTACTTGGTGTCAACTAGATGGAAGCTGTGTAGGTTTGTGGAAAAGTTACTAGCAGTTTATATTTTGAAAAATTATAAAAACAGCCTGCTTCATACACAGGCAGACCAGATGACTCACCAAATATTTTCCGTTAGGAACATATCGAGAACAGCCAGACTTTGGAAAATGCGGCATCCTATATACACAGGATTTTGACCAGAGATAGTGAAGCAGGATGTGAGTTACACAACGCAGGATTCCTAACCTCTGCCCTGAAATGGTGGCTAGTCCAGTTCAGTTTCTGGTCAATGGTAACGCCCCCCCCCCCCCCCCCCCCCCCCCCCCCCCCAAGGATGTTGATCGTGGGGGATTCAGCGATGGAATATCAAGGGACAATGATGATGATGATCCTCTTTTGTTGGAGGTGGTCATTGCCTGGCACTTGTTTGGCGCGAATGATATTTGCCACTTGTCAGCCCAAGTCTGGAAATTACGCATTTAAACATTGGCTGCTTCATTATCTGAGTTGCGAATGATGCTGAACATTATGCAGTCATCTGCGAACATCCCCACTTCTGACCTTGTGATGGAAGAAAGACCATTGATGAAGCAACTGAAGATGGTTGGGCCTAGGTGGTTCCTGAGGAACCCTGCAGTGATGTCCTAGAGCTGAGATGATTGACCTCCAACTACCTTCCTTTGTGCCAGGTATGACTCCAACCAGCGGAGAGTTTTCTCCCTGATTCTCGCTGACTCCAGTTTAGCTAGGGCCCTTTGATGTCATATTCAGTCAAATGCTGCCTTGATATCAAGGGCAGTCACTCTCACCTCACCTCTGGCATTTAGCTATTTTGTCCATGTTTGAATCAGAGCTGTAAAGAGGTCAGAAGCTGAGTGACCCTGGCAGAACCCCATCTGAGCCTCAGTGAGCAAGTTATTGCTGAGTTAGTGATGCTTGTAATGCAGTTGATGCCACCTTCCATCACTTGCTGATAATTGAGAGTAGACTGATAGGGCAGTAATTGACTGGGTTGGATTTGTCCTGTTTCTGGTGTACAGACCATACCAGGTAAATGCCAGTGTTGTAGCTGTACTGGAACAGCTTGGCTAGGGGCACCAAGTTCTGGAGTACAAGTCTTCAGTACTATTGCCGGAATATATACGATTTTTTGATACCATGTGGAGTGAATCGAATTGGCTGAAGACTGACTCACTTGGGTCTGTGCGGAGTCTGCACGTTCTCTCCGTGTCTGCGTGGATTTCCTGTGGGTGCTCCGGTTTCCTCCCACAAGTCCTGAAAGACATGCTGGGCAATTTGGACATTCTGAAATCCTCCCTCTGTGTACCCGAACAGGTGCTGGAATGTGACGACTTGGAGGCTTTTCACAGTAACTTCATTGCAGTGTTAATGTAAGCCTACTTGTGACAATAAAGATTATTATAATATTCCTGGACATGAGTTACAGATTGTGGTTGAGTACAATTCTCCTGCTGTTGATGACCCAGTACGTCATGGATGCCGAGTGTGAGTTGCGATATCGGTTCTCAATCTGTACCATTTAGGACGATGGCAGTGTCAAACAACGGTGGCAGTGCCACACAACGCGCTGGAGGGTATCCTCAATGTATAGGTGGGACTTAGTCTCCACAAGGACTGTGTGGTGGTCACTCCTACCGATACTGTCATGGACAGATGCATCTGTGGCAAGCAGGTTGGTGAAAATGAGGTCAAGTATGCTTTTTTCCTCCTGTTAGTTCACTTGCCACTTGTTCCAGTCTAGTAGCTTATGTTCTTTAGGATCCTGTCAGCTTAGACTGTGGTGTGCTACTGAGCATTCTTGGTGATGGACATTGAAGTTCTCCACCCAGAGTACACTCTGTACTCTTGCCACCCTCAGTGCTTCCTCCAAGTGATGTTCAACATGGAGGAGTACTGATTCATCAGCTGGAGGGGCGGTACATGGTCATTAACAGGAGGTTTCCTTACCCATGTTTGACCTGATTCCATTAGACTTTGTGCAGTCCAGAGTCAATGTTGAGAACTCTCATGTAAACTCCCTCCTGACTGTATACCACTGTGCTGCCACCTCTGCTGGGTCTGCCCTGCTGGTGAGACAGGACATACCCAGGAATGGTGATAATGGTGTCTGGGACATTGTCTGTAAGGTATGATTCCACTATGTCCGGCTGGTTTAGCTCACTGGGCTAAATCACTGGCTTTTAAAGCAGACCAAGCAGGCCAGCAGCACGGTTCGATTCCCGTACCAGCCTCCCCAGACAGGTGCCGGAATGTGGTGACTAGGGGGCTTTTCACAGTAACTTCATTTGAATCCTACTTGTAACAATAAGCAATTTACATTACACTTGCTTTTCTAGCCTGAGATGGCTCTCCCAATTCTGGCCCAAGATGCCAGTAAGGAGAACTTTGCAGCATCGACAGGGTTTGTTTCTAGTGCCTAAGACGATGCTGGTGGTCCATCCAGTTCCATTCCTTTTGTGGTATATAATGTAGATACAAATTCAAAGTTTTAAAATGAAGTTGGACTATTTAGGAGTAAAATTGGGATGCACTTTCGTACTCAATGGAGTGGAAATCTTGAACTCACTCCCCTAAAAGATAGTGGATTACCAGTCCCGTGACATTACCACTATGCTGCCCCCATCCCATTGTAAGTATCACAAGGTCAATTGTACGGTGTAACCTTCATATTATCCAGTTCACAAGCCCAATGTGTGGTTCATGTATGAATACAGAATTACCAGCAGAGGTCACTGCTGCAGCTACAGTATTAATCTTCTCGACTATTCCTTTACCCCATACATAATCACCAGCACTGTCTCCCTTTCTTGCTCCTTCAAGTCCAAAGGATGCAGTTGTGCACATCTGACACAAGGTTGGTTAAGGCATGCTTGACCAAAATTGACTAGTTCACATCAATTGCTGCCAGGTCTCATTCTCCTTCAGGCAAACTGCTCACTGCTCCAGTATCATTCCACTAAGCAGAGATGAGCTTTGGTTTATTTTCTGAAGTACCAATGGTTTCCTTAAGCATCACACTCCAACTCCTTGCATCCAATAGCAAGCGCAGGAAACCCATGGGCTACTTTTGTCACTGATTTGAGTCCATTCTTTTAGCAGCCCTTCCTGTTTAATTCCTTTCCCCCTGAGCCCACCAAACCTCCCCTCTCCTATCCCTAAATCCCCACTTTATTCTACGTGGGGAGAGAGTGGCGCAGATTAATGTGTAATCTAAATGCTTCGATTTGAAAGAAGGTAAGCCTCTTGAGATGGAATTTATTTTTTGATTTGCAAAGAGTTTTACTCGGTGTTTTCTGCCTTTTTGCTTCTTCCTCGTTTGTAACTTGCTAATTTGCCCCCCCCCCCCCCCCCCCCCCCCCCTTGTAGAAACCTGGAACAAGATCTATTCACAGAACGGTCAACATTTCAAAATTATTTCTATGTTGAGAACGTTTTGCCTTGGAACCCCACTGTGGTCTATTTTCTGTATTTAACTACCCATCATCATATATTCATCTCTCTGTTTGTTTTGCAGATGAAAAGCTCCTTGACTGAAATAGTTCATCTTGCTGCAATGGACACAGACTCCTGGGTTCAGATGGTGGCAGATATTCTGAAAACATTTCCTGAGACTGGATCTCTCAACCTTGAGCTCGAGGAACACAATCAGAACTTGCAAGAAATTCTTGGGGAACTCCGAGAAAAAGGTACTTTTAAGGTTGAACTCCACTATATTCCCATAATTTGAACATTTTATTGGGTTTCTTTACATTTACCTCTAATAGAGAGCAAAATAATTCTTTCTAAAGAGGAGAATGTCTGAATTCAGATAAACGGCTTTAAGCTTTAGATTGTAGTTCATGAATATTTTTTAAACAAAATACCACCGTACTTTAGTTCAAAACTTTTTCTTTTGAAATATACATCCAATTTCCTTTCCAAAAATGTATTATTTGATCTGTTTCTACTCATTTCAGACAGTACATTGCAAATTGTTACAACTTGATGTGTATTTTTAAAAGTTCTCCCGATTTCTCACCACTGCCCACCATGGATATTTTGGACTGTGTCCTCTAGTCACTGGTCCTCTTGCTGGTGAACACAATTCTCCCTACCTATTCTATCAAAACCATGTGTAATTTTGAATGTCGCTGTTAAATATGGGAACACTTTGTACTGGATGTATTATACTGTTCGAAGCTGCCAAATTAGAACTTGCAGTATTAAATAACTGGTTTGACCCTCCAGTTTTGTCACATTGGCTACTTTAAATGATTTGGGGTATAAAAGCATCAAGAAGAGGTTTTGGAGAGAGTTGGTCTTACTGAAACATACACGGTCCTGCGGGTACTTGATAAGGATGGATGCTTCTTCTTGTGGGGAGACTAGAACTGGAGGATACCGTTTAAAAATAAAATCCCAAGAAGGTTATGGCACAGAAAGTGGCCACTTGTCCATTGTAAAAAGAGCCACCCAGCCTCCACTTTCCTGCATTTGGTCCATGGCCCTGTAGGGCTCCATTTTAAAACAGAGAGGTGGAGAGGTGGGCGCCGCCACCACCACCACCACAAACAGATCGGCCGTGATCGTATTGAATAATGATGTAGGCCGGAAGGACTAAATGACCTACACCTGCTCCCGGGTCCTATATTCCGACAATGAGGAATTGGATAGAGTAGATAGAGAATAATTACTTCTCTCTGGAGAGTAGGTCAATAATTAGAAGTCTTGGATTGAAAAGCATTGGCTAAAGCTCTAGAGACAAAATGAACAAAAAGTTTCCACCTCAGTGGAAGAAAACTGGAACACTGTACTGGAAAAGTTGGTACAAGCTGACTTCATAAATTATTTTAAAAGGGAATTGAACGTTTATTTGAGGACGAGGAACTTGGCAGGATTAGAAAAAAAGCATGGATGTGGGGCTAAACATGTAAGCACTTGAAAATAATCCGCACAGGCACAAATGGGTCCCTTATGTACATTAAATGTCTCTAATTTAAAGAATGTTGTTTTTTACCATCATTGGCTCTTGTGTCTCTAATATGCATTTTCTTTCTAATCAGTTAATGAATGTGAAGCCTCTGCTATGTTGCCTTTGGAGTGCCAGTACTTGAATAAGAATGCCCTGACCACCCTCGTGGGACCACTCACACCCCCAGTGAAACATTTTCAGCTGAAAAGAAAACCCAAAAGTGCCACACTTCGAGCAGAACTGTTACAAAAATGTAAGTTATTCGTTAATGTAATATGTAATAAGAAAATTATATTTCTGGATAATGAATCCAATTTCGAAACTGCAAACCCTACCCCCCAGCCCAACCCATCAAATAAATGGAAGGAAGAACAAAGATAAAATATTAAATGCTATTATGATCAAATAAAGACACGGTTGTGAGAATATTTTGGTTAAGCACTTTTTTAAAAAAAAATTACGGGATCTGGGCTTTGCTGTCGAGACCAGCATTTATTGCCCCTCCCTAGTTGCCCTTGAGAAGGTGGTGGTGAACTGCCTTTGTGAACCACTGCTGTCCATGGGTAGGTACACCGACAGTGCTGATGGGAAGGGAGTTCCAGGATTTTGACCCAGCGACAGTAAAGGAACAGCAATATATTTCCAAGTCAGGATGGTGAGTGACTTGTAAGGGAAACTGCAGGTGATGGTGTTCCCATGTATCTGCTGCTCATGTCCTTCTAGATGGTAATCGTTGTGAGTTTGGAAGATGGACTATGCTCTTCTAATGACCGAGTGTCTACATGCACTGCCCAGCATAGAATTAAGTAAACCAAAAGATTCCAGATTTATTCTTGCTGCTTAGCTGTGGGACGGGGTAAAATAGTTAGGGTACCCTTTTGCTAATTGACGTGCATAACCTGTGGTGAAGTGGGTTTCGAGGACGTTGGATGAGGAAAATACTGCTTTGTTGAGATGCCTTCAAATAATCTGCCAGGTCTCATTATCTTAAGATCAAAGTGGACATGAAGTTATGTGGCTCAAATCCTGCCAGGGCAGATTATGAAACTGGATTCAACAAATCTGGTCATTTGTAGGATAATACCAGAAAATAATGACCATGAAAAACTGCTAATCTTTTGCAAAAGCCCAAATGGTTCACTAATATCCTCCAGGATAGGGGACCAACTACACCATTCCAACCCCAAACTGTGGAGTGGACCTTTGTCTTCAGACATGTGCAAGTGGGCAACCAATGGACTCGATGGGCTGAATGGCCTCCTGTGCTATAACAACTCTGCATGTTGCTTATCCAACATCGCCCACACCTCAAGAGGAAATAAACAAAAAGGCGATTGACCATTTGCACGCAGTGCTAGGGAACTGACTGTGCCTACTGTACACAATAACAGTTGGCATCATCGGGGAAAGGAAGAAATGTGACTAAAATTAGGAGGGGGAAATTGTCTTATTTTTTAAAAGAGCAGCATGGAAAATGCCACTTCAGTGACTGACTTACTTCAGTCGACAGTTAGGAAGGCAAATACAATGTTAGCATTTATGTCAAGAGGACTAGAATACAAAAGCAGGGATGTACTTCTGAGGCTGTATAAAGCTCTAGTCAGACACCATTTGGTATTGTGAGCAGTTTTGGGCCTCAAGTCTAAGGAAGGATATGCTGGCCTTGGAAAGGGTCCAGAGGAGGTTCACAAGAATTATCCCTGGAATGAAGAGCTTGTTGTATGAAGAACGGTTCAGAACTCTGGGTCTGTACTCATTGGAGTTTAGAAGGACGAGGGGGGAATCTTAATGAAACTTTCAGGATACTGCGAGGCTTGGAAAGAGTGGATGCGGAGAGGATGTTTTCATTAGGAGCGAAAACCAGAACCCGAGGGCACAGCCTCACTGAAGAGATGATCCTTAGATGAGGAGGAATTTCTTCAGGTGGTGAATCTTTGGAACTCTTTGCCACAGGAGGTCAAATCACTGAGTGTCAAATCGCTGAGTGTCTTTAAGACAGAGACAGATGGGTTCTTGATTAATAAGGGAATCGGGTTATGGGGCGAAGGCAGGAGAATGGGGATGAGAAACATATTAGCCATGATTGAATGGTAGAGCAAACTCAATAGGCTGAGTGACCTAATTCTGCTCCCATATCTTGTGATCTGACAACATATAATGTACCATTCAGGTTAAGGGACAGAGTAGCTTCTTGTTTTCACTGTTAACAGAAAGTATTTTTGCCAAATTATGGATTCAATTTGTTGCATTTAAGCTATTTGAGCAATAACCAGTCTCGGATGTTTTTTGAGATTCAGTGGATTTTTCCGTTGTTTTCTCTCTCCCTCTCTCCTATTTATCCTCCTTCAGAAGATTACTCAAAATAAATTTATTTTATTGTTTTTCAGCAACAGAAACTGCCCAGCAGCTCAAAAAGACCTCTGGAGTGCCTTTTCTAGCCAAAGGAAGAGGTTTGGTTAAGAAACTCGATACCACTAGTATGTACTAATAGTATTTTTTTAAATAATTTTTATTAAGATTTTCACAAAATATAAACAACAAAACAACCATGGTAAAAACCCAAGAACAACACCCACCCAACTACAAAACCAACTACAAAAACAAAAAAAAAAGCAAACAACAAAAAGGAAAGAGATAACACCCGCCACATCCAACAAACCCATGTACACAATTCTCCCTCCCACCGAACCAAACCCCCCCCCAGGTTGCTGCTGAAAACCCCTGTACTGATCCCCTCAGGGCAAATTTCACCTTCTGCAACTTGATGAACCCTGCCATATCATTGATCCAGGCCTCCACGCTTGGGGGCCTCGCATCCTTCCACTGAAGAAGAATCCTCCGCCGGGCTACTAGGGACGCAAAGGCCAGGACACCGGCCTCTTTCGCCTCCTGCACTCCCGGCTCCACTGCAACCCCACAAATTGCGAGTCCCCAGCCTGGCTTGACCCTGGATCCCACCACCCTTGACACCGTCCTTGCTACCCCCTTCCAAAACTCCCCCAGCGCTGGGCACACCCAAAACATATGGGCGTGGTTCGCTGGGCTCCCCGAGCACCTAGCACACCTGTCTTCGCCCCCGAAGAACCTACTAGTCCTCGTCCCAGTCACGTGGGCCCTATGCAGCACCTTGGACTGTATGAGGCTGAGCCTCGCACAGGAAGAGGAGGAATTCACTCTCTCCAGGGCATCTGCCCACGTCCCCTCCTCAATCTCCTCACCCAGCTCCTCTTCCCATTTACCCTTCAGTTCCTCCACCGAGGCCTCGTCTACCTCCTGCATTACCCGGTATATGTCCGAAATCCTCCCTCCTCCAACCCACACCCCTGAGAGCACCCTGTCGTGGGGGCAACAAGGGGAACCCCTCCACCTGCCGCCTGGCAAACTCCCTAACCTGCATGTACCGAAACATGTTCCCGGGGGGGACCCAAACTTCCCCTCTAACTCCCCCAAGCTCGCGAACCTCCCCTCCACAAACAGGTCCCTCAACCTCCTAACCCCTACCCTGTGCCAGCCCAGAAATCCGCCATCAATGCTCCCTGGAACAAACCGATGGTTCCCCCATATCGGGGCCTCCATCGAGCCCCCCACCTCTCCCCTATGCCGTCTCCATTGCCCCTAAATTTTGAGGGTAGCCGCCACCACCGGGCTCGTGGTATACCTCGTTGGAGGGAGCGGCAACGGCTCCGTTACCAGCGCCTCCAAGCTCGTGCCCACACAGGACGCCATCTCCATCCTCTTCCATGCTGCCCCTTCCCCGTCCATTACCCACTTACACACCATCGCTGCGTTGGCAGCCCAATAGTACCCACAGAGGTTGGGCAGTGCCAGCCCCCCCCTATCCCTGTCCTGTTCCAAGAACACCCTTCTCACCCTCGGAGTCCCATACGCCCACACAAATCCCGTAATACTCCTGTTAACTCTCCTAAAAAAGGCATTCGGGATAAGGATTGGAAGGCACTGGAACAGAAACAAAAGCCTCGGGAGCACCGTCATCTTAACGGACTGCACCCTCCCCGCCAATCACAGCGGTAACATATCCCACCTTTTGAACTCTTCCTCCATCTGCTCCACCAACCTTGTGAGGTTGAGCTTGTGCAGGGCCCCCCAGCTCCCAGCCACCTGGACTCCTAGGTACCTGAAGCTCTTCCCTGCCTGCTTCAGTGGGAGCCTACCAATCCCCCCCTCCTGATCCCCCGGGTGCACCACGAACAACTCGCTCTTGCCCAGGTTCAGCTTATACCCAGAGAAGCCCCCAAATTCGCTGAGAATCCTCATCACCTCCGGCATTCCCCCCCCCCCCCCCCCCCCCCCCCCCCAACCGGGTCCGCCACATACAGCAACAGGTCGTCCGCATAAAGCGACACTCTATGCTCCTCCCCACCCCGCACCAGGCCCCTCCAGTTCCCTGACTCCCTCAACGCCATGGGCAGGGGCTCAATTGCCAATGCAAAGAGCAAGGGGGACAGGGGACACTCCTGTCTCGTCCCCCGGTACAGCCGAAAGTACTCCGACCTCCTCCTATTCATGGCTACACTCGCCATCGGGGCCGCATAAAGCAACCTCGCCCAACGGACCATCCCCTCCCCAAACCCAAACCTTTCCAACACCTCCCACAGATACCCCCACTCAACCCTATCAAAAGCCTTCTCCGCATCTAATGCCACCACTATCTCCGCCTCCCCTTCCACAGCTGGCATCATAATAACGTTGAGGAGCCTTCGTACGTTAGTATTCAACTGCCTTCCCTTCACAAACCCCGTCTGGTCCTCATGGATAACCCCTGGCACACCATCCTCTATTCTTGTGGCTAAGATCTTTGCCAGCAGCTTGGCATCTACATTTAGCAGCGAGATCAGCCTATATGACCCACACTGCAGAGGGTCCTTGTCCCGCTTCAGGATCAGGGAAATCAGCGCCCGTGACATAGTTGGGGGCAAAGCCCCCCCCCCCCCCTCCCTTGCCTCGTTAAAAGTCCGGACCAACAGGGGGCCCAACAGGTCCGCATACCTTTTATAAAATTCGACCGGAAACCCATCCGGCCCCGGCGCCTTCCCCGACTGCATGCTCCCTGTCCCTTTGGCCACCTCCTCCAGCTCAAACGGCGCCCCCAGTCCCTTCGCCTGCCTCTCCTCCACCCTCGGAAATCGCAGCTTGTCCAAGAAGCGCCCCATTCCCCCCACCACCACCACCACACCGGTACAGTTCCCCATAAAAGTCCCTAAAGACCCCATTAACGTAGTATGTACTAATAGTTACTGGAATAAAGTTCAATTATCTTCAATTCAGTAATCTGACTTGACAAAACGGTAGATGAAAAATGAAAAAGTTTTAAACTAATTACCTTGTGTTGAGTAATTGTTTTAACATTTCACCCTTGGAAAATATGCTTTGCTTTGCGCTTTAATAGTTAAGCTAAAAAGGCTATTTTTTTTTCTAAAGATGAACTTATGGCTTCATGTATTTATAACAACTATTTGGCTATGCAGCTCCTCTCAAAGGGATTCCAAAGCAAGCTCCCTTCCGGAGTCCCACTACGCCCAGTGTGTTCAGTCCATCAACAAACAGAACGCCAATGGCCGTTCGGACACCTATGCGCAAGGAGAGAGGCGTAAAGGTGAGTTTAGTTTGTTGCAGAATTTGTACGTTTTAACCGTTTGAAGTCTCTGTTAATGGGTTTGACGTTTTGGCGTATGATCCGGATATGGCTTTATTTAGTGTGAAGCAATCATAGTGTGGACCATTCCATGTAATGGTTTAGTTATTTCTGGAGGAATCCATTTTGAGCAACTGGAAGAATTGCAATTTTCATTTCTATTTGAAAAATCCCAACCATGTGCTCGGGGCATGTGTTTTTTTTTCCTTGCAGTCAAAATGGTTTAAAGTATTTGGGCTTTGCTATCGTATTTTTAAAAAACATTGATTTTCTTTTTGTGCTTCAGCCCCTACTTTCACCCCATTAATTCTCCCCCCCCCCCCCCCCCCCCAACAGCTACTAGGTTTCTTTTTTTTAATTGAAATAATTTTTATTAAAATTTTTCAACAACAAATTTTCTCCCAACAATAAAGTAAACAAGGTGTAGAAATAAACAGAAAGAGAAATCCCCCCCCCCCCAATACAAAGTAATCCAATCCCCCCCCCCCCCCCCCCCCCCGGGTTGCTGCTGAGATTAACCACCCTCTAACCCTCCGCCAGAAAATCGAGAAAGGGCTGCCACCGCCGGAAGAACCCTTGTACCGACCCCCTCAGGGCAAACTTAACTTTCTCCAGCCTGATGAACCCGGCCATGTCATTAATCCAGGCCTCCGGGCTCGGGGGCTTTACGTCCCTCCACTGTAAGAGAATCCTACGCCGGGCTACTAGAGACGCAAAGGCCAGGGTACCGGCCTCTCTCGCCTCCTGGCTCCGATGCTACCCCAAAGATGGCGAGCCCCCAGCCTGGCTCCACCCTGGAACTGACCACCTTGGACAAAGTCCCCGCCACCCCCTTCCAAAACCCCTCCAATGCCGGACACGCCCAGAACATGTGGGTGTGGTTCGCCTGGCCTCCCAAACACCTCCCACACCTGTCCTCTCCCCCAAAGAACCGGCTCATCCTGGCCCCAGTCATGTGCGCCCTATGCAGCACCTTCAACTGACTGGACCCTACCCGCCAAAGAGAGTGGCAGCGCGTCCCACCTCCTGAACTCCTCCTCCATCTGTTCCACCAGCCTCGGAAAGTTTAGCCTATGCAGGGCCCCCAGCTCCTAGCTATCTGGACCCCAAGATATCTAAAGCTCCTCTCCGCCCTTTTCAACGGGAGTTCTCCTATCTCCCTCTCCTGGTCCCCCAGGTGCAGTACAAACAGCTCACTCTTCCCCACGTTGAGCTACTAGGTTTCTACATATGACAAAACATTTATTTTGTCGTGGGTAGAATCTTAATTTTATTTTGGTGTCCTTACTACAAAGTAGAGCATTTATTTGAAACCTCTAAGCGTATCAGTGCCAACTTAATGTGCATTCATCTGTCTGTATGTCTGAAGAAGTCGTATTCTACAAAGTTGCATTCTTCATTTTTTTTAAACTTAATGTACAAATTTCAGTCATTCAACTAGTAAATGCATGATAACTCATTACTGTTGGTTTGTTGAATTGTAGCCATGCATAAATTGGGAGGTGGGTAAAAGAGAGATTCTTCTCACTTGTTACTTGGTTGAGTTCACTGCTTGCTAACAAATAGGCTGGTTTAGCTCACTCGGCTAAATCGCTGGCTTTTAAAGCAGACCAAGCAGGCCAGCAGCACGGTTCGATTCCCGTACCAGCCTCCCCGGACAGGCGGCGGAATGTGGCGACTAGGGGCTTTTCACAGTAACTTCATTGAAGCCTACTCGTGACAATAAGCGATTTTCATTTCATTTTCATTTTCAATATGAGCAGTTCTATCACTTGAACGATGTAGAAAGTGATTTTCTGAATTTGGGAAAGAATATCAGTGTGCTTTTGGATGTACTGTCAGGACCAGATTCCGAAATCTAACTGCAATATTAACATTATCCTCCTCTGTTCTAGTTGCTGGACATATCTGAGCTGGATATGGTAGGTGCTGGTCGGGAAGCAAAAAGGAGAAGGAAGACATTGGGTTAGTAAAATCTGACTTTTCTGAAAAGTACTGTTGGTTTGTAACTGAGTTGTGAGAGACCTGAGAGGGAAGCAAAGTTTGTTTCCCAGTCTGAGCTGCATTTTCCTGTCTTCCCTCATTGTTTCAGTCTTATACAGATGTCTGGGGTATGGCATTGCGTGTCTGCCAGCAGGGATTGTAAATGATGATGACTGAATGATAAAATGCCCTGTTGACCTATCCCAGGAGAATAGCACACTTTGGCTTTTTAAAAAATTGTTTGATTATTTCATGCAAAATGTAGCACTTCCAATCAGACACATGAAAAGTTACAAGTGTCTTTGGTATCTATTTGACCCTGAGCCGTGCTTCAAGTCCATCATTCATATTCTGTCTTGTAATTGCTACTTGCTCATCAGCTGGCTTCATGTCCCCAGATGGATTCAAATCACTCCATGGCTTTGTATTAGAGTTGTATCACTTCACCTCTGCCATAGGGCAGCATGATGGCACAGTGGTTAGCATTGCTGCATCACCGCTCCAGGAATCCGAGTTCAATTCCAGCCTTGGGTGACTGTGTGGAGTTTGCACTTTATCCCCATGTCTGGGTGGGTTTCCTCCGGGTGGTTAGATGGGGTTACTGGGTTATGGGGATGGGTTGGAGGCGTGTGCTTAAGTGGTGCTCTTTCCAAGAGCCAGTGCAGACTCGATGGGCCGAATGGCCTCCTTCACTGTAGATTCTATGAAAGGGCCATTAGGCCCATCGAATCTGCACCGCCCCTTGGAAAGAGCAGCTTACCTAAGCCCACACCTCCACCCTATCCCCGTAACCCCACCTAACCGTTGGACTCTATGGGGGAATTTAGCATGGCCAATCCACCCAACCTGCACATCTTTGGACTGTGGGAGGAAACCGGAGCACCTGGAGGAAACCCACACAGACACAAGGAGAACATGCAAACTCCACACAGACAGTTACCCAAGCCGGGAATTAAACTTGGGACCCTGGAGCTGTGAAGCAGCTGAGCTAACCACTGTGCTTCTGTACTGTAAATTCTATGGTTTACTTTTAGAACTACATGTTAATTTCCATCCTCTGCTACTCTGACTTTGATTACTCTCGTGCCAGTGGTAGAATCGTCAGAATGAGGGACTCTAATCCTTAGCCACTTTTGCCCCATGATGCCTCGGGCCTTTCAAGTGCCTTATCAAAACCAGCCTCTTCTGCCATGCTTTCATACCTTTCCCCAATCATCTTCCAACTTTAGTTCTGTGATTCTCTCTCTTTCCCACCTCCTCACCATGAAGTTGGGATCTTCCATTACGTCCGTGTAATCATTGCATGACCTTCTGTAACTTGAGTTGTAATTAGTTGTACCATATATTTGAATTTGGGTAAAACATTTGGAAGTTTTGGCAGCATTCATTTTCTAAAAATCTTGTGGTCCTTCCCTTCAATTGGAATTAATCTGGCATCCCTTTGTCAAAGCATGCTATCTGATTTATTAATTCTGTACCTGGATGGTGCAGCTGAAATGAATGGTAGGTTGGCATAAATCTTCCAAGACTAATGATAAATAGTTTCCTCTGACAAATTTTACATGTGATATACATGGTACAAACATTTAAGCACATGCCAAATTCCTTGCATGTGACGCACAGCCATACAGTGTCGGAGTCCATTCAGCCCATCGAGTCTGCAAAAGAGCACCCTACCCATGCTCAATCGCCTGCCCAATCCCCATAACCCCACCCAACCTTGGACACTAAGGGACAATTAATCATAGCCAACCCACCTAACCTGCACATTTTTGGACTGTGGGAGGAAACCGATGCAGACACAGTGAGAATGTGCAAACTCCATGCAGACAGTTACCCAAGGCCAGAATCAGACCTGTGTCCTGGGTGCTGTGAGGCAGCAGTGCTAGCCACTGTGTCACCAAGCTGCCACTTTTGAAACTGCATGAAATGAAAAAAATGAAATGAAAATCGCTTATTGTCACAAGTAGGCTTCAAATGAAGTTAGTGAAAAGCCCCTAGTCACCATATTCCGGCGCCTGTTCAGGGAGGCTATTACGGGAATTGAACCGTGCTGCTGGCCTGCCTTGGTCTGCTTTCAAAGCCAGCGATTTAGCCCTGTGCTAAACAGCCCCTGATGACATCAGGCACAAGATAAATATGTGGTCTTGCTCGGTAGAAGGATTGTGCATTTTAAAATTTGTAACATCAGTAGTGAAGTAAGATGGCAGCACGGTGCAGTGGTTAGCACTGCTGCTTCATGGGGTCGAGGACCCGCGTTCGATCCCAGCCCTGGGTCACTGTCTGTGAGGAGTTTGCACATTCTCTCTGTGTCTGCGTGGGTCTCACTCCCACAACCCAAAAGATGTGCAGGGTAGGTAGATTGTCTATGCTAAATTGCCCCCCTTATTTGGAAAAAAACTAATTGGGACTCTAAATTTTTTCAAAAAGATTTATAACCTGGAGCGAAGAAGATGCACTTGAGTTCATCTTAATGCTCCCAATGATTCAGTTACCGTGATTATATGATCGGCTTAAGCTCCCCAGTAAATTTAGACTATGAACATTGACTAAACCAGCATGCTCCTTAAGTAATGGATAAATTCCCTTTGCTTAATTCGGCCAGCTTCAAGGGCAACACAGTGGTTAGCACTGCTGCCTCATGGTGCCGAGGATCAGGGTTCGATTCCGGCCCCAGGTCACTGTCCATGTGGAATTTGCACATTCTCTCTGTGTCTGCGTGGGTCTCACTCCCACAACCCAAAAGATGTGCAGGGTAGGTAGATTGTCTATGCTAAATTGCCCCCCTTATTTGGAAAAAAACTAATTGGGACTCTAAATTTTTTCAAAAAGATTTATAACCTGGAGCGAAGAAGATGCACTTGAGTTCATCTTAATGCTCCCAATGATTCAGTTACCGTGATTATATGATCGGCTTAAGCTCCCCAGTAAATTTAGACTATGAACATTGACTAAACCAGCATGCTCCTTAAGTAATGGATAAATTCCCTTTGCTTAATTCGGCCAGCTTCAAGGGCAACACAGTGGTTAGCACTGCTGCCTCATGGTGCCGAGGATCAGGGTTCGATTCCGGCCCCAGGTCACTGTCCATGTGGAATTTGCACATTCTCCCCGTGTCTGCGTGGGTCTCACCCCCACAACCCAAAAGGTTGTGCAGGGTAGGTGAATTGGCCACACTAAATTGCCCCTTAATTGGAAAAAAATTATTGAGTCCTCTAACTTTATTTTTTTAAACTCGGCCTGCTTCACAAAGCATCAATGTTTAGTAGTTCTAATTATTCATACACATCCCACAAACAACAAGTACAGTGAGAGTGGATCCTGTTAGCTTACACTTTTACTAAAGATATTGTTGTTCACTGTCACAGAAATCCATCACAATTAACAAAAACAAACTCCATATTTCACCTACCATTCTGCGTATATAATCGAGGAAAATGCACATCATTTGGGACTTGAGAATTATCCGCCTGCTTCTCAAATATCAGTAAATGATATTCTGTTGATGTTCATGGATAACTTCCTTTTCAACCGTGGGTAACTTTTTCACAATTTCCTCATCCCAGGATACAAAGTGTACATAATTTCAGAAGTTGTCAATATTTTTTTTTGAACTCTTAGAAATTATTTTATTTTAAGTTGTTCCAGAAGTGGATAAAAATTCAAAATGCTCACTGAATATTCATTTTTAAATGTAGATGCTGAAGTTGCAGAAAAACCTGCCAAAGAAGAAACAGTTGTTGATAGTGTCACACCAGATTATGCTGTTGGACTGGTTTCTACACAGGTAAATTGGTCTCTCAGCAGAATTCAAAGATCATTCTAACTTGTGACTTTTTTGGTTGAAGTAAAATTAATTGACAGACTAAGGGCAGTGAATATTTTTGTTTAATCAACTGGTAATTTGATTTAAGGATATAACTATCCTGCTGTTTGGAACTGCTTAGCAGACTTCAGCTATGAGGATACCTTTATTACTTCTAACCTTAAAAATCACTTCTGAATTTTACTATTATTTCAAAGATATTTAAAGTAAGTCTGGGGGTTTGAATAGTGTTGAGTTTTTTGGGGGGAACCGAGTGGAGCTGAGTAATATTTTGGATAGTTTGTTTGTTGTGAGATAGTATGGCACGGTTAGAAGTTGGTAACCTTTGTGCCGTACAATTTAGAGCTTAGTAAATTGTTGAATTACAAAGAGGAGTAATTTAAAGGGTTGGAAGGCTTGGTGACCTGTCTTGCTTTTTAATTTCACCGGTATCACCTTAAGCTTCACATTCTCAATCAGCCATCTACTCAGAAATGCTTGTACTCTATGATTGATCTTTTTCTAACCTATTCCCTTATGTTCGTCTCAGAAACTTGGTGCTTTGAATAATGATAATGCACTACCGTCTACTAGTTATTTGCCTGCTACACCAAGTATGGTGCCATCATCTTCCTACATTCCCAGCTCTGAAACGCCACAAGGTAAGTACCAAGTAACTTGAAGGAAATGCTGACGTTTGATTTGATTATTTTATCAAGAGGGGTTCATCATAAACTTCCAGGAAAAATCTGACTTGTTTCACAAATAGCGCAAGGAACACAGTGGGCTGATTGTGGCAGCATACTGTAATTGAAGCCGTTTGTTCACAGGCTTGTCTAATCTTATTGGTAATGTAAGATTGATATTAGTGATGGAATTTTTCCCATAAGTGGTTAATTGTCTGAAGTGTTTGGCCCTGCATATTTTGTGGATTATAAAATATCTTGCTGTATTGAAAGCAGAAGCTGAAATACAGGCTCATTTAAAAGAAAACTACCCACACACAGCCATGTTATTGAGCTAGCAATCTGGAGGTTTGAATTAATAATAATTCGGATGGTGAATTCAAAGAAATTCAGTTTGTGAATGTGACTCCTGTTTTAAAAATACTTAGAGTTTGTCTTTTTTTTTTAAAGAAAATAATGGTGTAAGTGGCCTTGAAGCTGTCAGATTTGTCCTTGCCCCATCTGCGCTGCATACACATTCTGTCCCACACCAACATTGTTGACTTATAACTGCACTTTGAAGTGGCCGAACAAGCCACTTAGTTGTATTCAGGACAACTAAGGGTGGGCAATAAATGCTTACCTTGCCAGTGATGCCTACATCCTGAGAATTACCATTTTAAAAATGCCATGCTCTTTTACGGTATACGAGCAGGTAAGCTGCAGAAACATTTGGAATATAGGGCATGTCTCTTTGTTGTAATCAACTTTGAGAAGAACCATCTCAGTTTTTGATAGTATTTAAAATGGTAAAAAAATTGCAGCATGCTGCTGTGCAGAGGGACCTGGGTGTCCTTGTGCATGAGTTGATTTGCAGGTGCAGCAGGTAATTAAGAAGGCAAATGGAATTTTGTCCTTCATTGCTAGAGGGATTAAGTTTAAAAACAGGGAGGTTATGTTGCAGCTGTATAGGGTGCTGGTGAGGCCACACCTGGAGTACAGTGTACAGTTTTGGTCTCCTTACTTGAGAAAGGACGTACTGGCGCTGGAGGGGGCGCAGAGGAGATTCACCTAGGTTGATTCCGGAGTTCAGAGGATTGGCTTATGAGGAGAAACTTGATGGACTGGGACTATACTCGTTGGAATTGATTGATTGATATTTATTGTCACGTGTACCGATGTACAGTGAAAAGTATTTTTCTGCGGCCAAGTACGTACAAAGTAGAGAAAGGAATAATCGACAGAGTACATTGACAAATGGTACATCAACAAATAGTGATTGGAGAGCAGCATAGGGTGTCATAAATAGTGTTCTTATAGGGAACAGATCAGTCCGAGGGGGAGTCGTTGAGCAGTCTAGTAGCTGTGGGGAAGAAGCTGTTCCTATGACTGGATGTGCAGGACTTCAGACTTCTGTAACTTATGCCTGATTGAAGGGTCTGGAAAAGGGCAAGGCCTGGGTGGGAGGGGTCTCTGATAATGCTGTCTGCCTTCCTGAGGCAGCGGGAGGTGTAGACAGAATCAATGTGGGGGTGGCAAGCTTGTGTAATGCGTTGGGCTGAGTTTACCACACTCTGCAATTTCTTACGATCTTGGGCCGAGCAGTTGCCATACCAAGCTGTGATGTAGGCGGATAGGATGCTTTCTATGGCACATCTGTAGAAATTTGAAAGAGTTGATGTCGACATGCCAAATTTCTTTAGCTTCCGTAGGAAGTAGAGACGTTGTTGGGCTTTCTTGACTTTTTTTTTAAAATAATTTTTATTCAAATTTTTGCACAATATCAACAACAAAAAGACACAAAAATAAAATGTACAAAGAACAGTCCCCCCCCCCCCCCCCCCTCTTCTCTCCCCCCCCCCCCCCCCCCCGGCGCACACAGCGGAAGAGACAAACCAACACCCACCATTCCCCCAAAACATCTGCCCGTCCCTTCAGCAGACAGGACAGAAACCCCCCCCCCAGCATGTGTACACAAGAGGAAATGAACCAATGCCCTACATTGGCACAGAACAACCATGCCCGTCCCTTTAGTAGAAAACATCCCTCCCTCCCCCCGGGTTGCTGCTGTTGCTGGCCTGTTTCTATCGTGGCTTTCTTGACTGTTGCATCGATGTAAGTGGACCAGGACAGACTGTTGGTGATGGTGACTCCCAGGAACTTAAAGCTATCAACCATCTCCACTTCGGAGCCATTGATGTAGATGGGTGTGTGTCGTGCTACGCTTCCTGAAGTAGATGATCAGCTCCTTGGTTTTTCCAACATTTAGAAGGAGGTTGTTTTTGGATTTAGAAGAATATACGGGGATCTTCTAAAAACATATAAAATTATGAAAGGAATAGATGGGATAGAAACAGGGAGGTTGTTTCCACTGGCGGTGTGAAACTACAACTAGGGGGCATAGCCTCAAAATAAGGGGGAGCAGATTAAGGACTGAGTTGAGGAGGAACTTCTTCACCCAAAGGGTTGTGAATCAGTGGAATTCCATGCCCACTGAAGCAGTTGAGGCTACCTTGTTAAATGTTTTTAAGCCAAAAGTAGATAGATTTTCTAACAGTAAAGGAATTAAGGATTACGGTGAGCGTTGCGGGTAAGTGGGGCCGAGTCCACAAAAGCATCAGCCATGATCTTATTGAATGGCGGAGCAGGCACGAGGGGCCAGATGGCCTCCTCCTGCTCCTAGTTCTTACTATGTTTCTGCCTCTATCTCATCACTGTGTGGACAGCAATATAAACACAATACTAAGGAAACATCACTAATAAAGAGTTGACAGTCTGTGTTCAAATATTTATCGTGTTGTATGTCAGTTATCCTTTGATTAGCTTCATTAAACTAAGGTTAATTAAGTCATGGCAGTTGGAGAATACAGGCTCTACCTCAATGCCAATGTGTAGTTAATTTTGGCTATCTTAATGTGAAATGCTGTCAGAGAATTTGGCTGGGATTCTCTGGCATCCGGCGGGCGGGCCGTACCGGCGCCAAACAGCACCGTGAACCACTCCGGCGTAGGGCCGCCCGGAAGGTGTGGAATCCTCCGCACCTTCGGGGGCTCACCTCTGCTGGCCGGTGCAAGTTGGCGCATGTGGAGGAGCGGCAGCGTGTTCCCAGAACCGCTGGCGTGATCCCTGCGCATGCACAGGTGGTTTCTTCTTCACGCTGGCCATGGCGGAGTTTTACGGAGGCCGGCGCGGAGGGAAAGAGCCCCCACGGCACAGGCCCGCCCACAGATCGGTGGGCCCCGATCCTGGGCCAGGCAACCATGGCCCCCCCGCCCAAGGACTTTGCTAGCCGCCCTCAGAGCCAGGTCTCGCCATAATGGACCTGGTCTAATCCACGCCGGCAGGACTGGTTGAAAATGGCCGGCTGCTTGGCCCATCGGGGACCGGAGAATTGCCGGAGGGCACTGCCAACAGCCTCTGACCGGCGCGGCATGATCCCTGCCCCCGCCAAAAATACGGCGCCGGAGAATTCGGCAGCCGGTGTTGGGGCGGGATTCACGCCGCCCCTCCCAGCGATTCTCTGACCCGGTGTGGGGTCGGAGAATCCTGTCCTTTGTCATTTAAAAAAATATATATATTTATTCAAACCAGAGTATACATAAACATGAACACAATCATTCAAAAATATAACACAATCCCTGCAGTATGACATTTCCCCCCCTTTTTCTCCCCTTAACACAGACAACCCCCCCCCCCCCCACCTCACCTCTATCCGCTGGCAAGAAACAAGTCCTCAGTAACAAGAACAACTTCCAACTCGCCCAGAATCTCTCCCTCCGAGCTGCTACGGGCAAATGTAATCTTTTCCAACTGAAGGAATTCTGCTACAACCCCAACCTCGTTGACACCCTTGGTGGCTCCACTGACCTTCACTCCAGTACAATTTGCCACTGGACAATCAGTGGAGAAGGCCAACACATCGGCCCTGTTCCCCTCTGGCAGCTCCGAAACCCCAAAGATCACCAGAGGGCCCAGTGACCTCTCCACTCCACGGTTTTCGATAATATTGGGCCCTGGAACCCCGCGAATCTTAGACATGAGCAAAACATACGGATATGATTTGCACACACACACACCCACACACATATCTCTCTCTCTTATTCTTTATCTTGGAAAATAACCCACTTATGGCAGAACAGGACGCAGTGGCTAACACTACTGCCTCAGCACTGAAGACCCGGGTTCGATCCTGGCACTGGGTCACTGTCCAGGTGGAGTTTGCACATTCTCCCTGAATTTGCGTGCGTCCCCAGAACATTTAACAAATACCTCCACTCTACCTTATCAAACGCCTTCTCCGCATCCATAGACACAGTAACCTTCAGCACCCTGCCCTTAGACGGCACCATAACCACATTCATATATAGCAGTTCTCAAAAGATCAAGAAAAGTAGGAGCTGGAGGGAATCCAGGTGTAGGGGGACTATTGGATATAAGTGATGTAAGTTCACTGGTTTGGGGGGTACTCCTGGCCAAAGAAATGAGCACAGGTGGAGGCACCAGAAGAACATAGAACAGTACAGCACAGAACAGGCCCTTCGGCCCCGATGTTGTGCTGAGCATTGTCCGAAACCAAGGTCAAGCTCTCATTCTGGTGTGCTCCATGTGCCTATCCAATAACCGCTTGAAAGTTCCTAAATTGTCCGACTCCACTATCACAGGAGGCAGTCCATTCCACACCCTAACCACTCTCTGAGTAAAGAACCTACCTCGGACATCCCTCCTATATCTCCCACCCTGAATCTTATAGTTAAGCCCCCTTGTAACAGCTACATCCACCCGAGGAAATAGTCTCTGAACGTCCACTCTATCTATCCCCCTCATCATCTTATAAACCTCTATTAAGTCGCCTCTTATCCTCCTCCGCTCCAAAGAGAAAAGCCCTAGCTCCCTCAACCTTTCCTCATAAGACCTATCCTGCAAACCAGGCAGCATCCTGGTAAATCTCCTTTGCACCCTTTCCAATGCTTCCACATCCTTCCTATAATGAGGTGACCAGAACTGCACACAATACTCCCAATGTGGTCTCACCAGGGTCATGTATAGTTGCAGCATAACCCCACGGCTCTTAAACTCAAGCCCCCTGTTAATAGCCCCCTGCCAACACACTATAAGCTTTCTTCACGGCTCTATTCACTTGAGTGGCAATCTTCAGACATCTGTGGACATGAACCCCAAGATCTCTCTCTTCCTCCACATTCCTCAGAACTCTGCCGTTGACCCTGTAATTCGCATTCAAATTTTTTCTACCAAAATGAATCACCTCACACTTATCAGGGTTACACTCCATCTGCCATTTTTCGGCCCAGCTCTGCATCCTATCAATGTCTCTTTGCAGCCTACAACAGCCTCCACCTCATCCACTACTCCACCAATCTTGGTGTCATCAGCAAATTTACTGACCCACCCTTCAGCCCCCTCCTCCAAGTCATTGATAAAAATCACAAATAGCAGAGGACCCTGTGGTACACCGCTGGTAACTGGTCTCCAGTCTGAAAATTTTCCATCCACCACCACCCTATCAAGGACACACAGTATTTGTTCCTTGAACAAGCTCCACTTTTCATTTGTGCCTTTCCCTGACAGTTTCTGTTCCCATCTTATGCTCCCTAATTCTTGCCTAATCGCATCATAATTACCCATCCCCTAATTATAAACCTTGCCCTGCCATATGGCCCTATCCCTCTCCATTGCAATAGTGGAAGACACCGAATTGTGATCACTTTCTCCAAAGTGCTCTCCCACAAACAAATCTAACACTTGGCCCAGTTCATTACCCAGTATCAAATCCAATGTGCCCCCCCCCCCCCCCCCTCTTGTTGGCCTATCCACATATTGTGTCAGGAAACCCTCCTGCACACACTGTACAAATACTGTCCCATCTGAACTCTTCGACCTATAGAGGTTCGAATCGATATTTGGAAAGTTAAAGTCACCCATGACAACTACCCTGAGAAGTCCACACATATCCATAAGCTGTTTTGCAATTTCTTCCTCCACCTCTCTATTACTATTTGGGGGCCTATAGAAAACTCCTAATAATCTGACCGCTCCTTTCCTATTTCTAACTTCGGCCCATATTACCTCAGTGGGCAGATCCCCTTCGAACTGTCTTTCTGCAGCCGTTAATCTATCCTTAATTAACAATGCTACTCCTCCACCTCTTTTACCACCTTCCCTATTCTTACTGAAACATCTATACCCCGGAACTTCCAACAACCATTCCTAACCCTGTTCTAACCATGTCTCCGTAATGGCCACAACATCGCACTCCCAAGTACCAATCCATGCTCCAAGTTCACCTACCTTATTCCAGATGCTCCTTGCATTGAAGTAGACACACTTCAACCCACCTTTTAAGTCTGCCGGTGCACCCCTGCGACTTGATACCCTCCTCAGTACCTCACTACTCTCAACAGTGGCTTCTGGACTACAGCTCGTTTTCCCAGCCCCCTGACAAATTAGTTAAATATTATTAGTTTATAATATAAATGTCTAATATTACTCAACAGCTGCCTCCCTTCACGAAATCCGTATGATACTCCAACACACACACCTCCAACTGCTTCACCAATACCTTAGCTAGCACCTTCACATCTGTGTTTAATAGGAAAATGGACCTATGTGACCCACACTCCACCGCGTCCTTATCCTTCTTGGGGATTAACAAAAACTATGCCTGAGCCAGCGTGGCTGGCAGCTCCGCCCATGCCAAAGAGTTGGAAAACAACTCCAGGAGATGTGGCGCCACTTCCGCTGAAACTGTTTATAAACGTCAACTGGGAAACCTGACATCTTCCTTGACTGCATCAACCCGATTGCCTTCATAACCTCCTATACCCCCAGCGACACTTGTACTATGCCCCACAGGGCCACTTGTCGCCTCAGTTGATGCGTTAACAGGTGGCTGGCCTTCTCCCTATTCTCATGCTGAACCCCCCTCGCTCTCCAAGACTGGCCCACCGCCTTCCTTGTCGTCAGCAAATCAAATTCCCCTTGCTGCTTCCGCCCACGAAGAGCTTCCTGGTCAGGGCCATAGAGTATCTCCAATATTGCACCCACTGATCGCTGCCTTTTCGTCCTCTTCACCTTATCTCTATGGACGTTGTACGAGATCACCTCCCCCTGTATCACCGCCTTCAACACCTCCCAAAAAGGAGGGTGAAACCTTCCCATTCTGGTTAATCTTTCCACAAACCCCTTTGTCCACTGGTAGCACCGAGTCCATCCACCGAGGATCCCTGTGCCTGGCCCACTCCAAGCCTCAGATCCATAAAATGTGGCGCATGATCCGAAACTATAATCACCCCATACCCCATCCCCACAATCCCCGGGAGAATCAAATTGCCCACCACAAAGAAAATCTATATGGGAGTACACCCAATGCACATGGGAGAAGTAGGAACAGTCCCTCTCTCCCGGATGCCTAAACTCCAAGGATCTTAACCCCCCCCCACCCTCCAAATAAAATCTGGTCCCACAGCTCCTTCCCTATTCCTGACCTACCCAATGTCTTTGGGCTTGAACGTCCAACCAAGGATCTAACAGGCAATAGAAATCACCCCCCATTATTAATTTGTGAGTCCAGATCCAGGATGTCTGCCACCATCTGCTTAACAAACTCCACATCATCCCAATTAGGCACTTAAACATTTACTAGCACTAACAGCGTCCTCTCCAAAGCCCCACTGACCATCACAATCTCAACTTGGAATTGAATTCCCCTCCCACCACCACTATTTTAATCTGCCAGCCCAATCCATCACCAAACCTGCCCTGCCCCATTTTCCTTTATAAAAACAAATTACCGGGTGGTGCAGTGGTTAGCACTGCTTCCTCACGTCGTCAAGGACCCAGGGTCAGTCCCGGCCCGGGTCACTGTCCGTGTGGAGTTTGCGCATTCTCCCCGAGTCTGTGTGGGTCGCACCCCCACAACCCAAAAAGATGTGCAGAGTAGGTGAATTGGCCATGCTAAACTGCCCCTTAATTGGGGAAGAAAAAGAATTGGCTAATCTTAAATAAAAAAATATAAAAAATAAAACTAAATTACTGCGAATGCTGGAATCTGAAAAAAAAGCAGTAAATACTGGATGATCTCAGCAGGTCTGACAGCATCTGTGGAAAGAGAAGTGAGCTAATGTTTAGACTCTGGATGACTCTTTGTCAACCATTTTCCTTTCTTGTCCAACTCGCCCAAAAGACCACCCGCTCCCCTCTGTCTGCCTTTGACCAATAAATTATCTGTGTCACCAGTGCCCCCCCCCCCCCCCCCCAAACTACCTGCTGCACCCCCCATTCCCATATTGCTGCTGTTCATCAGCATACTTGCTAGCGTGGTAACACCCGCCTGAAGACTGAAACAAAGGCCCCGCCCATATTGCCCAAAACTGCCACTGCCCCCATAATGCCTTCCCACATCTAATCTTTGGAGGGATCCTAACCCTGACCCCCTCTTCTCACACTCCCCCCCCCCCCCCCCCCCTCCCCTCTACCAGTAGGTGAGAGGCACCCAAGACTCCGACCCCACCCCCAACCATTGTAAAATACCAACAAGGACTCTGGATTTGTATTCGTTGGAGTTTAGAAGGATGAGAGGGGGGGATCTTATTGAAACATACAGAATACTGCGAGGCCTGGATAGAGTGGACGTGGAGTGGATGTTTCCAAGAGTAGGGAAATCTAGAACCAGAGAGCACAATCTCAGACTAAAGGGATGATCCTTTAAAACTGAGCAGAAGGAGGAATTTCTTCAGCCAGCGGGTGGTGAATCTGTGGAACTCGTTACCATAGAAGGCTGTGGAGGTCATATCACTGAGTGTCTTTAAGACCGAGATAGATAGGTTCTTGATTAATAAGGGAATCAGGGGTTATGGGGAGAAGGTAGGAGAATGGGGATGAGAAAATATCAGTCATGATTGAATGGCAGAGCAGACGCAAAGGGCCGAATGGCCTAATTCTGCTTCTATGTCTTATGGCCTAAGGCCAACATGTGAAAACAGAACAAAACATTATACAAACATCTCAGAAATCAAAATATCAGGAATGTTCTCCCAATCAACCCTCCTCCAAATCATACTCCTTAATAAAACCTTGTGCCTTTTCGGGCATCGTAAAATAATATTCCTTCCCCTTCAAAGTCACCTGAGGTTTAGCCGGGTACAGTGCCCTGAACCGGACCTTATTTCAGAGGAGCACCGCCGTGGCCCGATTAAAATCCGCTCGCTGCTTGGCCAGGTCAGCACCAATGTCTTGGTATATTCTGGTCCGCTGGCCTTCCGAAGTACAATCTCTCGTCAATCTCGCTCACCTCAAGATCTGCTCCTTCTGCAATTGGTGCATTCTCACTGTCATCGCCCTTGGTGGCTCTCTTGCTCTCAGCCTCTGCCTTAGTGTTCAATGTGCCCTGTCCACATCCAGGGCCTTCTCACCGACCCCCTCATCCACCAGCTTCGCCAAATCTTTGAGGCATACGCCGTGGCGCCCGTTCCCTCCGGCAGGCCTACAATGTGTAAATTCTGCTGCCTGGACCGATTCTCTTGATCATCCACCTTTACTTTAAGCTCCTTGTAGACCGCTTTCAACATCGCCACCTCTGCCTCCAACTCCACAACCCAATTACTCTGCGCCCTTTCCACTTCTTGGATCGTCGCACCTTGCGACTCCAGGCGCTTCTCCATGCACTCCATGGCCCTGTAAAGAGGGGCTACCACTCCCTCAATCGCCTTCGGCAAGTCCTCTTGCATCTCTAGCCGATGCTGTCCCTTTAATCCCAACAACAGCTCCACTGGCAATGGGTGGACGGCGACAACGCTCCCCCCCCCCCCTTCTCTTTCTCTTCCTTCCCCCCCCCCCCCCCCCCCCCCCCCCCCCAATCTCTGCCGTGCCTTCTGTATTTGTGCTGCAGTGAACACCAGCATGGAACAACTGAGCCAAATGGCTTATTTTTTTGCAAGATTCTGTGCAAGAGCCCGTAGCTCTGGGAGATAGAATGAGGATGAGGAAATTATGGAAATAAAATTGTTTATATGGAGCTTATTTGATGAGATTAGTACTTGGATCACATTCTTTTCTATAGTTTGCATTAGAATATAATCAATTTGATTATTGGGAGATGGCAGCTTTTTGTTATACCTAAGGTTTCTTTTTCTCCTTCTCCTCATCCTCCTCTTCTCCCCACCGTGGATGATCATGCAGCTAATACAGCTGGATCAGTCCGGGAGGCTTCACAGACGAATAGACTGCCAGAAGAGTCAACGGCGCCTACTTCCGGTCTACCTGGTCAGTTCAAACAAAGACCACCAATTTATAACAGCAGCTCAACGACATCATCTACCTCAACCACCACTGCCCCAGGTACTGCAGCTGTCACTACAACAGCACCAACAACACCCACACCGCAGCAGACCCAACAGCAACAGCAGACACAACAGCAGCAGGCACAGCCACTGCAGCAACCTCGCAAGAGTCTTTCACTCACAGTAAGTATAAAGAACATTTCATGGTATTGAATGAATTAAATGTCTGGACAGGATATTGCTGTTATTGCAGTGGTAAGAATAACTGTGATGTGTCCTTTTTAAAGCCTCCCTGAAGTCGCATGCAGCCTAGAGTTCTGTTAGGCGTTTGTGCGGTGCTGCATTTGCCACTTTGTTAATTGTGACGAGTAATCGTGACATGCATTTATTCCATCGATTATTGGAAAGCATGCCCCAGGTTGTCAAATAATGAATTGCACAGGAATTATTCTACTTCCTCTCGGAGGAAATTTGCTCCGTTCCCAGAGCCCTGGAAACTGAGCAGTGAAGTTGAGATGGGAGTCCCCAGCCCTTGATGGTATTTGCTTTTTTTTTTAGAGCACTGCTTGTGAGCCACAGGATGTAGGAATATTCCCTGGGGCCCCTCGTGCAAACCTTCGACCTCCACTCTGCCGAATACGGCCTTTTCTCACTCCTGAGACTGACTGACCTCCAGCCCCCACTGAAGGGTGGCACGGTGGTTAGCACTGCTGCCTCTCAGCACCAGGGTTCGATTCAGGCCTTAGGTGACTGTCTGTGTGCGGAGTTTGCACATTCTCCACGTGTCGGTGTGCTCTTCCGGGTGCTCTGGTTTCCTCCCACAGTCCAGAGATGTGTAGGTTAGGTGGATTGGCCATGATAAATTGCCCTTAGTGTTTTTTTTTAAAAAGGTTGTTTTACAGGGTTATGGCATCGGCAGAGGTTGGATCCCCCTTCAGAGGGTCGGTGCAGACTTGATGGGCTGAATGGCCTCCTGCACTGTAGGGATTCTATAATCTCCAGCCAATTCCTGCAATTGCATCTCTTCTATCCCCCCACCAAAGCCCTGATCTTTCCTTCACTATTCCTAATCACTGGGCCCTAACAAATGTTTGACAGTTGAAGAATAATCATTGACAGAATTTTGCAAAGGCATTTTACGCATTTGTATGAAGTATTACATTACCTTGGTGTTTAAAAAAAAAACAAAAAAAAAATTTAGAGTACCCAATTAATTTACTGACCTGGATGTTTCCTGGAAACAGGAAAGAGTGCATGGTTACGGGTGGAGAATCCTAGAAATCCTGAGGATGCTTAGATACTGTTACATTTAATGGCAAGACCTTGTTATCATCTACTTCTTCTGATTTCCATCTGGAGAAAGTCAAAAACAGGAAGCCAACTGTTTCCAGGCAATTGGGAGAGATCAGGGCCTGGTGGGGGTTTCCGCACTCACAAGCAAGGGCAGCACCGTGGTGCAGTGGCTAGCCTCAAGGCGCAGAGGACCTGGGTTGGATCCTAGCCCTGGGTCAGTGTGTGTGTGGAGTTTCCACAATCTCCCCAAGTCTGCGTGCAGACTAGGTAAATTGCCCCTTAATTGGATATTTTTTTTTAGGATTTATTTCAGAAAATTATATTTTTGGAAGCACAATATAAATAATTTGAGATATGATGTTAAAACATAGGAACAAGGGCAGCACGGTGGCCTAGTGCACAGCTGCCTCACGGTGTTGAAGTCCCAGGTTCGATCCCGGCTCTGGGTCACTGTCCGTGTGGAGTTTGCACGTTCTCCCTGTGTTTGCGTGGGTTTCACCCCCACAACCCAAAAATGTGCAGAGTAGGTGGATTGGCCACACTAAATTGCCCCTTAATTGGAAAAAATTATTGGGCAATCTAAATTTATTTTTAAAAGACATAGGAAGAAATTGGACATTTTGTATTTATGATTCCCAACTTCTCCACCTTGCGTTCCCTCCCATCATGTCTGGGTCTGTTGTAGACTAATTGAGATTGATGATCAGTCAACAACTCAAATATCGCATCATATGACTCCCAGGATGATAGAAAACAACGTGAATGGATCTTGGTTATTTTTTTTGTTCCTTATTGCTAATTATTTTGTTGACTTGTGCTTTAGTTCCTTCCAGTTATTTTCACCAATGCTTGTTTTATTCGAATGTTACAGAGAGACCAAATGTATGCAGCCCAAGAAATGTTCAAGACTGCCAACAAGGTTACCCGGCCAGAGAAAGCCCTTATTCTTGGGTTTATGGCAGGGTCAAGAGGTACGTTGAAACTTTTCTCTCTGTCCTCACCACCTCTTGCACGTAGGTGTTGACTCCTGCTGCAATGTGGTTTGGTGGGCTTCACCCCGGGTTTAATTCTTCAGGAAAGGTAAAATCTACAATTTTTTAAAAAAGCAGTAAATGTTGGAAGCATTCAGCAGGCCCAGCAGCATCTTGTGGAGAGAGACACTGAGTTGACGTTTCAAGTCAAATATGACTCTTCAGAACTGAAGGAAGGTAGAAATGTGATGATATGTCTTTGAAAGGGGAACTAGAAGGAAGAAGGACTGGAGTCAGGTGGAGGGTGGGAGAAATTAAATGACAAATATGTCTTGGAACAAAGTTAAAGGGAGCGATAATCATTGTAATAAAGAGACATTGGGTGCAAATTTGTATCCACCGCGATCACGACCGGGGGACACCTGAAGTAAAAAAAAAACTCACCACTATTCTTAGAATTCCCTCTATACCAAAAAGGGTCAATAAGACATTCTAACTGGTGAACAGTGATTTTCGCTCCCTGACTCCTATGCAGACTTAGGTGAGTGATATTCGGGTCAATCTATATTTTCAAGTTATCCCCCGGTATAACCCATATTGTCATAGAAGAATTTTATCTACTTACCACTTAGTAGCATCAATCCTAGGTCCCGCGTTGCTAAGTAAGCAAAGTAGACTTTGTAATAATCACTCTTTCAGGTTAAAACTTAGTTATTTTATTATGTTATTTCTTTTAAAAGATGCAATCACTGTCTTTACAGAAAAGTCAAAAGATCTTGTTTCTGGATTCGCCTGGTTGGTTGAAAAAACCTTCAGGTCCACCTTGATAAGCTCTTTTCTTTAGCTTTTGGTCTTCCTCAGATGGACTTGCTGTTCCACTAGGTTTCTGTGACCGAGGGCTGCTATGAGTGCTGGTTGTCCCCTTTTTTTAAGGTTTATATTCCCCTTCTAGCAGTTATTAAGTTTATATGACATTATCGTAAAGTAACTTTATTTTACTCTTGACTGTACAAGGTACCTATAATCTGAATTATTTCTACCACAACTATGTATTTGTATTGCTGTACCAGCCTCCCCGAACAGGTGCCGGAATGTGACGACTAGGGGCTTTTCACAGTAACTTAATTTGAAGCCTACTTGTGACAATAAGCGATTTTCATATTGAGCATGACTTCAGCTCATCAAACTCTGATTACATTGTTTCCCTTGTGATGTTCAAAAGTGCTTTGATCCTAGAGGGGTGTTACATCTGGTTCCTGTCGCTTCTAAAGTTGCTTTATTACCAAATAGTGCTCCCAGCTCAGAACTCTGACTCTAATTTGGGGCTAACGTGTGTTCCCGTGGACACGTTGTCTCCAGCTTCCCATATTCACCTGGTGTCAGCAGAATTTCACACCTAAACATTTGTCACCCAATTCAACTGAAGATCCTAGCAATTCTTTTTTAGCTGCTTACTAAAATAATTAACTTCAAAGAAGGTGTGAAAGATTGCTTTTTTCCATGTAACTAAAAGTTCAATCTGCTGTGACTGTTGTGAACAGTCACAAGCTGTTTTCTTAACGCCTGTTTAATAAAGGCTATCTGCATTTCAAAACCTTCTTTTGCAGCTGCTATTACCCCTTCATGAGATTTTGCCCTACATTTTCTCATGTACCTTATCCAGGTATTGCCAGACTTCATGTTTCAAATGACATATTTCCCCGTTTTTACTTTTACAACACGGACGAGAACGAGATTCTGATTTTCCCCATCCTTCACCGGTGACATAACAAGGTCCGCACCCTTTTGATTAGCAGGTTTCCCCGCCAGATAATTCCCCCCACATTTAGAATTCTCTGTCGACAAGGTTTAGAACTGCTTTCTAAAACAGTGTAGCAGTCGAAGGGAACCTGCTAGAGGAGCCTCTGAGGGAGCCTTGGGGGCCTCCATTGGAGAGGAGATTCCCCTTGTGCGTGGCAGATTCTTGTCCTGTACCTTTTGGAGGGGGTGTTCCCGCATTGGTGGGGGTGTGGTTGCATTTTTAAGCACAGACCATTGCACCCATGACAGCTGGACCGCAATTTTTTGTTGTACAAAGGATGCTGGATTATCTGAAGAGAAACGCAGCTGGAGAGCTGCACAACAGTTTTCATCTCAGCCAACACTCGTGCAAAATTCCACCAAAGCAATTGCCCAGAGTGTAAACGCCAGAATGGTAAACAACTCTTTCTGAAAGCAAAAACAAGATTCAAACCTGGCAAAACGCAAAAATTACAATGTCATAGTCTGAAATTGTTGAACTCAGTGTGAGTCCAGAAGAGTGCAAAATGCCTAATCAGAAGAGGTGTCGGTCCTCGAACTTGTGTTCAGCTTTACCGAAATACTGTAGCAGGCTGAGGACAGTAATGTGAGTCTGAGAACAAGGTGGTGAATGAAAATGGCAAGCAGCCAGAAGCTCAAGGCCACATTTATGGACCATGTGAGAGTTCTCTGCGTTTAATCTCCCCAGTGTAGAGGATAATTTTAAATAAAAAAAGATTGACTGGAGTACAGTAAGTTCAGAGGGGTGATATAAGTTCACTGGTTTGGGGGGGTATTCCTGGCCAAAGAAATGAGCACAGGTGGAGGCACCAGAAGAACATAGAACAGTACAGCACAGAACAGGCCCTTCGGCCCTCTATGTTGTGCCGAGCATTGTCTGAAACCAAGACCAAGCTATCCCACTTCCTGTCATTGTGGTGTGCTCCATGTGCCTATCCAATAACCGCTTGAAAGTTCCTAAAGTGTCCGACAACAGAAGAAATCTCATCGTGCTGGGCTCAAAATTAGTTTGAGGTGAGGATGTAAAGGGATAAACTGAGTCCTTTATGGAGCAAATATTGCTGAACATCAGAGAGGGGTAGGTGAGAGAGTCTTGTGAATACACAGCAAGGGGTGGGGTTAGAAGCAGAAATGTGGGCAGAGAAAAGTAAAAAGATAGAAAGATTGTTGTTATTCCATTCTTCTCCACTTAACTATCATGACGATCATAAGAATGCAAAGGTCAGGAAAGATTTGAACAAGGGCCCATGATGTCGTATTCATTTGATTTTATATATTTGCTGGCGATAAAGTTAAAACTAAAATAATAAATTAACCTGTGTTTAGCCACTGTAGTACCATAGAATTCCTACAGTGCAGACGGAGGCCATTTGGCCTACTGAGTCTGCACCAACCCTCTGAAACAGGACCCTACCTAGGTTAGTATTTTTCAAACTTTTTTGCCCGGGACCCATTTTTACCAACCGGCCATCCTTCGGTACCCATGCCAACCAAACTTTGCAACCCACCATTTTCTCTTACCTTTAATGCGAGAGGTGAGCCTGGGTTTATATTCTGTAGTCTAGATTAGCGAAGAATGAGAAATGACCTCATTGAAACAGGCATTATTCTCTCAGGATTCTGCAGAGCAGATGCAGAATGTAAGTTTTCCTCATGCGTGGTTTACAGCCTGGATATAGTCTGTAAATTACAATGCGACGATTTTAGACATAGATGAGGAGGAATTACGTAATTCAAAGTATTGTGACTCTTTTTAATCCCTAAAATTCACTATCAAAGAGTTCTGCAGGCTCAGCCATTGAGCATATTCAAGACACATGCAGGAAGACTGAATTGAATTTTAAAAACGTTCTCCTGGGTCAGCGCGCTGACATCTGGCAGAGGCGGTGTTTCTCTCTGGGCCCTGGACATGCGCACTGATGAGAAGGCACGCATGTGCAGCGTGCCCCCATTTTTATAGCCGGTCGGTGCCTCCATTTTTAAAGTAGCTCGCAGCCAGCATTATTAAAAGCTGGCTGCTGTGGCCATGTGCCTGAATTCCTGCGATCTAAAAGCCGCGATGGGGTGGCTCCGCGACCCTCCCGACACCCGCCCACGACCCACTTGCGGGTTGCGACACCCACTTTGAAAGTGCCTGACCTAGGTCCATTCCCCTGTCCTCTCCCTGTAATTCTGCCTAACCTCTTTGGACACATAAGGAGCAATTTTAGCATGACCAATCCACCTAATCTGCACATCTTTTACTGTGGGAGGAAACCAAAGTACTTGGAGCAAATCCAAGCAGGCACTGGGAGAATGTGCAAACCCCACACGTCACCCCGGCCGGATTGAACCCCAGTCCCTCGCACAGTGAGGCAGCAGTGCTAAGCACTGTGTCACCGCCCACCTCTGGTCGCCTGTAGTGTCCGTATAGCTCAATTAATACAAATAATAATCTTTTATTGTCACAAGTATGAAGTTACTGTGAAAAGCCCCTAGTCGCCATATTCTGGTGCCTGTTCAGGTAAGCTGTTGCGGGAATTGAACCTGCGCTGCTTGTTCTGCATTACAAACCAGGTGTCTAGCCCACTAAGCTAATTAATTTAGCAGATTGGGGATTTAGTCTATTGCCGTAACCATCTGTGCCATTGAGCAGTACCCTTTGGATTTTCTCTATTTTCATTGAAAGTCCCAGTTTTATCTCCCATCAAGGGCGGCATGGTGGTGCGGTGGTTAGCACTGCTGCCTCACGCCGCTGAGAGGTTTCGGGTTCGATCCCGGTCCCAGGTCACTGTCCGTGTGGTGTTTGCATATTCTCACTGTCTGCGAGGGTCTCACCCTCACCCCCCAAAGATACTTTTTTAAAATCCTTTTATTGGCATTTCTCATATTTATAAACAGTTGTGTGTATATATACATATTTACATATTTTCTTGCCCGTGCAAATTTACTTTATTGTACAGAGAGGCTTATTTTGTCCTAACTTTAACTGACCCTATGTACATTTTGCTGCCCTCTGGATTGGTCTATAGTTCCTCCCCCTTACCTGTTGTCCCCCTTGGCTTCAGCTGTGTTTTTCTTTTCTTTTCCAGGAAAAGGGGCAGGTAACCCCCCCCCCCCCCCCCAACCCCCCCTCCTGTTATCCTGTGGTTTCCCACCGCCTTCCTTCTGTTTCCCCCCCACCAAAACAACCCAATGATGGGGTAGGTGGATTGGCCATGCTCAATTGCCCCTTAATTAAAAAAAAAAACTATTTTAAAAAATTTTATCTCCCAATACCCATCAATGTTAAACGTCGAAATGTATGTTAATGTTCCTCTTCCACAGTTGTAGCAAAATGGGTGAAAGTTAATTGGGAGCAAAAGATGGTGGAAAATGCAGGAAGTTGAATATGTTTCTTGTTTCATTTTGAAGGAAAATAGCCAAAGTGGTAGAATAACTGATTGGAAAAGCCTATAGTCTGACTATCACTTCTGTTAATATTCCACTTCGGGGTGGTTTACTGTGCAAAACTGATTATTGTTTCATTCCTGCAGAAAATCCATGTCCAGAGCAAGGTGATATCATTCAAATCAAACTGAGCGAGCATACAGAGGTTCTACCAAAGGCAGATGGCACGGGGAGCACCACAATGCTGGTAGACACAGTCTTTGAAATGAATTATGCCACAGGCCAATGGACCAGACTGAAGAAGTACAAGCCTATCACAAACGTGTCCTGAGAGTTCCCCAGGACCAAGAACCCGTGGACCAAATCCAACGTTGTTATCCTGACTACCACTGACCTGAGCTTCAATGATTGTATTTACAGACAGTTCTAAAACATTTGCAGGGGACACCTATATAACAGATTGTGCCACAGAATTTAGGGCCACCAGAAAGTGGGATGTGATCAATAGATAAGTGATTTCCTGCAATTGATGTTTTTTTTTGTCTCCTGTGGTGTCGATGTCTTTTTCAATGATGGTCCAGTCTCCAGCTACACCAACAACTCCAGCATGAAAACTCTGACTTGTGAAAAGCATGTGGACCTTAGTTACAGCTGAAAGGAGAACCATGTAGCTGCAGCCTTGAGTTGGTTTGTACTGTGGGGAGATCATTTAGCAGCTTAGATTTGGTTCACTTTTAACGGAGGGATTTGAACTGGAAAGCCAGATTTCCTGGTATCTGGTGCCTTCGCAAAGTCACATTGAGTTTTGTAAAGTATTTGTTGCAGAGGCAGCATGATTTAACAACAATTTTCTATTTTTTGTACAGCTGTAAAGATTCTAGGTTTCTCACTCTTTCTTTTGCATGCTCTCTCGTACAGTGTAAGATGTAAAATAATTAGATTTTCTATGGAAAATGTGTGCAGTTTAAAGTATGCACAGCCATAATTGGTTTTCATGTGTTTAGGCAGCTGGTTGAACTGTCAAAGCTTAAGAGACGTACAGTACTAAGCACAATAAAATTACATTGTAACTGGAGTCAATTATTTCATTGGTTCTTAACTTGAATGCAGTGCTTGATCAATATATTCAGAACTGTTTTTCTTCAAAAAAGCAGTTTAGTCATCTTTGTTCATTGGAGTCACTGTCAGACTACAGCAGTGAAATTTAATCATATATTATTGCTTTAACTACTGTAGAACCAGATAAATTCGCAAAATGAGGCTCCACCGACCCCCCCCCCCCCGCCGAAAGAGCCCGCTACCTAGGCCCATATCCTGCCCTATCAATTCAACCCCATCCAAGCAGTGCAGCATTGGACACCTGAGGGACAATTTAACATGGCCAATCCACCCGGGGTGTGGGAGGAAACCGGACATTATAGGAAATCCACACAGACACTGGGAGAACGTGTCGACTCCACAGAGTCACCAAGGCTGGAATTGAACCCAGGTCCCTGGAGCTTGTGATGTAGCAGTGCTAACCACTGCCACCGTGCCGCCCTTATCTTCGTTCAGTTATGCTTAATGCAAGGTATGCAAAAACTGCTCTCGATACAAAAGCCAAACACTAAATACTGCAAATCTAAAATAAAAACACTGCTGGAAATATCCAGGTGGAGATTCCTGTTCACACTTTCTCTCTCTCTCTCTCTCTCTCTCTCTCTCTCTCTCTCTCTCTCTCTCTCCAGATGCTGCCTGACATGCTGTGTGTTTCCAACACTTTATGTTGTTGTATAGTAATGTAAATTTACAGTCCACTCTGAAGTCACTCCCTCATTAGACCTGGTTTCGTCATCTGAGCCGCTCTACAGAGCATCTTTGGAGGACTGGACAAGCAAAAGGGGATATGGTGGTATAATGTTAATGTGACTGGACTAGTAATCCAGAGGCCCTCTGGGAGCTTGTGGAATTGAAATTCGGTTAATAAATCTGGAATTAAAAGCTAGTCCAGGGGTTAAATGCTTTCTAGTACCATTGTCAATTGTCGTAAAAGCTTATCTGGTTCTGGTTCATTAATACATCTCGGGGAAGGAAATCTGCCATCCTTACCTGGTCTGGCCTACATGTCACTCTAGATCTACAGCAATGTGGTTGACTTTTAACTGCCCTCTGAAATGGTATGGCAAGCAACTCAATTAAAGGACAATTTGGGTTGGGTACAAATGTTGCCCTTGCCAGTGACACCCATATCCCATGAAATAATTATTCCGTCTCAATGTTTTTTTTTCCTCAGGATTTAAAAAAAAAACATTCTTTCTGAAGGCGTGTCCCATTCAGTAGCAGATAAGCGACAACTTCCAACAGTTAAATATTGGGAAAACTAAAGGCATCATAATTGACTCTACCTCAAACATCTTGTCCTCACCATTGGTTCCAAGCCACTATCTCACACTGAACCCTAGGTATTTACAAACTTGACTCCTATACAACTCATATCTGAGCATTTGTCTCCTCTTCAACACCAAGATCACCTTCCTCTACCACTGTCCCATCTCTAAACCTACATGAGCCCATCTGTTGCTTGTCTGCCTTTGGAATAGAACTGTACAGCACAGTACAGGTACTTCGGCCCATGATGCCGAACTAGTCTGAAACTAAGATTAAATCAACCTACTCTCAATCATTCCAGTGCACTCCATATGCCTATCCAATAACCGCTTGAAAGTTCCTAAAAGTGTCCGACTCCACTACCACACCCCAACCACTGAGTAAAGAATCTACCTCTGACATCCCTCCTATATCTTCCACCATGAACCTTACAGTTATGCCCCCTTGTAACAGCTACATCCACCCGAGGGAAAAGTCGCTGAACATCCACTCTATCAATCCCTCTCATCATCTTATACACCTCAATGAAGTCACCTCTCATCCTCCTTTGCTCCAATGAGAAAAGACCTAGCTCCCTCAACTTTTCCTTATAAGACCTACCCACCAATCCAGGCCGCATCCTGGTAAATCTCCTTTGCACCCTTTCCAATGCTTCCACATCCTTCCTATAATGAGGTGACCAGAACTGCACACAATACTCCCAATGTGGTCTAACCAAGGTCTTGTACAGTTGCAGCATTGCCTCAAGGCTCTTAAACTCAATCCCCCTGTTAATAAAAGCTAACACTATAGGCTTTCTTCACGGGTCTATCCACATTCAGAGATCTATGGACATGAACGCCGAGATCTCTCTGCTCCTCCACATTCTTCAGAACCCTGCCGTTAACCATGTAATCCGCATTCAAATTTGCCCTACCAAAATTAATCACCTCACACTTATCAGGGTTAAACTCCATCTGCAACTTTTCAGCCCAGCTCTGCATCCTATCTTTGCAGCGTATAACAGCCCTCCACATTATCCACTGCTCCACCAATCTTGGTGTCATCAGAAAATTTACTAACCCAACCTTCAACTCCATCAACCAAGTCATTGATAAAAGTCACAAATAGAGAACCCAGCACTGATCCCTGTGGTACACCGCTGGTGACTGGGACTCCAGGATGAAAATTTACCATCTACCACCACCCTCTGTCTTCTATCTGATAGTCCGTTACTGATCCAATCAGCCAAATTTCCCTCTATGCCACGCCTCCTTACTTTCTACATGAGCCGACCATGGGGCACCTTATCAAACGCCTTACTAAAATCCATGTATATGACATCAACTGTTCTACCTTCATCTATGTACTTGGTTACCTCCTCAAAGAATACAATCAAACTTGTGACGCAAGACTTACCCCTCTCAAATCCGTGCTGACTATCCTGGATTAAGCTGTATCTTTCCAAATGATCAAAATCCTATCCCTCGGGACCCTGTACAATAATTTACCGATGACCGAAGTGAGACTAATCGGCCTATAATTCCCAAGGTTAAACCTATTCCCTTTCTTGAACAAGGGGACAACAATTCGCCTCTCTCCAGTCTTCTGGCACTATTCCTTTTTTTTAAAATAATTTTTATTGGAATTTTTTACAGAAAATATAAAAATATAACAAGTATAGCAAAAAGCAGTAATATGCAACTAACAGCCCCATAACACCCACAATTCCCCCCATACCGTAACATCACATGTATCACACTCCCCCCACCCCACCCCACCCCCCCACCCCCCAACAACAGAACTTAACCATAAATTAACATTAAATAAATCAAATTTAAATAAAATAAGCCAACATAATCAACGTCCCCCACCCCCCCCGGGTTGCTGCTGCTACTGTCCCAGTACCCTATCGTTGAGCCAGAAAGTCGAGGAAAGGTTGCCACCGTTTAAAGAACCCTTGCACCGATCCTCTCAGGGCGAATTTAACCTTCTCAAGCTTAATGAAGCCCGCCATGTCATTGATCCAGGTCCACGCTTGGGGGCCTCGCGTCCTTCCACTGTAGCAAAATCCTTCGCCGGGCTACTAGGGACGCAAAGGCCAGCACACCGGCCTCTTTCGCCTCCTGCACTCCCGGCTCTACCCCAACCCCAAAGATCGCGAGTCCCCATCCTGGCTTGACCCTGGATCCCACCACCCTTGACACCGTCCTCGCCACCCCCTTCCAGAACTCCTCCAATGCCGGGCATGCCCAGAACATATGGGCATGGTTCGCTGGACTCCCCGAGCACCTGACACACCTATCTTCACCCCCAAAGAACCTACTCATGCTCGTCCCAGTCATGTGGGCCCTATGCAGCACCTTGAATTGGATGAGGCTAAGCCGCGCACACGAGGAGGAAGAATTTACCCTCTCCAGGGCATCAGCCCATGTCCCGTCTTCGATCTGTTCCCCCAGTTCCCCCTCCCACTTCGTTTTCAGCTCCTCTACTGACGCCTCTTCCACCTCCTGCATAAGCTTGTAGATATCGGATATCTTCCCCTCCCCGACCCAGACCCCCAAGAGCACCCTGTCACTCACCCCCCTCGCGGGGAGCGCAGGGAATCCCTCCACCTGACGTCTAGCAAATGCCTTTACCTGCAGATATCTAAACATGTTTCCCGGTGGGAGCCCAAATTTCTCCTCCAACTCCCCCAGGCTCGCAAACCTTCCGTCGATAAACTGGTCCCTCAGCTGCCTAATGCCCGCTCTATACCATCCCCGAAATCCCCCATCCATGTTCCCCGGGACCTCTGGCACTATTCCTGTGGACAGTGAGGACATAAAGATCAAAGCAATCTCATCCCTCGCCTCCCAAAGAATCCTAGGATATCCCATCAGGCCCAGGGGACTTATCCTCAGACTTCTCAAAATTTCTAACACATCTTCCTTCCAAATATCTACCTTCTCCAGCCGACCAGCCTGTTGCACTATCCTCCTCAACAAAATGGCCCCTCTGTGAACACTGAAGAAAAGTATTCATTTAGGGCTTCTCTTCTTCAGACTCCATGCACACGTTCCCACTACTGTCCTTGACGGGCCCTAACTTCACCTTGGTCATTCTTTTATTCCTCACAAGTGTAGAAAGCCTTGGGGTTTTCCTTGATCCTACCCGCCAAGGACTTCTCATGCCCCCTCCTGGCTCTCCTAAGCCCTTTCTTGAGCTCCTCCCTAGCTATCTTGTATCCTTCAAGTGCCCTAACAGAACCTTGTTTTCTCATCATTACATAAGCCCCCTTCTTCCTCTTGACAAGACATTCAACCTCTTTTGTAAACCATGGTTCCCTCACTCGACCATTTCCTCCCTGCCTGACAAGGACATGCAGTATTTGCTCCTTGAACAAGCTCCACATCTCAATTGTGCCTATCCTGACAGTTCCTGTTTCCATCTTATGCTCCCCAATTCTTGCCTAATTGTATTGTAATTACCCTTCCCCCAGTTGTAAACCTTGCCCTGCCATATGTTCCTATCCCCCTCCATTGCTATAGTGAAAGTCACTGGATAGTGACCACAATTCGAAGTGCTCTCCCACAAACAAATCTCACACTTGGCCAGGTTCATTACCCAGTTCCAAATCCAATGTGGCCCCGCCTCTTGTCGGTCTATCCATATATGTGTGAGGGAACCCTCCTGCACATTGGATAAAAACTGCCCCATTCGAACTGTTCGAATTATAGTGGTTCCAATCAATAGTTGCAAAGTTAAAGTCACCCATGACAACTACCCTGTGACTACCGCACCTATCCAAAATCTGCATTGCAGTCTTTTCCTCCACATCTCTGTTACTGTTTGGGGGCCTCTCGAAAACTCCTAACAAGATAACCGCTCCTTTCCTATTTCTAACTTCAGCCCACACTACCTCGGTAGACAGATCCTCCTCAAACTGCCTTTCTGCAGCCATTATACTATCCTTGATTAACAATGCTACTCCGCCACCTCTTTTACCACCTTTCCTAATCTTACTGAAACATCTAAACCCCGGAACCTCCAACAACCATTCCTGCCCCTGTTCTATCCAAGTCTCCGTAATGGCCACAACATCGTAGTCCCAGGTACCAATCCATGCTTCAAGCTCACCAATCGTATTCCTTTCCTGATGCTCCTCGCTTTGATGTAGACACACTTCAAACCACCTTCATGCCTGCAGGTCCACTCTTATGACCTTGGTGCCTTCCTCAGTACTGCACTAACCCCCCCCCCCCCCTCTCCCGAAGAGCTGTAGCAAATTTCCCCCTCAGGATATTGGTGCCCCTCTGGTTCAGGTGTAACCCATCCTGTTTGTACAGGTCCCACCTTCCCTAGAATGTGCTCCAATTATCCAAGTAACTGAAACCCTCCCACCTGCACCATCCCTGTAGCCACGTGTTTATCTGCACTCTCTCCCTGTTCCTCACCTCGCCAGCACGTGGCACTGGCAGCAAACCAGAGATGACAACGCGGTCTGTCCTGGCTCTCAGCTTCCACCCGAGCTCCCTGAATTCCTGTTTTACATCCCCGTCCCTTTTCCTACCTATGTCGTTGGTACCGATGTGTACCACGACTTGTGGCTGCTCCTGCTCCCCCTTAAGGATCCTGAAAATACGATCAGAGATGTCACGGACGTTGGCACCCAGGAGGCAACACACCAATCGTGAGTTTCTATCGTTGCCACAGAACCGCCTATCTGTACCTCTAACTATAGAGTCTCCAATAACTAATGCTCTCCTACTCTTCCCCCCCCCCCCTTCCCTTCTGAGCCACCGGGCCAGACTCAGTGCCAGAGACCTGGTCTCCATGGCTTACCTCTTGTAGCTCCCCCCCCCCCAAACAGTATCCAAAACAGTATACCTGCTATTGAGGGGAACAAACGCAGGGGATCCCTTCACTGACTGCTTCTTCCCCCTTCTTTTAAACATCACCCAGCTACCTTCATTCTTAGGAGTAACTACATCTCTGTAGCTTCTATCTATAACCGACTCGGCCTTCCAAATGATCCTCTGTTCATCCAGCTCCAGCTCCAGTTCCCTAACGTGGATTTTGAGGAGCTGGAAATGGGTGCACTTCCCACAGGTGAACTCAGCAGGGCCACTGACGATGTACCTCACCTCGAACATCCTGCAGGAGGAACATTGCACTGCCATCCCTTCCATTTATCCACTTGAATAGTCAAGTTTGGAATGACGGTGCTTTCCTGAATGATTTGCAATACTCCGCTAACTTCAGGAACTTTTGCTTTTCAAAGCCTGTATCCTATTCTGCATCAATACCCTTGCCCTCATCCCGATCCTCACTGACCCACATTGGTTCCTGGTCAACAGATGCCTCAAATTTAAAATTCTCAACTTTGTATTTAAATTCCTTGATGACTTTGGCCTTTTCTTATCTTTGTAACCACCCAAAGCCCCCACCCAAAGCCCATCTCGCTCTCCATGTCTCTGACTCTAATTTCTCATGCATTCCTTTGCCCTTTGGCAGCTGTAGGCACAACTACCAATGATCAACATTCTGCAATTCTCTTTCTAAAACCCTCAACATAGTCCCCCTCAAATGCCACTGTAACACATTTTGGTCACCTAATATCTTCTCCTTTGGCTCAAACAATTTTATTTCTGGATACACCTCAGTGAAGCAACTGTGGCAAGTTTTATCACTTTAAAGGCAAAACGCCACCGTTCCCACGCTGGCGTGAGGACATGGCCCTAGAATCGAAGTTCCAGGGTCCCAGGTTTGATTCCCAGCTTGGGTCACTGTCTGGCCGGAGTCTGCACGTTCTCCCCGTGTCTACGTGAGTTTCCTCCGGGAGCTCTGGTTTCCTCCCATAGTCCACAAAGATGTGCAGGTTATATGGATTGGCCATGCTAAATTGCCCTTTGTGTCCAAAGGGGTTGGGTGAGGCTGCTGGGTTATGGGTATGGGGCAGAGGTGTGGTCTTAAGTGGGGTGACCTTTCCAAGGGCCAGCACAGACTCAATGGGCCGAATGGCCTCCTTCTGCCCTGTAAATTCTACGTCTATGAATTGAATGAAGCCTGGCATCTATGATACTTGGGTCCTCCGGAGTAGATGGAGATAGATCATCTTGGTAATTCAGGTTGATGATGCTTACAAATTCATAAATCTAAGCTTTTGCTCGGGTCTATTGGATTTCACATTCATTGAGGTTGGGGATGTTTGTAGAGCTTCACCCTGCTGTTAGTCATTTGGATGTTCACTATTCATGCCCAAAGCAGGCAGTACTAGATGCGGTAGAATGTCAGAACTTTGTTCTGACCTGTTGGTTGTGGGATCACTTAGCTCTGTCTTTAGTATTCTTCTAGTGAGTTCACCCAGTGAGCCAGAGAAGACACAGCCAGAGTGAGACACAACAAAGAGTGAGTTTGGGAATTTGAAGCTAGGTGGGAATTGAATTAAATTAAATCGAGAAGACTGTTCCTTTTTAAATTTCAGGAATTTAAATTAATCTAGAATTGTGCAATGAAGGTTAACAAGGGCTGCCCCACCCACTCACATAACTGGTTGACAGTTAAGTGTCAGTCACCTTAATCTACTTTGATCTCAAAGCAGGTGGGGTGGGGGGGGGGGGGGGGGGGGGGGGGGAGTCAACTCGGACTTTAAAAGCAACTTGTAACTCACTCCCGGTGAGTTCGCCCAGTGAGCCAGAGAAGATACAGCCAGAGTGAGACACAGCAAAGAGCGAGTTTGGGAATTTGAATCTAGGTGGGAATTTGAAGCTGGGTGGGGAGGAGGTGCTTTTTATCCCTGGTAAGTGACTGGTAAGTAGTTTTTCTTTTTCTTTTCATTGGTATATTTATTTATTTTTTCTTCATTTTTTTTTGGAATTGTATTTGTATAAGTTAACCGAAGGTTTAAGACATGGCAAGCGATCCCAGACCCATATCATGCTCCTCGTGTACGATGTGGGAGCTCAGGGACACGTCCACTGTCCCTGGCTCCTTCACGTGCAAGAAGTGTGTCCAGTTGCAGCTCCTGTTAGACCGCTTGGTGGATGGACTCACTTTGGAGCATCCACGATGCTGAAGATGTCGTGGATAGCACGTTTAGCGAGTTGGTCACTCCGCAGGTGAAGGTTACTGAGGGAGATAGAAAATGGGTGACCAAAAGACAGAGCAAGAGTAGGAAGTCAGTGCAGGTGACCCCTGTGGTCATCTCCCTGCAAAACAGATATACCGCTTTGGATACTGTTGAGGGAGATGGCTCACCAGGGGAAGGCAGCAGCAGCCAGGTTCATGGCACTGTCGCTGGCTCTGCTGCGCAGCAGGGCAGGAAGACGAATGGCAGGGCTATGGTGATAGGGGACTCAATCGTCAGGGGAATAGACAGGCGATTCTGCGGACACAATCGAGACTCCAGGATGGTATGTTGCCTCCCTGGTGCAAGGGTCAAGGATGTCTCGGAGCGGCTGCAGGACATTCTGAGGGGGGAGGGTGAACAGCCAGCTGTTGTGGTGCACATTGGCACCAACGATGTACGTAAAAAACGGGACAAGGTCCTACACGCTGAATTCAGGGCATTAGGAGTTAAACTAAAAAGTAGGACCTCAAAGGTAGTAATCTCAGGGTTGCTACCAGTGCCACGAGCTAGTCAGAGTAGGAGTGTCAGGATAGATAGGATGAATGTGTGGCTCGAGGGATGGTGCAAGAGGGAGGGATTCAAATTCCTCAGGCATTGGAACGTTCTGGGGGAGGTGGGACCAGTACAAGCCGGACGGTCTGCACCTGGGCAGGACTGGATCCGATATCCGAGGGGGATGTTTGCTAGAGCTGTTGGAGAGGGTTTAAACTAATGTGGCAGGGGGATGGGAACCAATGCTGGAAGTTGGAAGGTAGTAAAACAGGGACAGAAACAGAAGGCAGTAAGGGGGAATGTGTAAGGCAGAGAAGCCATAGTCAAAAATCAAAAAGGGTGACAGTACAAGGTACAGTGACTGAGGGGAGCTCAGTGAATACTAAAAGGAATAAAACGGGAAGTAAAAACATAAATGGTAAGCGACGCTGCAGGTTGTTACATGAAGATATGGGTTCAACGACAAGGAAAATTAAAAGTTAAGAGGAAATTCAACTTAGGAGAGGTTACTGATCGAGGTGTTAAGACTCAAAACAGAGGTATAAAAGCCAACATAAGTGTAATTTACCTGAATGCTCGTAGTATTCGGAATAAGGTAAATGGGTTGATGGCGCAAATCATCATGAATGACTATGATAAGGCAGCACGGTGGCCTAGTGGTTAGCACAACTGCCTCATGGCGCTGAGGTCCCAGGTTCGATCCTGGCTCTGGGTCACTGTCCGTGTGGAGTTTGCACATTCTACCCATGTCTGTGTGGGTTTTGCCCCCACAACCCAAAAATGTGCAGAGTAGGTGGATTGGCCATGCTAAATTGCCCCTTAATTGGAAAAAATAATTGGGTAATCTAAATTTATTTTTAAAAAAATTTTTTTTTAATGAATGACTATGATTTAGTGGCCATTACTGAAACATGGTTAAAGGATGGTCAAGACTGGGAGTTAAATATCCGAGGGTATCAAACTATTCGGAAGGAGAGAGTGGATGGTAAGGGAGGTGGTGTAGCTCTGATATTTAAGGATGACATCCGGGCAATAGTAAGGGATGACATCGGTGCTATGGAGGACAAGGTTGAATCCATTTGAGTCGAAATCAGGAATAGTAAGGCGAAAAAGTCACTGATAGGAGTAGTCTATAGGCCACCAAATAGTAACATTATGGTGGGGCAGGCAATAAACAAAGAAATAACTGATGCATGTAGAAATGATACAGCAGTTATCATGGGGGATTTTACATGTCGATTGGTTTAACCAGGTCGGTCAAGGCAACCTTGAGGAGGAGTTTATAGAATGTATCCGCGATAGTTTCCTAGAACAGTATGTAATGGAACCTACGAGGGAACAAGCGGTCCTAGATCTTGTCCTGTGTAATGAGACAGGATTGATTCATGATCTCATAGTTAGGGATCCTCTCGGAAGGAGCGATCACAATATGGTGGAATTTAAAATACAGATGGAGGGTGAGAAAGTAAAATCAAACACTAGTGTTTTGTGCTTAAACAAAGGATATTACAATGGGATGAGAGGAGAGCTAGCCAAGGTAGACTGGGAGCAAAGACTTTATGGTGAAACAGTTGAGGAACAGTGGAGAACCTTCCAAGTGATTGTTCACAGTGCTCAGCAAAGGTTTATACCAACAAAAAGGAAGTAAGGTAGAAAGAGGGAAAATCGACCGTGGATATCTAAGGAAAGAAGACAGAGTATCAAATTGAAGGAAAAAGCATATAAAGTGCCAAAGATTAGTGGGAGACTAGAGGACTGGGAAATCTTTAGGGGGCAACAGAAAGCTACTAAAGAAGCTATAAAGAAGAGTAAGATAGATTGAGAGTAAACTTGCTCAGAATATAAAAACAGATAGTAAAAGTTTCTACAAATATATAAAACAAAAAAAGAGTGGCTAAGGTCCGTTAGAGGATAAGAAGGGAGATTTAATAATGGGAGATGAGGAAATGACTGAGGAACGGAACAGGTTTTTTTGGGTCGGTCTTCAGTGGAAGACACAAATAACATGCCAGTGACTGATAGAAATGAGGCTATGACAGGTGAGGACCTTGAGATGATTGTTGTCACTAAGGAGGTAGTGATGGGCAAGCTCATGGGGCTAAAGGTAGACAAGTCTCCTGGCCCTGTTGGAATGCATCCCAGAGTGCTAAAAGAGATGGCTAGGGAAATTTCAAATGCACTGGTGATAATTTACCAAAATTCACTAGACTCTGGGGTGGTCCCGGTGGATTAGAAATTAGCAAACGTGACACCACTGTTTAAAAAAGGAGGTAGGCAGAAAGTGGGTAATAATAGGCCAGTGAGCTTAACTTCGGTAGTAGGGAAGATGCTGGAATCTACCATCAAGGAAGAAATAGCGAGGCATCTGGATAGAAATTGTCCCATTGGACAGACGCAGCATGGGTTCATGAAGGGCAGGTCGTGCCTAACTAAGTTAGTGGAATTTTTTGAGGACATTACCAGTGCGGTAGATAACGGGGAGCCAATGGATGTGGTATATCTGGATTTCCAGAAAGCCTTTGCAAGGTGCCACACAAAATGTTGCTGCATAAGATAAAGATGCATGACATTAAGGGTAAAGTAGTAGCATGGATAGAGGATTGGTTAATTAATAGAAAGCAAAGAGTGGGGATTAATGGGTGTTTCTCTGGTTGGCAATCAGTAGCTAGTGGTGTCCCTCAGGGATCAGTGTTGGGCCCACAATTGTTCACAATTTACATAGATGATTCGGAGTTGGGGACCAAGGGCAATGTGTCCACGTTTTCAGACGACACTAAGATGAGTGGTAAATCAAAAAGTGCAGAGGATACCGGAAGTCTGCAGATGGATTTGGATAGGTTAAGTGAATGGGCTAGGGTCTGGCAGATGGAATAGAATGTTGACAAATGTGAGGTTATCCATCTTGGCAGGAATAACAGCAAAAGGGATTATTATTTAAATGATAAAATAATAAAACATGCTGCTGTGCAGAGAGGCCTGGGTGTGCTAGTGCATGAGTCGCAAAAAGTTGGTTTACAGGTGCAATAGGTGATTAAGAAGGCAAATGGAATTTTGTCCTTCATTGCTAGAGGGATGGAGTTTAAGACTAAGGAGGTTAGGCTGCAATTGTATACGGTGTTAGTGAGGCCACATCTGGAGTATTGTGTTCAGTTTTGGTCTCCTTACCTGAGAAAGGACGTACTGGCGCTGGAGGGTGTGCAGAGGAAATTCACTAGGTTAATCCCAGAGCTGAAGGGGTTGGATTACAAGGAGAGGTTGAGTAGACTGAAGCTGTACTCATTGGAATTTAGAAGGATGAGGGGGATCTTATAGAAACATATAAAATTCTGAAGGGAATAGATAGGATAGATGCGGGCAGGATGTTTCCACTGGTGAGTGAAAGCAGAACTAGGGGGCATAGCCTCAAAATAAGGGGAAGTAGATTTAGGACTGAGTTTAGGAGGAACTTCTTCACCCAAAGGGTTGTGAATCTATGGAATTCCTTGCCCAGTGAAGCAGTTGAGGCTCCTTCATTAAATGTTTTTAAGATAGATAGATAGTTTTTTTTGAAGAATAAAGGGATTAAGGGTTATGGTGTTCGGGCTGGAAAGTGTAGCTGAGTCCACAAAAGATCAGCCATGATCTCATTGAATGGTGGAGCAGGCTCGAGGGGCCAGATGGCCTACTCCTGCTCTTAGTTCTTATGTTCTTCCACTCATGCATACAGTGTTGTTTCAATTTTACCAGGTTGGCTTCTCATTTTAAGGTACACCTGGTTCTACTCCAGCATGCTCTCATAGAATCGGTTGGTTTCCTGGCTTGAATGTCATGATAGAGTGAAGAAAATGCTAGGCCAAGAGGTTGCATTGAATTTCTGCATTAATTCTGAATCTATCCCATTTAGCACATGGCTTTGTCTCTCCAAGGACTAATAATTGTCAAGGAAGTTGGTGGTGTAGTGAGTGGCATTATCACTGGGCGATGAATCCAGGCACCCAGGGTAATGGTCTGCGGACCCAGGTTCGAATCCCAGCATGACAGATGTTGAAATCTCAATTCATTAAAAGTCTCGTGATGACCATGAAATCATTGTTGGTTGTCATAAAATCCCATCTGGTTCACTAATGCCCTTTAGGGGGAAATAAAATAGCCTGCATGTGACTCCAAATTCACAACGATGTGATCGACTCCAAACTGCCCTCTGAAATGGGCTAGCAAGCCACTCAGTTCAAGGACAATTAGTGATGTCCATATGAACAATTAAAATGAAAAACCCTGACTAGTACCATCTGATGCATCTGTGAAAGGTAGCTTGGTGAAGAAGGTTTTCCTTCTTGTTATCAGTCCCAGTCTGGCAGGTAAGCCTTCAGGAATCAGCTAGCTCCAGTTATTACTGGTGCTTTCAGATTACTCTTGATGATGGACATTGAGGTTTCTCACCTAAGTACATCCTGTGCCCTTGCGGTATGCTCAGTGCTTCTTCAAAGTGTTTAATATGGGAGGAGCACTGCTTCTTCACTTGAGGGTGTCAAACTGTAATCAGGTTTCCTTGTCTCTGTTTAACATAATGCAATTAGACTGCATGGAATGCAGATTCGATGTTGAGGACTCCCAGGGCCACCCCCTGCTGACTGTGTATCACTGTGCTGCCACCTCAGGTGGCTCATCCCATCAGTGAGGCAGGAATTATCCAGATGTAGTAATGCACGAGTCTGGGATATTGGCTGCAAGGTATAAGTCGATGCTCATAACTTTGTCATTTGTTGCTTGACTAGTCTGTGGGACAGTTCTCCCACTTTTGGCAGAGGGCCCAGCCATGGACAACATTGCAGGATTGACTGGCCAGAGTGTGCCTTTGCTTCGTGTCCACGTCAATGTAAGATGACCCAACCAGTTTTAAATTTATTCCACTTTTCTATTGCGATTTGATACAACTGCATGGCTTGCTGGGCCCTTTCAGAGGGTAAAGTTGCCATAGTCACAGATGACCTTCAGCTGCTTTCCCTTTGAGGGGGGAGCTGACTGGTAGCAATTTAACCTAAGGATCACCACACCTCGGGCGAGGAGCATAATTGAACAGGGTAGCACAGTAGTTAGCAGTTGCTTCACAGTTCCAGGGTCCCAGATTCAAATCCCAGCTTGGGTGACTGCCTGTGCAGAGTCTGCACGTTCTCCCAGTGTCTGCATGCGTTTCCGCCGGGTGCTGCGGTTTCCTTCCAGTCCAAAGATGTGCAGATTAGGTGGATTGGCCTAATCTAAATTGCCTTTAGGTTAGGAATGGTTACGGGGGCAGGGTGGAGGTGTGGGCTTAGGTGGGATGCTCTTTCCAAGGGCCGGTGCAGACTCGATGGGCTGAATGGTCCCCTTCTGCACTGTGAATTCTATGAGTCTATGATTCATGAATAACCTCAGTGGTACAAGGAATTGAATCCGCGCTCCTGGCCTTACTCTGCATCACGAACCAGCTGTCTCGCCACCTGAGCCAAACCACGAGGGTAGTGAAAGAGTGAACCACAGTACTGTTAACCTAGATAAGTCAGACCTCAAGCCTATTATGCAGCACACAATAGCTCACACAGGATACTGCTGAACTTTAACATACATCAACAGGTTAATTTCTTCCTCTCTCTTTACCTTGTGCATAGTATACACTACTACTTTTTTATCTGGGTATTTAATTTTAAATAGTGTCTCTAACATAATTTGGGTGGAGGGAACCTTTGATTAAAATATAATATGTTGATTATGGTATGACAAGTGTTGTGAACAAGACCCCCTCAAGAAAGAATAATTATGTCATGTAAGACAAAAGTGGCAATGTGTTTTTAAACCAAATCTCACCTCAAATCTGTTTTAACTATTTCCTAACGTAGATTATTTCCTAACATGACTGCAAAAACAAGAGGCAACAAACCTTGTATCCTAGACTTCCTGCAGAAGTGAAAAAGGACAGTCAGCTAAATTATTCCCAAGCACCTTGGGAATGAACAACTTTTAACCATTTAATTCAGTAAAAAAAAAAAAACTTTAAATAAGACTAAATGATATTCTAATCCTACATATATTATGGATACACAACCCAGGTATCGTATGGAATCAGACAGAACTTTTCAAATGAATGTAGTTTCCCCTCAAATCATGAAACAGGGCACACTCTCCTTCAAGAAGTTTAAAACATTTTTATCTGAGCGACAAATATAGTATTTACAAAAAATGTTCTTATCCACTACAGTTATAGAGTAAAGATGAAGGAAACACAAACTCCAAAATATACAAATCTAAGTGTACTTTCCTTAGATACAGCAGAGTGATTAGCACTGCAGCCTAATGGCGCTGAGGTCCCAGGTTCGATCCCGGCCCTGGGACACTGTCTATGTGGAGTTTGCACATTCGCCCTGTGTCTGTGTGGGTCTCACCCCTGCAACCCAAAAAGATGTGCAAGGCAGGTGAATTTGGGGTGAACCATTTGGGACTGAGGAGAAATTTCTTCATCCAGAGAGTGGTGAGCCTGTGAAATTCATTACTACAGAAAGTAGTTCAGGCAAAAACATTGTATGTTTTCAAGAAGAAGTTAGATTTGGGTCTTGGGGCTAAAGAGATCAAAGAATATTGGGGGAGGAAGCAGGGACAAGTTACTGAGTTGGATGATCAGCCATGATCATAATGATTGGGGGAGGGGCATGAAGGGCCGAATGGCCTACTGGTCCTATTTTCTATGCTTCTAATTGCCCCTTAATTGGAAAAAAAGAATTGGGTACTGTAAACTAAAAAAAAAAATAGAAAAGGAAACTTTGTTTCCTGCTCAAAATGCAAAGGCAAGAGGACTAGGCAGTTATTCTCCAATAATTTACCTCTTTCTACTTTCTACACACAATAAGAAGAAATTCCCATACCGAGGTGCCACTGATGCTAGAGAAACTTATGAAATCTTTCACACACACCAGGTCTCAAAATATCCAAATAAATTCCAAAGACTATCAAATTGTTTTTCTGAACATTTAATTTGGAAATTTATTTGCCAGAAAAAGATATTTCCACATCTTCAGTATTGTATCCAATTCCAAAGATACGAAAGGAGATATTTAAACCAACGTAATAATTTAGAGATGAGTAATGAAGAGGATTCCCAGCATCATTAGGAAAACAAAACTGAAGAAACAAGCATTTCAGCTCAAGGTAAACTGTGAAGGCAAAGCAAGGAGACAGGCTCAAAGGCAAATATTAGGAAGTCACTCACTCAAAATGACACACACACAATGTAGTTGACGGCAAAACCTTAGAACTGTTTTTGTCTATTTGGGGACAGGGTGGAACTGTAGGTTCTTTCCGGATGCTGCTTCAGCTCTATCTATGCTGATGATGTTCTCATCACCTGGCTATATAATCCCCATGTATCTGAAGTAATTTTTTTCACCCAACAAAAAAGATACTTTAATCAGTTTTTAACATCTGAGTGTGCATAAAGCAGCCATCTTTTGATTTTATATACATATTGCTCACCATTTCTTTCCTCTTTACTAACATAAATCTAGATAATCCTGCATTCTGAAATTACAGATGCCCAGGAGACATTCCAAGAGGAATGTTTATCACCAACACAGTACGTTCAAACTGCCACTTCTGATGAAAGGTCATCGACCAGTAATGTTAACCGTTTCTCACTATGTGGCCAGCTGGGTATTCGAAGCATTTGATGTTTTTATATTCAAACTTGATGTAGTTTGAATCCCATTATCTACACCAAAATCATTAAAGCTGTACAGCAAATTCAATAGAACTTGTACTTGAGTGGGCAGCCAGTCTAATAGTTACCCTGCTGAGTTTTGTTTGCCTCGCTTGTGCTAATCAGAGGTGTCTCTACTGATAGATAACCTTCCAAGAAGTTTACTAGCTATCTGTGTGCATGCCCGTGCGGGCATAGCACGTCCGCTATGTATTTTGTTGTGGGGGTGGTGGCAGGGGTGCATGGAATAAAATGAAGGAAGGGGAATTGTTTTAATGCGGGATTATGTGGTGCAGCGCAATGGAAACTGGCCTCCGCAATCCTAGATTTGAATGCAATCCAGACTGTTGGGATGGAAATCTATTCTGTTCACTATTTGAGTCCTATGAAATCTCGACTTTTGAAGTGAGCAAGGTTCCACAACTCCAATTGCTTCCAAATTGACCATAGGAAAGGAATGGAGAAACATCACACCGATGGGGGTGAAATGCATCATTGGGGCAGGGTAGAAGCACCTTCATTGTGGAACCGATTGTACTGTACTAGAACTAGAAGATTTACATTGGGTACTGCAGAAAACAGTTTTGTCCCTCACTGTGAGGAACACCATTATTTGTGATGATTACTAAACTGCAGACTTCCATTAATCCTGCCACTAATGAAGCATATCAACTCTAGCTCTGATTGAAACAAGCATCATGATCCACCTCGTGTCACAAAAAGAGCCAGACAAAGCACAGTAGATATTTCATATTACAGAAGAATCTTATTACCATTCATAGGATTCTACTGGCAAATTAATTGTTCCCATTAGTGCAGTAGCCCACAGGTAGCAGCTTTGCCTCTCTTTCATCAGGACCGACATTAAAAACAAAGCTTGCGGCCCATCAAGCCAAACCCCGGATTAACAAATTTTTTTTATAGCATTCAAGGCTGCAAAGAGGTAACCCGGTTTTAGAACAGGAGTATTTCTTGAAGTTTGAGCAGCCCTCTATCCCACAGGTTACAGGTGTGGGGACAGGCTGTGAAATGGCTGGGAGTGGCACAGCACATCCATGTGGAAAGGAGACTGTAATGCCTGTGGCATTATTTGAATATCTAATCATTGGATAGTGCACTCTCTTCGTCCTTCTCTCCCTCAGCGTTTTCACTTTGGCCTTGTTGGTTTTTGTCAACCGTTCAATAGTTTGGTTTTTGCTGTCCTCGGCTTTCTTGGCAGCTTGCAGGCGTCTCTTTCGAGCACGCTCAGCGCGTTTCACCATCATCTCCTCGGTCATCTCCTTCGCTTTATAACCCATGGGCAGCTCCAGGAGTGGTTGGCTTTGCTGTTTGTGTAGCAGGGCACGCTGCAGAAACAAAAAAGATCCATGGAAGAACTTGGGTAAACACTGCACACCAAGTAATCTTTGGTTTTAATGCAACAAGTTATGATCGGAGATGCACTTCCCAAAAGCAGGATCGAAACAGATTTTTAAAAAATAGCCTTTTCAAATTGTCTCATCACCGTCAAAGATTTATGTGAGTATATCCCTAGATCTCGGTTTCTGCAGCTCCTGTAAAATTGCACTGTTTATTTTATATTCCTTCTTCATTTTCTTTCCAAAATGCATCATTTCAAACATCTCTGCACTAAATTTCATCTGCCACGTCTGTCCATTTCACTAGTTTGTCTACGTCCTCCTGAAGTTTGTTCCAATCCTCCTTATTACTACAACATTAAAAAAATATATAAATTTTTTTTAAAGTACCCAATTCTTTTTTTTTTCCCCAGTTAAGGGATAATTTGGCGTGGTCAATTCACCTCTTTTTGGGTTGTGGGGGTGAGACCCACGCAGATGGGGAGAATGTGCAAACTCCATACGGACAAACTCCACCCGGCAGTGACCTGGGGCCGGGATCGAACCCGGGTCCTCAGCACGGTGAGGCAGCAGTGTTAACCACTGCGCCATTGTGCCGCCCTACTACAACATTTCTGATCTCTATGTCAACTGCAAACCTCAATTATGTCCTTTCTATCCATGTGCAAGTCATTAATCTATCAAAAAGTGCAGTGGGCCTTGAGGGAGACCACAGTTTACTTCCCTCCAATCTAAAGAAACTAAACATTATTACTCTACTTTCTGTCCCTTACCCAATTTCCATGTCCATGCTGTCATTGGCTCTGGAGCGTGGCACTGAACTGAATTAACAATTGTCACATTGTTCAAAAGGAAGGAGTGAAACCGTTTACCATGAAATCTAACTTGCTATGGTGAGTTAAATGGGCCATCAATGTGCAAGTTCTTACAAGTAACATTCAGGCTAGGGGCAAGATGCTATTGTGTGAAGCAAACAGCGGAGGAGTGTAGATCGACCAGGAGATGCCGGAGCTTCAGAACTTCTGGAGTATCCCTTAATTCCCTCAAATTGCTGGCCAATTTGCACATTAGTAACGTGCTTTTTTATTCCTAGAAAAGTTTGCTCCAGCATGTGGATGAAGGTAAAGCAGTAGATGTACTGTACATGGATTTTAGTAAGGCATTTGATAAGGTTCCCCATGGTAGGTTCCCCATGGTAGGCTTATGCAGAAAATAAGGAGGCATGGGATAGTGGGAAATTTGGCCAGTTGGATAACGAACTGGCTAACCGATAGAAGTCAGAGAGTGTTGGTGGATGGCAAATATTCAGCCTGGAGCCCAGTTATCAGTGGCGTACCGCAGGGATCAGTTCTGGGTCCTCTGCTGTTTGTGATTTTCATTAATGACTTGGATGAGGGAGTTGAAGGGTGGGTCAGTAAATTTGCAGATGCTATGAAGATTGGTGGAGTTGTGGATAGTGAAGAGGGCTGTTGTCGGCTGCAAAGAAACATAGATAGAATGCAGAGCTGGGCTGAGAAGTGGCAGATGGAGTTTAGCCCTGACAAGTATGAGGTTGTCCATTTTGGAAGGACAAATATGAATACGGAATACAGGGTTAACGGTAGAGTTCTTGGCAATGTAAAGGAGCAGAGAGATCTTGGGGTCTATGTTCATAGATCTTTGAACGTTGCCACTCAAGTGGATAGAGCTGTGAAGAAGGCCTATTGTGTGCTAGCGTTCAGTAGCAGAGGGATTGAATTTAAGAGCCGTGAGGTGATGATGCAGCTGTACAAAACCTTGGTACGGCCACATTTGGAGTACTGTGTGCAGTTCTGGTCACCTCATTTTAGGAAGGATGTGGAATCTTTGGAAAAGGTGCAAAGGAGATTTACTAGGATGTTGCCTGGAATGGTGAGTAGGTCTTACGAGGAAAGGTCGAGGGTGCTAGGCCTTTTCTCATTAGAATGGAGAAGGATGAGGGGCGACTTGATGGAGGTTTATAAGATGATCAGGGGAATAGATAAGAGTAGACAGTCAGAGACTTTTTCCCCGGGTGGAACAAACCATTACAATGGGACATAAATTTAAGGTAAATGGTGGAAGATATAGGGGGGATGTCAGAGGTACTCTCTTTACCCAGAGAGTAGTGGGGGCATGGCATGCACTGCCTGTGGAAATAGTTGAGTCGGAAACGTTCAGGACCTTCAAGCGGCTATTGGATAGGTACATGGATAATGGAGTGTAGATTAATTTGTTCTTAAGGGCAGCACGGTAGCATTGTGGATAGCACAATTGCTTCACAGCTCCAGGGTCCCAGGTTCAATTTTGGCTTGGGTCACTGTCTGTGTGGAGTCTGCACATCCTCCCAGTGTGCGCGTGGGTTTCCTCTGGGTGCTCCGGTTTCCTCCCACAGTCCAAAGATGTGCAGGTTGGGTGAATTGGCCATGGTAAATTGTCCTTAGTGTCCAAAATTCTATGATCTATGATTAACCTAGGACAAAAGTTCGGCACAACATCGTGGGCCGAAGGGCCTGTTCTGTGCTGTATTTCTCTATGTTCTCTGTTCTAACACTCACCTGCCTGGCTGTCAGCAGTGATTCATTAATCTCCTTCTTTAGTTCCCCATTGTCATCTAATTCTCCTTTTTCCAAAGCATCCAGCCATCGTTGCTCCTCATCCTGTTCTGGCACCTGAAGAGTTTCTGAATCCAGGTCCGGTAAAGGAGATGGATCCAAGTTGCTCTCCTCATCTGCAAATGTTATGGGCAATTCTTGTCCTACTCAAAATTTATACTGTCACACATTTATAACTGAAATAAAAAAAGACTACAGGTAAAGGAGAAGACTTTAGAATCGTAGAATAGAGAGTGCAAGAAGCTCATTCAGCCCATTGAGTCTGCACCGACCATCAGAAATAGAACCCTACTTAAGCCCACACCACCACCCTATCCCCGTAACCCAATCTAAACTTTTTGGACACTAAGTGCAATTTAGCATGGTCAATCCATCCAACCTGCACATTTCTGGACTGGGGAGGAAATGCGGAGAACTCAGAGGAAAGCCATGCAGACACAGGGAGAAAGTGCAAACTCCACACAGATACTTTTCTTTGAGACAAATTATTTTCTTCCCCCTCCTTGAGTATCTCTATGACATATATGCTTGCCATGGAGGTGAAAGGTTAGACCACTGCTTTCAGGTCCTGGACCATCCTAGTGCTGGCAATATATATGTGATACAACCAGCAGAACTGACTGGGCCTCCCATTGGGAAACACAGCAGTGGCTGGAAAAATAATGCCAAATTAAAGGTGCTCAGCACGTTTGTTTGTTTTTTAATTTAGCAATTTGTGAAGAAAATACAAGCCAGCAATCAGATTTGCACTTTTTTTTATTGCACTCTTCATTCTCTCCCAATAAAAAACAAGAAACAACACCTGGCCCCTGCAGTGACTGGTTAGGATCTGGACTGCACAGTGTGTGATAGAGGCAGACTCAATTATGGCCTTCAAAAGAGAAATGGAACATTACCGGATGAGAAAACATTTGTAGGGCTACTAGGGAAAAGGGAGGGTGATGGAATTAGGTGAGCTGATCTTCCAAAGCTGGCATGGCCATGGTGGGCAGAATGGTCTCCTTCTATGTTGTAACCATTCGCTGAAATTACTAGACAATTTGTGCTGCCATTAGTCTTGGCAAATCCAAAAAAATTGCAAGTTTTTCATGAGGAGCGCCATCGAAATCATGAAATTGCTGGCTTTATGTCAAAAACTGATATTAATCTCACAACTAATTATAGTGGGTGATTGTGATTTATGGTCCAAGAGGATCATAAAGGGAGCTGTGAGGTCTCACTCAATAACTACAACATTTTCCTACAAGTTTTGTTTTAGCTTTTGTCTTATTAATAATAATAATAATAATAATCATCACTTATTGTCACAAATAGGCTTCAATGAGATTACTGTGAAAAACCCCTAGTCGCCACATTCCAGCGCCTATTCGGGGAGGCCGGTACGGGAATTGAACCCGCGCTGCTGGTCTTGTTCTGCATTACAAGCCAGCTATTTTACCCACTGTGCTAAACCAGCCCCTACAACCAGCCATTACAAGCCAGTCTTGGCAGCATTTTTGTGCTACTATTGCCATCTACACTCCGGTTTCGAAAGCAATCATTTTCAGAACACAAGAGCTGTTTAGATACTTCAGAAATCCAAATTAGATCATTTCTTTCAGAAAATTATTTTAAGAATATATGATTCATTTGAGACATGGTGCTATAAGTGCACGGGTATCATGCAAGGTTACTCAGACTAGTAGAAGATGGTCTTCCATGGGAATTGGTGCCCAGACCACATTTGTTTGCAGAATGGGTATGTAAATGAAAAATTAATATCAATTTCGACAAGTTGGTATTTTGGTAGGAGGAATAAAGAAACCTTATATTCCTTGCAAAATAAGAGGCTAAATGAGATAGAGGGCATAGGGATTCGGGTGTGTAGATTCATAAAGCATTAAAAAAATGTACCAAGATGGGTTGGTTAATAATGCCACACCAAACTACAAACAAGGCAGCCAAGTTCATAGAAGCATAGAAAATAGGACCAGTAGGCCATTCGGCCCTTCAAGCCCCTCCACCAATCATTATGATCATGGCTGATCATCCAACTCAGTAACTTGTCCCTGCTTCCTCCCCCCAATATTCTTTGATCTATTTAGCCCCAAGAGCCAAATCCAACTTCTTCTTGAAAACATGTAATGTTTTTGCCTGAACTACTTTCTGCAGTAGTGAATTCCACAGGCTCACTACTCTCTGGATGAAGAAATTTCTCCTCAGTCCCAAATGGTTCACCCCATATCTTCAGACGGTGACCCCTGGTTCTGGACTGCCCCCACCACTGGGAACATCCTTCCTGAATCTACCCTGTCTAGTCCTGTTAGAATTTTCTAAGTTTCTGTGAGATCTCCCTCATTCTTCTGAACTCCAGCGAATATAATGCGAACCGACTCAATCTCTTCTCATCCACCAGTTCTGCCATCCCAAGAATCAGTCTGGTAAACCTCCCTACTACAGAGGGAGTGCAAGAACATCGTTCCTCAGATAAGCGACCAAAACTGCACAGAAACTACAGGTGTGGTCTCACCAAGGCCCTGTTTAATTCCATCCCTGCTCCTGTGCTAGAATCCTTTCATTATGAAGGCCAACATACCATTTGTCTTCTTTACCATCAGCTGCACCTGCATGCTTACTTTCAGCAACTGGTATACAAAGTCACCCAGGTTTCATTGGCTATAAATTGAAAGAGGGGAATGTGCATCCAGATAATAATCTGCCTTCCTGCTTTTGCTACCAAAGTGGCATATTTGGGGTAAATTCTAGAACCCATTGAATAAGATTTAATAGCAGAACATATGGAAAACAGTGACAGGATCGGACAGTCAGCACGGATTTACGAAAGGGAAATCATGCTTGACAAAGCTACCGGAATTAGTCGAGGATGTAACTAGTAGAATTGATGAAGGGGAGCCAGACTTATCCACATTATACTGCATACGCCATGAATTTGCCCACCCGGCTTGACTAAATCACACTGAATAAACTTTATTATTGTCACAAGTGGACTTACATTAACACTTCAATGAAGTTACTGTGAAAAGCCCCTAGCAGCCACACTCGCACTTGTTCAGGTACACTGAAGAAGACTTCAGAATGTCCAATTCACCTAACAAGCACGTCTTTCAGGACTTTGGGAGGAAACCGGAGCACCCAGAGGAATCCCACTCAGACACAGGGAGAACGTACAGACTCCACACAGACAGTGACCCAAGTGGGAATTGAACCCGGGACCCTGGCACTGTGAAGCAACAGTTCTAACCACTGTGCTGTGAAGCATCTCTGCATCCTCCTCACAGTTTACCCTCCTACCCAACTTTGTCTCATCTGCAAATTTGGAGATATTACATTTAGTTCCCTGATCTAAATTATTAATATATATTGTGAATAGCTGGGATCCCAGCACCAATCCCTGCGGTACCCCAATAGTCACTGCCTGCCACTCAGAAAATTACCCATTTATTCCTACTCTTTGGTTGTCAACAGTTTTCTATTCATCTCAATACACTCCCCCCAATCCAATGCACTTTAATTTTACACACTAATCTCTTATGTAGGACTTTGTTGAAAGCCTTATTGAAAGTCCAACTAAAACGCATCCACTGGTTTCCCTTCATCACTCTACTAGTTACATCCTTGAATAATTCCAGCAGCATTGTCAAGCATGATTTCCCTTTCGTAAATCAATGTTGACTCTGTCCGATCGCCACTGTTTTCCAAATGCCGTTATTAAATAGTTTATCATGGATGTTCCCCTCTACCAGATGTCAGGCTAACTGGTCCATAATTCCCGGTTTTCTCTCTGCCTGTCTTTTTTAAATAGTGGGGTTACATTAGCTGCCCTGTTCCATAGTCTATAAATATTGGAAAATGACCCCCAATGTATCCACTGAATAGCAAGAGAAACAGTATTGGAAAACAGAAGTTATATTAAAATGATACGGGTAGCGCGGTGGCGCAGTGGTTAGCACTGCTGCCTTATGGCACCGAGGTCCCTGGTTCGATCCCAGCTCTGGGTCACTGTCTGTGTGGAGTTTGCACATTCTCCCCGTGTCTGCCTGGGTTTCGCCCCCACAACCCAAAGATGTGCACTGTCGGTGGATTGACCAGGTTAAATTTCCCCTTAATTGGAAAAACTTAATTGGGTACTCTGAATTTATTGAAAAAAATAAAATAATACAACCTTGCTTAGACCACATTTAGGAAATTGCGCACAATTCTTTTTGATTTTCTTGTCCCTCTTCTCTAAACCAAGTAACATTTCTTCTGCAGGCTTGCACCCATGTTGCTGAGCCAAAAGTCTTTAAAGAATATCTAAGGTTTCTGACTTTAGGTTGCTGCTGCACATCAAGAAAGAAAATCCTAGGGCAGCACGGTGGCCTAGTGGTTAGCACAACCGCCTCACGGCGCTGAGGTCCCAGGTTCGATCCCGGCTCTGGGTCACTGTCCGTGTGGAGTTTGCACATTCTCCCCGTGTCTGTGTGGGTTTCGCCCCCACAACCCAAAAATGTGCAGAGTAGGTGGATTGGCCACGCTAAATTGCCCCTTAATTGGAAAAAATAATTGGGTAATCTAAATTTATTAAAAAAAAGAAAGAGAATCCTGACAAAATTGGCACCTATAAATATACAGAAAGATCCCACCACATTAAAACTGACCAACTGACCTAGTTTACCCACACAAAGTGGCGAGGGTTATAGAAGTACATAAACCGAAGCTTTCTTTTGAGAGAGTCAGGATGCATTGCACCTACCCAGCCAGGCTCGATACTGATCCAACGGCACTTCATCTGGTTCGTCATCAACTGTCAGTGGGCTTGGAGACTGCTTCAGTTCAGAAGTCAAAGAAAAGTGGGGCACACTGGTACACAAAAACAAAAATTCTGAATTACATGTACAATAGAAATAAAGTTGTGCAATACTGATAAGGATAAGCATGACTAGTTTGGTTCCGTTTTCTTCCATTCTACCTCTTTAGCTCCCCTCACCCTCGAACCATGGAGGTCACCAATGCCCAAAACATCTGACAGCAAGCACAGAGAATCTGGTCAAACAGTGTCCTTCATTCCTTGGGCTGACAAAGTCAACTGCAGGCTCCAGCTATGTCCCAATACAGTCTGCATCACATGGTGAACTTAGTCGGAGAGATGCAATAGCACTAGGACTGGTAATTCAGCAGTCCAGGCTAATGTTCCGGGGACATGGGTTCAAATCCCACCATGGCATCTGGTGGAATTTAAATATACTTAATTAATGTCAGTAATGGAAATGGAAATGGCGGTCGTTATAAAAACTCATCCGATTCCTTAACGTCCTTTAGGGAAGGAAATCTGCCGTCCTCGTCTAGTCCTACATACAACTCCAGAATCATGGTTGACTCTGAACTGCCCTCTGTGACAACCGAGCAAACTGCTGAATTAAAGGCAATTTGGGACGGGCAACAAATGATGGCATTGCCAGTGATGGCCACATTCCATGAAGGGAAAACAAACTCACCAGTGGAAGAGGGACAAGGCTTTGCAAATAAACAAGTTTATTTCAACCAATCCATAAATAGCACATTCCTGTCTTTCCATGGAATAATTGGACAAGTGATTGGGCATTGCACAGGGTGGCAATCCACAACAGATCCCGTGCATTCCTGCACTTTAAATTTCTCAGAACGTGGTTAACAATGGTACGGCCACTCCATTCCCAACTGCTCACAGGTTATCTTGAACTGCTGTAGCAATAATTTTACAGCAAGGTGGTTTACTACCTCCACTTCAACCAGCAATTTAGCGTGGCCAATCCACCTACCCTGCACATCTTTGGGTTGTGGGAGTGAAACCCACGCAAACATGGGGAGAATGTGCAAACTCCACACGAACATTGACCCGAGGCCGGGATTGAACCCGGGTCCTCGGTGCCGTGAGGCAGCAGTGTTAACCGCATGTCATTATATTTTTAAGGACTCACTTCAACCAGTGTTAAAAGTCAACCAGAAGGTATCATATGTAGAACAGATCAGGCAGGGGTAGCATTAGTTCACCGTAATTTAGCACCTTTTTCAGTGTAATCCACAAACCAAATATCATTCCATGATGGAAATTTCACCAATGACCATCGGAATGCTTGTCCGGTACTATAGCCACTGTACTACCACACCATTTTTCTGCCACGATCGTACATGGAACACCAGAAATAGGGAAAATGCCGGGTTCAATCCCGGCCTCAGGTCACTGTGTGTGCGGAGTTTGCACATTCTCCCCGTGTTTGCGAGGGTTTCGCCCCCACAACCCAAAGATGTGCAGGGTAGGTGGATTGGCCACGCTAAATTGCCCCTTAATTGGAAAAAGGAATTGGGCGCATTCAATTTATTTTTTTTAAATGTTAAAAGAAAATACAGAAACATTTCTTGACAGATTTCAAAATGAGTATCATCTAAAAACAACAAAAGAAGTGGAACCTGATAATGAAGTTACGTTACCTCTTTGTACCCATGGTCTGCCCACCCAATTTTATTTTAAGCTTTAACTGGGGTTTTCCGGTGCCAGAATCAGATTCCAGAGTCTCGGAGGAGAAGCCGAGCCCTACGTCTGCCTGGTGATGCTTCTTCTTGTGTTTCTTGTGCTTCTTGTGTTTCTTCTTGTGAGAGCTGTGCCCTCCAGCTTCGTCTTCTGCAAAACAGCAAAGAAAGCAAGATAAAATGGTGCCACAGCAGCTGATTGAGTGGCTGATCACCCAGCTCTCACCCTGGGCTGTCTATCACTCAAATCAATAGTTAATAAAGGACTACAACTATATATTAAACTGCCCATTGGCGAAGGCAGGTGACAACCTGAACTGTGCATCTTACATTTCAAAATGCTCAACTTTAAAGAAAAGTTTCTAGTCGTTTTACACTTGTGAACAAAGAACAAAGAAAAGTACAGCACAGGAACAGGCCCTTCGGCCCTCCAAGCCCGTGCCGACCATGCTGCCCATCTAAACTAAAATCTTCTACACTTCCTGGGTCCGTATCTCTCTATTCCCACCCCATTCATGTATTTGTCAAGATGCCCCTTAAATGTCACTATCGTCCATGCTTCCACCACCTCCTCCAGCAGCAAGTTCCAGGCACCCACCACCCTCCGTGTAAAAAACGTGCCTCACACATCTCCTCTAAACCTTACCCCTCGTACCTTAAACCTATGCCCCCTAGTAATTGACCCCTCTACCCTGGGGAAAAGCTATCCACTCTGTCTATGCCCCTCATAATTTTGTAGACCTCCTCAACCTCCGTTGTTCCAGTGAGAACAAACCGAGTTTATTCAACCGCTCCTCATAGCTAATGCCCTCCATACCAGGCAACATCCTGGTAAATCTCTTCTGCACCCTCTCAAAAGCCTCGACATCCTTCTGGTAGTGTGGCGACTAGAATTGAACACTATACTGTGTATTTCCAGAGTTCTTTTTTCAGATTTCCAACATCCACTCATTTTCGACTGGTTTATGTTAGACAACAGCATCAAAGGATATGGACAAAAAGCAGGTAATTAGCTTGAAGCACAAAATAAGATTGAACTAAAATGGTGGGCAAGGCTCAAGGAGTTGTTCTCAAGGATTTTGTTCCTATGAACCACCAATCCAATGCACCAACCCAATAACATTGAAGCACCGTACATTAAAACTCCCATTGTGGATCCCCTAATGAGTCAATACCCTCCCCAATGCAGAACTCAGCCCACACCGGTATGGGAAGTCCCAGGTTTACTCCCCTTCACGGGTTGAGCTCAGCCTGAGAACACAAGAAATAGGAGCCAGGAGTAGACTGTTGCTCGTTTTGCTAAGTGTGCTTTACACTTAATTGCTCTGTTTAATCACCTTGCTCTAGAGTCGCCAGGTATCTTTATGATACCACCACGAGGTTCAAGTTCAAGTGCTGATCAATAACTCAATACACCAGTTAGTAAGGTTCAAATCAAAACACATTTATTATATACACAGTCAATCACTACTCATGCATAAAATACTACAGAACTAGACTATTTCTACCACTAAAGGCCGATACTTAGCTTTGGAAAAGGAACCCACTGGGTCAGGGAACAATGGCCTCTTGTTCGATCCTGAGACTGCAGGCTTCCAGCTGGTATGGACTAAGGGTCAGGAGCGCCTATCTCGTAGCGTGCATTGACTGGACACTTACTTGTTGGTGCAGCTGCTAGGCAAGTCTCTCCGAGTTGAGAGCCACGGTCAAGAGTTCTTTGAGAGCTGCCAAGACGACCAAATTGAACTTGGGGACTCTATTTTATAGTCCCCAGGGGTTTCGTGCCTTTTTGGGCGGACCCTGTACCTGGCTCCAATTGATTGGACTATGTTCCAATTGATTGGTTTGATTTCCCCAATACTGGGGCTGTTCCATGATCACTGGGCGGTTCCCAAGTGTTCGTTGGCTTCTTTTGTGTTGGCTCCTGCTGGCACCGAGGAGTCTGGCTTTACCTCGATTATCTTTAACTGTTGCTATTGTTCCCGGGGATCGCTCATTAATATGTAGATGGTCGTCAGTTTCAGTGCTGTCTGCTTTCTGCAACTCGAATATACAGGACACTTTGCATTCTGCTTGCTTTTCTGAGCCTGTCCATTTTTCCCTGCGTTCTTAGCGAATCTCCATTTTAAACTCGGGAAGTGGCCAACCCAGGTGGCTACAAGGCCACTCAGCCCCTGGAACTATGTCTGCCGAGGCTGATCGGATTGTAGCTTAAACACCACTTTGCTGTCTGCCTCCCATAACCCAAGATACCATGTAAATCAAAAATCAGCCAAACTTGGCCTGGATTTTTAAAAACTTATTTTCACTGGATGTAGGCAATAGTAGCCAGGCCAGCATTTACCACCCATCCCCAATTAACCTGGAGAAGGTGGTGGGGATTAGCTGCCTTCTTGAACCGTTGCAGTGAAGGCACATCCAGAGTGCGGTTAATGGGGTGCGGAGGGGGCAAAAGAGAGAGAAAGAGTTTCAGGAATTTGACCCAGCGTCAGTGAAGAAAGGCAATAAAGTACCAAGTATAGAGATAACGTATTGGAGAGATCTCAGGTTCGAAAATCTGACAAATCCCTGGGACCTGCTGCTTACACCCTTGAGTTCTAACAGCTGCAGAGAGAAAGCAGATGCACGGACTACGATTTTCCAAAGTTCCTTAGATTCAGGAATGTCTCACTAGATTGGAAGTTACTTTTGACGAAAGGAGGGAGAGAGAAAACAAAATAGGCCAGTCGGGCTAACATCAGTTGTTGGTAAAATGCGAGAATCGATTATGAAGGAAATTTTTAAAATGCACTTGGAAAAGCATGGTTTGATTAGAACAAGTCAACATGGTTTTACAAAAGGGAAATCCGCTTGACAAACTTTTGGGTTTGTAATTTGTAGGATAGATAAAGGGAAACCAGTAGATGTAGGATATTTGGATTTTGAAAAGGCTTTTGATAAGGTGCCGCATGATAAGTGCTCATGGAGTTAGGGGTAATATCAGCATAAATAGAAGATTGGTTAACAGATAGAAAAGAAAGATGAACATAAATTAGGCTTTTCCAAGTTGGCAGGCAGTGAATAGTAGAGTGCCACCAGATTCAATGTTGGGGCCTCATCTACTTGCAATCTATAGTAATGACTTAGATAAAGGGACACAGATGTATCAATGTTTTCTGATGATGCCAAGCTAAGATGAAAGGTAAGTTGGGGGAGGACACAGAGGCTGCAAAGAGATACAGACAAGTTAAGTGAGTGGGGAACAAGATGAAAGATGGAGTATAACATAAGGAAGTGCAAAGTTACTCACTTTGATCATAAGAATGAAAAAGCAGATTTTTTTAAAGAAGTGTTGAAGAAACTTTGTGTTGATGTTCGAAGATGGGCGTTTGTATAAAGAATGTGGAAAGTTAGCACGCAGTAGCAGCAAGCAATTAGGAAGGAAAATAGCATGTTGCCATTTATTGCATTGGTTTGAAGTACAAGAATAAAGAAGTCTTGCTACAGCAATTTAAAGATGTGCAGGTTAGGTGGATTGGACATGCCAAATTGCCCCGAGTGTCCAAAGGTTGGCTGGGGATACAGCGATAGGGCTTGATGGGGCTAATGGCTTCCTTCTACACTGTAAGGATTATATGATTCTATGAACTCCATGGTCTTGGCGAGAGCGCATCTGGAGTAGTGTGTGCAGTTTTGGTCACCGCATTAAAAAAAGTATATACTTGCATTGGAGGCAGTACGGTAAAGGTTCACCAAATTGGTCCCTGGAGTGAGGGGGTTGATGAGAAGTGGAGTAAATTGGGCTTTTATTCCCTGGAGTTTAGAAGAATGATGAACAAAGTAATTGAAATATACAAAAACTCTGAAGTAACTGGACAGGGTTGACACGGAGAGATTGTTCCTGTTGGTTGGAGAATCTAAATCACAGCCTCGGTTAAGGGGCCAATCATTTAGGGCTGAGATGAGAAATTACTTCACTCAGCTGTGAATCTTTGGAATTGTTGTGAATGCCCTGTCATTGAATATATTAAAGGCTGGAAAGAAATATTTTTTGGTGTCTTAGGGAATTAAGGGATATGGGGAACGGGCAGGAAATGGAGTTGAAGCTCAAGATCAGCAATGATCATATTGATTGGTGGAGCAAGCTTAATGGGCCGTATGGTCTACTCCTACTTCTTATGCTGTTTAGTCAGGATGGTGTGCAGCTTGGAGGGGAACTTTTTGCTGGTGGTGTTCCCATGCATCTGCTTCCTCATCCTTCTAGGTGGTAGAGGTCACTGGTTTGGAAGGTGCTGTCAAAGCAGCCTTGGTAAGTTGCTGCAATGCATCTTGTAGACGGTGCATATTGCTGCCACTGTGTATTTGCAGTGGAGGAGTGAGTCCTCAAGCTGGCGGATGACATGTCAGTCAAGTAGGCTGCTTTGACCTGGATGGTGTCAAGCTTCTGGAGTACTGTTGAAGCAGCACTCACCCAGGCAAGTGACACTTGCGCTTAGCAGATCAGGGGACAACCTTTGTGGAGTTCCGGTAGCACGTTAGTTAGCATAGTTGCTTCACAGTTCCAGGTTTGATTCCCGGCTTGGGTAACTATCTGTGCGGAGTCTGCACATTTCTTCCACCCCCCCCCCCATGTGTCTGCGCGGGTTTCCTCCGGGTGCTTCGGTTTCCTCCCAGTCCAAAGATGTGCAGGTTAGGTGGATTGGCTATGCTAAATTGCCCTTAAGTGTCCAAAAAGGTTGGTGGGGTTACAGGGAGAGGGTGGAGGTGGGAGTTTAAGTAGGGTGCTTTTCCAAGGGCTGGTACAGACTCAATGGGCCGAATGGCCTCCTTCTCCGCTATAAATTCTATGATTTTATGAGTTGGCAGTTTATGACCCAGCCTCCATCACTCTCGGGGGGGGGGGGGGGGGGGGGGGGAAGAGATGCCCCGCCCCGGTCTTAAATTGGACACTGTTCATCACTCCCGATCGGAGTCTGATCACGATGCCTTATGTGGCCGAATAGCTCGGCCCGGTCATGAATCGCGGGGCCTCGGGGGGGGGGGGGGGACTTGCTCTCTGATTGGATCCACATTGTCAAATATAAATAATTATTCTTCCTCGGTACCGGTTTCAGTTTGGGGGAAACAATCGGCCCGGGCCCACGGATTAAAGTTGGTCGGGCCCACGGATTAAAGTTGGTCGTCCCCGACGCTCCCACCAGCCACACCCACTCGTGACAACCCCACCACGTCTTACCCAGGCCTCTTTCCACCGCCGCCTCCTTCTTCTTGCCCATCTTCACTGCCCGATTTAAAGGCCGAATTTGACTGAAACGGGGGAGAGGTGGTCAGGTCCCTTCCGGTGTAACGGCCGGAAATAGCCGGGCTGCCGGCCCACCATGGAGTAAAGGTTCCCCCTCCCCTCACACTGTCCACACAGCAACTAGACAAGACAGAACAAAACGCTCCAGGCAATAATTCACGAAGAAATGGCAGCGGGGGGAGATCATGAATGAAAGGTGGAATGTTGCTAAACAGTGAGATTAAAATCAGGAAAGCCTCAACTTCCATCTCAGCTGAATGAGGTCCTATAATTGGCCCAGGAATCAGAGAGGGACCTCAGCCTTGGTACTTGCTGGAAGCCAGGCTCACACAGAAATAGTGGATTTTGGACAAGGTGGTTCCCCTTGGGAATCATAGAATTCCTACAGCGTAGAAGGAGGCCATTTGACCCATCAACTCTGCACTGACCCTACGAAAGGGCACCTCATTCAGCCCCACTTCTAACTCTGTAACCCCGTCCCCACCTAACCTGTGTATCTTTGGAAACTAAGAGGCAATTTAACATGGCTAATCCATCTAACCTACACACCTTTGGGCTGTTTGAGGAAATCAGAGCACCTGGAGGAAACCCACACAGACACGGAGAACGTGCAAACTCCACAGAGTCACGCAAGGTCGGAATTGAATCCAGGTCTCTGGCGGTGAGGCAGCCCTGCGAACCACAGTGCCAACCATGTCGCATCAGTGCCTTCAGAAGAGAAAGAGTAAAGAGATGGAATTTTCTTCAAATTATAGAATATAAGGGCTGGTTTAGCACAGTGGGCTAAACAGCTGGCTTGTAATGCAGAACAATGCCAGCAGCGCGGGTTCAGTTTCTTTACCGGCGTCCCCGAACAGGCACCGGAATGTGGTGGGGCTTTTCACAGTAACATCATTGACGCCTACCTGTGACTATAAGTGATTATTATTATTATTATTATTATTAATATGGAATTAGGAATGATATGGAGGGGTCAACTTCCAATATTCAGTTTGAAGGTTCTTTGGTTTTGTCAGGGCCCATGCTCCATTAGTGCTGTTGATGTGCCAGGATTGTCTTGGGTTCCTAGAAACCCGAGGGTAGTATTAATAAAAAAAAATTTTCTTCCGTGAACACTTTTGTAACTCAAATATTGCAGACGGACATAATGGCTGTTTGGGCAGATTTTCTTTTAATTTGTTCATGGGATGTGGTTGTCACATGCTCTACCAGCATTTATTGCCCATTCCTAATTGCTCTTGACGGAGCAGTTAAGCGTCAACCAGATTGCTGTGGGTTTGGAGTCACATGTAGGCCAGGTAAGGATGGCAGATTTGCTTCCTTAAAGGACGTTATAATAATAATCTTTATTGTCACAAGTACGCTTACATTAATACTGCAATTAAGTTACTATGAAAAGCCCCTAGTCGCCACATTCCCGCGCCTCTTCGAGTACACAAGAGGGAGAATTCAGAATGTTCAAATGACCTAACAGCACGTCTTTCGGGACTTATGGGAGGAAACTGGAGCACCCGGAGGAAACCCATGCAGACACGGGGAGAACGTGCAGAACGGCACAGACAGTGACCCAAGCCAGGAATCGAATGTGGGATCCTGGTACTGTGAAGCAACAGTGCTAACCACTGTGCTATCGTGCCACCTGGTGAACCAGATGGGTTTTTACAACAATGGTTTAATGGTCATCCTTAGCCTTTACATTCCAGATATTTTATTGAGTTTAAATTCCATCACCTGCCTCCCTTAAAAAGGATGAAGTTGGGAAATCTTCTGATGAAACCTTCAGAACCCATAGACAACGATGTGCAGGTTATCGGGGGTTACAGGGTTTGATGTGCAAGTTAACTGGGGCTGGGGGAGTGGGCCTTGGTGGGGTGCTCTTTTGGAGGGTCATGCAGACTTGATGGACCGAATGGCTTCCTTCAGCATTGTAGGGATCCTATGAAATATGTCCAACTAGAGTTGGGAATATGAGGATCACAAGTTGTCACCAAGTTATGCAATTTTGAAATGCTGTATGTGTGGAAACGCATTTAAAATATGTGACTTACTAGCCTGACACTCGCCTCCTAGTTTTAAAGCTCTGTAAACTACTTGAACCTTTTTTCAGACTCTTGAAGACAAAAACTTGGTACGCAGTAGTTTCAGTGTAACAAATTAAGAGGGTTTATTAAGTAATAGAGCAATGAATAATTAGCTTTATGAGTCACACATGACCTTTACTCTCCTGAACAGCTCAGTCAATGCTTGTTCTGGTCTGGCATGACTTATTTCTGCTGTCTCTTTCTTTCTCTCTTTGATCTTCTGTGAACCTGTACAACCAGATTTGGTAAAAGCAATTGACTTGCATCATTCATAACACAGGCAATATGATCAATACACTATTCACTTTTACATTAGTGGACCGTCGATGCACAATAAATAGTTACATCCTGATCTACAATAAATGATGTCTCAGGCATGTGGACAATTTGGAGTCCAAATTGTCCTTTGGTAACACAATTCCAACCAGAGTTCAAAGCCAGGTAATTTTGAACCGTCCCTTGTCCCTTATTGTTAAACTTTAGACAGACTCAATCATTTAATACTGATCTAATTTCCATTTAATCATTCTGAATCATTCTGACTTCCTACCCTTTGTCTCTATAAATGTCTAGTTTCATCCATCATGTTAGCATTAATCATCATGTGACAGTCTTTATTTATTTACACCTAATCTACTCAATGGATGCAGAATCTCCGATTATAACATACCCAGTAGCCAATTCTTTGCTTACCACATGATCAGACAAACATTTCTAAAGTATAATATCCAAAACTTCATAGTATGGGGAAAAGTATATAAAACCCCATATTTCTTACATTGTGGCCTGTCAGAAAACTCATCTGAGTCTCCGCACAGACACACTCTGATCGACCAATTGGCCCAGATCTTCCCATCTCCGAACACAGAGACTCCCAAGATACACAACTGGACACCTCAGAAATCCCAACACACTGACTCCATGGGAATTTCTCAGGAGGTTTGAACTTCCGACAGGCAATTAATTCCCCTAGGACCCTCCAAAAAATACTCTCCAACCCGGAGATAGTGTTAGAGACGTTGGACAGTTCAGATTTACTTACCAGAATAGTTACCCAGGAAATGTTAGACAGAGAAATTCTAGTCTAACTCCTGGGGAATTATGCAACTGACATTCCACTCCCGTTCCAATTCCTAACTTGGCCGGAACCCACCACCCGATTTCCCCACCAATACCCAGACTACCCCCCCCCCCCCCGAACTACCAAACACCCCTAATCAGACTTTACAAGCCAACCCTCTGCTCTTTCAACTCTTCCCCTGGCCACCCCTGAGCCCAACCTGACTAGCCCCCACCACTTGACTCCCCACCCCAACCACGCGACTCACCTCCGACCCAACATGACCCCAACTTCAGCATCCTACCCACTTACGACCCAACCTATCTTCCTCCCTACCCACATGACAACCTACCGCATTATCCATCTACCAGCATACCCATATGCCACCCTTTTCACCTGCCATCCTACCCACTTACCCTCTCACCCACCTGCTACCCTACTCCCTTATGCACTTACTTTACCCACTTACCTTACCCGCCCTACTTTCTTAGCCACCTACACATTCACTCAGACACTCGTACACGAACGCCCTGAAAAGCAGTTTAAATGTCCAGTGTTATCGTGTGATAGGCAACACTTAACTGAATACGACAGCTAGTGCTATGAAAAGAGGGTGTGACCAGTCAGCCCGGACGTTCCAGTACTATGAGGAAGTAGTTGGATTTCAGGTACACTCCACATTTCCCAAGAAGCAGGGATCGTAATTCCTGGCTAGAAGTTCTGAGCTCTGGCATGGCGCAGGAAAGTAAGAGCGGAGCGACAATCCAACGCTGATTGCTGCTCCTCGAAGATTCAGGCCAATCATAGAATCATAGAAACGACTGTGCAGAAGAAGACCATTCGGGCCATCAAGTCTGCGCCAGTATCAATGTATCAGCTTGACTCAGTTGTTGCAGTCTCCTCTGAATCAGAAGGCTGAAACTAAGAGCGAAGGGGCTGAACTTCTTTGGAGTGGCAAACAGCGTCAGATTGCCACTCTGTGTCTAATTGCCTCCCTCAATTTTTCTCTGATGCTGTCTTGCCCAACCTTCCAACTCAGGCCAGGCGAGACCCAGGCAACACAGTGCATCCCCAGGGGCCCAATGTCAAAGCCCAGGAGGCCATGCCCCCTTTTTTTATAGTCTTAGCTGCAGTAAACCAGGTAAGTTTAAAGGTCCTTTCAGGCCAGGGAGAAGGTAAGTATTGAAGATAAATGGATGGGGTTGGAGGGTTGAGGGGGTTGGACATCAAAGATGATGGAAGAAGAATCATAGAATCCCTACAATGCAGAAGGAGGCCATTCAGCCCATCGTGTCTGCACCGAACCTTCGAAAGAGCACCCTGCCCAGGTCCACTCCACCAGGTCCACGTCTACCCTGCTCTATTCCTGTATCCCCATAATCCCACAATCTAACCTGCACATCCCTGAACACTCAGGAGCAATTTAGCATTGGCAAGGAAACCAGATTCCCTGGAGGAAACCCACGCAGACCCACGGAGAACACCCAAACTCCATAAAGGCAGTCACTTAATCTGGCACTATGAGGCAGCAGTGCTAGCCACTGTGCCTCCTGGTGTTCGGACATCATGAGGGGAGAGGGGGTGGGATTTGGGGGGAAATGTGGGAGCTGGGCATCGGGGCAGGAGCATGTGTGTCAGACATCAGGAGGTTGGGGTGATCGGATATTGGGGAAGATGTGGGAGCCAGATATTGGTGGGGGACAAGCCTCCCACTCCCCGATATATACAGCCCGATCCCCCTTTGGAATTCAACAAAATTGAACTCAATCGCTGCTAAAAGTAAACCGTGTACCTTTTTAACTTTATTAGGATTAAGTAGAAATGTGATGCTGCTGTTTTAAATTTTGTACAGTATATAAGTTCTTTGATATTCACCAGCAGCATGAGAGTAGCTTAGATAACGTTAGCTAGAGATCAACTGTGTGGATAAATTAAATGTTTTATAGTGACCTGAATTATAGTAACAGCACGGTAGCATGATGGTTAGCATAAATGCTTCACAGCTCCAGGGTCCCAGGTTCGGTTCCCGGCTGGGTCACTGTCTGTGCGGAGTCTGCACGTCCTCCCCGTGTGTGCGTGGGTTTCCTCCGGGTGCTCCGGTTTCCTCCCACAGTCCAAAGATGTGCGGGTTAGGTGGATTGGCCATGCTAAATTGCCCGTAGTGTCCTAAAAAGTAGGGTTGGGGGGGGGGGGGGGGGGGGGTTGTTGGGTTACGGGTATAGGGTGGATACGTGGGTTTGAGTAGGGTGATCATTGCTCGGCACAACATCGAGGGCCGAAGGGCCTGTTCTGTGCTGTACTGTTCTATGTTCTATAACAGTTAGAGATTAATTAATTTATGAACGTATTAATGGAATATTAGGTAAATGCCCCAGACCATAAGATAGAGTAGTGTAGAACCTTGCCTTGACCAAGGGTGACCGGTCCACCAAGGATGAACAGGGATCGATAGTGTGATCCACCACGCTTTGCATTCAGGATCAAGAAATTTGCATTTCTTGTCTCCAAAATTGTATTACAAAAAAATGAGGGAGTCACACATAGATTACTGCAATTACTAGAAGAGCCTCTACTATGTATGAAAGAGGGTTCCATTTGACAATGTTTTCACACCAGGTGGGGGTTTCGATGTCTGTCTTTATGTGTGGTGTGGTGTCCAGGCTGGGGGTGCCCTGTTGTGTGGTAGTACAGAGACTCTCGCAGCTTGTAGTCGATGCGGGAAGTGGTCGGACAATTTCGTCGACCAGTCTTTTCTTTTGCAACCAGTGGTGGTTGAGGCTTACCTTAACCAGCCCAATTTCAGGGTGGCCAGTTTTATATATTTGTTAGCCGGAATCACATTTGGTCTGGGGTGTAACTAGCATATGGAGTCGGTGTGTGACCGAAGAAGAGAGGAAGGAGGAGAGAAACAAAAATTAAGTGGCATTGCTGAGGTGTCCCTGGATGAGAAGTGGCGGGTAAGCGCTCACAGTTTGCACGGGGCAGCTGGGACCTTGTAGCTGCTGTGGGCGGTGTTCTGTTTCATATCTGAGGGCGAGTCTATCTGGCGGTGGGGGTCTCCTGCAATCTCGGGCGAAGTGTCCTGACTGCCCACAGTTGTAACATGACCCCCGGGGCACACAAGGTGGAGCAGGCTCTCTGGTGTATTGCTCCCTTGGTTATGTGAGAGAAGATCGGAACACGCATTTCTCTTTGTTGTACGTGAAGTTGAGGGACTGGGCAGTCTGGAGGAACTTCCTCAGGTTTGCGTCTTGGTCCTGCTGGTCATGGCCGCAGGTGGTGACGTTGTCCAAGTACGGGAAGGTAGCCTGTAAGCCGTACTGGTCCACCATTTGATCCATCGCCCTCTGGAAAACTGGAAAACGGAGACTCCGTTTGTAACACCAAAAGGGACCCTGAGGAAGTGAAACAGCCGACCGGCTGCTTCGAAAGCCGTGTAGGGGCGGTCCTCTGGGCGGATAGGGAGTTGATGATAGGCCGATTTAAGGTCGACCGTGGAGAATACCCGATACTGGGCGATTTGATTCACCCTTTCTACTATGCGGGGAAGTGGGTACGCATCGAGTTGCGTGAAGCGGTTTATGGTCTGGCTATAGTCCACTACCATTCGTTGCTTTTCCCCGGAGCGGACTACCAATACTTGAGCCCTCCAAGGACTGTTGCTGGCCTCTATGATCCCCTCTTTTAGTAGCCGCTGAACCTCTGACTTGATAAAAGTCATGTCTTGGGTACTGTACCGGCGACTCTTGGTGGCGATGGGCTTACAGTCGGGAGTGAGGTTCGCGAAGAGGGGGGGTGGCGCAACTTTGAGTGTCGCCAGGCTGCATACCATGAGTGGGGGCAGGGGTCCGCCGAGCTTCAGTGTCAGGCTCCGGTGGCTGCACTGAAAGTCCAGACCGAGCAGCAGGGGGGCGCAGAGGTGAGGGAGGATGTAGAGTTTAAAACGGGTGTATTCAGCGCCTTGAATTGCGAGGTCAGCGACACAATACCGCGTGATTTGAACCGAATGGGACCCAGAGGCGAGGGCGATAGTTTGGGAGGCGGGGTGGGTGCGCAGAGAGCAGCGCCTTACCGTGTCTGGATGGATAAAGCTCTCCGTGCTCCCGGAGTCGAATAGGCAGGGAGTGTCGTGGCCGTTGATTTGTACCCGCATCATTGAGTTCCGCAGGTGCTTTGGCCGTGATTGATCGAGCGTGATCGCTCCTAGTTGCGGGTAGTCAGAATCCTTGGTTAAGTCGGACTCACAAAATGGCCGCCTGGAGTCACAAAATGGCCACCCCCATCGGTCGCACGTGTCGGGGTTCGAAGATGGCCACCGCCAAGATGGCCGCTCCCATGACTCGCACGAGGTAGATGACGCGTCGGAAGTGGGCGTGTCCGGCCGTCGCACGGCCGTGTTGTGAGGCCGGGAGCTTGATTTCTGGGCCTGGTGAGGATTTTGTTTGTGGCCTTTGGGCCCTGCCACGCAGACTTTAGCAAAGTGCCCTTTCTTCCCGCAGTCGTTGCAGATCGCGGAGCGGGCCAGGCAACGTTGACGTGGGTGCTGGACTTGCCCACAGAAATAGCATGGGGAACCCCCGGAGTGAGCGGATCGCCGCGCGGTGCAGGCCTATAGCGTGGCCGAGTCTGGAGGGGATCGAGAGGGGTTTGCAAGGTCCACGGAGTATGTATGGAGGTTACGGTGGCCCGTTTCTAGAGAAGAGGCGAGCGTTCCCGTTCCTTGGAGATCCTTTGCCCCGTCTTCTAGGAGCCGCTGTCGGATGTATGAGGCCCTGATACCGGACACAAAGGCATCGCGAATATGCAAGTTCATGTGGGCTTCTGCCGTCACTGCTTTATGGTTGCAGTTCCTCGCGAGCGCAGTGAGTCTCTCCACGTACTTGTCCAGAGTTTCCCCGGAACGCTGGCTGCAGGTTGAGAGCAAATGTCTGGCGTGTACCTCGTTAATCGGCTTTACAAAGCGTTTCTTCAGTATCTCGACCGCAGTTTCGTAGGTCGTAGCGTTCTCAATCATGGAGGAGAGTCGGTGGCCCACCCGGGCATGTAGTAATCTCAGCTTGCGAGCGCCGTCGACATCAGTCGCTGAGGAGTCAAGATAGTCCTCAAAACACCGCAGCCAATATTTAAACATTTCCGGGGCTTCTGGCGACCGAGCGTCCAGGTTGAGTTTCTCCGGCTTTAGAGCGCTGTCCATCTTGATGCGTCTGATGATTAAATTGAGATACCCTCAATTACGACACAGGAGAGAAGATCGGTAATTCAAGGGCTATAATCATCAGAGAACTGAACAGCTGCCGAGAAGTGTGCTCACCACATGCTGCCGAATGAGCCTCAACTTATATACCATTTCCTGGGGGCGGAGCCAGAGGCGGAATCCCCCAGGGTTCCAAGCCCGGTCTTAAAGGGCCAATGTATTAAAGGCAAGGCGCAGGTACAGCAGTTACTAATACCATTCATCACAGTATGGTTCCCTGGGATATTCTCCTCCACCCTCGTTTATCCATGCAGGTCCCTGACTAGTGCTAACTGGATGCATGGTGGCTTTCTAGTCATTCTGTTGTATCTGTTTCTGCAGTGACTGTTCCCATGCTCTAAATAAACGTCTCAGTACCCATGCTTCATTGTGTGCCTGTTCTGTGGGATCGAAGTTTACACAAGCCTTTTTAACCTGCTTCTGTGGCGTGGGAGACTAAAGTGCGGGTTCATTTGGTAGTGTCTTCAGCATCTAGGTTAGCGCGGTTTAAATCCCCAAAAACTGCCTTAAAATGTATCCAGAGGCGACCGGCAAAGGCAGTTGGATGTTTCCCTTTCCTCTGTCTACATTTGTTCAAGCCCTCCACAGGATCGCCTTTATTGTATCCGATAGCGGCCAGTATGGCATCCTTCATTTCCTGTAGGGTTCCTCCTGCTACATTTTGGGGTTCTGGCAAAGCTGACCTTACGGACTGGCTAAGGCTCATAACTATTAGCTTTACTTCCTCCCTCTCATCTAGGCCGTACATAACTTTTTGTTGGCGCACTTCCTCAAAGAAGCTGCGAGTCTGCGGTGGGCTGGAATGGAATAATTTTCGTGCAAGCATCTCTTAATTGGGTTACGGATAGTGGGGTGGTGTAAACAATATCAGGCTCATCCTGATCCGGTGACCTGCGTTGTGTGGTAACCGGATTCATGGGGGTCGAATTGTGAGTGGGGGTGGGTGCTGCGGGTGCTTTTATTTTTGGGGCGTGGGGGGCTCAATTTTGATTAACCGTGTCCTCTACGTATCTTTGGGCGCTTTTGATTAACTCATGCCAATAGGGAGCATCTTCCTCACCAAAACCTGCCCAAAAATGTACCTGTAGCCATTCTGTACTGAGAGTAGCGACTGTAACTTTTCTATCTTCTGTCGGCATTTAGCATGGTCAACGGTACTCTGCCTCTGTTCCTTAGTGGAGCTGTGGAGGCCTCTCAAAGCTGCTTTTAAATCTGTGCATTTGCTAGTTAGCTGGGCGACCTGTTGTTCTGTTTCCTCTCTTACCAGGACTGCGCGCTGTGTATCGTGGTAGGCTTTATCATACTGGGTCTGGAAGCTACTAAGATGAACTAGACAAGATTGATGTGCGCGTTTTACATCGGCCATTTCCTTGTCCTTGGCAGCTAGCTGTTCCTGGAGTTGCTCAATTATCTTCTCGCTTTCGTTATTGTTTCCCTCGTTCTTTTCTTCCTTCTCAATTAACTGCCTACAGAGCGTCTTCACGACCTCCTCTGTGCCTCACAACTGTGCCAACAGAACACTATTACCATCGGCCTTCTGACTTTCCCTACATTTTTCTTGTGGACCTCGCTTAGGTTCTCCCACCAAGTCTGTCCTATCTTTCCTGCACCTGACTCATCATTAGCGCAAAAATTCGACCAAAGGGGCCATCCTTTCCCCTTTAAGTATTTCCTTAACTCTTCCTCCCATATGGAGCATTTCTCTGCTCTGTTGGTCGCTGCGACCTCGGGTTCCTGTGGATTCATCAATCTTCCCATTGCTTTAGTGGCCATTACTTCTCTTATCTCTTTCTCTACCTTTAATTTGGGACAGGGGAATAAGGCGGCGATTTGAACAACGGGTATGGCTTAAGCTATATTCCGGCTCACAATCCCTCGATAGTTGTACACAATTCTAACGAGTTTACCTTACTCTTCCTGTTAGGTACGCATGCGGGTTAGTGCCCACATCCGAAATTCAGTTATTTGGTCGATATGGGACTTGCACTTGTGGTTCTTTCTCTTTCTCGCAATTGGATTAAAAGTTTGTGGATTCTCTCGAGTCCCGTCAGAGTTCGCCAATAATGTTGCTCTGTTTCGATCCCAACAGTGTCGCCAATACTGCAGGTATTTCTATTTATCTTGGTGAATCACAAACCTTCCCTTATATTGATCAAATGATCACACAACCAGTTAGTTAGTTCAAAAGGTGGTTTATTCACATACACAAGAGTTATCTCAACATGCAAACACAATATCTACTACGAGTTGAACTACACCTATCAGCTACAATAACCTACACTTAACTTCAGGGCGACCGGTACTGTGCAAATGGATAAGGCCTTTATCTGGATTTCACTTGGCTGGTTCGAAGAAAGTGGTTCTGTCTCTGCTGGGCTCATCCGTCAGATAGCGATCATTGGTCTTGAATTTAGCTGGCTGTTCCTGCTGCAATTGGGCTAGTAGAGGCCGAATCCAAAAGAGACAGAACACATGGTTGTGTCCTTTTTTATCCCTCTGGGATTTCGCGCTCTTTGGGGCGCTCCTTAACCTGGGACCCAATAGCTCGACAGGGCTCTGATCACTCTCTTCGATTTCGGCCAATAAAGGGGCGGGTCCTTAGCGGTCATTGACCTTGGCAGTTGTGCTTTGAGAGTAAGGGGAGTGGCTCCTATCAGTCTGTGGCTTTACCGGTTGCTATTGTTCTAGGACTAATTCTATTGTCCTGGGAAAATGGGCCATTAAAATGCAAACGAGTGGAGGTTTCGATCTGGTTACCTGTGTTTTAGATACACATAGGCTGTGTATCTGTCTGAGTCCTGGATTGGCCATAATTCCCATGGTCCTTTGCAGGTGGCCATCTTAGAGGTGAGTGTGTGTGTGAGGGGTGAGGTCAGACATTGGGGAGCGGATGAGGGTGGTCGGATCTGGGGGGTGTTTTCCTTCCCGGTGGGGTCTGTTCAGGGGTTCCGATTGGGCAAGTGTGGGGAATACCATAGGGATGGTGTCCGGTCGGGTATAGTGTCGGGGATGGGGAGTCTCCTGTGGGGGTTGGGTGTGTGGGTAGGGGGGCTCCGTTTTCTGGGTATGGAAAAAAAATCAAGTTCGCCTTGAGGGATCTGTACTGGGGTTCGCCCGAAGGTGGCAACCATTCATCGACTTCTTTGCGGGAGAGTGAACGTCAGCGGGGGGGGGGGGGGGGGGGGGGGGGAGGGGGGAGGTTAGAGTAGTGCAGGAGGGACAAATAGGCGTGTAGTGTTTATGGGAGAGGAGCAGTTATGTGCACTATGGCTTGGTTGAAGTGTTGGTTTTCCGTCGTTGTTTGCATATTTCTGTAACTGTTTACAATGCCAAAAAATACCTCAATAAAATTGTTTGTTAAAAAAAAGAAGTGTGACGGAATACTCTCCACTTACCTGGATGAGTTCATCTCCAATATTCACCAAGATTTTTTTTTTTTTAAATTTAGATTAGCCAATTATTTTTTCCAATTAAGGGGCAATTTATCGTGGCCAATCCACCTACTCTGCACATTTTTGGGTTGTGGGGGCGAAACCCACGCAGACACGGGGAGAACGTGCAAACTCCACACGGACAGTGACCCAGAGCCGGGATCGAACCTGGGACCTCAGCGCCGTGAGGCGGTTGTGCTAACCACTAGGCCACCGTGCTGCCCAATATTCACCAAGATTGACAGCATCTAGGACAAAGCAGTCCTGTTGATCAGCACTCCTTCCACCAACCTAAACATTCACTCCCTCCATCGGCAATGCACTTTGGCAGCCAGCAGTGTGTGCTATATACGAGCTGCATTGCAGCAAATCACCAAGGCGCCTTAGACAGCACCATCTAAACCTGTGACCTCTACCACCAAGAAGAATAAGGACAATAGACGCATGGGACACCACAACCTGCAAATTCCACTCTAAACCTCACAATATCCTCACTTGGAAATATATCACCGTTCTTTCACTGTCACTGGGTCAAAAGCCAGGAACTCCCTCCTTACCAGCACTGTGGGTGTACCTACAACTCGGGAACTGCAGACGTTCAAGAAGGCAGCTCACCACCATCTTCTCCAGGGCAACTAGGGATGGGCAACAAATGCTGGCCTAACCAGAGGCTGATTTAGCACAGTGGGCTAAACAGCTGGCTTGTAATGCAGAACAGTGCCAGCAGCACGGTTCAATTCCCGGAACAGCCTCCCCGAACAGGCGCCGCAATGTGGCGACTACGGGCTTTTCACAGTAACTTCATCGAAGCCTACTTGTGACAATAAACGATTATTATTATTATTTTAAAAAATAAATTTAGATTACCCAATTATTTTTTCCAATTAAGGGGCAATTTAGTGTGGCCAATCCACCTAGCCTGCACATTTTTGGGTTGTGGGGGCGAAACCCACGCAGACACGGGGAGAATGTACAAACTCCACACGGACAGTGACCCAGAGCCGGGATCGAACCTGGGACCTCAGCGCCGTGAGGCAGCTGTGCTAACCACTAGGCCACCATGCTGCCCGATTATTATTATTATTATTATTACTAACCAGTGATACCCCATCCCATGAAATAATTTAAAAACTGAGTGTTGGACACACTCCTTCGGTCCACGCATGTGAATGCAAACTAGCTCACTGGGCTAAATTGCTGGCTTTTAAAGCAGGCCAGCAGCACGGTTCGATTCCCGTACTAGCCTCCCCGGACAGGCGCCGGAATGTGGCGACTAGGGGCTTTTCACAGTAACTTCATTGAAGCCTACTCGTGACAATAAGCGATTTTCATTTCATTTCATGGCAGAATTTGAAGGAAAACAGCAGAAGTTACCTGCTGAACTGACCAACATTCATCCCTCAACCAGAGACCACGCCACTGTTGCTCTTTTTTTTGTCCGTAAGCCTCAGCTTACTGAATCCACCCGTGCAATTGTTTCAGTTGTCGTAACAGACGCAAACAATACCCATCGTGAGAATTTTTCACTGACCTGTTTTTAATCTTTTTATGGGCACAAGTGCAGAAAGAGCTGAATTGTAAATGATAGACAATGATAGACAATACGGTGCTCACACTCAGGAACGGCAGATGCCATTTGGAATTGTAAATGATAGACAATGATAGACAATACAGTGCTCACACTCAGGAACGGCAGATGCCATTTGGAATTGTAAATGATAGACAATGCAGCTGAATTGTAAATGATAGACAATGCAGCTGAATTGTAAATGATAGACAATGCAGCTGAATTGTAAATGATAGACAATGCAGCTGAATTGTAAATGATAGACAATGCAGCTGAATTGTAAATGATAGACAATGCAGCTGAATTGTAAATGATAGACAATGCAGCTGAATTGTAAATGATGGACAATGCAGCTGAATTGTAAATGATGGACAATGCAGCTGAATTGTAAATGATAGGCAATGCTGCTGAATTGTAAATGATAGACAATGCAGCTGAATTGTAAATGATAGACAATGCAGCTGAATTGTAAATGATAGACAATGCAGCTGAATTGTAAATGATAGACACTGCAGCTGAATTGTAAATGATAGGCAATGCAGCTGAATTGTAAATGATAGGCAATGATAGACAATGCAGAGCTCACACTCAGGAAGGGCAGATGTCATTTGGAATTCACTTTTTTAAAACCAGTGAGGTATCTGACATAAGTGGAAACACATATCACCATGTTTACAGACAGGCCAAGCTGTTGGGAAGCCCTTTCTGTTTGCCCTGCATGGAACTGATACTAGCACTCTTTTGTGAAATACACCACTTATCTAAATTTAACAGGTTCAGATTAGCAAGAGCTGAGGCCAGGGAACCCCCCAGTTTAGTCAGGGAAATATTGAACTTTCCCACTTCAAACCCTGTGCCGCCAAGCAGAACAGAGGGGTGGGCAATTAACCCTTGCCACCCCAGCGATGTTCACATCCTGTAAATAAAAAACAAAATGAAATGTTTGTGGGAAGGAAGCAGCTGCTACTGAATCGTCACACCTTGGACTACCACTGCTCACTGTCAGTTTGAAGAACAGGATGAGGAAAGCTGAGAGCTAACCACAATCAAACCGGGATAGTTAGGGAATTCCTAATCCTTTACATACCCTAAATGCAGGAATCCCCCAAACTGCAGCCCACTACATCCAAAAATCCAACTGCGCATGTGCGGACCCCGCGGCGCTTGGTTCAGGCCGGGTGCTAGAACCCTGTGGGCTGCAGAATGGGGTCCCGGAACGGGCGCCGACGACAGAGTAAAACACTCCCATTTTTACGCCGGCGTCGGCACTTAGCCACCCGATGGGAGAATCCCGCCCCTTGTGTCTTCCCCGTTTTAATTTCTCAACCAATGGTGACCACGTCTTCAGTTGCCGAAGCCTCAAGTTCTGGAATTTCCATTCTACACCTCTCTGTCCCTCTACCTCACTCTCCTCCTTTACCACGCTCCTTAAAACTTACTTATTTGACCGCCTCCCCCCACCCCCACCCCCACCCCCGACCTAGTTTATCCTTATGTGGCTCGGTCTCATAATGCCCCACGAAACACTTTGGGATGTTTCATGATGTTGAAGATTGTTGTTGTGAGGCAACACAACAGGCAGACAACATGGTGAAAGCAAGAAGGTCTGAAATGTAGGCGGTAAAAGCTGGAAAGTCCCGGTAGCTCTCTGGATCCCCACCTCACGGCAGCCACCGGAACCTATGTTCAAATTAACCAACCTTCCCACCCACCCCTTCCCAAGGATTAACAGATCCACCCCACATCGTCAATCCCCTGAAACCTCAGATAAGATGATTAGATTACATGGGTCAAAGATACTGGTCCTGATACTTGATTAGAACTTACTTGAAGCAGAAATGAAGGCATGCCAGACGGGTCAATGGTAGCGGTGCCGCACAGCACTGTGATCACAGTACCCCACACCAGAATATACAAGCTGAGATGGTCTTGCCTCCAGTTACCTCAGCCGCAGTGCTTGCAGAAGTCTTGCTTTATATAAAAAATAATAATTTAGTGTACCCAATTCATTTTTTCCAATTCAGGGGCAATTTAACGTGGCCAATTCACCTAGCCTGCACATCTTTGGATTGTGGGGGGGCGAGACCCACACAAAGAGGTTTTACATTCTAAATGGGCATGATGTGGAGATGCCGGCGTTGGACTGGGGTGAGCACAGTAAGAAGTCTTACAACACCAGGTTAAAGTCCAACAGGTTTGTTTCAAACACGAGCTTTCGAAGCAGTAGCTGCTTCACGGAAGGAGCCGTGCTCCGAAAGCTCGTGTTTGAAACAAACCTGTTGGACTTTAACCTGGTGTTGTAAGACTTCTTACTATTCTAAATGGGGCCATCATCAACAACTTATACTTGCATCTTTGTCATAGTAAAATATCCAGTTTTTCACAGGAATGCGTTAAAGTTTGTAATCACGAGCTTTCAAGGGGCATTTTAAAGAAGGAGAGAGAGGTCAATAAATTATGACACATGCTTCAAGCTGACATACAGCCCATTTCCACCACTAGCATCACACTGCCAACCATTAGAAGGATCACAGCTACCCATCAGTTTTACCAGTCCTTCCGACTGTCAATGGGAACAGAGGGAAATATCTTAAGGTTAACGTGCAGGTTCAGTCGGCAGTTCGGAAGGCAAATGCAATGTTAGCATTCATGCCGAGAGGCTAGAATACAAGAGTAGGGGTGTACTTCTGAGGCTGTATAAGGCTCAGGTCAGACCCCATTTGGAGTATTGTGAACAGATTTGGGCCTCGTATCTAAGGAAGGATGTGCTGACCTTGGAAAGGGTCCAGAGGCAGGGCACAAGAATGATCCCTGGAATGAAGAGCTTGCGAGACCTGGACAGAGTGGACGTGGAGAGAATGTTTCCACTTGTAGGAAAAACTAAAAGCAGAGGACACCATCTCAGATGAAAGGGACGATCCTTTAAAACAGAGATGAGGAGGAATTTCTTCAGCCAGAGGGTGGTGAATCTGTGGAACTCTTTGCCGCAGTAGGCTGTGGAAGCCAAATCATTGAATGTCTTTAAGATAGAGATAGATAGGTTCTTGATTAATAAGGGGATCGAAGTTATGGGGAGAAGGCAGGAGAATGGGGATGTGAAAAATATCAGCCATAATTGAATGGCGGAGCAGACCCGATGGGCCGAGTGGCCTAATTCTGCTCCTATGTCTTATGTGACATTAGCCAATCAGCTGTGTGTTGAGCAAGTACAGATGCACACATGCTAGAGCAACAATTTCAATCTCTTGCCCCAAGTTACAATCAGCACTGCCTCAGGACTGTAATTTTATAGGCAGATTTCCTTGAGGTTAAAGCAACCTTGCATTGTACCCATGCATCTGTATGTGTTATCTTCCAATCCTCCGCTTCTCTCTCCCCCTTTAAGATCCCCATTGAAACCATGAAGCTTTAGATCACCTGTCCTGTTCCTCGTTCTTTGGCTTGATATCCATTTTTGTCTGATTATGGATTATGCCTCCATGAAGAGACTCGGGATGTTTTCTGTGTTAAGGGCACTATGCAAATGTGAGTTGTTGTCACATGCCGTCCCTGGCAACATGTGTCACCTGGTTGTGTTTCCCCTGAGATCGATGTTTCAGAAACAAACCCTTCCAGAGTTTTGAGGTGGTATTTTTTTTAAATATTTTTATTCAAGGCATTTTCATATGTGGGGAAAGAATCAGAAGAACAAACAATTCAATAAACAACCAACAACCACTGCCCCCCTGATGCCAACCCCACCTCACATCCCACCTTCCCCATTTTACCCCCCCCCCCCCCCCCCCCCCCGTTGCTGACCTCTCAAACCTCCTTAAAGAAACCAATAATGTCCTCCACCTCCAGGTGTACCCATCGGCCGGACCCCTCAAGGTGAACATAACCTTCTCCAGCCTCAGCAATTCTGCCAGGGTGCTCATTCACACTCTCACTTTCGGCACCTCTAAGTCCCGCCACACAAGCAAGATCCATCTCTGGGCTATCAGGGAGGCAAAGGCCAAAACATTGGCCTCTCTCACCCCCTGGAATCCTAGGTCTACCGACACCCCAAATATCGCCACCTCTGGACTCGGAATGACCACCACACCCAGTACCCGGGACCATGTCCGAGAGCCCCTGCCAGAACCCCCTCAGTCTTGGACACGCCCAGAATGTGTGGGCATGATTCGCGGGGGCCCCCGCGCACCACTCAGACTTATCCACTACCCCTGCAAAGAATCTACTCATCCTCACTACCGTCATATGAGCCTTATGTACCACTTTAAATGGGATGAGGCTTAGCCTCGCACATGACGAGGGCGCGTTCACACTCCTCAAGGCCTCCACCCATGTCTCTACCCCCACCTCTCCTCCCATTTACGCTTAATATCCCTTCTCTGGGTCCCTCCCGCTTGGGGCAAATTTTCAACATTTTCTGCTGTTCGTTTCAATGCTGAAGAGAGGAAAATGGAACAGACATTTGTGCATGATAATCTCGGCAAGCCAATAAGCAGCCATTAGGTACAATGTAGTATTTACTTTAACAAAAAATGTAACTATGACTGAGGGTCAAAGACTGGTGTGGGAAAAGTGGGTTTTGGTTTGTGGAGCACTGGCAGCAGTATTGGGGAAAGTGGGGGCTGTACCGTTGGGACGGCCTACACCTGAACCGTGCTGGGACCAATGTTCCTGCAAACCACATAATCAGGGAAGTGGAGAGGGATTTAAACACAATAGAGAGCTGATGGTTCTGGAGAGGGGTTATTATAATAACTCAGAGGAAGCTGTCGTGAATAAAGATGGATTTATTTACATATTTATAATTATCTGCGTAATGCAGCATTTCGCTCCCAGTGCAATCGTAGCTGGGAGGATTTGGCTCACTAGGCCGCGAGATGCGCCTGCTTTTATACCTTGCTCATAATGAGCCCAGGTGGTTGGTCCACCTTTTAACTGGGGTCACGTATTCCAGGAGTCTCACGGGGAGATCAACGATTGTTTCCCCGTGCTCCTCGTGGGGGTTATGACAAAGGATATATATATTTTTAATTTTCCAGTTAAGGGGCAATTTTAGCGTGTTCAATCCACCTATCCTGCCCATCTTTGGGCTGTGGGCGCGAAACCCAAGGAAACACGGGGAGGATTTGCAAACTCCACATGGACAGTGATCCGGGGCTGGGCTTACGAAGGATATTGCAGCATTGCAAGGCAGCTATTTAGGTAATGATCTCCAGAGTGTGACAGGAAGGGACAGAGTGTACAAACATTTAAAAAAGGTGCAAATAGGGTCAAAGGGGGAAGAAAATGGTTTTAAAACCCGAAAAGTACTGACTCTTTACTTAAATGTTCATAGTATTCGGCAAAAATAAATGAATTAATGGCACAAATTGAAGTTAATGGGTATGGTCTCATAGCCATTACAGAGATGTGGTTACAAGAGATCAAAACTGGGAACAAACCCCCCTCCACCCCAGAAGCTGACGGTAACCAACTCTTTAAAGTTAATAAACCCTTCCCTTGTGGAATCCCTCACTCGCTTCCCCCAAAACAAACATAACCTTCTCAAAATACAGGAACTCCATCAGGTTTGCCAGCCATACTGAGGCACAGGGCAAAGAAGCTGACCTCCACTCCAACAGGACCCGCCTGCCAGCGATCAGCGAGGCGAAAGCTAAAACATCTGCTCACGCCCCCATCTACACCTCTGGCAAGTCCAACACCCCAAATATGGGCCCCATCAACTGGGCTCCAAATACACATGCAAAACCGACCTCCGAAACTTCTCCAACTTCAGGCGGACCAGAACATATGTACATGGTTGGCCGGATCCCTCCCACATGGCTCACAAATGACCCCCTCAAACAACCGGCTCATCTTGACTTCGTCAGGTGCGGCCTATGCACCACCTTTAGTTGTATCAGCCCCAGCCTTGTGCACGAGGTTGAGGCATTTACCCTCCGCAATACCTCACACCATAACCCCTCCTCCACCCACCGCATATTTAGGAGTGACTGTGCTGGTAGAAATAAGTGCTCTGGACTTTGTAATCAGATAGCGACAGAATCCTATCTCCACCAATGCTAACTCCCAGAAGCTAATACAATTAACCTCCGGAACGTTTACTGGAAAATACATTAATGCGCACACACCTTTACAGACTGTAGTGAATGACATGTGGGTCTGGAGCCACATGTAGGCCAGACCATATCCCTGATTTATTGATTTCCCCTTTAAAGCCTACTATTGAACCTGTATCCATCACACCATTAGGCATTGCATTCCAAATGCTAGCCAAGTACTCATGCCACCCCTGGTTCTTTTACCAATAACCGTGCATCTGGGCATCCACACCTTAGCCACTGGAAGCAGTTCCTCTTTATTTACACTGATTCTATCCCCTTCATTTTGTTAAACATCTCTATCAAACTTCCACTTAGCCTTCTCTGCTCTGAGGAAAAAAACTTCAATTTATCTAGTCTCTCCATGCAATTCAAATCCCTTAACCCTACAACCATTCAAGTCAGTCTCATTTGGATACTCTCCAAAGAAGTACAGTCCTTTCTAAAGTTTGGCATTCAGAATTGGAGACAATACTCGAGCTGAGGTTCAACTTGCGTTTTCCAAAGTTTAGCATAACCTCCTGCTTTTTGTGCTCTAAGCATCCATTTGTAAAACACAGGATCGGCCATAACATTGGAAGGTGCAACTGTGTCCTCTTACCTCGCTTGACCTGCTAAACCTTCATTGAGTAACTATATTTCATTCCATGCACAGTTGACACTCATTGTCCTGGCCACAGTGGGGCAGCACAGTGGAACTGGGGTAGTTCTATGGTGGTTAACATTGCTGCCTCATAGCGCCAAGGTCCCGGGTTTGATTCCAACCTCGGGGAAACTGTCTGTGTGGAGTTTGCACTTTCTCCTCTTGTCTTTTTAAAAATAAATTTAGAGTAGCCAATTATTTTTTCCCCAATTAAGGGGCTATTTAACGTGGCCAATCCACCTATCCTGCACATCTTTGGGTCGTGGGGGTGAAACCCACACAGACACGGGGAGAATGTGCAAACTCCACACGGACAGTGACCCAGCGCCGGGGTCGAACCCAGGTCCTCAGCGCTTGAGATACCCTCAATTACGACACAGGAGAGAAGATAGGTAATTCAAAGGCCTTAATCATCTGAGAACTGAACAGCAGCTGAGAAGTGTGCTCATTACATGCTGCCGAGTGAGCCTCATCTTATATACCATTTCCTGGGGGCGGAGCCAGGGCCAATGCATTAAAGGTAAGGTACCGTTACAGCAGCTACTGATACCATTCATCACAGCGCTGTAGGCAGCAGTGCTAATCACTGCACCATCATGCCGCCCGACTTTCTCCCTTTGTCTGCAAGGGTTTCCTCTGGGTGCTCTGGTTTCCTCCCACAGTTCAAAGTCCAAAGATGTGCAGGTTAGGTGGATTGATTATGCTAAATTGCACCTTAGGGTGGCATTGCAGGAATAGGACGGGGGACTGGGCTTAGGTAGTGTGGTCATTCAAAGTGTTGGTGCAGACGTAGAATTCCGCCGGTTTTAGGGGTTTAAGCTTAATATGGGGAAGAGTGAGTTTGTGGTTCAGGCGAGAGGTCAGGAGAGGCGCCTGGTGGGCAGCACTGTGGCGCAGTGGGTTAGCCCAGCTGCCTCACAGCGCCGAGGTCCCAGGTTCGATCCCGGCTCTGGGTCACTGTCCGTGTGGAGTTTGCACATTCTCCCCGTGTTTGCGTGGGTTTCACCCCCACAACCCAAAGATGTGCAAGGTAGGTAAATCGAACACACTAAATTGCCCCTTAATTGGAAAAAAAATAAAAATGAATTGGGTACTCTAAATTTATAAAAAAAAAGGAGGCACCTGGGGGAACTGCCGTTTAGATTGGTAGGGGACAGTTTCAGGTACTTGGGTAAACAGGTGGCGCGGGATTGGGACAGACTACATAAATTGAACTAGGCCTGGCTGGTGGACCAGATGAAGTACGATTTCCGGAGATGGGATGCGCTCCAGTTCTCTCTGGCGGGTAAGGTGCAGTCTGTAAAAATGACGGTCCTCCCGAGATTCCTATTCGTGCTCCAGTGCCTCCCCATCTTCGTCCCACAGTCCTTTTTAAATAAGATTATCGTGGGCTTTGTGTGGGAGGGCAAGCTCCCGCAGGTGAAGAAGGCAATGCTTGAGCGAGTCGGGGGGATGGAGGGCTGGTGCTGCCGAATTTCAGCAATTACTACTGGGCGGCTAATATAGCCATGGTGGGGAGGTGACTGGTGGGGGGTGAGCCGGCGTGGGTGCGCATAGAGGCGCTTCTTGTAAGGGCACAAGTTTGGGGGCATTGGTGACGGCGTCCCTGCCATTCCCGCCGGCTCGGTACTCCACAGTCCAGTGGTGGTGGCGGCCCTGAGAGTCTGGGGGCAGTGGAGGAGAGGGGGCATCGGTGTGGTCCCCAATCTGCGATACCCATCGGTTTGCCCCGGGGAGGATGGAAGGGGGAGTTCCGAATTTGGCGGAGAACGGGGATTGAGAGGATGGGGGAACTTGTTTATAGAAGGAAGCTTCCCGAGTATGAGGGCGCTGGAGGAGAAGTGTGCGTTGGCTGGAGGGAAATGAATTCCGATATTTACAGGTACGGGACTTTCTGCGGAAGCAGGTACCAACCCTCCCACTCCTGCCGCTAAGGGGGATTCAGGATAGGGTGGTCTCCAGAGGATGGATAGGAGAAGGGAGCATCTCGGACATATATAAAGAGCTTATGGGTTCAGAGGAGACGCAACCAAGAAGCTGAAGCGAAAGTGGAAGGAGGATCTGGGGGGGGGGGGGGGGGGGGGGGGAGAGAGAGGAGGGCCTCTATGCGGACGCGTTAGGAAAGGCCAATGCTACCGCAACATGAGCCAGGCTCAGCCTGATCCAATTTAAGGTTGTTCACCGGGCTCACATGACAGTGGTCTGGATGAACAGATTCTTTGGGGTGGAGGATAGGTGTGTGAAGTGTGCGGGGGTTGGGGGGTGGGGGGGGGGGGGGGGGGGGGGGCAGTGAACCATGTCCATATGTTCTGGGCATGCCTGAAACTGAGGGAATTTTGGCAGGGGTTTGCTGACGCCATGTCCATAGTATTTAAAAAAAAATTTTTTTAAATAAATTTAGAGTACTCAATTCATTTTTCCAATTAAGGGGCAATTTAACGTAGCCAATCAACCCACCCTGCACATCTTTGGGTTGTGGGGGCCGAAACCCACGCAAACATGGGGAGAATGTGCAAACTCCACACGGACAGTGACCCAGAGCCGGGATCGAACTTGGGACCTCAGCGCTGTGAGGCGGCAGGGCTAACCCACTGTGCCACCGTGCTGCCCTATGTCCACAGTATTAAACATTTTTTATATTTTAAAAAATAAATTTAGAGTACCCAATTCATTTTTTCCAAATAAGGGGCAATTTAGCGTGGCCAATCCACCTACCCTGTACATCTTTGGGTTGTGGGGGAGAAACCCACACAGACACGGGGAGAATGTGCAAGCTCCACACGGACAGTGACCCAGAGCCGGGATCGAACCTGGGACCTTGGTGCCGTGAGGCCGCAGTGTTAACCCACTGCGCCACCGTGCTGCCCACAGTATTAAATATGAGGGTGGCAATGGGTCCGGAGGTGGCGATTTTTGGGGTATCGCAGGACCCGGGAATCCAGGAGGAGAGAGAGGCGGCCTTTGCTTCCCTGGTAGCGCGGAGGCATATATTGCTGGCATGGAGTGACTCAAAGCTCCCGAAATCGGAGATCTGGCTTTCAGACATGGCAGGCTTCCTCTGCCTGGAGAAGATTAAGTTTGCGAGAGGGTCTCTGCTGGGGCTCGCCCGGAGGTGACAACCATTCGTTGACTTCCTCGCAGAGATCTAATCATCAGCAGAAAAGGGAGGGGGGGGGGGGTTTAGGTTAGCATAGATTAGGGGAGTAATGGCAAGACCTGTGGGAGAGAGGGGGTGGAATTTGCACTATGTTTATATTTTCCTTGTTATGTATATTGTTGATTTTGTTGCTGTTGAAATGCCAAAGAAACACCTGAATAAAACGTTTATTTTAAAAAAGTGTCGGTGCAGACTCAATGGGCTGACTGGGCTCCTTCCACTGCTTGGTGGACACTGCTCCTGCATAGCAAACAGTGCATCTTTTTACATGACCTCCTGCAGTTACACTGCAGATCTGGATTGGAGAAGGCTGACATTACAGATTTTTCTTTTGGCAAAAATGCGTGCTTTGACATAGCACAAATAAAGGTTGATTTTTGCTGCTTTGAACAGCTGCAGTATTTAAATCCTGAGATAGGAGACTCAGTACATGATGCTGGGCAGATGCTTCATGCTCTGCTATATTTGTAGTTTGGATTGGAAAAGCTAAATTCTTAAATGTGTAATTCTGGTAAATTTATTGTTTATCTTTGCTGCTGTTGGAGGAAACATCAATTCAGAGCAGTTCAAAATAGTCAATAACTCATACCACTTATTATGATCTTGGACCAGGCCCCAACAGTTGCTAGGATACCAATCAGAAACCCCGATATTTAGTTTAATTGATAAGACTGTGAGGAAAGGATACTTCACTTCAGGAGTGATTCCACACACAAATAAGGATGCGGGCGCATTAAAACAATCTTTACCCCGACTCAAGCAAAACCCATCTCAGGTCAAAAGCCATGTTTAAATACAGTTAGCAAACAGAGGGTTACCAGAATATAGTTCCTTTTAAAAGAATGATTGGAGAAAGAGAGAAAACCTGTCAGGAAACAACCTGCAGATTTTTGTCTGTCTCAAACTACTGTCTAACCTGCTAGTCTTTGGCAAAAAGCTACCGTCCTGTTCACAGTCAAAACTTTAGCTGTTTTGAGAGAAGCTGCTGGTCTGTTCACATTCCATTCTTTACCAGAACTCCAAACTGAAACTCAACACCTGACTGCTTCAGCCCCAGCCCCAGCCCCCCGCCCCCTGCCCCCCCCCCCCCCCCCCCCCTGCCCCCCCCCCCCACATTAACTACATCATCTTATTAAGGCTAGACTCAATAACACTAATTATCTACTCCACAGGGAACCTTCTTTATATAAACAAAATTCCATTAGCCCTTACCTTTACGATGCTTTAATTGCATCCCTGTAGCCAAAGTGTTTGCTTGTCTTGTAAACCAGGATCTTTAAAAAAAAATTACTGCAGCAGTCATACACACACTAACCCGGACTTTGAACCCTTACTGCACCAACGACATATAATACAATATATCTGAACTTCCTACATGCATCACACACTACTAGAGATCCATTTTGGATGGGCGGCACGATGGTGCACTGGTTAGCACTGCTGCCTCACAGCGCTGAGGATCCGGATTCGATCCCAGCCCCAGGTCACTGTCCGTGTGGAATTTCCACATTCTCTCTGTGTGGAATTCCACATTCTCCCAGAGTTTGCGTGGGTCTCACCCCCACAATCCAAAGATGTGATGACAGGTGCATCGGCCATGCTAAATTTCCCCTTAATTAGAAAAAAAAAGAATTGGATACTTTAAATTTAAAAAAAAAAGAAAAAGAGTTCCATTATGGGGAAAGCAAAACCAGTTCAGCACAGTCAGTCTTACTGGTACCAGCCATATACAGGTGTCACTGGTTTCTGATCTTCCACTTACCGTTGATAGATCTGTTTGGTAACTAATATACTAAATCACAGTTTAATAATGGTTACCACTTTCCAAAGCCAAGATGACCCACAAGTGGGCATGTGATTTATCCAGCAAGCTGAAATAAACGGATTTGTTTTTCAGTGCCTGACATCACTCAGAAAACACACAGCCCGTGGCTGGAAATCTGTGGAGGACAGAATCCCATCAAGAGGAGCAGTCGGGCCCAGCTGTTTTGAATAAGGCCTACCCAGTGCGACATAAATGATCAAATTCCCTCAAGGGGAAGGCATGAGTAATAAACCCAGCCCAAACAAACTAGAACATAAATTATGACATTTAAATTAGATTCCGCCTGTTAATTAACACAACACAGGGAAAGTTCCTCTGCCGTGGGTTCCTTTACCCAACCAAGCAGCTTTCATGCCTCATCTGAAAGACAGCACCTCCAACAGTGCAGCATTGGAGCGCCCAGCTTGATCTTTGTCCTCTTGATCAGGAGTGGGACTCAAACCCAGCACCTTGTGACTCAGAAGCACAAGCTGTGCAGACTGAGCCACAACCCCAGGCTGATTATTCAGCACGACTCAGCCAACTATCAAAACAATCCCATTATTTTCAGAAGCATAACAGTGTGGCAAAATCTGAAAATGAATCAAAGTGGCTGGGAATACTCAGCAGGTCTGGCAACATCTGTGTAGAGAGAAGCAGAGTTAATGTTTCGATTCGAAGACCCTTGATCAGATTGGGAAGATGTTAAGGGATTTTAACAGCTTTTCATAGAATCATAGAATTCTATAGACTTGCAGCAGGAGGCCAATTGGCTCATTGAGTCTGCACCGAGTCTCTGAAAGAGCACCCTACCCAGGCCCATTCCCTTATCCCTAGAGCATGGACAATCTGACAAAGAAGGGCCTGGTACCGACAGAACCCTCACCCCAAGAATCAGTCTACACATGCACTCCCAGTGGTTCTGGTGAAGCTATTGTGGTGAATGTAACTTGGTAATTCACACTGTATCTTTGTAAGCACAGTAGCACTATCCGACCACTAGGGGGAGTAGCTCTGGGAATGCTCAGGAGTTTGTACGGGGCTCCACCCTTGGCTCCGCCCGCGACTCCTCCCTCTTGTGCTGCTGTATAAATACCCTTGTCCAGAGTAAGCCTGCATTTAACCGAGAGTTCACCAACGGGTAACAGGCTGGCTCTGTAGTAAGTAGATTAAAACCACTTCATATCGGAAAGCATTTGTCTGGTGAATTAATGGTTCCATCAGCTATGTTGTGTAATTCTTGCTGAAGAAGTAGAACAAAGAACAAAGAAGAACAATACAGCACAGGAACAGGCCCTTCGGCCCTCCAAGCCTGTACCGGCCATGATACCAACCTTGGCCAAAACTCTCAGCACTTCCGAGCGCTGTATCCCTCTATATCCATGCTATCCATGTATTTCTCAAGATGTCTTTTGAACACCGTTAATGTATCTGCTTCCACAACCTCCCCTGGCAATACGTTCCAGGCACTCACCATCCTCTGTGTAAAAAATATGCCTTGCACATCTCCTCTAAACGTTGCCCCATGGACCTTAAACCTATGACCCCTGGTGACTGATCCCTCCAACCTGGAAAGAGGGCCAGCCCATCCACTCTCTACATGCCCCTCACAATCCTGTAGACCTCTATCAAATCACTCCTCAACCTCCATTGTTCTAATGAAAACAGTCCGAGTCTATTCAGCCTCTCCACATAGCTAACATCCCCCAGACCAGGCAACATCCTGGCAAACCTCCTCTGCACCCTTTCCAAAATCTCCACATCCTTCTGGTAGTGTTGCGAACGAATTGTGCGCAACATTCCAAGTGTGACCTTACCAAGTATGGTAGTGGAAGTGAATGTTATGGCAGATGGAGTGTCAATCAAGTAGGCTACTTTGTCCTGGATGGTGCCGAGCTTCAAGTGTTGTTGGAGCTGCACTCATCCAGGCAAGTAAAGAGTACTCCAGCACACTCCTGATTTATGCCTTAATTTGTGGACATGCTACAGAGGGGAGCCAAGACATGAGTTACTGGCCAAACAAATCCCCACCACTGACATATCACTTGCAGCCACACTATTCACGTGGCTGATCCAGTACAGTTTCTGATCAATGATAACTCCCAATACGTTGATGGGGGGGATTCATCAAGGATTATACCATTGAATGTCATGGGGAGATGGTGGGATTCTGTCTTGGTGAAAATGGTCACGACCTGGCACTTGTGTGGCACAAATCTTACTTGGCCTTCATTGCCGTGCAAACAAAATTCCGCCTTTTAATGAGTTTGTCACCTCACTGACAATATTCAAATTAAAACAAACCCTTTCACAACCCTAAAATACATCAGGGTAAGAGATCTGGGAGTGACCTCAGCATAGTTGCAGCCGGGGTGTTAATGGAGGAAAACAATTGAAAATAGAATTCGTTTCAGAAACTTTATCACCCACAATGGTCATATTCCATAATAGTGTGGACAATCGAGGTGACTTTTTTTTGCACTTAAACGTTTTATGGCCGTTTAAAGCGTGCAGAGTTTTGATCTACCAGGCCTTATTCCCAAAATATAAACTCCACCTCCTCAGGGCGTGCAATGAAAATAATGGTTGCCCCGGCTAGGACTTGTCACATGATGGGAATCATATGATAGACCTGAGAGCGCCGCCGGCTCCTCGGCTGTTCTGTGGACATCATCACGGAATAGGCAAAATACAGCAGCGGCCAAGCAAGCAGGAGATACAGACAGGGAGAGAGAGAGACAGACAATCACCATGAAACAGCCCGGGCACAGATACTACTCGCTTCTGGCTCTGCTCTCGTCAGTCGGTGAGGAATACATGTTACTTTCGAGTTTCATTTATATGCTGGACGTTTCTTATTTCGCTTTATTGTAATTCTGCTCTATGGATCAACACTAGAATATTTACATTAACAGTCACATAAAAAGTAACAATGTCTCTCTCTCTCTCTCGTTTTCTCTTTTATTCACTGCCCAAGCCAATTGGAAATTTTTTTTAAAAAGTGAAGCTACCAGTGCTAAAAGTCGAAGTTGACAATACTGTCCAGGACTGGAGAGCTGTCCTTTTTGTTGTTGGAGGTCCGGCGCTTGTGTGATTGCAGCACTTTCTAGCTCAGAAACAATTATTGTGCAGAAGCCTGGCGTTTGGGGAAAAGTCTTCCAACATAATCTAAACAGGAGGAAGACCCCGAAATGGTCTTTTGTCTACTTAAACTGCCGTGTGGAGAGCGGCGAGAGCTGGGTATTATTATAGCTGGGTCCAGTTACCGGGTATTGCTGATCAACCAGCTGTTGAAGAAAGGGTAGAAGTCTACTGTGCACTTAATGTTGAATGTAATTTAAACAACATTTTATTCACCAAGTGATACCAAGATCAGCGTCTTAAACCAGGATACACCCAGACCAGCTGGAATGAAAAGCCCCATTGAGAGTTCCTCACTGACCTCCTGATCCTTTCACAGTGCAAATTCTGCTGTTCATGTCAAAAGTGCATTGTTGCTGGCGATGCTTAGATTCCTGCTGTGCACCAGATATGAAAGGTTTGTGAGCTCATTGTCAAACCAGCTTGCAATGTGGTGTAGTGGCAAATTAACAATCTTTTAAAAAAAAATTTAAACCAGTGTTGTTAGAGTTCATTACCAAAATGTGATGTTGAAATTCCTATCTGGTTAAAATTGTTTTTTAATATTGGGAAGTTAAATGAAGGGATCAAGGAATGAATTGATCTATGCCAGTTCTGAGGTGCTTGATCGATTTTCTTGGTGGAAGTATAACTGTGGTTTTGAAAACTTTCTTCAATACTGTGTAGCATTCATCAGAGGTAGGGTAGGTCTGGAGTGGGGATTCATACTGGAACTGTTGGTGGCCTGTTTGAGTCACAGTGGGAGTTCCACAGAATGTACATGGAAACATGTACACCCTTCATGCCAACTGGTCTATGTACTTTATTGTTTAATCTCAGCACCTTCCCATCCATATCCCTTTATTATTAGAACATAAAATTCCTACAGTGCAGAAGGAGGACACTTGGCCCATCGAGTCTGTACCGACCGTCTTTCAGAGTACCCCACCTCGGCCCACTCTCCTGCCCTATCCCAATAACCCCACCTAACCACATCTTTGGACGGTGGGAAGAAACCGGAGGAAACCCAGCAGTCACGAGCAGAAAGTGCAAACTCCACACAGTCACCAAGGCTGAAATTTAACCTGGGTCCCTGGTGCTGTGAGGCAGCAGAGCTAACCATTGTATCACCGTGCTGCCGTTAATCCTCATGTATGCATCAAGCCTCCCTTTAAATGTATCAATGCTTTCCACTTGAGCCACCCCGTGTGGCAGAGATTGTCAGTGGCTAACTAGTTCCAGACTTGTGCACAAATGAAAATAGTTTTTCTGTATTCACCATATCAAAATTTTCTTAATTTTTGAACAGTAAGAAGTTTTACAACACCAGGTTAAAGCCCAACATGTTTGTTTCAAACACTAGCTTTTGGAGCACTGCCCCTTCCTCAGGTGAATGAGCAGTGCTCCGAAAGCTAGTGTTTGAAACAAACATGTTGGACTTTAACCTGGTGTTGTAAGACTTCTTACTGTGCTCACCCCAGTCCCAACGCCGGCATCTCCACATCTTCATTTTTGAAGGCTTCTATCAAGTCTATTCTCCGTCTTGTTGTGCTGTGAGATAAATGCATCCGATGGGAGTTCCCGATTATTATAAATCAACAGCACAAGGCATTCTAAAATGTGTGACTCCTAGCCACCCAAGGGGCTTTAGTTAAAGAATTAGCTCTCAGAAGGAAAATTAGGGAGAGAAGCCACTGTCTCTTGGAGTTAAGGCAGTAAGAAATGAAGGCATGGCTGCCAATGGCAGAGCGAAGATTGAAAGTGTTCAGGAGGCCATAATTATTTGAGCACCTATATTTGGGTAGCATGTTGGGGGGGGGGGGATACATACAGATAGTGAGGGGAGAGAACATGGAATTATTGGAGAAGAAGGGCGAGAATTTTAAAGTTTGTGGCATCACTTAAACAGGTGTGAACTCCAGGTCATTGTTGCCTTCTAAACCCAAAGACTCCACTACAGTTTATATTTTGAGCAATATCCTGGTGCGTAATGGCTGCTCTTTCCTGGCTGCCACAAGATCTCTTGGCATGAATCAAAAACTGTAGATGAGCCTGATTGCTTCCTTAATTGCACAACTGCCAAATGTTCTCGTTATTTGCAGCCCTGCCAGTTGAGGCATGAACAGCAGCACCGGCTGGGGGTAGTGGAAATCCCAAAACCTTCCATTATGAATTGTTTTTAAAGAATAAAATTGAAAATTCTTGAGAGTTTTAATTCAATAGAAATATAATCGATAAAGGTTGGCCATGGTTCAGTGTAGAACTCTATCCCTCTTGAGTCAGGAAGTTTGATCTTAACTCCAAGGATTTTAGCAAAAACTATGTGGTTCTCCGGCCTCGTTGCGTCCTTGAGCGAGCGAGATGAGATGGAAAATGAGAATAGCGCAGGGTGGCAACCCTTTTGCGATGCAACCGGCCCTCTCCCGTAGGCGAAATCAGGATCCCGCCATAGTGTGGTGAGAAACCAATTATCATTACTTAAGCCCTATCTTCACACAATTAATGGGGGCCACCCCCACATCCAAAGGCCTCCCCAGCAAGTGGTCACGTTGGTGCTGGGAGTGGGATGTCATGGGGGCCTGGGGGGGGGGGGGGGGGCAGATGTGCACATGAGTCTGCCATTTGTTCCCATTTTGGGGGCGACCCGAGCCCCTGCCTGCCTGCTCCTCCCACCACCAATACCTCCGTCTGACCACGGAAGCCTCTGGCCTTGCGGCTGAATGCTGTTGCTAATGGGGAATTGGCAATCATAGGTAAGTCAGCACTTCACACATCCCAAGTGGATGCCTGTGGGTGGTTGGGCCATGTAGCATCGGGGCTCATTGCCTAGCACCCCAATCAGACCTTGATGCATGGACATTGTACTTGAACCCTGCGGGTGGCAGCACCACACACTCAGCGACCAACCTTCGATCATCCAGGGGATCTGGGTGGGTGTGCGTGGCAGGGTGTGTGGGGTGTGGGTGGCATGCATGTCTGGAGGGATGGGGCATGGGATTGTTGATTAGTGATCAGCCCGCATTGCGGAGCAAAGAACCAGAGGGAACATACTGGTTGTGGTAGGGTACTTTAATGTTCATCATGTATGTCACTGCCCCACTATCCCCACTCTCCCCCTCCCAACGTACATTCCACTCCTTACTCCCCCATCTACCCTCAACCTCCACCCCCCCCCTCCCCCCCAGTATCCTCCGTGATCCTCGATGTGCTTGGCCTTCCTTCCTCTACCGTTCCGTCGAGGTGTATCCCCCAGGATGCACGTCCGAGGTGGAGGCAGCCAGCTGCTTACCACGCACGTCCTGTAGCCTTCAATGCCCCTGGTGGGGATTCTCTGGGGGCTCTGGTGCTGCTGGAGGGCTCCGGCACACTAGCAGGCACATGCACACCCATGCCACCCTGTTCTGGATGCTGGCTGTGAGATGCGTCCTCATCTAAGGGGCGGACCGTGGGGAAACTGGTGGCCACCATCGCCAGTCCATAAGATGGGACTATGCCCCCTAGTTCTAGAGTCTCCTCTACCTTGTCTTTTCCTGTTAATATCTTTGAAGACTTCGATCAGGTCATCCCTTAATTGTCTAAATTCTGGAGAAAACGGGCCTAATTTATGTAATCTCTCCTTGTAACTTCACCCTTGATGTCCAGGTATCAAATTCCTCCAAGGCCAAAATATCCTTCCTATGGTGTGGTGCCCAGATCTGCTCTCAATATTCCATGTCAGGTCTAACTAGGGTTTTGTAAAGCTGCAGCATAACTTTAACATGACCTACAAGACATAAACCAAGAGTATGGTTAATAGTCCAGTTTACCTATTCTCTCCACTAACTCTGTTCCGAATTCGAGTTGGGTTGCTGCACTGAGTAGGTGATGACGGAAGCTGCCCAAAGACTGTCCAAATCTTTTGCTACAGATTCACTGTCAGGTCCCACAGTAAATGATTGAGACTTGACTGCAGTTTTAACTAGTGGCCTGAGTGTGGAGAAGGCTTCCTGCCAGGTAAAGTCAGCACGGAAAAAGTAACTGGGCCCCAGAATAGGCCGCAAGAGGCAACTGTGTGAAAGGTTTCGGGTGCAGGGCCAGGAGGAGCAGGAGTGAGCGTCTGGGATCTCAACTAAGGAAAACTCAAACCTGATCCGACTTGCCCAACTCCCATAGTCTCATTTCAACCCCGCCTAGGAGAGCCGGCATAAAGTAGAGGGAAACTAGATAGCTGGAAAGCTGTGCAGTAATGCCAGCTAGGTGACAGGATTGGATTTGAATGCTGTCCGGCTTGGTAGGGGGTGGTCTTGTGTTCAGGGAAGTGGATGCCTACATGTACCTGTGGAGCATTCCAGTGAAAGGATATTAGAATTGTCCAGCATGGGCTTCTCTACCTGCTCTCAATGTCTTCACCTAGTGGGAAAACGTCACCCGTTAAAATTCCAGCTGGATCTCGTTGATTACACTTGCTTTTCAAGAAGGGGAGGAGGAAAGAATGGAAATACTGAAGCACGATGACTTCCAGTGGCGGCCATGAGCTGAGTGGTCGCACGAAAGGTGGCTCGCGTGTGAAATCCTCGAATATGACCGGTTAAACTCATCAAACGGGCACCAAAAATATCCAGCCTAACCCCCACAAACTGCAGCGACCAGAAATAGAAGAGAAGAATGGGAAATAGTGCAATGGCCCAGCGGACAAGCCAGTAAGGACGAGGGGAGGGAAACCTCAACCTCGGAGCCGGCAGCCACACGAGGCGGCACAGAACCGGGAAGGACCGGCTCCACAGAGCTCCCAGTGCCCACCCAGGCACCGATGGACAGACTCATGGACTCCCATCACCTCTGAGCTCCAAAGACAGGGAGGAGCTGAAGAGAGACAGCATCCCAGTCAGCAGCGGAGGCGCCAACGGCTCCCATGAGGGAGGCTATGGCTAAAATGGAGATGCGGCTTGAGGCCCAAGAGCCAACTGTGAGAGACCTGGAGAAGGCTGCCAGGGACCAAGGGGACCGGATCATGGCACTCGAAGCCTGATAAAGACCCACAAGGGCCTAAAAGAAAAAATAAGACTACCAGGAGAGCTGGTCTCGACGCCAAAACCTGAGAATCGTGGGGCTACCAGAAGGTATGGAGGAGAGGAACCCCACAGAATACGTTTCAGCGATGTGCGGGGAAACTGGTCGCCGAGGAGGGCTTTGCCAAGCCCTTGCAGGTGGACTGTACCTACAGGTCACTTCGGCAGCAGCCCAGAGCTGGCAAACCTCCACAGGCAATAATTGTAATGTTCCACAAGTATCAGAACAAAGAGCAGATCCTGAGGTGGGTGAAAGTGGGAAGGACATTCTATTCGCTTGTATCAACACATTGGGGCAGACCTGGGCAAGCAGTGGGCCGAGTTTAACAGTGCCAAATCCGCCCTATACAAAAGCAAGGTGCGGTTTGGCATGCTGTACCCGGCCAAGCTATGGGTCATATACAGGGGAAAGAGTATTTTGATGCCCCCGAGTAGGCTAACAAATTTGCCCAGAAGAATGGTCTGGGCAGGCAGTGATGGTGCATATGCGAGTTGTGAGAGCTGAGAGGGGCAGGAATAAATGTGGGCAGAGATACGGAGATGGCAAGGGAAGGGAGGGGGGGTGGGGAGAGGAAGAGTCAGACAGGACTTAAATAGGAGAACCTGACAGTGAGGGGAGGTGCTAAGCAAGCAAGTGCTGGTGCACGGGAGTACGCTGAAGGGAGGACGGGACTGGTCCAGTGTCATAGAGGTGAGCTGCGGGTGGTCGTCCGAGGATTTAGATGGGGAGCGTTAGCGACCCGGATCCAGCGTTCCAGTCCCGTGGGGGAGACTGGTGGCGTCCAGAGGTCCTGTTGAGAAGATGGCGGCGTCCATGCAGCACACTTTGTAGGGGCGGGGCAAGATGGCGGCATCCATGGAGCGCATGTTGTGGGGGCGGTGCAAGATGGCGGCATCCATGGAGCGCATGTTGTGGGGGCGGGGCAAGATGGTGGCACCCATGGTGTGCACGTTGTGGGGGTGGGGCAAGATGGTGGCGCCCACGGGCCTCACGTGGGCCCGAGAGCAGAAGATGGCGGCGCCCATTGTGCAATCGGCTGGGGGAAGGGGGCGATTGCGGGCGCGATAGCGGCGACTGAGCGGGCCTGGCACACAGCTGCAAAGTGGCCCTTCTTACCGCAGGATTTGCAAGTGGCGGCGCGGGCTGGGCAGCGTTGGCGGAGGTGCTTCTGCTGGCCGCAGAAGTAGCAGCGGGGACCCCCCAGAGTGTGTGGCGTGGCGGGCGGTGTAGGCGTATTGAGCAGGAGAGGCCCCAGCCGGGGGGTCGTTTGCGGGGTCCAGGAGGGTAGGAGGGGTGGGCCGCGCGGCAAGCGGGGTAGGATTGGATGTTGCGAGATGCGACCGTCATGGAGAGCGCTAAAGCGTTCGTCTCCACTAGGTCGAGCGTGGCCCCTTCCAGCAGTCGTTGTCGGATGGGGTCCGACGCAATCCCCGTCAGGAATGCGTCACGCATGAGGAGATTGGAATGTTCAGTGGCCGTAACGGCCTGACAGTCACAGTCCCGTACGAGTGGGATAAGAGCCCGCCAGAAGTCTTCGATCGACTCACCAGGTAGTTGTACACGAGTGGCGAGTACGTGCCTTGCGAAGAGTGTGTTTGTCTTCTGAACCTAGTTCTCTTTTAGGAGTGCCATCGCTTCCGTGTAACTCGGGGCATCCTGGATCAACAGGAACACGCTGGAGCTCAACCTGGAGTATAGAACTTGAATCTTGTGAGCTCCCGTTGGCGCGGGGGCCGCAGCGTTCATGTAGGCCTCAACAAGCTATCCAGTGATTAAAGTCCTATCTGGCGAGTGCGGATCCAGCTGCAGGCGATCTGGTTTGATCCTGATGTCCATAATGTAGAAATATCTGACTGTAATAAATTGATGCACGATCAATTGCACGAAATGCTCCGATTGGTACAACTGTGGCTTTATTACAATCAGATGTGTGGCCTCCTGCCGCAGCTGGCGAAATGGTTGATCAGGAAGAGGTCACACATATTTATACGGCTCCTTGTGGGCTACCGGCGAACCTGTAGTGCAGGTCCTACCTTACATCCCCTAATACAGGTGCACAGTGGTTCACCACACACCTGGACACTGATAGGGCCGGACTGGTTAGGAGGTGACCAATGCGGTGGTATCGGAGGTCAGGAGTCCACGGGCCGAGACCAGGTTAAAATGGGCGAGGATGGGCATGGAGATAGGGGGAGGACTCTGAAGTGAGGTGCTGCACTACCTCAACTCCACCTCTTCCTGTGCCTGGGTAAACCTGATACAGCTCAAGGTGGTGTACCTTACCACGATGTGTATGTGCAGGTTCTTCCCGGAGGTGGAGGACAAGTGCGAGCGGTGCACCGGGTTTCCGACCATCCACACCCACATGTTCTGGTCCTGTCTCAGACTCGGGAAATTCTGGATGCCCAAGGTGATGGGGGTTGAGATGGAGCTCTGCCCGTCTGTCAGAGCACCCAGAGCTCTGGCCAGGGAAAGGGGCTCTGGCCCTCGCGTCACATTGCACGGCGGAGAGTTCTGATAGTTGGGTGGGGGAGGCGTCTGTAACACCACTCCAGACCTCCAATGGCTCTCGGACCTGCCCGATTTCTTGGGGCTAGAAAGGTAAAATTTGAAATAAGGGGGTCTGAGGTGAGATTCCACGGCACATGGAACAAATTCACAAGCCTCTTCACAGACCTGTTTGCAACCAGCAGCCAACCGGGGAGAAAGCTAGGGAAGGTGTGGTGGGAGGGGAGGGAAAGAGGGAGGAGAGGAGAGGGGAGCTCGCAAGGAACTGGGGAGGAGGGCCACTCCCTGGAGGGATCACATGCTCCCCCCTCGTACAGGGAGAAACTGGGGTAATGAACAGACCCACCTTCCCTCAAAGCTCATGGGGGGAGATTCCTCCCCCCCCCCCCCCCCCCCCCACCTCACCAGTGGAACAGAGTTTACCGATGAACGAGGGGAAAGATCCCCAACAACAAAAGCTGGGGGAAATCCCTACCGCCAAGCAGCAGGAGCCCCGGCTGAACCCTGACAAACCACTGTGTAGATGTAAATATTAAGGAGATTTTCTCAGTAACTTCATTGCAATTTTAATGTAAGCCTTCTTGTGACAAAGAATATTATTATTATTTTTCCTGCCTTATTCCCATATTTCTTGATCTATTTAATATCTAGAAATCTATCGATTGCTTGTCTTGAACATGCTCAATGACTGAGCATCTACAGCCCCCTGAAGTAGAGAATCCCACAGAATCATCACCCCCTAAGTGAAGAAATTCCTCCTCGTCTATAAATGGCCCACCTGTTTATTCTGACACCGTGTCCCCTGGTTCTAGACGTCTCCTTATCTTCCTTGTCTTTCCCACCCCACCTGTCGGGGGATACATCATTCCTGCATCTACTAGGTTGAGCCCTGTAAGAATTTTGTATGCTTAAATGAGGTGGCCTCTCATTCTTCTAAACTCTAGAGACTACAGTCTCCTGTACAAGACGTGCTGGTGGGCAATTTGGACATTCCAAATTCTCCCTCCGTGTACCCGGAACAGGCGCCGGAATGTGGTGACTCGGGGCTTTTCACAGTAACTTCATTGTAGTGTTAATGTAAGCCTACTTTTGGCAATAAGGAATTCAGTACTAAAATATCCCGATACAGCAACGATTTATGTATCCTGGCCCGACAGCATCTGTGGAGAGAGAATGGACCTAACCTTTCAAGTTCTGGGCAAACTCTTGGAATGCATAATTTGAAATCCAATTCGTAAACTATTTGAAATGCATGGGATAATTGGGATAGCCGCACAAGATTTGTTAAGGGTATTTGGGAAATTATTACAAGGATACCAAATTCAGTAGATCACTGGACCCTACGGCCCTACAATCAGGAGTGTGCAGTTTCAATGTATTATCTGGCCGTATCATGATGTGAACTGGGGCCCACAACAATATGACAGCATAAGCGTTCTGAACATTCTGTGCAAGGGAGCACGTGCCTATTCTGGAAGATGAACTGATTCTTTTAGTGGAATTCAGGAGGCAGAGAAGAATAGCAGTATTTGTTGATAAAATGAGGCAAATGTGGAGCATAAACATCAGCCAAATGGTCTATTTCTGTGCTGTTAAATGTTTTGAGTGCTGAGATAAGGACAATAACATCAAGGAAAACTGTTATTTTTCATGTTAAATGTGGACGGTTTTGGCAAATTCTGATCTAATTTTTAAATTATCTTGCATCATCTAATTTCCTTTGTAAAGAAAAATGGAATTTTGAAGTTAATGCATAGTTTACAAAATGTGATTATCGTGTATTTACATATGTATAGTTTCCCAACCCCTTGTTTTAGGTGTTCCTTGGTGCCTTAGTCTATTTTGCCTTATTTGCTTGTGCCAGCCCAGGCAGGGCCCTAGGCCCTGTAATTGGCTCTGTTAGTCTGGTGTGAACATTTCCACCCTGGGGTGGTCGGGGGTCGGTTGGGACCCGTTCCCCGTACCCGGCCAGCCAGCCCCCATTTCGACCTGGGGTCCTTCGTCCCTGCTGCAGGGTCCTGTCTTTCGACCCCCCCCCCCCCCCCTCCCCCCCCCCTCCGCTGAGACTCTCTCTTCCCCGGTACTGCCCTCTTCCTGTTCTTGGGTGGCCCCTCTGTACCCTCGCCCCTCCCCTCGCTCTGTTGCTTTCAAACGGGTCCTGGAACAAGTTACTAAATGGCTTCCACATCTGGAAGACCTTCTCTGACCCTTGGCTGGCGAATTTAAAAAATAAATGAGTACCCAATTCATTTTTCCAATTAAGGGACAATTTAGTGTGGCCAATCCACCTACTCTGCACATCTTTGGGTTGTGGGGGCAAAACCCACGCAAACATGGGGAGAATGTGCAAACTCCACATGGACAGTGACCCAGAGCCGGGATCAAACCTGGGACCTCAGCGCCGTGAGGCCGCAGTGCTAACCACTGCGCCACGGTGCTGCCCTTTGGATGGTGAATTTGATTTTCTCCAGGTGGATAAATTCCCACAGGTCTGCAACCTTGGATGGTCCTGCTGATCGCCAGCCCGAGCAGGACTTTTCGGCAGGCGATTAGGGAAGCAAGGGCGTTGGCCCATTTCCCTATAAATAGTTCTGGCTGGTTTGATACCTCTTTTGTTTTAATATACATCCATCTCCCAATCTATTTGAAATGTTGACCAATTTGTTGTACCTGGTTGAGGATCATCAATGCTATAACACACATGTGTTCCTTTCCCATGATGCTGCAATATTCTGTGTTTTGGGTAAAACTGAAGTTTTTCTATATTCACTTATGGGACGTGGCCTTCACTGGCTTGGTCAGCATTTATCTCTGATTGCCTTTGAATGTCTTGCTACGCCATTTCGAATCAGCCACATGGGTGGGTTCTTTCACTTCTGTGATGAATGTAGGTATTCAGATATGATCCGATATATTGTATTTGGTGTAGTTGGGGTTAAAAGCCTGGGTTACGATGTGTATGACTGCTGCAGTCACGTTTTTAAAATCCTGGTTTGCAAGGCAGCTAGGCCTTTTGGAGCCAGATGTAAACTTTTGGGCTAATGGACTTTTATTTGGATTAATAGGGTTCCCTGTGGAGTAGTTAATTGGATATATTGTGTTCAGTTTAGTAAGATAATGTAGTTAATGGGAGGAGCCAGATGTTCAGAGTTCGTCTGTGGGTGGAAGGCAAGCTGAGAAGCAGTTTCTGAAGAAATACAGCCAGAGTTTCTGCATTATTGTGACAGGGTGTCGGATCTCTTTCTTTAAAGCAATCTCAAAAGATCTCTTAAAGTGAACCATTCGAGACGTCTCTGCAGCAAGTATTCCTGACTGCTTGGAATCTGAGATGGTTTTGTTGTTCAAGTGGAAAGAAAGACGGCAGTCAGGATTATCGTGTCACCTATCTATTAGCATTGTTTCGGGCAGCACGGTGGCCTAGTGGTTAGCACAACCGCCTCACGGCGCTGAGGTCCCAGGTTCGATCCCGGCTCTGGGTCACTGTCCGTGTGGAGTTTGCACATTCTCCCCGTGTCTGCGTGGGTTTCGCCCCCACAACCCAAAAATGTGCAGAGTAGGTGGATTGGCCACGCTAAATTGCCCCTTAATTGGAAAAAATAATTGGGTAATCTAAATTTAAAAAAAAAAAAGCATTGTTTCAGGGGCAATTGTAAGCTATTTTCTTGTGTGATGTTAAAGATATTTTAATACTGTTTTTTTTGACAAATGTTTTATTGAGGCATTTATGTATTTACACATCAAACACAATCACAAAACAAACCAACAGGGCTGCAAATAACCAAATCAACTAAATCCCTAACACCCCACCCCACTGCTGACATCTTAACTGTTCTCAAAGAAGTCGATGAACGGCTGCCATCTCCAGGCAAACCCCCCCACAAGCTCCCTCAAGGCAAACTTTACCTTTTCCAGCCTAAGAAACTCAGCCAGGTCACTCTCCCACACCCCTGGTTTTGGGGTCCCCGAGTCCCTCCATTCTAATATTATCCGTCTCCGGGCTACCAGGGAGGCAAAGGCCAAGACATCAGCCTTTCTCGCCCCCTGGGCTCCCGGGTCTTCTGACACTCCAAAGATCGCCATTTCTGGACTCGGTGCCACCTTCACCTTCAGGACCTCCGACATAACATCGGCAAACCCCTGCCAGAATCCCCCAAGCTTAGGACAAGCCCAAAACACATGGGCACGATTCTCAGACCCACCTGCACAATGCCCACACCTATCCTCCACCCCTTCAAAAAAGCTTGCTCATCCTGACCACCGTCATGTGCACCCTGCGAACCACCTTAGACTGGATAAGGCTGAGCTTGGCGCACAACGAGGATGCATTCACTCTCCTCTGAGCCTCCTCACGCAACCCAGTCTCCAACTCCCTACCGAACCATTCCTCAACTCCTTGTAAATTTCTGATTAATATTGTGTTATTAATAAAGTTTTCTTAATATACCATATCACTATTTCTTCATGCAATCATTCCTGGATCTTGGAATTTCTGTCCAGTATTCTAGCCACTGATGGGGTCTGGTCTGGAATCCATAATACTTCAGATGGACATAAACCGGCTGCTCTCCTAGGGTCTCTTCATCAAACTTGCCTGAAACACAATATCTGGTCATTGGAGCTTGTTTGGTGCTAATGATTGTTACTGTGTTACAATAGTGATTACACCTCAAAATATTTAATTTTCTGTGGGATGTTTTGATATTGTGCAAGCCATTGTTCAAATGCAAGCATTTCCATTTCCTTATTTTTCTTTTTCTTTGCTTCCTCTTTTTCTTTGGTATTTTCCTTTGGAAATATTTTTATTGAAAACTTTTTCGTTAGAACAAAATAGTATAACCATATAGTACAAAATAGTTAATTTTCAAAATTTGTTTCTGGGAGGTGGGCGTCGCTGTCTGGGCCTGCATTTATTGTCCATCCCTGTCGGTATTTAAGAGTCAACCACATTGCTGTGGGTCTGGAGTTGCATGTAGGCCAGACCAGGTAAGGATGAGAGATTTCCTCACCTAAAGGACATTAGTGAACCAGATGAGTTTTTATGACGATCAACAATGGTTTCGTGGTCAGCATGTGGCAGCAGGGTGGCACACTGGTTAGCACTGCAGCCTCACAGCCCCAGGGTCCCGGGTTGAATCCCAGCCTTGGGTGACTGTGAATTTTGCACTTTCTCTCAGTGTCTGTGTGGATTTCCTCCGGGTGCTCCGGTTTCCTCCCACAGTCCAAAGATGTGCAGGTTAGGTGGATTGGCCATGATAAATAGGGTGCTTTTTTCAAGGGCCGGTGCCGACCCGATGGGCCGAATGGCCTCCACTGTAAATTCTATTAATTTAAAAATAATCTTTATTAGCCTGTTAATTCCGATAATTGAATTCGCGTTTCATCATCGCCATGGTGGGTTTCAAACCCAGGTCCATAGATAATGACTGAGTCTCTGGATTACTAGTCCAATGATAATCCCATTAGGCCACTGCCTCCAAGTTCAAGTTATGATGCAAAAGAAAAAAAATCAACAATCAAGAACCCCTCCAATCCAATCCTAACTCCCCCACCCCCGTTCCCACGTTAAACTAAACAAACAAAAAAAAAACCTTTAACAGCTGACAGTGACTAACTGCTTGAAAAAGTAATAAATGGCTGCCATCTTGGGTAGAACCCCTCCATCAACCCCCTAATGGTGTACTTGACCTTCTCCAAATGTAGAAACTCCATGAGGTCTCCCAACCAGGCCAAGGCACTGGTGTAGGAGACCTCCATCCAAGCAGAACTCGCCGCCGGGCTATTAACGATGCAGAGGCGAGGACATCCGCCTTCACCCCCCTCTGCAGCGCCGGCGAGTCTGACACCAGTGGACAAGGCTCCAGTTAAACATTAAGAATCTCTGACATGGTGTTAGTGAACCAAAAGCTTAACTTGGGACACAATCTGAACATTAGTGTATGATTACATCTCCCAGTCAGGCATTGCCTTCTTCCAAACCCTTCCATCAGGCAGAGGTCTGAAGACCCACACATCCAGACATGGAACAGCTTCTTCCCCACAGCTACGTGACTCCTCAACGATTCCCCCTGAGACTGATCTGTTCCCTGTAAGAACACTATTCAGAATGCCCTATGCTGCCCTTGCTCATGTATTCGTTTAGTTTGGCCCCTTGTTCCGCACTGTAACCCGCACTGTAACCAAACACTGGCGATGACAAATGGTACAATGTTCTCTGTTGATTATTCTTTTGTCTACTATATACGTTCCCTCAGCCGCAGAAAAATACTTTTCACTGTACTTCGGTACATGTGACAAATCAATCAAAGCGATTTTATAATAATAATCGCTTATTGTCACAAATAGGCTTCAATGAAATTACTGAAAAGCCCCTAGTCGCCACATTCCGGCGCCTGTTCGGGAGGCCGGTGCGGGAATTGAACCCACGCTGCTGCCTTGTTCTGCATTACAAGCCAGCTATTTAGTCCATTGTGCGAAACCAGCCCCTTGGGCTGGTTTTTAGGAGGTGTATGATTAGGAAACCTTTGAAACACTCCTCACACCTGCCTCCGACCCCCGAAAAGAAACCACTTCTCCTCGCCTTGGTCTGATCAGCCCTGTGCACCACCTTGAACTGAATTAAACTAAGCTGAACACAGGAGGATGTGGAATTGACCCTACGAAGAGCCTCGCTCCACACTTCCGCATCCAGAGCAGGACTCCATTCGCCTGCCATTTTATCTCCACTCATCCCACAGAGCAGACTCTGCTGACATGATCTGACCATAAAAATACCAAAATATTCCCCCCCATCAGACCTGGCCAAAGGTGAAATCCTCTCAATTTGAGAAGACGGTGGAACCAGGGGAAAGGAAGGAATGGTCTTTCGCAAAAAAAAAATCACAAACCTAGAAGTAGCTAAACAAATTGGGAGGTGAAATTTTTCTGACGGCTCCTCAGCAAAACTTCCCCAAATGCTGTCTGAACTGCTTCCAGATTCCCAGGATGGACACCGTCACTGTATTCAAAGGAAATCCTGCAGGAGAGAACGGAAGCGAAGCAGTCACTAAAGCACCCAAACTAGAGTCCCTCCAAGAACTCCCCTCCGTTTGCTTCCAAATGGAACTCTAATCACTAAGCTACCCCAATACTGAAATGGCCGACAGATTCTTGGGGTCCGGCCCTTCAAATAAAAGAGGACAGTTAACTCTAGCAAAAATGGAGTTGGGGAGAAAAGTGGGAGATGCTGAAAAATAAATATATAAACTTCGGGAGCACATTAATTTTAATAGTCTGAACCTTGCCCGCCAATGACAGGAAGGTTATCCCATTCCTGGAAGTTATTCTTGACCCCGTTCACCAGACTAGTACAATTTAATTAATGAAGCGAGGCCCAGTTGTGGACCACCTGGATTCCCAGATAATGAAAGCTGGATCTGGTAACCTTCCCAGATAGGCTCCCCTCCCCGAGATGTTAACCGGAAAGTATTCACTCCTGTCCAAATTTAACATACCCAGAGAAGGAGTCTAAAGTAGCTTCATTATCTCCTCCATTGTGGAAACTGGGTCCATAATGTAATATAAAGAAGTAAATCATCTGCGTTCAAGGACACCCTGTGCTCCCTCCCTCCCCGACTTATCCCCTTCCACTTACTGGAGGATCTTAATTGTCATGTGAGGGTACCTTTTAAGAAATGGGTGTTTACAAATGGGTGTGTACATAAATATCTGTAGTGAGAGGGTGTTTACTACTGCAGTGATGTCAGAGTGGGTGGAGCTGGGCTGTCTGTCAGCTTTTTACTTTTGTTTTGGACTGTTTGCTGCAGGGTGTGTTTTAGTTTCGTTTTCAGTGTTGGAGCTGAAGCCAGACCAAGCAGGTGTACTGCTGTTCTCTCTGCCATCAAAAGGCTATCTCTGGTGAATTCCGAATTATTATAAATGTTTTCAGTAGTGACTTTAACCTGATGTGCTTCTGATAAAGGTTTTTTTAAAGTCGTATGGATGTTAAAAAGGAAAGCTTAAAGGTTTACTTAGTGTTGTAGTCTTTGGGGGTTGTATTTGAATTGATGGTTGCAAAGATGTTCACTGTATGTTTTAAAAAGGTTAACTTGAGTTCATAGAATAAACATTATTTTGCTTTTAAAAAATACTTTTCTATTTCTGCTGTACCATACCTGTAGAGTGGGCCGTGTGCTCCCCATACCACAATCTAGTAAAAGTTGTGGGTCAGGTGAACTCCATGATACACTTTGGGGTTCTCTAAACCCTGGCCCATAACATAAAGCTATGACCAGCAGTTCAACTGCTAAAGCAAATGGGAACGGAGATGATGGCCATCCCTGCCTTGTACTCCTGTTGAACGGAAAATACCCCAACCTCAATGCATTAGTATGGACACTAGCAGTGTTAGCCCTATACAGCAAACAAATCCCAAGAAATTAACTTTTGCCCAAACCCCAAGGATCTCACTCCACCCTACTGAACGCTCTTTCGGCATCCATGGACATGATCACCTCCGTTTGGGCACACGAGGGGAAAAGACAATATTTAACAGCTGACATGTATTGGCTGACGATTACCAGCCCTTAACGAAGCCTGTCTGGTTGTCCACGATCGCCTCTGGAAGGCAGAGCTCCAACTGCAGCGCAGCACCTTTGTGAGAAATTTAACGTTAGGACAGCACGGTAGCACAAGTGGATAGCGTTGTGGCTTCACAGCGCCAAGGTCCCAGGTTTGATTCCCGGCTTGGGTCACTGTCTGTGCGGAGTCTGCACGTTCTCCCCGTGTCTGCGTGGGTTTCCTCCGGGTGCTCCGGTTTCATCCCACCGCCCAAAGCTGTGCAGGTTAGGTGGATTAGCCATGCTAAATTGCGCCTTAGTGCAAGGGGGGCAGAATGGGGGGAGTTGTTTTATTCTTTGTTAGGTGGGGGGGGGGGAAATGTTGGAAAAGGGAGGTGGGTTCTGGGGTGGCTGTGAGCTGAGTGCGGGGGGGGGGGATGTTGGTTGGGGTAGGTGCTAGGAGGGTAAGGTTTGTTATCTGTTGCGGTTGGTGTTGCAGACTGCACTCTAAGCAGCTCCTTTTGGTGATCTGGAGCAACTCCCATGCAAACATCCTCCATGAGTTTCTGTGCTGGCTCCTTTTGCTCCTGTTGTTGCAGTTGTTTATGATCAGTAATTTTTTTTAAAAAGTATTTTTTATTCTCCTTTTTCACATTTTCTCCCAAATTTACACCCACCAACAATAAACATTAATCAGTAACAAATATGTCAATGCCCATATCAATAACAACGATCCCATCCTCCCACCAACCCCCAAACATCAGCCCGCATGTTAACATAAACAAATGACAAAAAGGAATTAGGGATCACCCATAGTTGTCATTAACACACACAGTCCCCGCCCCCAACTAATGTTCGATGTTATCCAGTTCCTGAAAGTGCATAATGAATAATGCCCATGAATTGTAGAACCCCTCCATCTTTCCAAACTTAACCTTCTCAAGAGTCAAGAATTCCAACAGGTCCCCCCCGCCACGCCAGGGCCACAGGGTGGAGAGGTTGCTCTCCAACCCATCAGGATCCGCCTTCGGGTGATCAACGAGGCGAAGGCTACAACATCTGCCTCCACACCCGCTTCCAACCCTGGCTGGTCTGACACCCCGAAATTGGCCTCCTGGAGGTCCGGGTCCGGTTTCACGTGCACCAATTTAGAAATTACCCCAAAAACCTCCTTCCAGTAATCCTCTAGCTTTGGACAGGACCAAAACATATGAACGTTGAAGTGTTGGGTATTCTGGATCTGTGGAGACTGCGTTTACCTTAGCAGTAACATAGGCTACTAACACTTGTAGAAGTAAAACTTTATTTTATTGAACTATGAGCTGTTAAACATACTTGCACTGTGGGTCGACACTATGTTAGATTGACTGAAGACCTATGCCTAACCTGACCAGCCTATATTGCTAGCACATGGTAGATGTTTGTGCTACTGACTGCGGGCTCTGTCTGTCTCAGAGGCTGCATCCCGATTGAGCAGGAAAACTAGTGCCCTCTGGCTTTATAGTGACCTTGCCTTAACTGGTGATTGGCTGCTGTGTTGTGTGTGTTGATTGGTCTTGCAGTGTGTCAGTCAGTGTGTGTCTCTGCGCCATCATATACTTCTGTGTATATTATGACAAACGTGATTAGCGGGGCCCCCCGCAACATTCACACACACGTTCCACTCCTTCAAAGAATCGGCTCATTCTCGCCCTCGTGAGGTGTGCTCTGTATACCACCTTCAGCTGTATCAGCCCCAACCTCGCGCACGGGGTGGAGGCGTTCACCCTCTGGAGCACCTCACACTAGAACCCCTCCTCCATATCCTCTCCCAACTCTTCCTCTCACTTCGCTTTGATCCCTTCCAATGGTGCCTTCTCCTCTTCCAAAATAGTTCCGTAAACTGCTGACACTACCCCCATCTCCAGTCCCCCTGTCGTCAACACCTCCTCCAGCAATGTGGAGGCCAGCTCCACCGGGAAGCTCTGTGTCTCCTTTCTGGCAAAATCTTGAACCTGCACGTATCTAAACATTTCCCCCTGTTCCACCCCATACTTCGCTTCCAGCTCCTTCAATCCTGCAAACCGACCCCTAACAAGCAAATCTTTTAGTGCCTTAATCCCCTTCTCCTCCCATTTCTGAAAATTTCCATCCCACTCCCTGGCTCAAATCTATGGTTGCCCCGAATCGGCATTTCCCTTGACCCTGCCCCCAACCCGAAGTGTTGGCGAACCTGCCTCCAAATTCTCAATGAAGCTATTATTACCGGACTCCCTGAGTATTCCCCCGGGGCCATCGGGAGCGTCGTTGTTGCGATCAGCAATCTTTTCATTCTTGTTGACTATTGATGGATGAAGGGAGTCAGCTGCTTTTTCCAAACTGAATGTTCTTTCCAATGAACTTGAGAATTTCCTTTATAGTCAGGCGTTTTGAGATGCGCATAAATGTCTTGTTCCTCTGTGGTTTGGAAATGACGACAAAGGGAGCATTCTATTAGTATTCCGGGCCTTCTCAAATGAATTTTTCAGTGTGCTTTTGTCCTTCATTTTTGTCTATGCATCTCCGTAAGCTCTTCATCCTTTTTACCTCGATCCTGAGCCACATTTGTTACAATATGCTGAGCCTTTGTCGTCTTGGTCCCAGCGCTGCCAGCCTGACCCTTGGTCACAGCTGCTTTTAGATATTTTTTTCTGTTCCATTTAGGCTTTTGGTTGGGCCTGCTTAAGCATCTGATATGAAATTTTATCCAGTTTTCCTTGTTTGTCTCCAGCCAAATTCTCCCCGTTGGGGCTGGATAGGTACCTTGGGGCAAGTCTGCAGACTTGCCTGTTCACTGCACATTTCCATCGATACAGCCCCTCAACGGTGGTTCTTCCCTGGTACAGGTTTTAAGGATTATGCTTGAGGGGTTTTAAGGCAATGCCATAGTATGTCTTGGTAAAGAATTTCTGGTACCAATGAAATAGCTGCGCCAGTGTCCATGTGCATTTCACTGGCTGTCTGTCCAGTGGAGTGAGCCAATAACGGTTCCTTGTGCCTGTAGTGGCCAGTATATTCAGCATCAGTTTATCTGACTGCGATTCTGATCCCTTTTTGCGCCTTTTTCATGTCGCGTGGATACCCACTACTTGATATTTCATTTAGAACAAGAATAAAGAAGAGTACAGCACAGGAACAGGCCCTTTGGCCCTCCTAAGCCTGTACTGATCATGATGTCCTAACTTTAAAAAAAACCTTCTACCCTCACTCTGTCCATACCCGTCTATTTCTTCCCTATTCATGTACCCATCCAGGTGCCTCTTAAATGTTGCTAATGTGCCTGCTTCCAGCACATCCTTTGGCACTATGTTCCAGGCACCCACCACTCCCTGTGGAAAAACTAACCCCGTACACCTCCCTTAAACTTTCCCCCTATCACCTTGAACTTGTGCCCCCTTGTAATTGATACTTCCACCCTTGGTAAATCCTCTGACTATCCATCCTGTCTATGCACCTCATTATTTAATAGACCTCTAGCAATTCTCCCCTCAGCCTCCATCTTTCCAGTGAAAACCATCCTAGTTTATTCAACCTCTCCTCATAGCCGTTTTGTTCGTGCTTTTTAGAATTCTTGGTTGAGACTTGATGTTTCTTTCTCCAACATGCATGTTCAATGTGCCCACTACAAAATCTCTCTCTCAATTTTGTTCACCTGGACAAGTATTTAAATCTTTTAGAATACGAGCACGCTCTGTGCTTTCGTCATATGATTCCATGGTGCCAAAAACCCCTGCCGTTTTACTTGGGGAAGGCTTGCAAATGCACAAATGTGCCACTGTTTTTAGCACTACCTCACTTTTCAGTACAAACAAAGAACAATACAGCACAGAAACAGGCCCTTCAGCCCTCCAAGCCTGTGCCGACCATGGTACCTGCCTAAACTAAAACCTGTTGTTGAAAACTCGCCACTATTCTTAGAATTCCCCGTATACCAAAAAGGGCCGACATTCTAAATGTTGAACAGGGATTCTCACTCCCCGACTCCGATGCAGGCTTCGGTGGGTGCTATTCAGGTCAAACTATATTTTCAAGTTATCCCTCGGTATAACCCATACCTTCACCGAAGTTTCATCTACTTACCACTTTGTAGCATCGATCCTGGGTCCCACATTGCTAAGTAAGTAAAGTAGATTTAGGAATAACCACTGTTTCAGGTTAAAACTTAAAAGTTATTTTATTATTATAATTTTTCTATTAAAAGCTGCAATCACTGTCTTTACAGAAAGGTAAAAAGATCTTGCTTCTGGATCCTTCTGGTTGGTTGAAGGGACCTTCAGGCCCACCTTGACAATCAGTCTTTAAAGTCTGGTCTTCTTTAGATGTATTCGTTGGCTAGCTCGGTTGCTATGTATTGTCGATCCCATGTACTGAGCTATGAGAACTGACTCTACTGGCTGTCTCTGAGCTGACTCTGCCTCCTCTTTAAATTCTAGTCTTACTTAGATGTATGAGCTATTTTAGCTCGGCTGCTATGTCTTGTCTTTCCCATGACCGAGCTGACTGTAAGCTGACTCTGCTTGCTTCTCTTGTTCCTTCTCTCCTTCTCTCTGAGTTCTGGTAGTTCCTGCTCTGGTCTCTGGGTTTATATTCTCTTTCTAACAGTTATTATGTTTTTATGACCTTATTGTAAAATAACTATTATTTCATTTTGATTGTAAAAAGTATCTTTGATCTAAACATTCTAATACAACTAAGTATTCATTTTGACATGACCTCACCTCTCAGGTCTCTGATTACATTGTTTCCTTTGTGATGTTCAAAGTTCCTTTGTGATATTCAAAAATGATTTGGTTTCAAGAGGTGTTACTTTTAATTCCTTACGTTTCTATAGTTTTATTTTCCAATTGTGTCCCCAGCTCATAATTATGACTTTGATTTTGGCTCTAAATTATGTTTCTCGTAGACTGATAGTCTCCAGTTTTCTTTAATTTACTTGATATCAGCAGAACTTCACACTTAGAATTGTCAGCAAATTCAACAGAACCTCACCCTTTCCTTTCCAGCTGTTTACTAAGATAGTTAATTTCAATGAAGGTGTGAAACATTGCTTTTAGCTGTATTCTAAAAATTCACCTGGTTATAACTTGAAAGACCTGCCTGTTTTAAACATTCGTCACCTAATTCAACCGAAACTCTCATCCATGCTTTTCCAGATGCTTACTAAGATAGTTACTTTCAAAGAAGGTGTGAGCCATTGTTTTTAGCTTCATACAAAAATTCTGTGTTTGTTTGGGAGAAGGAATCTGCATTTTGTAATCCTGCTCTTTGCAGCTGCTGTTAACCCTTTGTGGGATCTTTCCCTGTATCCTCTCATACTTCTCTCAGACCAGATATTGCCAGACTTCCATGTTTCAAATGACACATCTTTCCATATTATGAATTACAAACCGTATGCGCTTATGGAGTCCGTATCCTTCCATTCCCACCCAATTCATATATTTGTCGAGATGTCCCTTAAATGCTGCTATCGTACCTGCTCCCACCATCCTCCCCAGGCAGCGCATTCCATATATTTACCACCCTCTATGTTAGAAAAAAACTTGCCTCACACATTTGTTCAAAACTTTTCCCCACGCACTTTAAACCTATGTCCCCTAGTACCTGACTCTCCAATCCGAGGAAAGAGCATCTGACTATTCACTCTGTCCATGGCACTCAGTAGACCTCAAGGTCGCCTCACAACCTTCGTCGTTCCAGTGAGAACAGACCGAGTTTATTCTCTTTCCTTTCAATTAAGCTCAGCCTGCGTTTTGCAAGGGGTGTTGCGATGGCCAGGTGACCCCATGCCTATGTTGGGGATTGGGCCCAGGTGTGCCTTGCCCTAATGAAGTGCGAGGGAATCGATGACTCCGCTTATTGGTGAGTTGGAATGTTTTGCGTTCCCGAGGCCGTGGTGGGGGTCTAGCAATCTGGGCACAATTTCTCTTCCTGCACTGGCGAGTGGAGCTAGTTAGTGCAGCAACAGGACTAAGTGGCACCTTGGCGGGGCATCCCTCACCGAGGCCCAGAAATGAGGACGAGTCCCATTTATAGTGGAGTCATTCTCGGCGGTGCCAGCTCTGGGAAACACCCGGCTAAATGCAAGACTCTGTTAAATTTCTGTTAAATTGCGTTTGGTTCCTTCGGTGGTTGGTGCTATTATTTAGCACCCCTCTATTGTCAGCTTTGGTGTAGTGATGTTTTTATTTTAATCCTTTTTTGGATGGCTGTAGTGTGGATCAATAATTTATCTTACACCATCGGATTTCTGCAGTTCTATTTCGGGGGCGAAATTCTCCGACCCCCCCCCCCCCCCCCCCCCCCCCGGCGGGGTCGGAGAATCGCCCGGGGCTGCCAAAAATCCCACCCCGCCGTGGCAGAAATTCTCCGCCACCCGGGAATTGGCGGGGGCGGGAAACGCGCCGCACCGAGCGGTGAGCCCCCTGCGGCGATTCTCCGGCCCGCAATGGGCCGAAGTCCCGCCGCTGGGAGGCCTCTCCCGCTGTCAAAGTTTGAACCACCTCCGGTGGTGACAGGATCGGCGGCGCAAGCAGGCCCCCGGGGTCCTGGGGGGGGGGGGGGGGGAGCGCGGGGCGATCGGACTCCAGGGGGTGCCCCCACGGTGGCCAGGCCCGCGATCGGGGCCCACCAATCGGCGGGCGGGACAGTGCCGTGGGGGCACTCTTTCCCTTCCGCCGCCATCACGGCCTCCACCTTGGCGGACGCGGAAGAGAATCCCCCAGCCCGCTTGTGCCGATGGTGACTGCCGCTGACGTCACCACCGGCGCATGCGCAAACCGGCGAAGGCCTTTCGGCCAACCCCGGCAGCGGGCGTCAAAGGCCGCTGGTGCCGGTTTTGGCGCCAGTCGGCGTGGTGCCAATCGCTCCGGTGCGGGCCTAGCCCCTCAATCTGAGGGCTTGGCCCCTAAAGGTGCGGAGAAGTCCGCACCTTTGGGGAGGCCTGACGCCGGAGTGGTTGGCGCTACGCCGGGACCCCCCCCCCCCCTGCCGGGTAGGGGAGAATCCCGCCCTTGGTGTTTGCTGTCTGGATCTTACCATCTCATGCCAGGTTTCTTTTTAAAAATAAATTTAAACTACCCAATTCATTCCTTTCCAGTTAAGTGGCATTTTAGCGTGGCCAAACTACCTACCCTGCACATCTTTGTGGCTTGTGGGAGCAAATCCCATGCAGACTCTGGGAGAATATGCAAGCTCCTCATGGACAGTTATCTGGGGTCAGGATCGATCCCGGTCCTCGGTAGCATGAGGCAGCGGTGTTAACCCCTACGCCACCGTGCCGTCCCATCGCCAGTTTTCTTTGTGGTATGTTTAATGGATAGGCTTGCAGGCCACAAAGGAACAAATAAGTAAGAGCTTTATTAGGGAGCTATTTACACGCAGACTGCTAGAATAGACTGACTGTTAATCTGCCCCAAGCTACCGATGATATCATCAGTACCACATGATTGAATTCTGAAAGTGACCTTGTCCCAACGAGTAACAAACATGAGCATGTAGCAATGGAGATGGGATGGAGTGTACATGAGCATGTAGCAATGGAGATGGGATGGAGTGTACATGAGCATGTAACAATGGAGATGGGATGGAGTGTACATGAGCATGTAGCAATGGAGATGGGATGGAGTGTACATGAGCATGTAGCAATGGAGATGGGATGGAGTGTACATGAGCATGCAGCAATGGAGATGGGATGGAGTGTACATGAGCATGCAGCAATGGAGATGGGATGGAGTGTACATGAGCATGTAGCAATGGAGATGGGATGGAGTGTACATGAGCATGCAGCAATGGAGATGGGATGGAGTGTACATGAGCATGTAGCAATGGAGATGGGATGGAGTGTACATGAGCGTGTAATAATGGAGATGGGATGGAGTGTACATGAGCATGTAGCAATGGAGATGGGATGGAGTGTACATGAGCATGTAGCAATGGAGATGGGATGGAGTGTACATGAGCATGCAGCAATGGAGATGGGATGGAGTGTACATGAGCATGCAGCAATGGAGATGGGATGGAGTGTACATGAGCATGTAGCAATGGAGATGGGATGGAGTGTACATGAGCATGTAGCAATGGAGATGGGATGGAGTGTACATGAGCATGCAGCAATGGAGATGGGATGGAGTGTACATGAGCATGTAGCAATGGAGATGGGATGGAGTGTACATGAGCATGCAGCAATGGAGATGGGATGGAGTGTACATGAGCATGCAGCAATGGAGATGGGATGGAGTGTTGAGGTACACAAGAAGGGAAATGGCGTTGGTGAGATGATCGAGCCTTGCATGACCCCAGTTGGCAATCTGATTGGGACTGTGGCCGATCTATTAGTAAGGATCAGAGCTTGCATGTCATGAAGGGCAGTGACAAATTTCAGTGGGCAGCCAAATTTGAGGATACTCCACAATCCCTCCTGGTTGTGAAAGCAAAGGCGGCCACAAATAAGAGGTTTCTGCTGCCCTCTACATTTTTCTTTGATATCAGGTAAGACTCGATGTGCTCATTTATACCCATTTAATTTAAAAATTTCTTCAGAACGGGCCCACTTGGCTCACTCTGTCGGCACTGGCTTTCTGAAAGGGAAGTCCAACTGGGCCAAAAGTACAAAAAACCACGTTTTATTACATAAATACCTGACTGTCATCATCGTGGCTTTGTGATTTTTGAGAAGTGTGTTGCGAAAGGAAACCTCCTCCTCCAACTTCCCTAATGCTGGCCCATGATTCTAGCTAAATTTCTTGTGACCAACCATTAATGTTAATCAGCAATATTCACCAACTTTGTGTCTTTAAAATAATATAGAAATTTACAGTACAGAAGGGGGCCATTCGGCCCATCATGTCAGCATAGGCTGACAAGTAACCATCCAGCCTAATCTCACTCTTGATCTGCAGCCCTGGGTTGGTTATGATACTTAGTGGGTATCCAAGTACCGTAATATTGTGAGGGTTTCTACCTCTATCATAAGAACATAAGGACTAGGAGCAGGCAAAGGCAATTCTGTCCCTCGAGTCAGCTCCATCATTCAATGTGATCTTGACTGATCTCATTTTCACCTTCCTCGCTCCCATAACCCTTCATCCCTCCACTAATTAAAAACCTACCCTTCTCATCAAATTGGTTTAATGTTCCACTCTGGGATAGAGCAGTGCACAGATTCACAAGCCTTTGAGTGAAGTAATTCCTCCTTATTTCTGTTTTAAATCTGCCTCCCCGTAACCTAAAACTATGGCTCCTCGCTCCTAGAATGTACCGCCCTACCCAGCAGTAAGTTCAAGATTCCTACCATTCCTCTGAGTTGAGTTTTCCCCTTGAATCTCCTTTAAACCTCTTTCCCCGAAAGCTGGGGAGAATGAGAATGTACCTGCCCTTGACAGAGAGCAGTGTGAAAGCCGGAACTGAATTTTGGTTTGTTTTATTTTGGACCTGGCCCCCTCTAATTTAATTTAAGTCATGTGTTTTACTTCCTCATCGAGGCAGCAGTACTTCAATTTCTACGCTTTACTAAGGTTATTTTTAAAAGGTCCCTTTTCTCAGTAAACATAGTCTAATGGATATGTGCACCAAAAGTAATAACATGCGCTTTGTGTAGTAAATTACTTTTTATTCTATGCTCCTAACAGACCCCTTGTGACCTGGTTTTCCGATCCTTGCCTTAAATTTTTGTTTCCTTGCTCAATAATCAGAAAAACTGCCGCCCAATACGAGGGGTATGGTTGGGGTGAATTCTGGAAACATATTGCCTTTTACTGCTTAGTCGATAAACAGACTGTGTAACAGTTTCTTAAATATTACTATTTGCAATCTTTATGGGAAACATCTGAGGTATGACCACTATTTGGCTTGATAGTTTTACTCTGGTGATGTATAGAGGTGGTCCTCGGACGTGCAAAGCAACTGATTCCTGAAAACTACGTCATAAATTGGATGCGATTTGTTTCAATGGGAAGATGGTAAAAATGGGGATGGTCCGTGAACCAAAGTCTGATGCCCTATTTATTTATTGCCCATTTCTCCTTTCCGATTTGGTCTCAGGGGTTTATTGTTGATATTTTGCTTAATGATCTCTCACTTTAAACTGTTTTGGGGATTTTTAAAGGGTGATGAATCTTCTATGAAAGGTGTTCCTCCGTCCCCATATGTATTACTGCTTTGACCTGATACCTGTCCTGGGCTGTTGCCTGAGGCCTGACTGCCTTGGTTTTGGGAGTGTTGAGCGTTGCTTCAGCCCAGCTTATGGCCAGTGGGCTGCACGGAACCGGTCAGGTATGGCATCCTAGGATGATTGACTGGAAAACTGTTTTCACGTTGGTCCATGTTCCTCACCAGCCGTTCACACTTGCTGTTACCATCTTCGGTGCCGGTGATGGAGGCCTGGCCAAAGGGGGCTGGGTGGTCGCACACTGGGTTTCTGAACTTCCTCGGGATCCGACATGCCAACCCCAACTTGAATCGGACACACTGTTCTGGAGCAAAAGGCGTTGGACTGGAGGCACTGGAATCCCATGGTAATCAATGGGAACGCCATCGGCGGAGCAAGGCCGCATTTTTACTAACCAGTTGGAGAGAGCTTTCTCCATTTCTCCGGGCTTGTTTGGAGTCAGTGGCCCAATATTTAATAAACATAAAGAAGATGGGCACTGCAGAACATAGATGCGCACATATGAACTGTTTGATGAGACCATCAATTCACTAGACACGTGCTTTGAGATATGAACAGTGGTTTTAATCTACTTACTACAGAGCCAGCCTGTTACACGTTGAACTCTCGATGAACTGGTCGGCTGGCTCTGGGCATCGATATTTATACAGCAGTCCGGGGGGAGGAGCCGTGGGCGGAGCCAAGGGTGGAGCCCTGTACAAACTCATCTACGACGTTTAGAAAGTAAACGTTCTTGTTAGTTGAGGGGAGTGGCCCTTTGAAATCAATCGCGAGGCGTTCAAAGGGCCTAGAAGCCTTGTCCAGGTGGGCCCTGTCTGGTCTATAGAAGTGCGGTTTGCACTCCGCGCAGATCGGGCAGCTCTGGTGACAGCTTTTACCTTCTCAGTGGAGAAAGGCAGATTTCAGGCTTTGATGTAGTGGGCGAGCCGGGTGACCCCCGGGTGACAGAGGTCGTTGTGGATGATTTTCAGGCGGTCGTTCTGCGCGCTGGCGTACGTCCCGAGGGTTAGGGCATCTGGGGGCTCGTTAAGCTTCCCTGGTCGATACTTAATATCGTAGCTATAGATGGAGAGTTCGATCCTCCACCGCAGAATTTTATCGTTTTTAATTTTGCCCCTTTTGCGAGTTGTCAAACATGAAGGCAACCGATCTTTGGTCAGTGATGAGGGTGAACCTCCTACCTGCGAGGTAGTGTCTCCAGTGACGAATAGCCTCCACAATGGCTTATGCTTTTTCGACTGCCGAGTGTCGGAGTTCCGAAGCGGAGAGGGTACGGGAGAAGAATGCGACTGGTCTGCCTGCCTGATTTAAAGTGGCTGCAAGAGCTACCTCTGAGGCGTCGCTCTCAACCTGAATGGGGGTGGATTCATCCACTGCCCGTATGGCTGCTTTGGCGATATCCTCCTTGATGCAGTTGAAGGCCTGGCGTGTCTCAGCTGACAGGGGAAATAGTGTGGTCTTAAAGAGTTGGCGGGCTTTGTCCGCATATTGAGGGACCCACTGGGCGTAATACAAAAAGAATCCCAAGCACTGTTTGAGGGCCTTGGGACAATGAGGGAGAGGGAGTTCATACAGTCGGGGTCGGGACCCAGGACAGCCGAGGATGGCTAGTCTCGTCGTGCGGAAAACGCATTTCTCCTTGTTATAGGTGAGGTTTAGTTTCTGAGCCGTCTGGAGAAAATGGTAGAGGTTGGCATCGTGGTCCTGCTGGTCATAGCCGCAGATGGTAACGTTATCCAAGTACGGGAACATGGCCCGCAGCCCGTACTGGTCCACCATTCGGTCCATTGTTCGTTGGAACCCCGAAACCCCATTAGTGACGCCGAAGGGAACCCGGAGGAAATGGAAGAGGCGGCCTACCTGGCGGAAGCAGGCACAGCCGAAACAACGGAGGAGCAGAAACTGAGCCTACTGCACGCGAGGGTGAGCCACAGAATCTCTACTCAACTAAACTGTGCCGGTTCGTATACTGAAGCACTAGCGCTACTCGACAAAATGTATGTGAGGCCTGTTAATGAAGTCTATGCACGACACGTGTTCACTACTCGTCGCCAGTGGTAGTGTGGGTGTGGCCGTCGGGGCACGCTACGTAGGCATGCTGCGGGTTGGCATGGAGTAGCTGTACCCTCTCAACCAACGGGTCCGCCTTGTGGAGTCAAACTTGTCTACGGAGGAGAACGGGTCCTGGAGCTCCCAGCCACGTTGGGAGCGAAACCCTGGAGGTGGACTTCCTAGGGAAGGCAAAGAGACGTTCATGGGGTTTTTCTTTAGTCGCGGTGCACAGGAGCAACCGAATGGAGTGAAGGGTGTCGGGGAGGACCTCCTGCCAGCGGGTGAGAGTGGCGGTGTGGAGAAATTTGGCAAGGTTGGCGTCATGGTCCTGCTGATCGTGGCCGCAGATGGTGATTATTGTCCAGGTACGGGAAGGTGACCCGCAGTCCGTACCGGTCAACCATTTGGTCCATCTCCTGTTGGAAGACCGAGATCCCGTTGGTGATGCTAAAGGGAACCCTAAGAAAATGGTAATTGCGGCCATCTGCCTCGAAGGCAGTGTATGGGCGGTCCGCCTTGCGGATGGGGAGCTGGTGGTAGGCAGATTTCAGGTCGACTGTCGAGAAGACCCGGTACTGTGCAATCTGATTGACCATATCAGATATGCGTGGGAGGGGATGTGCTTCGAGCTGCGTGTACCAAATGATGGTTTGACTATAGTCAACGACCATCCTGTGTTTCTCCCCAGTTTTCACAACTACCACTTGGGCTCTCCAGGGGTTGTTGCTGGCCTCAATGCCCTCAAGAGGCAGTCGCTGGACTTCGGACCTGATGAAGGTCCTGTCCTGGGCGCTGTACCGTCTGCTCCTGGTGGCGATGGGTTTGCAATCCGGGGTTAGGTTTGCAAATAGGGAAGGTGGGTTGGCCTTTAGGGTAGCGAGGCCGCACACAGTAAGGGGTGGTAGGGGCCCGCCGAATTTCAGTGTTAGGCTCTGGAGGATGCACTGGAAGTCCAGGCCGAGTAGCAGGGCCGCATAGAGGTTGGGAAGGACGTAGAGGTGGAAGCTGCTGGACTCCATGCCCTGGACAGTGAGAGTGGCGATGCAGTACCCCCGGATCGCCACGGAGTGAGACCCGGAGGCCAGGGAGATTCTCTGGTTAGCGGGGTGTACGATGAGGGAGCAGTGCATTACCGTATCGGGGTGAATGAAGCTCTCGGTGCTACCGGAGTCCAGCAGGCAGGAGATCCCGTGCCCATTGACCTTCACTTTGGTTGAAGCAGTTGCAAGGTTGTGTGGATGGGACTGGTCAATCGAGACGTGGTTGGTCATTGGCGGTTGCAGGCGACGAGCGGCCGCGTGAGGTGCCCAGGGGGCATGGGTAAGATGGTGGCGCCCACTGGCCGCACGTGTCGTAGGGAAAACAAGATGGCGGCGACCGTTGGTCCTGAGGGGAGGAAGATGGCAGCGCCCACTGGCTGCACGTGGGAGGTGCCGGAACAATAGCGACGACTGAGCCGGCCTGGCACACTGCAGCGAAGTGACCCTTCTTGCCACAGGCCTTGCAGAGGGCGCTCCGGGCCAGGCAGCGCTGTCGGGGGTGTTTGGACTGCCCACAGAAGTAACATTTGGGTCCCCTGGGGTTGGTTGGTCGCCCGCAGCACAGGTGTGGGGTTGGCTGCGGGCGGTCGCTGATGGAGTCCAAGATGCACAGGAGGGTGTGGGCCGCGCGGTCGGGGGCGTAGGCCTGGATGTTGCGTGAAGCGACTAAGTGAGAGCACTAACTCTTTGGTTTCCACGAGGTCGAGCGTGGCCCCTTCTGGCTGATGTAATCGGACCCTATGCCCATGACAAATGCGTGTCTCATGCGCAGATTCGAGTGTTCCGTGGCCGAAACGGCCTGACAGTCAGAGTCTCTAACTAGGGGAACCAGGGCACGCCAGAAATCTTCCACTGACTCACCACCAAGTTGATGACGGGTGGAGAGGTGTCTGGCGTAGTGTGATAGGCCGCTGAGTGTTTTCCTTTATTCGCGCCAGGGTTTCTACGTAGGTCGGCGCATCCTGGATAAGTGGAAAGACATTGGAGCTCAGCCGCTTGTAAATGATCTGGATCATCTGTGCTTCTGGGATTGGGTCTGGTGCAGATCTGATGTACGCTTCAAAACAGGCTAGCCAATGTTCAAAGTCCTTTTTGGCGTTGTCTGCTTGCGGATGCAGCTGCAGGCAATCCGGCTTGATGCGGAGATCCATCTTCTGAAAACCTAGTGTAATAAATTGATGCACCATCAATTACACAAAGACGAGAGTTGGATGCAATCGAGGCTTTATTACACTAAGATGTGTGGCCTCCTACAGCAGCTGGCGAAATGGCTGCTGTATGGGGCACACACATATTTATACTCCGTCTACTGGGCGGAGCCAGCAGGTGGGGAACTACCCCCGCACCTGTAGTACAGGGCCTTACCATAGATTATCATAGAATTTACAGTGCAGAAGGAGGCCATTCGACCCATCGAGTCTGCACCGGCTTTTGGAATGAGCACCCCACTCAAGCGCACACCTCCACCCTATCCCCATAAACCCAGTAACCCCACCCAACACTATGGGCAATTTAGCTTGGCCAATCCACCTAACCTGCACATCTTTGGACTGTGGGAGGAAACTGGAGCACCCGGAGGAAACCCACGCACACATGGGGACGATGTGCAGACTCGGCACAGACAGTGACCCAAGCCGGAATCTAAGCTGGGACCCTGGAGCTGTGAAGCAATTGTGCTATCCACAATGCTACCGTACTGGCCACAAAGCACCTACATTGACGTCCTCTATAAACAATAGCCAATCAGTGGTGACTACCACACCCCTCTACCGTGGGGGAAAAGCCTTTGACTATCCGCTCTGTCGATGCCCCTCATAATTTTGTAGACCTCTATCGGGTCGCTCCTCAACCTCCGTCATTCCAGTGAGAACAAACCGAGTTTATTCAACTGCTCCTCATAGCTAATGCCCTCCATACCAGGCAACATCCTGGTAAATCTCTTCTGCACCCTCTCCAAAGCCTCCACATCCTTCTGGTAGAGTGGCGATCAGAATTGAACACTTTATTCCAAGTGTGGCCTAACGAAGGTTCTATACAGATGCAACATGACTTGCCAATTCTTTTACTCAATGCCCCGGCCAATGGAGGCAAGCATGCTGTATGCCTTCTTGACTACCTTCACCACCTGTGTTGCCCCTTTCAGTGACCTGTAGACCTGTACACCTAGATCTCCCTGACTTTCAATACTCTTGAGGGTTCTACCATTCACCTGTATATTCCCTACCTGCATTGGACCTTCCAAAATGCATTACCTCACATTTGTCTGGATTAAACTCCATCTGCCATCTCTCCGCCCAAGTCTCCAAACGATCTAAATCCTGCTGTATCCTCTGACCGTCCTCATCGCTATTCGCAATTCCACCAACCTTTGTGTTGTCTGCAAATTTACTTATCAGACCAGTTACATTTTCCTCCAAATCATTTCTATATACTACGAACAGCAAAGGTCACAGCCCTCCAATTTGAAAAGCACCCTTCCATTGCTACTCTCTGCCTTCTATGACCTAGCCAGTTCTGTATCCACCTTGCCAGCTCACCCCTGATCCCGTGTGACTGTGACCCAAGCCCAGAATCGAACCTGGGTCCCTGACGCTGTGAAGCAACAGTACTATGGTTTCATTAGCATGAAGCACGATCTCTCTCTTGGGTGCTATTTTCAAAGACTGTTTGTTATTCACAGTCACAATGGAACTCATCCTATCCATGAGAAGCATTTCCAGCAGGGCCCTTCTTGAACTGTACATGGCTCAACCTTTTTATTGGTAAACCTGCTGAATCATCTGTGTGCTTGTTTTTCCCCCTGCTGCGCATTGTGAAATGTAAATGGGACATATAAACTGTTGTTGAATGCTGACCTGAGTTTAAGTTGGTCACGTGAACAGCATCATTAAAGTTGTTATGATCCGGAAAGGGAATGTGAACATTTAAAAAATAAATCCAAATGCCTTCTTTTTAACCAGTTGAACTACACTACAAGATTTGCCACTTAAAAAAAAACCAAAAAACTTTATTGTAGTAAAGTATTAAATTAACAATATGATGATTTATAACTGCGTATGTTAGGCACTCTGGTTTACTCCTTACCTCCCCCAAGAATTCTCTTACAGATACATCAATTGTAAAGCTATTTAATTCTGGAGGACCACCCATTTGAATGTCGCAGTCCCCTGGAGAATTCTTCTTAGTTCAAGCTTTTCAGAGGTAAAACCTTTGTTTACCATCTTTTGTGGATGCCCTGCTCTGATCACTTTTTGGTTCTTCCAACATAATTCAGCTGATTGCTTTCTTTTAGAGTAAGACACTGTCTTATTAGGTGGCATTGTGGTTAGCACTGCTGCCTCTCAGCGCCACAGACCCAAGCTCGATTCCCACCATGCGTGACTGTCTGTGTGGTGTTTGCACATTCTCCCCGTGTCTGAGTGGGTTTCCCCTGGGAGCTCCGGTTTCCTTCTACTGCCCAAAGATGTGCAGGTTAGGTGGACTGGCCATGCTAAATTGCCCTTTGTGTCCAAAGATGTGCAGGTTAGATGGGGTTACCAGAAGAGGGCGGGGGTGTGGACTTAGGTAGGGTGCTCGTTCAGAGGGTCGGTGCAGACTCGATGGGCCAAATGGCCTTCTCTGCACTATAGTAATTCTATGGTTCACCTTGTGTTCCATGCAGTCAATTATGTCACTAGTTCTTTACTCTATTTAGTTGTAATTTACTCTGGCTTAGTTTTTTTTAAAATTTAGAGTATTGATGTACCATCAATTGGACTCGAGACACGATTAAGATCCTAAACTGTGGCTTTAATCAGCTAGTTGTTAGCCCGGTGGTCGACTACAGAGAAAGGCCGACCGCCGGGAACTCTGGGTACTTATACCCCGCCTCGGGGGCAGGGTCTACTTGCCTCTCGACCAACTGGTGAGCAGTCACATGACCAGCCTGAGCCAATTGGAAACCCATGCTCTGCACCAATGGCAGTGCTCACATTCATACCACCACATTCACCCCTTGTGGAGAAGGAAGGCGGGGGGGTCTGAGGAGTGGTGGTATGAGCAGCGAAAATCGAGAAAGGTGGGCTGCCCACTGGCTCGTGGCAAAAAAAACAATACTACTACTACTTAAGGTGCAACAGAATAACAACAAAATCCAAAATGTCCCATGGTCGCATCAGATGGACACGATCAGTCTGTCGGGTGCCCATGGTGTTCTAGAGGACCGTCGCAGTGGAGCCGGTGACGTCGGGCTGATGGTTGTCCTTGCCTCCGGGAGCGTCGGTCGTAGATGTGTCTCCGTACCCCGGGCCGGTGGTGGAGACGCTGTAATCGGGGGAGAGGGGGCATGTGCGCTGGGTCGTGGGGAAACCACCTGAGATTCGGTGGGGGCGGGAATCGCGCCACGACGATCGGCGGGCCCCCCCGCGGCTATTCTCCGGCCCGTGATGGGCCCAAGTCCCGCCGCTGACTAGCCTCTCCCGCCAGCGTGGATTAAACCGCCTCTCTTACCGGCGGGATTGGCGGCATGGGCAGGCGGCGGGGTCCTGGGGGGGGGGGGGGGGGGGAGGGGAGGTGTTGCAGTCTACTTGCCTCTCGACCAATTGATGAGCAGTCACATGACTAGTCCCAGCCAATCGGATGAGAGGCACATGACCAGCCAGAGCCAATGGGAAACCCATGCTCTGCACCAATGGCAGGGCTCACATTCATACCACGACAAGTATCCAATTATTTTTTTTCCAATTAAGAGGCAATTTAGTGTGGCCGATCCACCTACCCTGCACGTCTTTGGGTTGTGGGGGTGAAACCCACGCAGACACAGGGAGAATGTGTAAACTCTACACAGACCCGGGGCCGGGATTGAACCCGGGTCCTCAGCGCCCGCTCTGGGCTGCCCTCAAAATGGCCTTTAGTTTAATTACCCCTCATTTCATGGGGTTTATGACCTTTTGGGGTTTACTGAATACTTTAAAACAAATTTAGCACTACCTCCCAAAAGAACAACAACACTCTACACTGCCATTGCTCTTGCAAGCATTACAGACATCATGGCCGGGATTCACCCCTACCCGGGGGGGTGGGGGGTCCTGGCGTGTTGGAGTGGTGTGAAACCATTCCGGCGTCGGGTCGCCCCAAAGGTGCGGAAGTCTCTGTATCTTTTAGGGGCCAAGCCCTCACATTGAGGGGCTAGGCCCGTGCCGGAGTGGTTCCTGCTCCGCTGGCTGGCGTGGACAGCCTTTGGCGCCACGCCAGCCGGGGCCGAAAGGACTTCGGCCGGCATAAGTCCACGCATGTGCCGGAGAGTCAGCGGCTGCTGACGTCATACTGGCGCATGCGCAGGGCAGGGGGTCTCTTCCGCCTCTGCCATGGTGAAGACCATGGCGAAGGCGGAAGAAAAAGAATGCCCCCACGGCACAGACCTGTCTGCCGATCGGTGGGCCCCGATCGCGGGCCAGGCCACCGTGGGGGCACACCCCCGGGGTCTAGCTATCACCTCTTTTCAGGTATCATGGCTCAATCTTTAAGTGTAATAGGCTCCAAGCTTTCTTTCATTGCAGTAACCCCACGTTTTGTGTAGTCAAAACTTTAATTCCTAAAACACTTGATCATATTCTAAAATGCATGAACCTAATATTCGCAGCAAAGGGTAAACTGTCATCCCAAAACTGATTCTCACTTGCACAGTTTAGGTGTATGAAAGTTTAAAAAATAAAGTCAAGTGATGGTGTTGAGACGGTGTTGGCTGTGAGTGGCGTGGGGAGTGAAGTGACGGTGTTGGCTGTGAGTGGCGTGGGGAGTGAAGTGACTGTGTTGGCTGTGAGTGGCGTGGGGAGTGAAGTGACGGTGTTGGCTGAGTGGAGTGGGGAGTGAAGTGACGGTGTTGGCTGTGAGTGGCGTGGGGAGTGAAGTGACGGTGTTGGCTGTGAGTGGCGTGGGGAGTGAAGTGACGGTGTTGGCTGTGAGTGGCGTGGGGGTTGAAGTGAAGTGACGGTGTTGGCTGTGAGTGGAGTGGGGGGTGAAGTGACGGTGTTGGCTATGAGTGGAGTGGGGAGTGAAGTGACGGTGTTGGCTGAGAGTGGAGTGGGGAGTGAAGTGACAGTGTTGGCTGAGTGAAGTGGGGAGTGAAGTGACGGTGTTGGCTGTGAGTGGAGTGGGGAGTGAAGTGAAGTGACGGTGTTGGCTGAGTGGAGTGGGGAGTGAAGTGACGGTGGTGGCTGTGAGTGGAGTGGGGAGTGACGGTGTTGGCTGTGAGTGGAGTGGGGAGTGAAGTGAAGTGACGGTGTTGGCTATGAGTGGAGTGGGGAGTGAAGTGACGGTGTTGGCTGTGAGTGTCGTGGGGAGTGAAGTGACGGTGTTGGCTGTGAGTGGCGTGGGAAGTGAAGTAACGGTGTTGGCTGTGAGTGGAGTGGGGGGTGAAGTGACGGTGTTGGCTATGAGTGGAGTGGGGAGTGAAGTGACGGTGTTGGCTATGAGTGGAGTGGGGAGTGAAGTGACGGTGTTGGCTGAGAGTGGAGTGGGGGGTGAAGTGACGGTGTTGGCTTTGAGTGGAGTGGGGAGTGAAGTGACGGTGTTGGCTATGAGTGGAGTGGGGAGTGAAGTGACGGTGTTGGCTGTGAGTGGAGTGGGGAGTGAAGTGACGGTGTTGGCTGTGAGTGGAGTGGGGAGTGAAGTGACGGTGTTGGCTGTGAGTGGAGTGGGGAGTGAAGTGAAGTGACGGTGTTGGCTGTGAGTGGCAGGAGGCCAAGTTAGTGACTTATTAATGTTTCTCCTTCTATGCTGGGTAACTTTCTAACCTGGCTAATAGGATAGAGCACAGAACAGGCCCTTCGGCTCTCGATGTTGTGCCGAGCATTGTCTGAAACCAAGATCAAGCTATCCCACTCCCTGTCATTGTGGTGTGCTCCATGTGCCTATCCAATAACCGCTTGAAAGTTCATAAAGTTGCGACTCCACTATCACAGCAGGCAGTCCATTCCACACCCTAACCACTCTCTGAGTAAAGAACCTACCTCGGACATCCCTCCTATATCTCCCACCCTGACCCTCATAGTTATGCCCCCTTGTAACAGCTACATCCGCCCGAGGAAATAGTCTCTGATCGTCCACTCTATCTATCCCCCTCATCATCTTATAAACCTCTATTAAGTCGCCTCTCATCCTCCTCCGCTCCAAAGAGAAAAGCCCTAGCTCGCTCAACCTTTTCTCTCAAGACCTATCCTGAAAACCAGGCAGCATCCAGGTAAATCTCCTTTGCACCCTTTCCAATGCTTCCACATCCTTCCTACAGTGAGGTGACCAGAACTGCACACACTACTCCAAATGTGGTCTCACCAGGTACAGTTGCAGCATAACCCTGCGGCTCTTAAACTTAAGCCCCCTGTTAATAAACGCTAACACACTATAAGTCTTCTTCACGGCTTTATCCACTTGAGTGGCAATCTTCAGAGATCTGTGGACATGAACCCCAAGATCTCTGTTCCTCCACATTCCTCAGAACCCTGCCGTTGACCCTGTAATCCGCATTCAAATTTTTTTTCTACCAAAATGAATCACCTCACACTTATTAGGGTCAAACTCCATCTGCCATTTTTCGGCCCAGCTCTGCATCCTATCAATGTCTCTTTGCAGTCTACAACAGCCCTCCACTTCATCCACTACTCCAACAATCTTGGTGTCATCAGCAAATTTACTGACCCACCCTTCCGTCCCCTCCTCCAAGTCATTGATAAAAATCACAAATAGCAGAGGACCCAGCACTGATCCCTGTGGTACACCGCTGGTAACTGGTCTCCAGTCTGAAAATGTTCCATCCACCATCACCCTCTGTCTTCTATGTGATAGCCAGATAGCCAGGAAATATGTGCTCCTATTGTGGAAAGACTTTCAGCCTCTAGTTGATGCAACAAACGACATAAACTGGAAATTCAATTGATGTAGGTTACCACACCTTGGCATTACAGGTAAGGATTCCAATGTTCTGTATCACCTGAACAGAACTTTTTTTTATTTGGCTTTCTAAATCCTAATACTGATTATTTTCCCAAGTAGAGAAATGCCCTTGCTACCTTCTATCCTAGATGTTGGTTAAACAACCTGCTCAGAAGGCATCATGGTGGCGCAGTGGTTAGCACTGCTGTCTCACCACTCTGCGGTCCTAGGTTCGATCCCGGCCCTGGGTCACTGTCCATGTGGAGATTGCACATTTCTCCCTGTGTTTGTGTGGGTTTCGCCCCCCACATCACGAGATGTGCAGGGTAGGTGGATTGGCCCTTAATTCCCCTTAATTGGAAAAAATGGATTGGGTACTCTAAATTTATTTTAAAAACGCAACAAAAAGAACCAACCTGCTCAGTACCTTGCTCGGGCCACAACTCATTGCATTGGGCATATCATGCAATACAGAACCTCAAAGAGGGCCAAGGAAGTACAATTAAACAGTTTAATTGCCAGTTGACACCAGTGTTGGCCAGTGATCTGTGTGGACTGCTTGGGGCAAGAAAGAACCGTGTCTGTGACATAATACGGTGATGTCACTAATTTAGTTGGTCTTAACCCGAGGCTGTAAATGAAGTTTGCAAGGGTGTTGGTGCCACATCATTGGCAAAATTGAAACCCATGGGAGCAAAAGGGTAATGGCAGCAGAAATAGGAAATTGAGCACAAGGCAGAGAGGAGTGGGAAAGTTTTTTTTTTTAGTAGAGATCATTGATACCTCCCATATAGGGGTCTGTACTGGATTACTGCCCTGTTTTCAATATGCCTCCGATATACAAAGCCCCTAAAGTGTTGAGATGACGTGAGACTGAGATATGTAGTAAATGATGAAGAGGAGAGCAAGTCTTTAGGACAATATAAACTGATAAATGGGCAGGTTGTGGTAGTCACCACTGATTGTATAATAGTTGTAATGATGATTAGTAGATGTAATACGGTAAGGCTCCTGTACTACAGGGACAGGGATAAATCCCTGCCTGCTGGCTCTGCCCAGTAGGCAGAGTATAAATGTGTGTGCACACCGAGCTGCTTCCATTCTGGTAGCAGCTGCAGGAGGCAACACATCTCTGCTTAATAAAACCTTGATTATTCTCTACTCTTGTCCCGTAGTAATTGATTAAGCAGAGATATTACAGCGATGGAACTTCGTATCAAGCCTGATCACCTACAGCTGCACCCTCAAGCAGCCAACGCCACGTCGGCCTTCGACCACTGGCTAGCTTGTTTCGAAAGCTACGTCCGATCCACGACCGATCAACCCTCGGACACACAGAAGCACCAGATCTTTTACTCACTGGTGAGCTCCGATATTTTTCCCCTTATCCGGGATGCACCTACTTGCCCTGAAGCAATAGAGCTTCTCAAAGGACATTATATTCAGCCGATCAATAAATTCTACGGCAGGCATCTCCTGTCCACGAGAGAGCAACTCCCTGGTGAGTCATTTGACGATTTCTGGCGTGCCCTGCACATCCTGGCGAGGAGCTGTGACTGCCAGGCAGTTTCGGCAGTCGAACATACGGAACTTTTAATCGGGGAAGCTTTTGTCACGGGCATGGGGTCGGTGTACATCCGCCAGCGCCTATTAGAAGGGGGTGTGCTTGACCTTCCGGCAACCAGGCAGATCGCAAATTTTCTAACAGTAGCCTCCCATAACGTACAGTCGTACGCCCCCAACCGCACGGCACCCTCATGGACATCGTGGGCCCCATCAGCTACCGCCCCCAGCCCACCCCAAGCCTGCGCCGCGTGGCAGCCAGCCAACCCCGGGGGGCCCAAATACTTTAGCGGGCAGACCAAACACTCCTGGCATCGCTGCCCAGCGCAAAGTGTAAACTGCAAGGCCTGCGGGAAGAAAGGACATTTTGTTGCTGTGTGCCAGGCCCGGTCGATCGCTGCAGTTTCTTGGCCCATCGTGCCTGCACCCCCCCATGTGCGACCCGTGGGCGCTGCCATTTTTGTCCCAGCAGACCACATGCGGTGCGTGGGAGCCACCATCTTTAATGCCGCCCGCCATGTGCGCCTCGTGGGCGCCGCCATCTTTAGCGCCATTTTGGACGGCGCCTCAGGACCCCTGCTCATCGGGAACTTCGTCCATCGCCTGCCACCACCGCCGACCAGCCCGGGGCCTACCAGCACCAGCCGCAGTTCGCCTGCATCACACTCGACCAGTCCCGGCCTCACAACCTCGCAACCGTGACGACAACGGTGAAAGTCGATGGGCACAAGACTCCCTGCCTTCTTGACTCCGGGAGCACAGAAAGCTTCATCCGCCCCACTATGGTAAGGCGCTGCTCCCTCGCGGTACACTCCATTACCCAGAGAATCTCCCTGGCCTCCGGATCCCATTCCATGGAAATCCAGGGGTACAGTATCACGACCCTCACCGTCCAGGGCATAGAGACCCGCAACCTCCGACTCCACGTCCTCCCTAACCTCTGCGCTGCCCTGTTACTCGGCCTGGATTTCCAGTGCAACCTCCAAAGCCTAACTCTAAAATTAGGCGGACCCCTGCCACCCCTCACCATTTGCGGCCTCACGACCCTCAAGGTCGACCCACCTTCCCTGTTTGCAAACCTCACCCCGGATTGCAAATCCATCGCCACCAGGAGCAGACAGTACAGTGCCCAGGACAGGACCTTCATCAGGTCGGAAGTCCAGCGACTATTGCGGGAAGGTGAAGTCCAGCGACTATTGCGGGAAGGTATCATCGAGACCAGCAACAGCCCCTGGAGAGCCAAGTGGTGGTAGTAGTAAAGACTGGGGAGAAACACAGGATGGTCATTGACTACAGTCAGACCATCATTTGATGCGTGCAGCAGGACGCGTACCCCCTCCCACGCATATCTGATATGGTCAATCAGATTGCACAGTACTGGGTCTTTTCCACAGTGGACCTGAAATCTGCCTACCACCAGCTCCCCATCCGCAAGGCCGACCGCCAATACATTGCGTTCGAAGCAAATGGCCACCTTGGAGTTCCTTTCGGCGTCACTAACGGCGTCTTGGGCTTCCAACGTGAGATGGACCGAATGGTTGACCGGTACGGACTGCAGGCCACCTTCCTGTACCTAGATAACGTCCCCATCTACGGCCACGATCAGCAAGACCACGACACTAATCTTCTCAAATTTCTCCACACCGCCAAACTCCTGAGCCTCACGTATAATAAGGAGAAGTCTGTGTTCCGCACCAACCGCTTAGCCATCCTTGGCTATGTTGTGGAAAACGGAGTTCGAGGGCCCGACCCCGACCGCATGCGCCCCCTCATGGAACTCCCACTGCCCCAAGGCTCCGAAACGATGCCTGGGGTTTTTTTCCTATTATGCCCAGTGGGTCCCTAACTATGCGGACAAGGCCCGCCCACTCATCCACTCCACAATTTTCCCCCTGGTGGCTGAGGCTCACCAAGCCTTGAACCGCATCAAGGCAGACATCGCCAAGGCCACGATGCACGCGGTCGACGAGTCCCTCACCTTTCAGGTCGAGAGCGATGCATCAGACATCGCTCTGGCCGCCACCCTCAACCAGGCAGGCAGGCCTGTGGCATTCTTTTCCCGCACCCTCCATGCCTCCGAAATGCGGCACTCCTCTGTCGAAAAGGAGGCCCGAGCCATCGTGGCAGCTGTGCGCATTACCTGGCCGGCAGGAGATTCACACTCCTCGCTGACCAACGGTCAGCTACCTTCATGTTTTAACAATGCACAACGGGGCAAGATTAACAATGATTAAAATCTTAAGGTGGCGGATCGAGCTCTCCACCTACAATTACGAGATTTTGTATCGCCCCGGGAAGCTCAATGAGCCCCCCGATGCCCTATCCCGAGGTACATGTGCCAGCGCACAAGTGGACCGACTCAGGGCGCTACGCGATGGTCTCTGTCACCCGGGGGTCACCTGGTTTTTTTCACTTCATAAAGGCCCGCAACCTGCCCTACTCCATTGCAGAGGTCAGGGCTATCACCAGAGACTGCCAGGTCTGTGCAGAGTGCAAACCACATTTCTACCGGCCAGATAGGGGACACCTGGTGAAGGCCTCCCGCCCCTTTGAACGCATCTGCGTGGACTTCAAAGGACCCCTCCCCTCCACCGACCGAAACACGTACTTCCTGAACTTGGTCGATGAATACTCCCGATTCACCTTCGCCACCCCATGCCCCGATATGACGTCTGCCATGGTCATTAAAGCATCTTCGCCCTGTTTGGTTTCCCTGCTTGCGTCCACAGCGACTGGGGATCCTCATTTATGAGCGATGAGCTGGGTCAGTTCCTGCTCAGCAAGGGCATTGCCTCGTGCAGGATGACCAGCTACAACCCTGGGGAAACGGGCAGGTGGAGAGGGAGAACGGGATGGTCTGGAAGGCCATCCTGCTGGCCCTGTGGTCTAAAAATCTCCTGGTCTCCAGCTGGCAGGAGGTCCTTTCCGACGCATTTCACTCCATCCGGTCACTACTCTGCACTGCAGCTAATGAAACACCCCAATGAACGTCTCCTTGCCTTCCCCAGGAAGTCGACCTCCGGGGTTTCGCTCCCAACGTGGCCGGCAGCTCCTGGACCCGTTGTCCTCTGCAAGCACGTGCGGACTCACAAGGTGGACCTGTTGGTCAAAAGGGTACAACTACTGCATGCGAACCCGCAGTACGCCTACGTGGCCTACCCTGACACGTGCCAGGACACAGTCTCCTTCCCCCACTCCGGCGCCACTCTCTCCCCCCCCCCCCCCCCCCCCCCCCCCCCCCCCCCCAGCGCACCTCACCACTGCCCCAGGACAATCCGACCTCCCACTGGTTCCACCCGGGATGAAGATGAGGACAACACGCTCCCGGAGTCACAAGCGACCAAGTCGGCACCCGAACGGCTGAAACTGTAAATTCTTCAACCAAACTGTATATTTTTTCAACCGAACTAATTTTCCACTACCCTCGCTGGATTCTTTATTATTTTAACAGGGGGTGAATGTGGTAGTCACCACTGATTGTATAATAGTTGTAATGATGATTTGTAGATGTAATACGGTAAGGCTCCTGTACTACAGGTACAGGGGTAAATCCCTGCCTGCTGGCTCCGCCCAGTAGGTGGAATATAAATGTGTGTGCACACCCGAGCTGCTTCCATTCTGGTAGCAGCTGCAGGAGGCCACACATCTCTGCTTAATAAAGCCTCTATTATTCTCTACTCTCGTCTCGTAGTAATTGATGGTGCATCACAGGTGAAATATATTGTTAAGTGTGAATGTGCATTTTGGCGGGGAGGACTGAAGAGGTGACATAAGTTTAACTGGTACAAGTGTGTGTAGACACAAAGAACTGGGGGTGTATATCAACAAACCTTTCAAGGTGACAGGACAAGTCGAGAGCCTTGGCTTTGTGAACAGGAACTTGGGAATAAAACCTAGAAAGCTGTGGTAAATTTTATGAAGCACTGGATAAGGTTCAGCTGGAATATTTATTCTGTTTGATTCTAGCACTACACTTTAGAAAACATGCTGAGTCTTTTAGCGAGGACCCTGAGGAGATTTACTAGAATTGTACCAGGGATGGGGGACTTCCAAGTTCCGTAGAGAGACTGGGCAAACTGCGGTTGATTTGGTTAAGAGTAGAGAAGGTTATGGAAGAGATTGAATAGAGGCTTGAGAAGGGTTTTTGATGAGCAAAAATGAATTCCAGTGGCAGAAGGAAGATGTGAACTTTTTAAAATCTGGTTATCACCTGGAGTTGTGGAAGCAGATTTTTTTTTTTTTTTTTTAATAATTTTTATTGAAGAAATTTTTCAAAATACAAACATTTTAACCCCCCCTACATTTACATTTAAATTATAACAAAACAAAGTCAAAAACCCCCCTACTTAACAAGAAAAAGAAAAAAGTCCCCCCCCCCCCTACTCGCGCGTCCCCCCCCCCCCCCCCCCCCCCCCCCACCGGCGAACCGACAGTCAGACCAACTTATCATTTCTAGCAGCGTCCTCGGGCAGGCCTTGCCCGTGCCACCACCGCTACCGTACTTCCTTCGTCTTTGTCCCCCTCTCCCCCCCCCCCCCCCCCCTCCTCCCCCCTCCCTCCCGCCCTCCCCTCCCCTCCCGGGTTGCTGCTGTCACGGCCTCAGTTTCTATCTCTGATCCAAGAGGTCTAGGAAGGGTTGCCATCGCCTGAAAAACCCCTGCACCGACCCTCTCGGCGAATTTGATCCTTTCCAATTGGATGAAGTTTGCCATGTCGTTTAACCAGGTGTTAACACTCGGAGGCCTTTCGTCCCTCCACTGAATCAGGATCTTCCTCCGAGCCACCAAGGACGCAAAGGCTAATATTCCAGCCTCCCTCGCCTCCTGTACCCCCGGTTCCACCCCAACCCCGAAGATCGCAAGTCCCCATCCTGGCTTGACCCTGGACCCCACCACTCTCGACACCGTCCCTGCCACCCCCTTCCAGAACTCCTCCAGTGCCGGACATGCCCAAAACATATGTGCATGATTCGCAGGGCTTCCCGAACATCTAATACACCTGTCTTCACCCCCGAAAAACCGACTCATCCTTGTCCCCGTCATGTGGGCTCTATGCAGTACCTTAAATTGAATGAGACTTAGTCTCGCACATGACGACGACGAGTTGACCCTCTCCAGGGCGTCTGCCCATGTCCCGTCCTCTATCTGTTCCCCCAGCTCTAACTTCCACTTATCTTTCAGCTCCTCTACTGGTACCTCCTCCACCTCCTGCATAATCTTATAGATGTCCGAGATCTTCCCCTCCCCGACCCAGACCCCTGATAGCACCCTATCACTCACCCCCCTGTCGGGGAGCGCGGGGAACCCCGCTACCTGTCGTCTGGCAAATGCCTTCACTTGGAGGTACCTGAACGTGTTCCCCGGGGGGAGCCCAAATTTCTCCTCCAGCTCTCCCAGGCTCGCAAACCTCCCCTCTATAAACAAGTCCCTCAGTTGTCTAATACCCGCCCTCTGCCAGCTCTGGAATCCCCCTCCTGTGTTTCCCGGCGCAAATCTGTGGTTCCCTCTTAGTGGTGCCCCTATCAGACCTCCCACTTCCCCCCTGTGTCGCCTCCACTGCCCCCAGATCTTGAGGGTGGCCGCCACCACCGGGCTCGTGGTATACCTCGTGGGAGGGAGCGGCCATGGTGCCGTTACCAGTGCCCCTAAGCTTATGTTGCCGCAGGACGCCCTCTCCATGCGCTTCCAGGCTGCCCCCTCCCCTTCCATCATCCACTTTCGTACCATCGATGTATTTGCCGCCCAGTAATATCCTGAAAGGTTGGGTAACGCCAGCCCTCCACTATCCCTACTCCGCTCCAAAAAGACCCTTCTAACTCTCGGGGTGCCATGTGCCCACACATACCCCATGATACTACTCGTTACCTTCTTGAAAAAGGCCCTGGGGAGGAAGATGGGCAGACACTGGAACAAAAACAAGAACCTCGGGAGGACCGTCATTTTAACTGACTGCACCCTCCCTGCCAGCGACAGCGGCACCATGTCCCACCTCTTAAACTCCTCCTCCATCTGTTCCACCAGTCTGGAAAAGTTCAACTTGTGGAGGGTCCCCCAGTTCTTTGCCACCTGCACCCCCAAATACCTAAAACTTTTAACTGCTCTTTTGAAGGGGAGCCTCCCAATTCCCTCCCCTTGGTCTCCCGGGTGTATTACAAAGACCTCACTTTTCCCCAGATTTAATTTATATCCCGAAAAGTCCCCGAACTCCGCTAGTATCCCCATTACCTCCGGCATTCCCCCCTCCGGGTCTGCCACATACAACAACAAATCATCCGCATAGAGCGAGACCCGATGTTCCTCCCCTCCCCTTGTCAGTCCTCTCCACCCCCCTGAACCCCTCAGTGCCATCGCCAACGGCTCAATCGCTAATGCAAAGAGTAAGGGAGATAGGGGACATCCCTGCCTAGTACCTTGATGGAGCCCAAAATATTCTGACCTCCTCCCGTTTGTTACCACACTTGCCATCGGAGCTGAATAGAGCAGTTTTACCCACTTGATAAATCCCTCCCCAAACCCAAACCTTTCCAACGTCTCCCACAAGTATTCCCACTCCACCCTGTCAAATGCCTTCTCCGCGTCCAGCGCTACCACTATCTCCGCCTCCCCTTCCACTGCTGGCATCATAATCACATTTAACAATCTCCGGACATTTGTGTTAAGTTGGCGTCCCTTCACGAACCCCGTCTGGTCTTCATGGACTACCCCTGGCACACAGTCCTCTATCCTGGTTGCCAGGACCTTTGCTAACAGCTTGGCGTCAACATTCAGGAGGGAGATGGGCCTGTAGGACCCGCACTGGACCGGGTCCTTGTCCCGCTTCAAAATCAAGGAGATCAGGGCCTGCGACATTGTTGGGGGCAGAACCCCCCCCTCGCGCGCCTCATTAAAGGCTCGCACCAGCACTGGACCCACCAAGTCCACAAATTTCCTGTAAAACTCCACCGGGAACCCATCCGGCCCCGGCGCCTTCCCCGCCTGCATCTGGCCTATCCCTTTAATTAGCTCCTGCAGCTCTATCGGCGCCCCCAACCCTTCCACCAGCTCCTCCTGTACCTTTGGGAACCCCAATTGTCGAGAAAGTTCTTCATTCCCCCTCTCCTCTTCGGCGGTTCAGACCTATACAATTCCCTATAGAAGTCCCTAAAGACCCTATTCACCTCTTGCCCCTTCTGCACTACATCCCCACCCCTCTCTCTCACTCCCCCAATCTCTCTGGCTGCATCTCGCTTACGAAGCTGGTGTGCCAGTATCCTGCTCGCCTTTTCCCCGTACTCATACGCCGCACCCTGCGCCCTTCTCCACTGCATTTCCGCCTTCCTAGTGGTCAGTAGGTCGAACCTGGCCTGCAAGCTACGCCGCTCCCTTAATAGCCCCTCCTCTGGTGCCGCCGCATATTTCCTATCTACTTCTAGGAGCTCCCCCACCAGCCTCTCCCTTTCCTGCCTCTCCTTCCTCTCTCTGTGTGCCCTTATGGAGATCAGCTCTCCTCTAATCACTGCTTTCAAGGCCTCCCAGACCGTCCCCACCTGCACCTCACCTGTGTCATTCGTACCCAGATAGTTCTCAATGCCCGTTCTCGCCCTTCTGCACACCTCTTCGTCCGCCAACAGCCCTACATCCAGGCGCCACAACGGGCGTTGGTCCCGCGCCTCCCCCATGTCCACGTCCACCCAATGTGGTGCATGGTCCGATATCGCAATGGCCGAGTACTCCGTGTCCTGCACTCTCGGTATCAGCCCCCTGTTCAATACGAAAAAATCGATCCTAGAGTACACTCTGTGGACGTGGGAGAAAAAAGAATACTCCCTCGCCCTAGGCCTACCAAATCTCCATGGGTCTACCCCTCCCATCTGCTCCATGAACCCCCTTAACACCTCTGCCGCTGCCGGCCTCCTATTCGTCCTGGAACTCGATCTATCCAGCCCAGGGTCTAACACCGTATTAAAGTCCCCTCCCATGATCAGGCCCCCTGCCTCCAGTCCCGGGATGAGGCCCAGCAGGCGCCTCATAAAACCCGCGTCGTCCCAGTTCGGGGCATACACATTTACCAGTACCACATTCTCTCCCTGCAGCCTACCCCTCACCATCACGTACCTGCCCTCCTTGTCTGCCACCACCTCTGCCGCCACAAACGACACCCTCTTTCCCACCAAAAGCGCCACCCCCCCGGTTCTTGATATCCAAGCCTGAGTGGAACACCTGTCCCACCCACCCCCTTCTCAGGCGGACCTGATCTGCTACCCTCAAATGAGTCTCCTGCAGCATTGCTACATCAGCCTTCAGTCCCTTCAGGTGTGAGAAGACCCTTGATCTTTTGACCGGCCCATTCAGCCCCCTTACGTTCCACGTGATCAATCGGGTCGCAGAGCGACCCGTCCCTACTCCCTGTCGATTAGCCATGTCTTGTCCCTTGCTCGCCCCGGGTCATCCCTTCTTTTCTGACCCGCTTCCCATAGCGATGGCCACCCCCCCCCCCCACCCCCCCGGCTCTCCCCTTCTCGTCCCTGGTCTTTCCAGCAGCAACCCGGTGTCCCCCCCCAGCCACCCCCCCCCTTCCCCCCCCCCCCCCCCCCTGACTAGGACCCCTCCCGGCCGCGATGTACCCCACATCGTACTCCCGAGAGTCAGCTGGTCTCCGCTGACCCGGCTGCTCCTGCCACATTCCGACTCCTCCCGGTTCACCCCATCTGCGCCCGTGAAAGATCCCCTTAAAACCCCCGAGAAAGACCCGCATAATCAACCCGCTCCCCCCCGTCCCGTCTCCCCAACTTAACGATATAAATACCCAATGGCAACTAAATACATAAATACTTAACTACATACTTAAATAACCAAATAATTAACTAACTATCAACTAACAGTGTGCCCAACCATCACCCTCCATCAAACAGTATAAATAACCGCAGATAACCATAACCCGAAAAGAAAAAAAAGAACAAAAAACCCCCCCAAGCACCCAAAGAAAAAGGGTAAGAGGGGTAAATAACTAAGGGAAATTGGAAACGGGAAAAAAACACCCCATAAGAAGCCAACGACCCACAATAGAGATTTCAACAGTACAAATATACAGAAACACCCAACAACTCGAAACCTTCAAATATTCAGAAAAGTCAACCGTTCGAGAAAAAACACCCCAAACAATCCACGAAACTGTTACCCAGTTCCGACCTGGCCTGAAAAAGAAAAGGGCCACTTGCTCAATCAAGAGTCCCCCGGCGGCTACGACCGCCGGTGCTCCCAGGTTTTAGTTCGTGTCCAACTTTTCCTCTTGTACAAAGGTCCAGGCCTCCTCTGGGGACTCGAAATAATGATGTTGGTCCTTGTAGGTGACCCACAAGCGCGCCGGTTGCAGCATTCCAAATTTGATCTTTTTCGCGTGTAGCACCGCCTTTGTCCGGTTGTACCGGGCCCGCCGCTTTGCCACCTCCGCACTCCAGTCCTGGTACACCCTTACCGTCGAGTTCTGCCACTTGCTGCTTTTCTCCCTTTTTGCCCACCTCAGGACTTTCTCTCGATCACTTAGCCGCTGGAACCGCACCAGCACCGCCCTCGGGGGCTCGTTTGCCCTAGGCCTCCTGGCCATGACCCGGTATGCCTCTTCCAATTCCAGGGGCGCCGGACCGGCCCCTTCCCCCATCAGGGAGCTCAACATCTCCGCCACATATCCCGGGAGATCCGACCCCTCCAGGCCTTCTTCCAGGCCCAGGATCCTCAAATCTTTCCTCCTCATCCGAGTGTCCAGCTCCTCGAAGCGGCTCTGCCACTTCATGTGGAGTGCCTCGTGCACCTCCACCTTTGCCCCGATGACTGTGGCCTCCTCCTCCCTCGCGGTCATCTCCTGCTGCAGATCTTTAATCGACGCCTCTTGGATCGCCTGGGCTCCCACCAACCTGGTGGCCGTCGCGTTCATGGACTCTAAGAGCTCCACTTTCATCTCCGTGAAAAAACGGAGGAGAGCGGCCTGCTGCTCCTCCGCCCATTTCTTCCACTCCTCCGATGCACCGCCGGCCGCCATTTTGATTTTCTTCCCCCGCTTTTTTTTGGGGAGCTGCTGCCGTTTTTCTTGCCGCTCCACTCCGGGTACCGACCATAAAATCGGTCTAGTTCTCCTCAGGGGACCTTCCCCCACCGGGATTCGTTTTTTCAGCGCCGTTGGGGCCCTCCAATTGGCCCAAAAACACCTTTGTTGCAGGAGCTTCCAAATGTGCGGCTTAGCTAGTCATAGCCGCAACCGGAAGTCGTGGAAGCAGATTTAATAGTACCTTTTTAAAAAGTAAATTTGATAAATACTTGAAGTGAGAGCGGATGGGGTGGAATTTGCATGCCTACAGTGAATGGGACGAATGAGTTGGCTCTTTGAAAGAGCAGGTACCTATGGGCCAAAGGCCTCCATCTGTGCTGTATCATCTTTGTAAGGAGTGAAATATGTCCTTGTGGGCAGCCGACTGTCCCTGCTTAGCTTTTATTCAGCAAACTAGTTTTTAATTTTGTATTTTACATTACTGAATTACAAGAGGGGGGAAAAAAAGGTACCCGCTTGCAAGACTTTTGAGGTTTGTATCTGCACTGAGATCAAGTAATTATTCCTCAGCACTGACATTGAACTGTTTGTGGCCATTTTCCTGTTGCATTTGGTGCACCAGTTACAGGATGGGATGGATTGGATTTGTTTATTGTCATGTGTACTGAGGTACAGTGAAAAGTGTTTTTCTGCGAGCAGTTCAAACAGATCATTAAGTACATGAAAATTTAAAAAATATATAATAGGGCAACACAAGGTACACAATGTAGCTACGTAACACCGGCATCAGATGAAGAATACAGAGGTGTAGTGTTAATGAGGTCAGTCAATAAGAGGGTTGAGTCTGGTAACAGCGGGGTAGAAGCTGTTTTTGAATCTGTTTGTGCGCCTTCTTAGACTTTTGTATCTCCTGCGCAATGGAAGAAGTTGGAACAGTGAGTAAACCGGGTGGGAGGGGTGTTTGATTATGCTGCCCGCTTTCCCCAGGCAGCAGGAGGTGTAGATGGAGTCCATGGATGGGAGGCAGGTTCGTGTGATGGACTGGGCTGTCTTCACCACTTTCTGAAGTTTCTTGCGGTCTTGGGCCGAGCAGTTGCCATACCAGGCTGTGATGCAGACAGATAGGATGGTTTCTATGGTGCATCTGTAAACGTTGGTGAGAGTTAATGTGGAAGTATAGGCGCTGAAGAAGTATAGGCGCTATTGTGCTTTCTTGGTGGTAGCGTCGACGTGAGTGGACCAGGACAGATTTTTGGTGATGTGCACCCCTAGGAATTTGAAGCTGTTGACCATCTCCACCTCTGCCTCGTTGATGCTGACAGGGGTGTGTATAGTACTTTGCTTCCTGAAGTCAATGACCAGCTCTTTAGTTTAGCCGGCATTGAGGGATAGATTTTTGTCGCTGCACCACTCCACTAGGTTCTCAATCTCCCTCCTGTATTCTGACTCATTGTAGTTCGAGATCCGACCCACTATGGTCGTGTCGTCAGCGAACTTGTAGATTGAGTTGGAACCAAATTTTGATATGCAGTCGTGTGTGTGTGTACAAGGAGTATAGTAGTACGCAGCCTTGCAGGGCCCAGTATTGAGGACTATTGTGGAGGAGGTGTTTATTCTTACTGATTGTGGTCTGTTGCTGCCTCACTGCGTCGAGGTCCCAGGTTCGATCCCGGCTCTGGGTCACTATCCGTGTGGAGTTTGCACATTCTCCCCTTGTTTGCGTGGGTTTCGCCCCCACAACACAATAAGATGTGTAGGGTAGGTGGATTGGCTGTGCTAAAATTGCCCCTTAATTGGAAACAAAAAATGAATTGGGTACTCCAAATTTAAAAAAAAAAAAGTTGAGGATCCAGTTGCAGAGTAAGGAGCCAAGTCCTAGGTTTTCGAGCATTGAGCTTGGCTGGGATTATGGTGTTGAAGGTGGAGCCTGATGTATGAGTCCTTGTTGTCGAGGTGCTCTAGGGATGAGTGTAGGGCTAGGGAGATGGCGTCTGCTGTGGACCAGTTGCGGCGGTATGCGAATTGCAGTGGATGTATGTGAATAAGTGGATGGAGGGTGAAAATGTGTACTCTGAGCTCACAAGGCAAAGAGTGTTCCAAAGACAAAGTTTAGAATATTGTGATGTTTTGGGACTGTGTCTTTAAGGTAAAAAGGAAAAGTGAAAAGGGTCAGATGACCTGCCCTGGATTCTGCTGACAACAAACCTGGATGGCTTGGTTGTTAAAGGGGGTCCCAGGCTGAAGAAGGTAAACACAGAATACCCAGAGAGACTGTGCTTTACGATGAATAGACTATTAGTCTTCAAGTCACGGGGAAATGATAGAAATATCAGGTTTTATAAATGGTTAGAATTTAAACTGTTTAATTCCAGGATAATAGAGTGAAGTTGTGGATCTAGAGAATAGCTGATTAGCACTTCACCTGAATACAAGGCCCATATGAGTCATATTGTCATGGCGATGGGAAGAGTTCATGGAAGTGATTGTAGGATTGAATTAGGAGATTTTATTTAAATAGCCAGAAGCTGGGCGGCGCAGTGGTTAGCATTGTTGCCTATGGCCCTGAGGACCCGGGTTTGAATCCCGGCCCTGGATCACTGTCCGTGCGGAGTTTGCACATTCTCCCCGTGTCTGCGTGGGTTTCGCCCCCACAACCCAAAAGATGTGCAGGATAGGTGGATTGGCCACACTAAATTGCCCCTTAATTGGAAAAAATAATTGGGTGCACTAAATTTATTTAAAAAAAAAAAAATTGCCAGAAGCTCACTGACTGGGTAAGTCTGTAAGGATACCAGAGAGCTAGAGATTGCCTCTATTGCTCACTACATCGGATGTAGATGGGAGCTCCTGCTCGGAATGAAGATATCAAGTTTGTGAGGGTTTCAACACAGTTGGGAGATTTATCTAGATTTGGCTAGAGGAAGGATCTACAATTCATTCATCAGTCAGTTTGGGGAGTAGAAGTTATCCATGTGGAAAAGGAAAAAGGAGCTGAGAATAACCTTGGACTGATTTCCAGAGAATGAAATATAGCCATAGCAAGGGGACTTTTGGAAAAGTTAAATCGTGGATCTTTTCTGTAGTTTGGAGAAAGAAATTGCCTACTGAAATAGTGTTTAGTTGGTATGTGTTGTTCGCTTTGGTTTTTGTTTGAAAACTGTTAAAATTATAAGTGCCTTAATAAAAAAAAATATATTTTTTTTTCTAAAACTGTTTCATCAATGTTGCTTTTAGTTTGTTTCAGTAAAAGACTTAAACACAAGATTTCAAGCTTTGTACATCTAGTCAGTCATTGGGAAGTTATTTATTTTTGACTGTCTGAGAACCTTAAGAGAAATATTTGACATAAGAGTTATGCTAATTTTTAAATCATGCAGACAAAAAATTATGCTTTTAAAATACTGCTACTGCATTGTGTTTGACGAGCACTTACTTTGTTGTGTCTGACGAGCACTTTCTTTGTGTCCATTTAACATTCACCACAAAAAAGTTCTTGCAGCAGCAGTTGCAACCTTTTCATTTGATCTTGCATCAATCGTCCTTTTGTCCGGGTCATGATGCAATTGACAAATTGATTGTTAATTAGTGGTGTTTTTGTGTTATCCTTCCTTGATTATTGGAATAGTGGCTTGTTTACAACTAGGCCGAACATCCTGTTAAAGGATGCTGCTTTTGTTATTGATTAATTGTGGCAATTTGAGAGCAAACTGTTAATCCTATAGGTCCAGGGCAGCATGGTTGTGCAGTGGTTAGCGTTGTTGCTTCATGGCACTGAGGTCCCAGGTTCGATCCCAGCTCTCGGTCACTGTCCGTGTGGAGTTTGCACATTCTCCCCGTGTCTGCATGGGTTTCGCCCCCACAACCCAAAAGATGTGCAGGATAGGTGGATTGGCCATGCTTTTTAAAAAATAAAAAATAAAAAAAATTGCCCCTTAATTGGAAAAAATGAATTGGGTACACTAAATTTATAAAAGAAAATCCGATAGGTCCACCTTTTACGCTGTCTACTGATGGGACTCGTGCTCTTTTTGTGCAGTTTGGAATGAAGGAAAGCTACAGTGTAAGATGCCGTTAGTGTTTCTGTTTGTCATTGTACTAGTTTGAATCAATGTTTACGTTCCTTCTGATCTGGTGATGTGTGGTAAAGTGGAAAGCATTGGACAATTACCTAGGAATCTTAAAGATTTTCTTCAGTGCAGCTGGGGAAACCCACTAATCTTTCCCTTAACTAAACTCGTGCTAGAGTCATAGATGTTTACAGCATGGAAACAGGCCCTTCGGCTTAGCTTGTCCATGCTGCCCAGTTTCTATCACTAAGCTAGTCCCACATGCCCAAATTTAGCCCAAATCCCTCCATACCCAACCTGCCCATGTAACTATCCAACTGCTTTTTAAAAGACAAAATTGTACCCGCCTCTACCACTGCCTCTGGCAGCCCGTTCCAGATGCTCACCACCCTCCGTGAAGACATTTCCCCTCTGGTCCCTTTTGTATCTCTCCCCTCTCACCTTAAACCTATGCTCTCTAGTTCTAGACTCCTCTACCTTTGGGAAAAGATGTTGACTATCTACCTTACAGATCATAGAATAGATCATAGAATTTACAGTGCAGAAGGAGGCCATTTGGCCCATCGGGTCTGCACCGGCTCTTGGAAAGAGCACCGCACTTCAGCCCTGGCCTCCACCCTATCCCCGTAAACAAGTAACCCCACCTAACCTGCCCACCTTTGGACTGTGGGAGGAAACTGGAGTACCCGGGGGAAACCCATGCAGACACTGGGAGAACGTGCAGACCCCGCACAGACAGTCACCCAAGCTGGGAATTGAGCCTGGGACCCTGTAAATGAAAAATCGCTTATTGTCACAAGTAGGCTTCAAATGAAGTTACTGTGAAAAGCCCCTAGTCGCCACATTCCGACGACTGTTCGGGGAGGCTGGTATAGGAATTGAACCCGCGCTGCTGGGCTTGTTCTGCTTTACAAGCCAGCTGTTTAGCCTAATGTGCTAAACCAGCCCTGGAGCTGTGAAGCAACTGGTCTAACCGCCCTGCTGCCCACATGCTCCTCTGTCTATGTTCCTCATCATATCTTGCTTCGGCTGACTAGTACAGTAGTCCCCCTTTATAACGCGGGTGTTGGGGTCCAAGACAGCCACCCGCGTTGCAACCGAGCCGCGGATATCCACGATGGGGGTTTTTAATTTATTTAAAAATCTATGCTAGCGCTTCCCATTGAGAGTCTACGGGGGGCGGGGGGAGAGGTCAGACCCCCGTAGACTCACAATGGGAAGCGCTAGCATAGCTTTTTAAATAAATTTAAAACCCCCATCGTGGATCTAATTAAAACAGTGTCAATTTCAGCGGCCGGCTCACTTTGATCCGGAGAGGGAAGCTGCTCTCTCACTGAAACAATCAGCCGGCCGCTGAAATTGACACTGCCCGCTGCTCTCTCCCTCCAATCCAACTTTTAAGTTTTAATGTTTCTGATTGGAGGGAGAGAGCAGCCGGCAGTGTCAATTTCAGCGGCCGGCTGATTGTTTCAGTGAGAGAGCAGCTTCCCTCTCCGGATCAAAGTGAGCCGGCCGCTGAAATTGACACAACTGACAGTTGGGGTCCATAAGCCCCCCCGCGGTATATCGCAAACCGCGGTATTGCGGAGCGCGGTATAACGGGGGACTACTGTAATCAGTCTGTATTTACTTTCAGACCTCTGCTCACTCTCTCACTCACTCTCTCAAATGCCAGAGCTGCTTGCTTTTTTTGTTCCACCATTGCATTGTTATGCCATAAAGTCCAGAGTTCACTTTTTTAACCTGATACCTTGTCTGTTGTTTAGGAACACCTTTCTATGATGAGACTAAATCCCTATATAAGAGTACCTCTTGGATAATTAAGTCTTTAATGCAATAACCAACATGTTAATACACTGACTTGTGATTGTAATTGTTATGCAGTGTATATGGCATCGTTCCATTTCCCTTAAACTGATTTGATCTAGTCACACTTGTTTTTACTTTTAGGTCTGGTGCTTGGCCAAGTCAGCACTGTTCCGACCATTCCACTTGCTTCTACACCAGTGAATACTTCGCCTAATACAACTGATGGCATTAACATCACCACCAGCACTACACAGGGAATTGACACCACATCAGCTCACCTTCCAGGGACAGTCACATCCATGTCTTCGAACTGTTCAGTTTTGAACACCTCTAATTGTGCTGGTTGTTCTCCAGGGCATTACTCCAATAATGGTAAGTGGCATCGGTACTTCTCCAGTTAGACGTCTTGCACAAGTTTGAGAGCAGCAATGTATTTAAGTGGATGGCACGGTGGCGCAGTGCTTGGCACTGCTGCCTCATGGCGCCGAGGACCCGGGTTTGATCCTGACCCTGGGTCACTGTCCGTATGGAGTTTACCGATTCTCCCAGTGTCTGCGTGGGTCTTGCCCCCACAACCCAAAGATATGCAGGGTAGGTGGATTGGCTACGCTAAATTGCCCCTTAATTGAAAAAAAATAATTGGGTATTAAAATTTAATTTGAAACCTTGGTTTTGTTTCTCCCTATACAATGAACCTTGGTCTCGGGGCATTATTCCAACCAGTGTTGCCTTTGTACAATGCATGTCGCATGTGAAGATGCATCTTCTTACTTTTTTCAGTGTCTCTGGATGCATAACTAATTTGTTTGGACCATCCTAATGCTCAGTAGCCACACTATGGAAATCCAATCCTCAGAAGTCTCTATGTAAACCAAATGAACCACCTGATCTCGGATCAGGAGAATGCCGTTCAGTTCCTCAAATCAGTTATGCCAATCAGTGTATTTCAGCTTGAATTTGAGGTGGTTTATTGTTTGTGAGGTCTGAATTGGCGAACTATTTTGGATTGGTTACACTTCTGTTAACTAAGGTTTACGACTGTCCTCGTTCTATTGAGTTTAACTAAAGTGTTTCTGTTTCATGTAAAACGTGATGGATATTTAAGTGGCTGTAACTTTTTAAAAAATGTTTCCCTTCCAGGGTCCCTGAATTGCTCCTGCTGTTCGGCTGGGTTCTGTCTTGCTCCAGACGACTGTCTGATGTGCCCACAGGGTTTCTACCAGTCTCAGGCTGGACAAATGATGTGTCTGCCATGTTCAAAAGGTGCTTATGCAAAGTAAGTACATGGGAGAAATGCCAACAATTAAGCATTGGATTCCCTCTGACATCCTGGGAAAGTAGCCCTTCTTCACTTGTGGCCTTATAGACAGTGTCGGTCTCTTTGACCAGAGGGGCAATGTAGTTGAACCAAATCCTACCCTCTACTGGTTAAGCTTCCTTCTGCAGTGAGACTCTGCATCTGGATCAACCAGATGAGTGGTTGAATGCATATCAATTTAAAAAAAAAATTAATTTAAGGTACCTAATTTCTTTTGTTTTGCAAGATAATTTATTGAAGTTATGACCAAAGAATACAGGAATAGTCCATAACACAAAACAACATCGGACACCGCATAACATACTAATAATGCTAATAACACTATAACAATACAATACAACAGGACCCCACCCCCCACCAACCCCACCCGCTGTCATTCTGATCGTTCTTGAAAAAGCCAATGAGCAGCTTCCACCTCACGGAGAACCCTTCCTCTGACCCTCTAATGGCGAACTTGATTCTCTCCAAATGAAGAAACTCAGCAAGGTCCTGTACCCATGACCCCTGCCAATTGAGCAAAATCCTCCTTCGAGCTAATAGGGAGGCGAAAACCATGACCTCTGCTTCCTTTCCCACTATGACACTAGGATACTCAGACATACCAAAGATAGCTAGCCATGGGGAAGGTGTGACTATACCCCCACCACTCGAGACAATACATCTGTAACACCCTCCCAAAACCCCACCAGTTTTGGACAGGACCAGAACATGTGGACATGGTTTGCATGGGACCCAGCACATTGCGTACATTGCTTAGCCACTTCTGGGAAGATACAGCTCAGCCTAGCCCAGGGGTTTTCAAATTTAGGGTCGCGACCCGCAGGGACGATAGTGACGTTTAAGGGGCCTCTTGACAAATACATGAATAAGATGGGAATAGAGGGATACGGACCCCGGAAGTGTAGAAGATTTTAGTTTAGACGGGCAGCATGGTCGGCGCAGGCTTGGAGGGCCGAAGGGCCTGTTCCTGTGCTGTACTTTTCTTTGTTCTTTGTTCTTTATTCATTTGATAGGTCCGCAAACTTCCCACCCAAAAACAGGGTCCTCAAAGCATTTGACCCCCAGATGGTCTCATTTCTTAAACCTGACATTCAATCTCGCTGGGACAAATCTACAGTTACCACTAATCGGAGCCTTTCTGTACATGCCCTTCTGGCGAAAATGTAAGTGCCACTGGTTCCAAACCCTCCAGAGTGGAAATCACCACTGGATTGATGAGTAACTATCTGGCAAAATTGGAAGGGGAGCTGAAGCCAATGCCCTTGAGGAAGTTTCTCTATACGAGATTTCCTCCACTCTGCACCATACCTACCCTTGATCCAACATCCATCTTCAGACCACAACAATATTAGCAGCCCAGTAGTAACTTTGAAAATTGGGAAGGGCCACTGAGGCGATCTCCAACCTCCCGCTTACCATGCGCATCTACCACTTGGATCTGCAATGAACCGCTTCATTGAGGAAGACACACTTTGACACCCAACTGAGGAAGCAGACAACTGCTAGGAAAATAGATAGGCTTCGGAGTGAGGGGGCAGAGATGGTTAAGGACCCAGCATGGATTAATAAAGACAACCCTCTGGGAGATCCCAGATTATCGGAGAATAGCCAATGTTGTTCCTTTGTTTAAGAAGGGTAGAAAGGATAATCCAGGTAATTACAGGCCGGTGAGCGGTACGTCAGTGGTAGGGAAATTATTGGCGAGGATGCATCGAGACAGGATTTACTCCCACTTGGAAATAAATGGACATATTAGCGAGAGGCAACATGGTTTTTTGAAGGGGAGGTTGTGTCTCACTAACTTGATCGAGTTTTTTGAGAAAATGCCGAAGATGATTGATGAGGGTAGAGCAGTGAATGTTGTCCACATGGACTTCAGGAAGGCCTTTGGCAAGGTCCCTCATGGCAGACTGGTACAGAAGGTGAAGTCACACGGGATCAGGGATGAGCTGGCAAGCTGGATACAAAACTGGCTCGGTCATAGAAGGCAGAGAGTAGCAATGGAAGGGTGCTTTTCTAATTGGAGGGCTGTGACTAGTGGTGTTCCGCAGGGATCATTGCTGGGACCTTTGCTGTTTGTAGTATATATAAATGATTTGGAGGGAAATGTAACTGGTCTGATTAGTAAGTTTGCAGACGACAAAGGCTGGTGGAATTGCGGGTAGCGATGATGACTGTCCGAGGATACAGCAGGATTTAGATCAGTTGGAGACTTGACGGAAAGATGGCAGATGGAATTTAATCTGGACAAATGTGAGGTAATGCATTTTGGAAGGTCTAATGCAGATGGGAAATATAAAGTAAATAGTAGAACCTTTTAAGTGTATTGATAGGCAGAGGGATCTGGGCGTACAGGTCACAAGTGGCAACGCAGGTGGAGAAGGTAGTCAAGTAGGCATAAGGCGTGCTAGCCTTCATTGGCCGGGGCATTGAGTTTAAAAATCCGGTTTCCTCCCACAGTCCAAAGATGTGCAGGTTAGGTGGATTGGCCATGATAAATTGCCCTTAGTGTCCAAAATTTGCCCTGAGTGTTGTGTGGTGTTACTGGGTTATGGGGATAGGGTGGAGGTGTTGACCTTGGGTAGGGTGCTCTTTCCAAGGGCTGGTGCTGACTCGATGGGCCGAATGGCCTCCTTCTGCACTGTAAATTCTATGTATAGAACCTTAGTAAGGCCACCCTTGGTGTATAGTGTTCAGAAGGATGAGGAGGCTACGCTACCAGAAGGATGTGGAGGCTTTGGAGAGGGTACAGAGAAGATTTACCAGGGGTAGCACAGTGGTGCAGTGAGTTAGCCCTGTTGCCTCACGGCGCAGAAGTCCCGGGTTCGATCCTGCCTCTGGGTCACTGTCTGTGGAGTTTGCACATTCTCCCCGTGTTTGTGTAGATTTCGCCTCCACAACCCAAAAGATGTGCAGGGTAGGTGGATTGGCTATGCTAAAATTGCCCCTGAATTGGAGAAATGAATTGGGTACACTAAATTTATATTTAAAAAAAAAAAGAGTTACCAGGATGTTTAGGGCATTAGCTATGAGGAGAGGTTGGAGAAACTTTAGGGGCAGCACGGTAACATTGTGGTTAGCACAATTGCTTCACAGCTCCAGGGTCCCAAGTTCGATTCCCGGCTTGGGTCACTGTCTGTGCGGAGTCTGCACATTCTCCCTGTGTCTGTGTGGTTTTCCTCCGGATGCTCTGGTTTCCTCCCACAGTCCAAAGATGTGCAGGTTAGGTGGATTGGCCATGCTAAATTGCCCTTGGTGTTCAAAATTGCCCTTAGTGTTGGGTGGGGTTACTGGGTTATGGGGATAGGGTGGAGGTGTCGGTTTGGGTTATGGTGCTTTTTCCAAGAGCCGGTGCAGACTTGATGGGCCGAATGTCCTCCTTCTGCACTGTAAATTCTATTCAATTCTAAACTTGGTTTGTTCTCACTGGAACGACCAAGGTTGAGGGGCGACCTGATAGAAGTCCACAAGATAATGAGGGGCATGGACAGAATGGATAGTCGGAAGCTTTTTCCCAGGATGGAAGAGTCCATTACGGGGGGGGGGGGGGGGGGGGGGGGGGGGGGGTTTAAGGTGCGAGGGGCAAGGTTTTAAGGAGATGTACAAAGTTTTTTGCAGAAAAGGTGGTGGGAGCCGGAGGATGTAGTGGTGCTGTTTAAGGGGCATATTGACAGATACATGTATAGGATGGGAATAGAGGGATATGGTCCCCGGAAGGCTAGGGTTTTTTTTTAGTTCAGACGGGCAGCTTGGTTGATGCGGGCTTGAAGGGCCTAATGGCCTGTTCCTGTGCTGCAATTGTCTTTTCTTTGTTCTTTGTTCTACTTATTACCACAGCCACCCCTCTCATCTTCATATCCAGTCCTGAGTGGTAAACCTTTATTGTTAAAATAAATTTAGATTCATTTTTTCCAATTAAGGGGCAATTTAGCGTGGCCAATCCACCTACCTTGCACATCTTTGGGTTGTGGGGGCGAAACCCATGCAGACACGGGGAGAATGTGCAAATTCCACATTGACAGTAACTCAGGGCCGGGATCGAACCTGGGACCTCGGCGCCGTGAGGCAGCAATGCTAACCACTGTGCCACCGTGCTGCCCCTGAGTGGTAAACCTGACAAACCCATCCCCTCTCAGTCTTCTCTGGTCAGCCACCTTCAAATGAGTCTCCTGGAGAAACATAGTCTGCCGCAGGCTCTTGCAGATGAGCAAATATGCACAACCGTTTAACAGGACAATTCAGGTCTCAAACATTCTAAGTTATCAATAGAGTGAGGGGGCCACCGCTAGGCTTCCACTGCCATCGACTCCCACGTCGCAGCACCCTAACAATCAGATTTTCCATACCCTCCCCGCCCTCCAGTTAAACCAGAAGAAAGAAATATACGAAGCCCTACCCTCTTCACACCATTTTGTCCCCCACATCCCTTCCGTTTACTGGTTTTCACACCAGCATGGTGGCTCCCACATGAGCCCTGCGACTACCCTGAACACACCAAAAAACCCTATACCCGATCCTGGACAAGTAAAAAGGAAAGTGCCCGAGTAAATAGATCCCCCCCCCCCCCCCCCCCCCCCCCCCCCCCCCCCCCCCCCCCCATCCCATCCCATCCTCCACATTCTCTCCCCCACCCTCCCAAAAAGCTCACTAGCACCAGACCCACCTCATTAAAACAAAAAAGAAAACCGGGAGAATGTTAAGTATTAGAGTACACAGTAATCAAACTAACAACACAACCGCCAACAACTCGGAACAACATTTTACCAATTTAACATATTTACAAATTTCCAATTCCCTGGTCTCTAAGAAATGTATCCGCCTCCTCCGGGGTGTCCCAAGAAGTATTCCGGTTTAAGGAAAGTAATCCACAGATGGGCTGGATAATTCATTCCAAATCTCACACCTTCCTTGCGGAGAACTGCCTTGACTTTATTAAAACGGGCACGGCGTTTAGCCAGTTCCGTACCCCAATTAGGGTGTACCCCAATCAGGGTGTATCCTGATGACGCTCTCCTCTCACGTGCACTTCTTCGCATGCCTGGCCCACCTCAGGACTTTTTCCTTGTCCAAGAATCGGTGCAGACGTACCACATTCACTTTTGGTTGTTCACCTGCCTTTGGTTTCCTTCTCAACACCCTATATGCAAGGTCAACCCCAGGGGGATATTAAAAACTTCCTCACCGACCAGCTTCCGCAGCATCTGTGCCACATACTCCGCTGGTTGTGAACCTTCCAATCCCTCTGGGAGACCCACCATCCCGGACGTTCAGCCTCTACTCTCGGTTCTCCAGCTTGACTACCCTGTCCCGTACCCTTTTTGAAGCTGCCCGGCAATCAGGGAAAGCTCTACTTCCATCATGGTCAGCTGGTCCTTGTGGTATGGGGGGGGGTGGGGAGGGGGAAGAAACAGCAAGTCCACAACTGTCTACCGCGAGAATGCCATCGGAAGTCCCCCCCCCCCCCCCCCCCCCCCCCCCCCCAATTTATTTTTGTTTCTAATTAAGGGGCAATTTAGCATGGCCAATCCACCCACTCTGCACATCTTTGGGTTGTGGGGGTGAGACCCACGCAGACACAGGAAGAATGTGCTCCACACATACTGACCCGGGTTGGGATCCAACCCGGGTCCTCAGTGCCGTGAGGCAGTGGTGCTAGCCATTGCGCCACCGTGCAGCCCTGTGAATGTGTATCATACCATCTTTTGTTAGTGTTTATCTATCAGTTATGTCAAAGTCTGACTGAATTTCCAGTTATGATGCAATTGAGGTTTTAATAAGAGAAATAGCTATTGCATAGAACATACAGTGCATACCGAGGCTATTCGTCCCATCGATTCTGCACCAACCCACTTAAGCCCTCACGTCCACCCCATCCCCGTAACCCAATAACCCCATCTAACCTTTTTTTTGGTCACTAAGGGCAATTTATCATGGCCAATCTACCTAACCTGCACGTCTTTGGACTGTGGGAGGAAACCGGAGCACCCGGAGGAAACCCACGTAGATATGGGGAGAAAGTGCAGACTCCGCACTTTCCGAAGGTGAACTTCCAGATGGCGGTGGTGGTGGTCCCATGTATCTGCAGCCCAAAGCGCATCATTATCCTACTGATATCAACCAAGTCTGGATGACCCAGCAATTTAATCAGATGCTGACTGGTCTCGCTAGCTCAGTTGCATGTTCGTTTTACTAGTTGAGCCACTGGAAATACTCCATTAAACTCTCTCTTTTGCTGGAACCCTTGGTTTACTGTGGATGTGGATCTGGTTAGTGATTATAAGCATTGTTCTTGTATTTCTTCATCCATTACAATAGTTTTGGGATGTGCTGCCTTTGTTTCAATGTTTAATGGGTGTTTACAAGACTGAAACTGGTGACAGGAAGTGAATGAATAATGTGGATCACAGTGACCCAATTAACACACCAAATTGCTGTAGGAATGTGAATTGATTTTACAATCTAATTGGGGTCATGACAGATTTAGGAATTTGAACTTAATCCCAAAAGTGCTTTTCTTTTCCTGTGTTGGCTACCATGTTTTAAACAAATGTATTCCAGCCACATTTAGTGTACTGAATTCTAGGGACTATAGACTGTTCATAAAGAAACATTTTACTGTGGCAGACATGGGTTGATCAAAAATGAGGACGGAACCCTGGAAATGGGGAACAGAGCGTCTGCTGCTAGAATAAGGGGATCGGCGGTTATGGGGAGAAGGCAGGAGAATGGGGATGTGAAAATATCAGCCATGATTGAATGGCGGAGCGGACTCGATGGACCAAGTGGCCTAATTATGTACCGATGTCTTATGGATCGCTAATCGATACCGTCGCCTCCTGACTTAATGTTTAGAATAGTCACTGGCTTTCCATCTTCCCTGTTCCATAAACTTGAGCTCATCTGTCCAAATCCTAACTTGACAAATCCTGTTCGGACATCACCCTGCTTGATGCCTGCTGTCGTTCAGCTCCTGATCTAGTAACGTCTCCACTTTTTGATTCTTATAGATAGAGAGGGATTTGAAAATGTAACCTCCTGCAGCCCTGCAACCCCTTAAGAGCTCTGTGCTGCTCCATTACTGATCATCACTCCACCATTGGCAGACATACCTTCATCTATCTGGGCCCTAAACTTTGGAGTTCCTCCCCTAAGCCGCTCTACGTTTAAAATGTCAATTTAAATGTAATCTAAATTCTCCCAAGGCAGCTGGTAGAACTGTAATTCAGTGAATGATTCTGGAATAGGAAAACTAGTCTCCGTAATGTTAATTGGAACGGCAAATGGAATTTTGGCATTCATTGCCAATGGAATGGAGTATAAAAGTAGGGAAGTGCTTTCGCAACTGTACAGGGCACTGGTGAGACTGCATCTGGAGAACTTGAGGCAGTTCACAGAGAAGATTCACTTGATTGATTCCAGGAATGAAGGACTTGGCTTATGAAGAGTCTTCTGGAGTTTAAAAGAATAAGAGGATATCTAATTGAAGTATATAAGATGTAAAGGGGATTGACAGGGGGATATGTAGAGTGGATGTTCCCCCTTGTTGGACATTCTAGAACGAGAGGCCATAGTTTTAGGCTAAGGAGTGGCAGAATTGAGGAGGAATTACTTCACTCTGGTTCGTGAATCTGTGGAATACTCTACCCCAGAGTGAAGAGGACACGGGTGCAGTAAAAAAATTTGAGAAGATAGATAGGTTTTTAAACAGTAGAGGGATGAAGGGCTATGGGGAGCGGCCAGGAAGGTAGAGATGAGATCAAGGTGATAGCCATCATGATTGTAAGAGCAGGCTTGAGCGACTGAAATGCATACTGCTTTCTCCTAGCTCTTGTGTTCTTCGTTTCATGGGCACATACCATAAGAACATGTTATCGATTGTTAGAAAAAGCTATCTGATTCACTTGTGCCCATCAGGGAAGGAAATCTGACCTGCATGTGACTCCAGACCCAGGGAAATGTGCCTGACTCAACTGCCCTCTGAAATGACCGACCAAGGACTTCCAGTGGTGGTGGGCGGGCAGGAGGCAGCTGCACATTGGAGAGCTCCCGCTCGGGAACGGCATTTTCGGGGTCTAACACCCGGTCCCAGGGGTAATGGAGGCGGCAAAAGCAGGGAGAAGGCACAGTGAAGAGAGATATCGAAAACAAGTTTTAAAAAATAGCCGTGAAAAAAGCAGTGGAAAGTCTGTTGGGGAGTGGAAAGGTCACCGCGGGGACGGCAAGGAAAATGGAGGCTGGAGCACCAGGGGAGGCCGCATTGCCCACGGCTGAAGAAATTACTACGGTAATGGCCGCGGTACTCGAAAGGCAGTTCACAAAACACATGGTGGTGATGAGGAAGGAGATGGGGGCGGTATTGAAAGTGCTGGTGGAGGAGGCGATTGCCCCGGTGAGGGCGGCGATATTGAATGCAGTGGTGGAGGTACGTGAGCAAGGCGAGGCGCTGAAGGAAGTGGAAGAGACATTGTTACAGCACAGCGATCAACTTACCGCGAAGGGGAAGGAGATGCGGAAGGTGATAGAGATCAACGAGGGTCTGCGAGCCAAAATGGACGACTTGGAAAACAGATCCAGGCGACAGAATCTGAGGATTATGGGTCTTCCCGAAGGAGTGGAAGGCCCGAGGCCGACTGAGTATTTTGCCACGATGTTGGCGAAGCTATTGGAGAAGGGGGATGATCTCTCCCGATATGAACTGGATCGGGCTCATCGGTCGTGGAGGCCTGTACCAAAGGAGAGTAACCCGCCAAGAGTAGTGACTGTGTTTTCATCGATACAGTGTGAAGGAGAAGGTCCTGTGCTGGGCAAAGCAGAAGCAGGTGGTGCAGTGGGCTGGAGCTAGTATACGCATATATCAGGTCTTTACGGTGGAGCTGGCGAGGAGGTGGGCTGCCTTCAGCCGGGTGAAGAAGGCGCTGTACATCAGTAAGGTGCAGTGCGGTATAGTATACCCAGCTAAATTGAGGGTGACCTACAAAGCCAAGGACTTTTATTTCGGGACTGCAGAAGCAACGGAGGAATTTGCGAAGGCAGAAGGACTGTGACTAAATTGAGAAGTGGTCATGTACCGATGTAGCCTCATGTAGCTGCATTTTTTTCACTGTGGCGGTGTATGTGCTAAATGAACTAACGTTGTATATATTTGGACAAGGGAAGAGAGGGGACTTTCACTTGCAATGATGGTTTTTTGGAGCTTGGGTGTGTATGCAGAGTTTGTGTGCTAAAAGGGATTTCTCTGTTTTCCTTGGGCCGGGCAAGGGGGAAAGAGACCCGGGCGGGGGCCTCCACGCTGGCCAGTGAACGGGAGTGAGGTGGGGGGAGGGGCTGCGGCCATCGGAGCCTGGCAGAATAGGTCCCGATGAGTCTAGCGGGGTGTAAAGATGGGGGGAAGGAACAGAGGTTGGGGGGAGGAGTTCTGTAAGAGGAAGTGGAGGGAGGAGTCGGGTGGGGGGGGGGGGGGGGCTTGCAATGCATGGGTGTCACCTACGGTACTCTTTCGGGGATTGGATGGCATTGAATGTTAGGGGGGGGGTGGGAGGGACTCTATAGGTTAATGGGGACCATAGGCGGTTCCTGATTCCTTTCTCTTTTATTTCTCCTTTGTTTGTCCCACCGTGGGAGGGTTTGTTCTATTTGATGTTTATATTGTCAGGTGGGTCGTTGCTTGGGTTAGTGGGAGGATGGGACCGTTGTTGTTGATAAGGAAATTGACTTTGTATTTGTTACCATTTGCTGCTTGTGGGTGGGGTGCAAATCCTGGAGAAAATATGAAAATGAAGAATAAAAATATTTTACAAAAAAAAAAGAAATGACCGAGCAAGGCACTGAACCCAGGGTAACTAGGCATGGGCCACAGAACCCGGGGTAACTAGACATGGGCCACAGAACCCGGGATAACTAGGCAGCAGCCACAGAACCCGGGGTAACTAGGCCGCAGCCACAGAACCCGGGGTAACTAGGCCGCAGCCACAGAACCCGGGGTAACTAGGCATGGGCCACAGAACCCGGGGTAACTAGGCATGGGCCACAGAACCCGGGGTAACTAGGCATGGGCCACAGAACCCGGGGTAACTAGGCCGCAGCCACAGAACCCGGGGAAACTAGGCAGCAGCCACAGAACCCGGGGTAACTAGGCAGCAGCCACAGAACCCGGGGTAACTAGGCATGGGCCACAGAACCCGGGGTAACTAGGCAGCGGCCACAGGTCCCGGGGTAACTAGGCAGCAGCCACAGAACCCGGGGTAACTAGGCATGGGCCACAGAACCCGGGGTAACTAGGCATGGGCCACAGAACCCGGGGTAACTAGGCATGGGCCACAGAACCCGGGGTAACTAGGCATGGGCCACAGAACCCGGGGTAACTAGGCATGGGCCACAGAACCCGGGGTAACTAGGCATGGGCCACAGAACCCGGGGTAACTAGGCAGCAGCCACAGAACCCGGGGTAACTAGGCAGCAGCCACAGAACCCGGGGTAACTAGGCATGGGCCACAGAACCCGGGGTAACTAGGCAGCAGCCACAGAACCCGGAATAACTAGGCAGCAGCCACAGAACCCGGGGTAACTAGGCAGCAGCCACAGAACCCGGGGTAACTAGGCATGGGCCACAGACCCCGGGGTAACTAGGCAGCAGCCACAGAACCCGGGGTATCTAGGCAGCAGCCACAGAACCCGGGGTAACTAGGCCGCAGCCACAGAACCCGGGGTAACTAGGCATGGGCCACAGAACCCGGGGTAACTAGGCATGGGCCACAGAACCCGGGGTAACTAGGCAGCAGCCACAGAACCCGGGGTATCTAGGCAGCAGCCACAGAACCCGGGGTAACTAGGCAGCAGCCACAGAACCCGGAGTAACTAGGCAGCAGCCACAGAACCCGGGGTAACTAGGCAGCAGCCACAGAACCCGGGGTAACTAGGCAGCAGCCACAGAACCCGGGGTAACTAGGCAGCAGCCACAGAACCCGGGGTAACTAGGCAGCAGCCACAGAACCCGGGGTAACTAGGCAGCAGCCACAGAACCCGGGGTAACTAGGCAGCAGCCACAGAACCCGGGGTAACTAGGCATGGGCCACAGAACCCGGGGTAACTAGGCAGCAGCCACAGAACCCGGGGTAACTAGGCAGCAGCCACAGAACCCGGGGTAACTAGGCATGGGCCACAGAACCCGGGTAACTAGGCAGCAGCCACAGAACCCGGGGTAACTAGGCATGGGCCACAGAACCCGGGGTAACTAGGCAGCAGCCACAGAACCCGGGGTAACTAGGCCGCAGCCACAGAACCCGGGGTAACTAGGCCGCAGCCACAGAACCCGGGGTAACTAGGCCGCAGCCACAGAACCCGGGGTAACTAGGCAGCAGCCACAGAACCCGGGGTAACTAGGCAGCAGCCACAGAACCCGGGGTAACTAGGCAGCAGCCACAGAACCCGGGGTAACTAGGCAGCAGCCACAGAACCCGGGGTAACTAGGCAGCAGCCACAGAACCCGGGGTAACTAGGCAGCAGCCACAGAACCCGGGGTAACTAGGCCGCAGCCACAGAACCCGGGGTAACTAGGCCGCAGCCACAGAACCCGGGGTAACTAGGCCGCAGCCACAGAACCCGGGGTAACTAGGCAGCAGCCACAGAACCCGGGGTAACTAGGCCGCAGCCACAGAACCCGGGGTAACTAGGCCGCAGCCACAGAACCCGGGTAACTAGGCAGCAGCCACAGAACCCGGGGTAACTAGGCAGCAGCCACAGAACCCGGGGTAACTAGGCAGCAGCCACAGAACCCGGGGTAACTAGGCAGCAGCCACAGAACCCGGGGTAACTAGGCAGCAGCCACAGAACCCGGGGTAACTAGGCAGCAGCCACAGAACCCGGGGTAACTAGGCAGCAGCCACAGAACCCGGGGTAACTAGGCAGCAGCCACAGAACCCGGGGTAACTAGGCAGCAGCCACAGAACCCGGGGTAACTAGGCCGCAGCCACAGAGCCCGGGGTAACTAGGCCGCAGCCACAGAACCCGGGGTAACTAGGCCGCAGCCACAGAACCCGGGGTAACTAGGCATGGGCCACAGAACCCGGGGTAACTAGGCATGGGCCACAGAACCCGGGGTAACTAGGCAGCAGCCACAGAACCCGGGGTAACTAGGCCGCAGCCACAGAACCCGGGGTAACTAGGCCGCAGCCACAGAACCCGGGGTAACTAGGCAGCAGCCACAGAACCCGGGGTAACTAGGCAGCAGCCACAGAACCCGGGGTAACTAGGCAGCAGCCACAGAACCCGGGGTAACTAGTCCACAGACACAGAACCCGGGGTAACTAGGCATGGGCCACAGAACCCGGGGTAACTAGACATGGGCCACAGAACCCGGGGTAACTAGGCATGGGCCACAGAACCCGGGGTAACTAGGCAGCAGCCACAGAACCCGGGGTAACTAGGCCGCAGCCACAGAACCCGGGGTAACTAGGCAGCAGCCACAGAACCCGGGGTAACTAGGCCGCAGCCACAGAACCCGGGGTAACTAGGCAGCAGCCACAGAACCCGGGGTAACTAGGCAGCAGCCACAGAACCCGGGGTAACTAGGCAGCAGCCACAGAACCCGGGGTAACTAGGCAGCAGCCACAGAACCCGGGGTAACTAGGCAGCAGCCACAGAACCCGGGGTAACTAGTCCGCAGACACAGAACCCGGGGTAACTAGGCATGGGCCACAGTACCCGGGGTAACTAGGCAGCAGCCACAGAACCCGGGGTAACTAGGCAGCAGCCACAGAACCCGGGGTAACTAGGCATGGGCCACAGAACCCGGGGTAACTAGGCATGGGCCACAGAACCCGGGGTAACTAGGCCACAGCCACAGAACCCGGGGTAACTAGGCAGCGGCCACAGAACCCGGGGTAACTAGGCAGCGGCCACAGAACCCGGGGTAACTAGGCATGGGCCACAGAACCCGGGGTAATTAGGCAGCAGCCACAGAACCCGGGGTAACTAGGCAGCAGCCACAGAACCCGGGGTAACTAGGCCGCAGCCACAGAACCCGGGGTAACTAGGCCGCAGCCACAGAACCCGGGGTAACTAGGCCGCAGCCACAGAACCCGGGGTAACTAGGCAGCAGCCACAGAACCCGGGGTAACTAGTCCGCAGACACAGAACCCGGGATAACTAGGCATGGGCCACAGAACCCGGGGTAACTAGGCATGGGCCACAGAACCCGGGGTAACTAGGCATGGGCCACAGAACCCGGGGTAACTAGGCATGGGCCACAGAACCCGGGGTAACTAGGCATGGGCCACAGAACCCGGGGTAACTAGGCATGGGCCACAGAACCCGGGGTAACTAGGCATGGGCCACAGAACCCGGGGTAACTAGGCAGCAGCCACAGAACCCGGGGTAACTAGGCATGGGCCACAGAACCCGGGGTAACTAGGCAGCAGCCACAGAACCCGGGGTAACTAGGCAGCAGCCACAGAACCCGGGGTAACTAGGCCGCAGCCACAGAACCCGGGGTAACTAGGCAGCAGCCACAGAACCCGCGGTAACTAGGCATGGGCCACAGAACCCGGGGTAACTAGGCAGCAGCCACAGAACCCGGGGTAACTAGGCCGCAGCCACAGATCCCGGGGTACTAGGCCGCAGCCACAGAACCCGGATAACTAGGCAGCAGCCACAGAACCCGGGGTAACTAGGCCGCAGCCACAGAACCCGGGGTAACTAGGCATGGGCCACAGAACCCGGCGTAACTAGGCCGCAGCCACAGAACCCGGGGTAACTAGGCAGCAGCCACAGAACCCGCGGTAAGTAGGCATGGGCCACAGAACCCGGGGTAACTAGGCAGCAGCCACAGAACCCGGGGTAACTGGGCAGCAGCCACAGATCCCGGGGTAACTAGGCCGCAGCCACAGAACCCGGGGTAACTAGGCAGCAGCCACAGAACCCGGGGTAACTAGTCCGCAGACACAGAACCCGGGGTAACTAGGCATGGGCCACAGAACCCGGGGTAACTAGGCAGCAGCCACAGAACCCGGGGTAACTAGGCATAGGCCACAGAACCCGGGGTAACTAGGCATGGGCCACAGAACCCGGGGTAACTAGGCATGGGCCACAGAACCCGGGGTAACTAGGCAGCAGCCACAGAACCCGGGGTAACTAGGCATGGGCCACAGAACCCGGGGTAACTAGGCAGCAGCCACAGAACCCGGGGTAACTAGGCAGCAGCCACAGAACCCGGGGTAACTAGGCAGCAGCCACAGAACCCGGGGTAACTAGGCCGCAGCCACAGAACCCGGGGTAACTAGGCCGCAGCCACAGAACCCGCGGTAAGTAGGCATGGGCCACAGAACCCGGGGTAACTAGGCAGCAGCCACAGAACCCGGGGTAACTAGGCAGCAGCCACAGATCCCGGGGTAACTAGGCCGCAGCCATAGAATTCGGGGTAACTAGGCAGCAGCCACAGAACCCGGGGTAACTAGGCCGCAGCCACAGAACCCGGGGTAACTAGGCATGGGCCACAGAACCCGGGGTAACTAGGCAGCAGCCACAGAACCCGGGGTAACTAGGCAGCAGCCACAGAACCCGGGGTAACTAGGCATGGGCCACAGAACCCGGGGTAACTAGGCATGGGCCACAGAACCCGGGGTAACTAGGCATGGGCCACAGAACCCGGGGTAACTAGGCAGCAGCCACAGAACCCGGGGTAACTAGGCATGGGCCACAGAAGACACCCACGTCTCATGAAAGAATAATTTTAAAAAAATACTATTATTCTCCTCATTTTCAACCTTTTCATCAAATAAACAACAAAAGAAAAAACAAACGAAAAAACAAATTCAGCAGCAATCTCCCAAACAAAACCAGCACCCCCTTCAGGTAAAAAAAAATAACAGTCAATCAGTAAACAGTGTAATTAGAAACACTAATAACCACAGCCCCCCATGTTCAATGGCAACCAATTCTTGAAGGTGCATAATAAACAGTCCCCATGAATTGTAAAACCCCCTCCTTCATCCTCCTCTGCTCAAATTTCACCTTTTCGAGAGTCAGAAGTTCAAGTAGACCCCGGCCACCCCAACAGGGCCTGCCTCTGGGCAATCAGCGAGGCGAAGGCTAAAACATTCGTACCTGCCTGACACCCCGAAAATGGCCTCTAGGGGCCCTGGTTCCAAGTTCAGAAATGATACTGAAAACCTCCCTTCAATACTTCTCCAGCTTCAGACAGGACCAAAACATATGCACATGGTTTCGGGGCCCCCGGAATATTAGCTTCCACAGTCCTGATGGCCAAAAGCTCTATCACTAATGGAAATAGCAGAGGGGGCATAGGACAACCCTGCCTGTTCCCCCAGTGCGTACCCCAAACTCGTGTTGTTTGTGCGGGCACTCGCCATCGGTTCCTTTATAGTTGTACCCACTCCATAAATCTCAGCCTAGGGGCTGTTTAGCACAGGGCTAAATCGCTGGCTTTGAAAGCAGACCAAGCAGGCTAGCAGCACGGTTCGATTCCCGTAACAGCCTCCCCGAACAGGCGCCGGAATGTGGCGACTAGGGGCTTTTCACAGTAACTTCATTTGAAGCCTACTAGTGACAATAAGCAATTTTCATTTCATTTCATTTCATCCCAAACCTCTCGAACTACCCTCAAATACCGCCATTCTATTCGATCAAATGCCTTTTCCGCGTTCAGCTCAACCACCACCTCCGTCTCCTTTCCCTCAGCCGGTGAGAATACATTTTTAACAAAAAGCAATCTTGTCCATGTTCTCCATGCCCAATAGACTTTTGTTTATAAATGGCATGAGAGGAATGTTATTTATTACAAAGTAATTTGTGTGTGGGTTTGCGTGTAATTGCTCATTTGGCCGTCTTCATACTGATGCTTTGTAGATGTGAGTGATGAACAATGTTATGACGCTGCCCCTCATTTCCTGGGTATGGGTCCAAATTCCGATTCAATGTGGAATTTTGGTCCACATATTTCTTCAGTTTAGACAATAAAATTGTGCAGAAATGAATTCTGCACACGAGGGAGCAAAAGATCCCTTGTGCAGTAAAGTGGATTTGAAGGAGAAAGCTTTGCGATTATTGTATAATCTCCTCCAATTTAATCTATCAGATTGAATCTTCACAATTGCCCATTTTTAATTTAATTTTTATGCTTTTTGTATAAGTAATTTCAAGTTTGAATGTAATAATTTGGTATCTATTTTTACAGTACCACAGGGAGTACAGAATGCCAATCCTGCGGAGCTGGGTATTATGCCAATGAAACTGGTTCCATCTCGTGCCGAGCCTGTCTTCCAGGTAAAGCTGCCTTCCTATTGCCACGTGAGAGTCCAGCCAAGATGGGCTGGGGTTAGGTTGGGGAGGGTTGGCAATGCAGTAATATTGCTGTGTCTTGTGTCCTTTGCATTCTTCTCCCCTCGTCGTACAACTCATGGAACAACTAAATGGAACAAGCATAAGTTTATTCAGTTCGCTTTGCTGCGCAAGTTGAGTTTTAAATTGGACTGTTGTGCTCACTCCTCTTTTCCCCCACAGATGTTTTGCATCCTCTTAGAACTAAAAGAAGGGAGAAGATTGATAGAACTGCTCCTGCTGCATTGTACTTCCTGTGTGTGTGAAACAGCTCTGAAAATAAACTCCTCCGCCCAAATTAACTTGGGCCAGGGGACAATGGAGGACGGTTCGTGGCTGGGGGATTCCTAGCCTGAGGGGGAAGGGAGGGGGGGGGAAGGGGAATACCGGGTTGCTGCTGGTAGGGTCAGGAAGGGGCTGGGGGGACAGAGGTGAGGTGTTGTCGCTATGGGGACTGGGTCGGGCAGGGGGTGCTGGCCTGGGGCGGGCAGTCGACGGGCTATGGCTAGCCGACGGGGGAGGGGGGCGGGACGCCCTCTGATCCGGTTGGTCACTTGGAATGCAAGAGGGTTGAATGGGCCGGTGAAGCGGTCGAAGGTACTGGCTCACCCGAAGGGGCTTGATGCACCATCGATTGCACGCGAGGCGAGTGATTTACCAATGTCAGGCTTTAATTAACTAGAACACAGCCTGGCGATCGTCTACAGTGGAAAGGGACGATCGTCAGGCTTCTGAGCATTTATACCTCGTTGATAGAGGCGTGGTTAACTCAGCCTCTCGGCCAATCGGTCGAGAGGCACATGACCGACCAGGGCCAATGGTAAGCCGACGTTCTGGCCCAATGGCAGACGAGTATGCAGATCATATCATCACAGGGCTAAAGGCAGATGTGGCAATGCTTCAGGAGACCTGAGGGTGGCGGACAAGGTCTGCCTGAGGAAGGGATGGGTGGGGCAGGTTTTCCACTCTGGGTTGGATGTGAAGAACCGGGGAGTGGCGATTCTGGTGGGGAAAAATGTGTTGTTTGAGGCATTGGAGGTGGTGGCGGATAAGGGGGGTAGGTATGTTATGGTTAGGGGCAGGCTACAAGGAGAGAAGGTGGTACTGGCTAGTGTGTATGCCCCAAATTGGGACGATGCGGGCTTTGAGGAGTATGTTGGGACGGATCCCGGATCTGGAGGCGGGAGGTCTGATCATAGGGGGGACTTTAATACGGTGTTCGATCCTTCACTGGATCGGTCCAGCTCTAGGATGGGTAGGAGGCCGGCAGCGGCCAAGGTACTGAGAGGGTTTATGGATCAGATGGGTGGAGTGGATCCATGGAGGTTTGTGAGGCCGAGGGCACGCGAGTACTCTTTCTTCTCCCATGTACATAGGGTCTACTCTCGGATAGATTTCTTCGTGGTGAGTAGGGGACTAATTCCGAGAGTAGAGGAGGCCGAGTATTCGGCCATTGCAATCTCCAACCACGCTCCGCATTGGATAGAGTTGGAGATGGGAGAGGTGCAGGACCAACGTCCGTTGTGGCGGTTGGATGTGGGGTTGTTGGCGGAGGAGGAGGTGTGTAGGTGGGTCCGGGCAAGTATTGAGGGGTACCTTGAGGTGAATGATACGGGGGAGGTTCAGGTGGGGATGATCTGGGAAGCCCTGAAGGCAGTAATTCGTGGGGAGCTGATATCCATCCGAGCATACAGGGAGAGGAGTGAGAGAGATAGACTGGTGGGAAAGATGCTGGAGGTATGCAGAGGCACCAGAGGAGGGACTGTTGGGGGAGAGGCGCAGCTTGCAGGCTAAATTTGATTTGATGACCACTAGAAAGGCGGAGGCACAGTGGAGGAAGGCACAAGGGGCAGTGTACGAACATGGTGAAAAAGTGAGTAGGATGCTGGCTCATCAGCTCCGCAAGCGGGATGAGGCTAAGGAGATTGCTGGAGTGAGAGACAAGAGTGGGAATGTGGTGCGGAAGGGGGTAGAGGTGAATGAGGTCTTCAAGGACTTTTACGGGGAACTGTACCGGTCGGAGCCAACGGGGGAGAGGGGGGGAATGGAGAGGTTCCTTGACAGGCTTTCTTTCCCGAAGGTGCAGGAGGAGAAGGTGGAGGGGTTGGGTGCGCCGATTGAGCTGGAGGAGCTAGTTAAGGGGATCTGGCAGATGCAGTCAGGGAAGGCACCGGGGCCGGATGGGTTCCCGGTGGAATTTTATAAAAAGTTTGTGGACCTAGTGGGCCCCTTGCTGGTGCGGACGCTCAATGAAGCGTGGGAAGGGGGGGACTTTGCCCCCGACGATGTCGCGGGCGCTGATCTTGTTAATTTTAAAGAAGGACAAGGACCCCCAGCAGTGTGGTTCATACAGGCCCATATCTCTCCTCAACATGGATGCTAAGGTGCTGGCAAAAATCCTGGCCACCAGGATAGAGGACTGTGTGCCAGGGGTTGTGCACGAGGACCAGACAGGTTTTGTGAAGGGAAGGCAGCTGAACACGAATGTGCGGAGATTGCTGAATGTCATCATGATGCCGGCGATTGAGGGGGAGGCAGAGATAGTGGTGGCGCTGGATGCGGAGAAGGCCTTCGATAGAGTGGAGTGGGGGTCCCTATGGGAGGTGTTGGGGAGGTTTGGATTTGGTGAAGGGTTCATTAGATGGGTAAGGCTGTTATATGAGGCCCCGATGGCGTGCGTGGCCACAAATAGGAGGAGGTCGGAGTACTTCCGGCTTTACCGAGGGACCAGGCAGGGTTGCCCCCTGTCCCCCTTGTTGTTTACACTGGCAATCGAGCCGCTGGCGATGGCGTTGAGAGATTCAGAGAGGTGGAGAGGCTTGGTGCGAGGTGGAGAGGAACATAGGGTGTCGTTGTATGCCGACGACCTGTTACTGAATGTGGCGGACCCGGTGGGAGGGATGCCGGGAGTGATGGAGTTGCTAGCTGAGTTTGGGACCTTTTCAGGTTATAAATTAAATTTAGGCAAGAGCGAGGTGTTTGTGGTGCACCCTGGAGACCAGGAGGAAGGAATTGGTAGGCTCCCGCTTAGGCGGGCAGGGGAGAGCTTTAGGTACCTGGGGGTGCAGGTGGCCAGGGACTCTTCACAAGCATAACTTCACCAGACTTGTAGATCAGATGGAGGAGGAGTTTAAGAGGTGGGACATGCTGCCATTGTCGTTGGCGGGGAGGGTACAGTCCGTCAAAATGACGGTGCTTCCGAGGTTCTTGTTCCTCTTTCAGTGCCTGCCCATATTTATCCCCAGGGCCTTCTTTAGGAGAGTGACTAGCAGTATTTTGAGCTTTGTGTGGGCACATGGGATTCCGAGAGTGAAGAGGGTGTTCCTGGAGCGAGGAAGGGATAGAGGCGGGCTGGCGCTGCCCAACCTTTGGCTGCCCAATAGTACCCCAAATGTGTCAATGGTGCGTAAATGGGTGATGGAGGAGAGAGGGGCGGCGTGGAAAAGAATGGAGATGGCGTCATGTAGAGGTACGAGCCTGGGTGCCATGGCAACGGCACCGTTGCCGCTCTCCCCTAAGAGGTTTACCACGAGCCCGGTGGTGGCGGCGACCCTAAGAATCTGGGGACAGTGGAGACGGCATCGGGGGGAAACAGGGGGCTCGATGGAGGCTCCACTGGGTGGCAACCATCGGTTCATCCCGGGGAACACGGATGGGGGATTTAGGGGGTGGCAAAGGGCGGGCATCAGCAAATTGAGGGACCTGTTTATTGGTGGGAGGTTTGCGGGCCTGGGGGAACTGGAAGATAAATTTGGCCTTCCCCAGGGGAACATGTTCAGATACCTGCAGGTAAAGGCATTTGCTAGGCGACAGGTAGAGGGATTCCCTTTGCTGCCCTCGCAGGGGACGATGGACAGAATGCTTTCGGGGGTGTGGGTCAGAGAGGGGAAGGTGTCTGACATCGATAAGGTAATGCAGGAGGTGGAGGAGTCGTCAGTGGAGGAGCTGAAGGCAAAATGGGAGGAGGAACTCGGGGAGCAGATAGAGGACGGGACTTGGGTGGGTGCCTTGGAGAGAGTTAACTTTTCCTCCTCATGTGCGAGGCTTAGTCTCATCCAATTTAAGGTGCTGCACCGGGCCCACATGTCCGGGTTCAGGATGAGTAAGTTCTTTGGAGGTGAGGACAGGTGCACCAGATGTTCGGGGAGTCCAGCGAACCACGCCCATAGGTTCTGGGCATGCCCAGCGCTGGAAGAATTCTGGAAAGGGGTGGCAGGGACGGTGTCGAGGGTGGTTGGATCCAGGGTCAAACCAGGGTGAGGACTCGTGATCTTTGGAGTTGCGGTAGAGCCGGGAGTGCAGGAGGCGAAAGAGGCCGGTGTTCTGGCCTTTGCCAGGGAGGGAGGGGGGAGGGGGGGGTGCACTATTGTAGTGTCTATTCTGTAACTTTATAGTGTGTTAATTTGCGTTGTTGTTAAAATGCTGTGTTGTTCATGGAGGTGGGGCGAATGTATATGATTGTTAATACTGTATTATTGTTATGTTCGGTATTTTACTAAGGCGTGTCAATGTTGTATAAAATCAAAATTTTTCAATAAAAATTATTTCAAAAAATAAAACTTGGGCCAGGGGTTTACAGACCCTCCCACCCAGCGGATATTACACGCCCGCCAAACCGAATGGCGATTTAAATGCCCTGCTGCATCTTCTTATTTCCGGGGGGTGGGGGGTGGAAGAAAAGAGAGAGACTTGTTGCGATGAGGTCTTGGGGTTTTTTTTTCTGTTTGGGATTTAATCCATTTTCATTTGTGTTTGTAAAATGTTGAGCCTTTGTTCCATGCTTGTTTATATTTATAAGCTGCTCTGCAGATGACCATCCGCACTGATGTAATGTATTCAGCATAGAACATAGAACAGTACAGCACAGAACAGGCCCTTCGGCCCTCGATGTTGTGCCGAGCAATGATCACCCTACTCAAACCCACGTATCCACCCTATACCCGTAACCCAACAACCCCCCCCCCCCCCCCTCAACCTTACTTTTTAGGGCAATTTAGCATGGCTAATCCACTGAACCCGCACATCTTTGGACTATGTTTGGCGTTCTGATATGGGGCATGTTTGGCTATGATATGGGGCTACATTTTCTATTAATTAATGGAATGATACAGAAGCAGAGGCCATTCGGCCCTGAAGACCTGCCCCTTTGAGAATAGTTCAGTTAGTTCAACTCCCCTGCTCTTCCACTGCTGCTTTGAAAATTTTCAAGTTTATCCAGTTCCCTTTTGAAAGTTATCGTTAATCTGCTTCCACCAGGCAGTATATTCCGGATCGGAAAACAATGTTATGCTTGTTTTATTTTTTTTTCTGGAAAGAAAAAAATTATTCTTCTGATTTTCCCCTTTTACTTTTTGCCAGTTACCTCAATTCTACATCTTCGGATTGCAGACTCTGCTCCCAGGGGAACCAGTTTCTCCCAACTCTAAGTTTTTTTTTCACTATTATGAATTATCCCTGAACCTTCTCTGCTTTTGAGGAGCAAAATCCCAGTTTCTCCAGCCCATTAAATCCGCACTGTCACTTATGGGCTGCACTTTCCTGTCCAGTCCTTACAGCTCCTGATTCCCTTTGCTGCCCAAAGACCTGGGGCGGGATTCTCCCATACCCGGCGGGGCGGGGGGGTCCCGGCGGGATGGAGTGGCATGAACTACTCCGGCGTTGGGCTGCCCCAATCCTTCGTACCTTCAGGGACTAGGCCCGCCCCGGAGTGGTTGGCGCCCGGCCAGCCAGCGGGATAGGGGCTTGGCGCCACGCCAACCGGCGCCGAAGGGCCTCCGCCGGCCGGCGCGAGTTGGCGCATGCACAGGAGCGCCAGCGCATGCTGGCGTCATCCTCGCACATGCGTGGGAGGGTTTGTCTCCGCATTGGCCATCGTGGAGGACCACAGCGGCCGATGCGGAGAAATAGAGTGCCCCCATGGCACAGGCCGACCCGCGGATCGGTGCGCCCCGACTGCGGGCCAGGCCACTATGGGGGCACCTCCGGGGCCAGATCCCACCTCGACCCCCACTCTTTTCCCCCCACCCCCCAAGAACCCCGGAGACCGCCCGCGCCGCCAGGTCCCACCGGTAAGGGACCTTCTCTAATTTACGCCGGCGGGACTAGCTACAGGCAGGCGGGACTTCAGCCCATCACAGGCCGGAGAATTCGGGTGGCCCTGGCGCCCATCGAGTCGCGCCGGACCCTGCCATTCTCCGAGGCGGGCGGCGCAGCTCACGCCGAGCCGGTTTTTGTGGGGGCGGGAGAATTGGGAGGACGCCGGGGCCGGCGATTCTCCCTCGCGGTGGGGGGTCAGAGAATCCCGCTCCTGATCTATCAGTCTCGGTCTTGGATATAACTTGAGTATTCGCTGCTCTCCGGGGTATCCAAAATTCACAACCTTTCTGAATGGAGAAATATCTCCTCCACATCTTTGTACTATATGGCTGATCCCTTCTCCTGAGGCTGTGATCCTTCTAACCCACTGGGGATTATAGCAAGGTTCACCGCTCTGCACTATCGGCATCTTGTGCAGGTTCCTGTGTGCTTTAAAAAATTTTAACATGCCTCATCGACCAATCCTGTCACCATCAAAAATCTAGTTATACAAGACCTCTGAGAGTTTCTCTCTTCCTCTCTCTTTTTAAAGTTGTACCATTTTTGTATTGCTGCTCCTTTCTTTCCCAAAATGCATCATTTGACACAAGTAAAATTTTATCCCTTTGGGTGTTTGCCTATTTCATCTATTTGTCAATGTCCTCTCGAAATGTCTCCTTATCTGCTGCTGATCAGTGCTCGATGATTCCGTGTAAATGATGAGCTGGGCATTTGAGGGAGTCATTCACTTTGGCAGCATCCAGTGGGTGACCATCCTGCCTGCTCCTGGCCTGTCTGAAGTTCAACGGAGAAAGCATTAGGTACCTTTCCCTTCCATACTTGGACCTATTGGGTCCTTTCCTTGACCAATTAATGGTCACTGATGGGTCTCATCTGGCCACAGGTACTCTACCTGTGGTGGGGGGCCAGCACCTCTATCTGTGCAGGCCGTGTCGGGTCAGGGGAGAACTTTTTTGTGCGGGGGTGGGGAGGGGGAGGGAGGCCTCTTGAACCCAGCTCTAACTCCCTCATCCCTCCTTACTGAGACCCTTGGGCTTGCTGCCACTGCTCCGCATCGGGGACCACGTGCAGTCCCTGCAGTAGACACTGCTGTTGGGCCCTGTGATGACTGGTACCCACAGTGTTAAATTGTGGGTGGGTTTCCCCCTCAACCCTTCCGGTGGGAGGGGAGCAGGGACCAGAGTGTATTAATCAGCCCAGTTGCTCCCTGGACTGGAAGGCTAGGTGGGTTGAGGTGGTGGGTCGTTATACAGGCCAGTTCCCCGCCTGGAGTGCAAGGACTTGATTCCTCACTTGTTAATGTATGTCAATTGAATATACTTGCAGGAAAATCAAGTGATTTCGAAATATGTTCAGTCGGATGCAATTTTCATTAAAATTCCACTTGCTTCCCAGGTTACTTTTCTGAGAAAAATGCAACTACTTGTGAGTCCTGTTCCCAAGGCCTATTTTGCAAGTAAGTATTGGAAGTGTGCATATCGATCGAACCAAATCAATAGAGTTGCTAATATGTGGATTCCTGGTGTGTGCTGGGTTAGCCGATTGGATTGTATTGGATTTGTTTATTGTCACGCGTACCGAGGTACAGTGAAAAGTATTTTTCTGCGAGCAGGTCATTAAGTACATGGGACGAAAAGGGAATAAAAGAAAATACATAATAGGGAGTATTAGAATTAAATTTTAAAAGATTAGAATGAGTATAAGTTAAGTAAAAAGTGGATCTGTTGGGGAGAGCTTGCAGACAGTCGCCTCGCTCCAGCGCCATCTTCTGATTTCTGCATCGTACTGTCTACAACCTGTAACCCTCCCACTTAATAAAATATCAAACTACCATTGCCCTGTTGTCTCCTAGCTCCACTGGTTGCTGCAGTGGGTTAACTTCTAAATTCTCATTCGCACTTTTGAATCTCCCCATAACCTTAATCAGTGTTACCATAATTCCTGTCCCTACATCCATCCTGTGGTCCTCGAGTCAGCTGCCTCTTAGCTTTCTTTGTTTGGCAATTTTCTAGCCTTCCCTTGACTCGGTGAAGCATTCCTTTTGTTTACTATTTCTCTGAAACAATTATCTCTTGAAAATTCCTTCTCTTTTTTATTAGAATATCCAATAATTCTTCTTTTCCAATTAAGGGGCAATTTAGCGTGGCCAACCCACCTAACCTGCATATCTTTGTGTTTTGGGGGTGAAACCCACGCAGACACGGGGAGAATGTGCAAACTCCACATGGACAGTGATCCAGGGCCGGAATTCGAACCCGGGTCCTTGGTGGCGTAGGCTGCAGTGCTAACCACTCCGCCACCATGCCGCCCCTTCTTTTTTGATCATGTTGTTGTTACCCACGCACCCACTTATTTTGCTTTGGCCCCTCCCATGTGGAACCATTTGGTACACTAGCCACATGAGGTGCTATAGAAATGCAAATTGTGCATGAGCGAGGATCACTAGTGTGAGCTGTGCTGTCTGTCAAGAGTAACTTGCACCATTTAAACTTTTTTTTGTTTGTGAATCCTGTCCTTTTACTAATGGAAGCCTGTTTTCGGGTTACTGTGCGTAAAATGTTCTCTTGCTTTTCAGCACGACTGACTGCAGCAAGTGTACAATGTGCCCCGGTGGGGAGGAAGCTCTGTCTACAGCAGCAACAGAGTGTGCACCGTGTCGACCAGGTATATCATGGTGAAGCAAAGGGATGACCAATGGTAAAGATGGCGGTGTAATGGTATTGTCACTGGGCTAATAATCCGGAGACCCGGCGTAATTCTCTGGGGAGCCGGGTTCAAATCCCATCATGGCAGGTGGTGAAATTTGAATTCAATAAAAAAAGTCTGGAATCAAAAGTCTCACGATGACCCGGAAACCATTGTTGATTGTTCCAAAAATCTACCTGGTTCACCAGTGTTCATTTCATAGAATCCCTAAAGTGCCGAAGTCTGCACCGACCCTCTGAAAGAGCACCCTGCCTAAACCCATTCCACCGCAACTTTGTAACCCCACCTAACCTTTGGACATTAAGGGGCAATTTAGCATGGCCAATCCACCTAACCTGTACATCTTGGACTGTGGGACGAAACCGGAGCACCTGGTGGAAGCCTATGCAGACAATGGGAGAACGTGCAGACTCCGCACAGACACCCGAGGCCGGAATTGAACCCGGGTCCCTGGTGCTGTGGGGCAGCAGTGCTAACCACTGTGCCACCGTGCAGCCCCTTTTTTGGGAAAGAAGTCTGCCATCCTTACCTGGTCTGGCCTACATGTGAGTTCAGATCCACAGCAATGTGGTTGACTCTAAAATACCCTCTGAAATGGCCGAGCAAGCCATTTCTGGACAATTAGGGCAAGAAATTTTGGCCCAACAAGCAATGGCAACATCCCGTGAATATTTAAAAATTGAGGACCCCCTTGTCGGGGGAAATTCAACGCTGTGTGTGTGGGTGTGGGGTGCGCGTCCACACGTGTCGTGTGTGTCAAGAGAGGAAACCAAGCCAGTTAACTGCACAAAACATCAAGGAAAGGAGCAATAGATGTTGTGAAACCCACTATAGTATTAAACAGGGAGCTTTTCAGATGGTGGAATTAACAGTTCTAAAATTACTCGAGTCCTATATTTTGGTTTGGTGTTTTTTTTGTTTAATATTTTCGCTGGAAGTGGCTTACTGCCAAAGCTGTAATTATTGGGCTGTGTTTGGTTACCCCGAGGAAGTTGGTGGTGAGCTTTCTAACCGAACTGTGCTTCTCCAATCAGGGTTTTGCACGTATGCAATTTCTTTCTGCTGAACCCACACAACTACTACAGTGTTCAAAACAATAAAGTCTGTCCATTTATGATCAATTGAATTTAAATACAGTGGCAGACGAGGTGGGAGAGAGAAGCATGAAGTCAAAGCAAACTGCTGCCTCACAGCGCTGAGGACCACGTTCAATCCAGGCCTAAACGGGGAGTTTGCACATTCTCCCCGTGTCTGCGTGAGTCTCCCCCCACAACCCAAAGATGTGCAGGGTAGGTGGATTGACTACTCTTAAATTGCCCCTTAATTGGAGAAAAAAAGAATTGGGTACTCTAAAATGACGTCAAAGTAAAACGATATTCCTGTTAACCAGACTTGTTCTAATTGTCATTTGGGTCAAATGAGCGGCAGTGTTTTCTGGACCAGTAATGCTGATAGGATGTGTCGGAGTTGAGTCTAATCCTACTCTATGGGGATGGAGTGGGGCAGGTTACTGAACCAGGCAGTGGGCTTCATTTGTTTCCCCAAACATTAATGGCAGCCTTCCTTGTCTGCTCCCCTTGTCATCACTGGCTGTGCTATTTTTCTGGTTGGCACTAACCAACCCTTCATGGAATAGCAATCAGACTAATGATTGTAGTGGTCTGCATAGCTCTGTACTTTACTCTGCCATGTGCTGTATTTACTCATTGAACAGAGGATGTCTAGCGGGTGGGTTTATACAGGAATTTAAAATAATCATGGTGCGTGTGTGATTTGGGTCCCAAACTGATGCTTTCATGTTGTTCCTCTTTCATTTTGCAGGAATGTACAAACAGCCAAAACATCTGTTCTGTAGAATGTGCCAAACGGGGTATTACCAGATAATGGTGGGACAGGAGAGCTGTAACCTATGTCCCGAAGAGCATTATTGCCCCGTGAGTAATCCTGGTTTGATGGAAGTGGAGTATTCGGATGCTATCCTGATTGGCGACTCTTTGGGTGGGTATGTGGGCATTCGGTCCCTGATGTGTGCTGTTTCCGTGGTGGGAAGAAACTGCCCCCCAAAAATCTAAATCTCCGTCTACTACAAGTAATACCTCATACTTTAGAAGGTGGAATGTCCTCTTCTGGATTTTAGCGATTAACAAAGAAAAGTGCATCACAGAAACAACCCCTTCGAACCTCCAAAACCTGTGCCGACCATGCTGCCTATCTAACCTCACTTCCGGGGTCCGTATCCCTCTATCCCCATTCTATTCATGTATTTGTCAAGATGCCCCTTAAATGTTGTATCTGCTTCCGTCACTTCCTCCGGCAGCGAGTTCCAGGCACCCACTACTCTCTAAACTTTCCCCCTCATTCCTTAAACCTATGTCCCCTAGTAATTGACTCTTCCACTCTGGGGAAAAAGCTTCTGACTATCCACTCTGTCCCTGCCCCTCATAATTTTGTAGACTTCTATCAGGTCTCCCCTCGACCTTGTAATTGAAAATATGGAAAGATATGTCATTTGAAACATGGAGGTCTGGCAATATCTGATCTAAGAGTGCATGAGAGAATGTAGGGAAAAATCCCACGAAGGGTTAACAGCAGCTGCAGGAGAGCGCTGTGAAATGCAGATAGGCTTTAAACAAAACAAGCAGGTCTTTCAAGTCACAATCGAGTGAATTTTAGTAGACAGCTAAAAGCAATGTTTTGCACCTTCTTGAAGTTAGCTATCTAAGTAAGCAGCTGGAAAAGAATGGAGGAGGTTTTCAGTTGAATTAGGTGACAGATATATAGGTGTGAAGTTCTGCTGACATCAGGTAAATTAAAGAAAGCTGGAGACAACGGGTCTATGAGAACACAAATTAGACCCAAATCAAAGTCAAAATTATGAGCTGGGGACACAATTTGATAATAAAACTATAGAAATGACAGGAACCAGAAGTTACACCACTTTGAAATCGAAGCATTTTTGAACATCACAAAGGATACAATGTAATCAGAAATCTATGAGATGAGGTCATGCTCAAAATGAATACAGTCGTGTTAGAAACATTTTGATTAAAGCTACCTTTTACAGTCCAAGTGAAATAAAAGTTACTTTACAATAAAGTCATAAAAACTTAATAACTGTTAGAAAGATATATAAACCCTGAGAAAGGGGACAGTAGGCAGAGAAGGAACCAGAGAGGCCAAGAGAAGCTCAGAGGGCACAGTCAGCTTCCAGTCAGCTCAGTCATGAGAAAGGAACAGAGCAAAGCAGCCGAGCTGAACAGCGAATATATATAAGGAAGACCAGAATTTAAAGAGAGAGAGCCAGCTCTCACAGCTCGGTACATGGGAAAGATAGAGCATAGCAACCGAGCAGAACAGCGAATACATCTGAGGAAGGTCAAAAACTAAAGAAGACTGATTGTCAAGGTGAACCTGAAGGTCTCTTCAACCAACCAGGAGAATCTAGAAGCAAGATCTTTTTACTTTTCTGTAAAGACCGTGATTGCATATTTTAAAAGAAAAAATATAATAATAAAATAACTAAGTTGTAAACTGAAACAGTGGTTATTACAAAGGTTATTACTTAGCCACGAGGGACCCAGGATCGATGCTACTAAGTGGTAAGTAGATGAAATCTTCGGTGAAGGTATGGGTTATACCGGGGGATAACTTGAAAACATAGTTTAACCTGAATAGCACCCATCTAAGCCTGCATAAGAGTCAAGGAGTGAGAATCCCTGTTCACCATTTAGAATATCGACCCTTTTTTGTACAGGGAGAATTCTAAGAATAGTGGTGAGTTTTTAATTTCAACCTCCGTGATTCCAGTGAGAACAATCCAAGTTTATCCAACCTCTCCTCCGAGCTAATGCCCTCTATACCAGGCAGCATCCTGATAAACCACTTTTGTACCCTCTCCAAAGCCTCCACAACCTTCTGGTAGTGTGGTGACCAGAATTGAACACTATATTCCAACTGTGGCCTAACTAAGGTTCTATAAAGCTGTAACATGACTTGCCAATTTTTATACTACGATGCCCAGTCGATGAAGGCAAGCATGCCATATGCCTTTTTGACCACCTTCTCCACCTGCATTGCCACTTTCAGTGACCTGTGGACCTGTATACCCAAATCCTTCTGTCAATACTTTTAAGGGTTCTGCCATTTACTGTATATTTCCCATCTGTATTAGACATTCCAAAATGTATTCACGTTTGTCTGGATTAAACTCCATCTTCCATTTTTCCACCCAAGTCTCCAACCGATCTAAATCCTGCTGTATCCTCTGACAGTCCTCATCGCTATCCGCAATTCCACCAACCTTTGTATCGTCTGCAAACTTACTAATCAGACCTGTTACATTTTCCTCCAAATCATTTATATATATATTCATTTCATTTCATATACTACGAACAGCAAAAGTCCCAGCACTGATCCCTGCGGAACACCACTAGTCACAGCCCTCTGTTCAGAAAAGCAATCTTACATTGCTACTCTCTGCCTATGACCTAACCAGTTCTGTATCCATCTTGCCAGCTCACCTCTGATCCCGTGTGACTTCACCTTTTTGTACCTGTCTGCCATAAGGGACCTTGTCAAAGGCCTTACTGAAATCCATATGGACAACATCCATTGCCCTACACATGCTTCCTTTTTCTTTTGGACGCGGCTCACAATATCTCTTGTTACCCAAGGTTCCCGAAACTTGCCATACATATCCTTCTTGGTCACAGGAACATGCTGGTCCTGAATTCTTATCAACTGACATTTGAAAGGCTCCAACATGCCAAATGTCGATTTACCCTCAAACAACTGCCCCAATCTACATTCTTCAGTTCCTGCCTAATATTGTTATAATTAGCCTTCCCCCAGTTTAGCACCTTCACCTGAGGACTACTCTGATCTTTATCCATCAGTATCTTGAAACTTACTGAATTATGGTCAGTGTTCCCGTAATGCTCCCCTACTGAAACTTCGACCATCTAGCCGGGCTCATTCCCCAAAACCAGATCCAGTGCAGCTCCTTCCCTAGTTGGGTTATCTGCGTATTGTTTCTGGTTGCTCCTTACAAACCCTGCCCCATCCACACCCCTCGCACTAAGTGAATCCCAGTCAATATAGGGGAAGTTAAAATCACCCACCACAACAACCCTGTTGTTTTTACACCTTTCCAAAATCTGCCGGCATATCTGTTCCTCTATCTCCCGTTGAGAGGCTTGTAGTAAACCCCAACATTGTCACTGCACCCTTCCTACTCCTGAGCTCTACCCATATTGCCTCGCTGCATGAGCCATCTGAGGTGTCCTCCCGCAGTACAGCTGTGATGCTGTGATATTCTCCTTAACCAGTATTGCAACTCTCCCCACCACTTTTACATCTCCCTCTACCCGCCTGAAACATCAAAATCCTGGAACATTTAGCTGCCAATCTTGACCCTGCCTCAACCAAGTCTGTAATGGCAACAACAACATCGTTCCAAGTACTAATCCAAACTCTATCTGCCTTGCCTGTTACACCTCTCTCATTGAAACTAATGCACCAGACCGTCAGTCCCGCTGTGTTTTGCAACATCTCCCTGCCTCCTCCTCCTCTGAATCTCAGTGGCCCCATTTTCTAGTTCCTCCTTGGGTTTTGCTTTGTAAGTGTCCTCCTCAGCAATCCATTAAAACCATAGTGGTTCCTGCGTGACTTGCTCGAGTTCCAATCGACTGCGAATGCCAGGAATGAACAGGAACAATAATTTAATTATATTTTGTTACCGCTTCATTTGAAAAATGAAGGTGAAGCTGCAAAGTGCATGTTAGTATTTTAGTGAAGGGTTAGTCCTGTTTGAAAGAACAAATTCTTCATAATCGAATAAGTGTAAATAAATACACAGTAAGTTTGTCAACATTTGTGAAAGCGTCAAGCTTTTTGGGTAAAGAACATGCCAAGATTTGCAAGGTTTGTTTTATTCCCGCTCCCTTTTCGGCATCAATGGTTTCGTTATTTCTGTGGTCTGACTGGTGCTCGGCTGTGCCAGCTAAACCAACCTTAAGTATGGCCAATGGTTAGTACAAACTACCTGACCTTGTTTTCCCAGAGTCCAGATGTAGCGCCAATCCGGTGTCCAAATGATGCATTTTGTCCGGCTGGAAGCACTGCGCCTCAGTACTGTATGGAAACGTTCTTCCTCAAATCGGGCGATAACTGTGTGCTGGCACCACTCGCCATTATCCTGCTTGTGGTCATTTTAACAAGTGAGTAGGAAACATGTATTTCTTCTCATGATAGCTTCTCCCCTGACTCCCCTCCCCCTGAAGAGGAATTTTGGGCACAGCAATTTATTGCAAAACACTGGTCACCACATTATAGGAAGGATGTGATTGCAGTGGAGGGACTGCAGAGAAGATTCACCAGAATGTTGCCTGGGATGGAACATTTTAGTTATGAGCAGAGAAGACTGAGTGAGGGGCGACCTGATGAAGGTGTACAAGATTGAGGGGCGTGGACAAGGTGGATAGGGAGCAGTTTGTTTCCCTTAGTTGAATGGTCAGTTATGAGGGGACTCGAGTTCAAACTGAGGGTTGGGAGGTTGAGGGGGGATTTGGGGGAAAACGTTTTACCCAAAGAATGGTGTCAGTCTGGAATGCACTGCCTGGGGGAGTGGTAGTTGGGGGTTGCCTCGCATCCTTTAAAAAGTACCTGGATGAGTACTTGGCACGCCGTAATATTCAAGGCTGTGGGCCAAGTGGGGTCAGCTGGGCAGGTCAGGGCCTTTCATGATCAGGGGCAGCACGGTGGTTAGCATAAATGCTTCACAGCTCCAGGGTCCCAGGTTCGATTCCTGGCTTGGTCACTGTCTGTGCGGAGTCTGCACGTCCTCCCCCTGTGTGCGTGGGTTTCCTCCGGGTGCTCCGGTTTCCTCCCACAGTCCAAAGATGTGCGGGTTAGGTGGATTGGCCATGCTAAATTGCCCGTAGTGTCCTAAAAAGTAAGGTTAAGGGGGGGTTGTTGGGTTACGGGTATAGGGTGGATACGTGGGTTTGAGTAGGGTGATCATTGCTCGGCACAACATCGAAGGCCGAAAGGCCTGTTCTGTGCTGTACTGTTCTATGTTCTATGAGTTGGTGCAGACTCGATGGGCCAAAGGGCCTCTTCTGCGCTGTAGTATTCTGTGACGACATTGTGCCCAACTCCAGCTGCTCAATATCTGAAAATAAGTTGCCTCATGGCCTGTCCTTGAAATAGATGAAGAGAAAATCCCAGATGATTACTTTCCCAGCATAAGAACATTCCAAATATGACAACTGATATTGTACATGGTGAGTCATGAGAATGAAGCTTTATTCTACCAAGTGATGCTAAATAAGATTGTGAAGAGCCTTGCCTTTTTGGAATAATTGGAATTTGGTGACTGCACATCTGGATGTGGTGTTTGATTTCAAAATTGCTGCCAAACTGAAATGTTCACCAAACTTCGAAAAAGGTTATCTGCAAAGATTTAGCAATTTCTGTGACATTAATTTATTTTGCCATAATCTATTGGGTTTTCCAACATCCAGCCAAGGGTTTGGCAAGCTAGCCCCCTAAGGATACTATTTCCTCCTCCTACACTAGAATGGTTTATGTGTGTGCCTTGTATATTTCTGATCAATTACATGTTCTTTTTCAGTTATTGTGCTGATCGTTATTGTAATTGTTTGTCGTCGCAAGAGGAAGGCCACACCAATCGACTTAGTGCGATCCCCATTACTGAGTAAAGAGCCATTCACTGGTCAGGAGCCACACCCAACTTATGGAATTTCCTGGGATAGAGAACCGGTCTACGCAGGATGGTAACTGTGCCCCATGACTGTTTTGGCACCAGGGTTAGGCTCACGATTGGTACGTGTACATTTTTTTTTGTAGAAAAGGAAATGGTGTATCTTCTGAACTGGGAGTCGGAGTCTTGTGGAACCACACACGCCCCTCTGATTCATTGCAAGTCTTTGATGCAACCTGGATCACAAACAACTTATGGTGTCTTTTCCTGTCCACTGCCTCGTTTTCTCTAGCAGAGCGGAACAATTGAGTGATTTGTCTCTCGTGGTCTATAATGTTCACTGGTAATGAGATACTTTCAATGTGATTGGTCGTCTGGACTGTTTTGTTGCGTCCTTCTGTATGACAATGCCCTGTAGAAGACTTGATGAAAAGCGATGGTATTCCATGGAGTTGAACAGTTGTTAACGGTTCTGAAAATAGAATTTCTGGTTGGAGATTAATGGTTCATCGTTTCTGCCACCTCGTTGTCTCAAAGTCACCTAGTCGATTTTTTGTTTGTTTGAAGAAAATGCACCCAAAGCTGCACAAAGATTCTCTCGTTGGAGAGCCGATAAAAGTTTGAGACAAAAAATTCAAGATGAACAGTGCTAACGATTGCATTTTGCACTAATGTCTTTTTTATATTTACAAAAAAGAATTGACTTTTTTGGTCGTGGAATTCTTCTCTTTTTTCATAAAAGCAATTTACTGACAAAATACTGCGTACACTTTAAATGCGTTTCCAAAGAGAACCTATTCAAACATGCTTTGTTTCTATTTTTGGAAGGGATGATAGAATGCTTCTTATTTAACTTTTAGCCTGGTACAGTGCATCCTGGTGACTTTTCAGGAAGTAACTGAATGAAGTATGGAAATGTGTTACTAATTGATCGTTGGTTCAAGGTGAAAGTGTTCAAATTTCACGAGATTTTCTTTTTGGAATCATCGCTGTCCAAATTAGAACTTTTCCCCCCCTCGGTAAACTGGATTTTAAATTTGTTCTTGTGAACCTTTTTTATTATAAAATGTTGTTTTATGTGGAATGTTTAAATGTAAATTAGTTTGTAATAAGACTGTGACTGATGTATATTTAAAAGAATAGCCCTTGCTGATGGTTGGGTAAAGTATTCTCTTCCTTGCCCCATGCCCATTTTCCTTTTGACACATCCTGCAAGCTTTTCACATGCGGAAGCGGCTAGTCAATAGTCGTTCTTCATTATTGGTTGCAATTAGATCTGTGAAGTGCCCAGTTTATCCTGATTCTAGCTTTAGTAGATTCCCACTTAGTTACTTCTGTAACTATTTAATTGAGCTAAATTTCTTTTATTTTTAAATCCTCTCTACCCCCACCCCAACTCATTCACCACCCAGACCCATCTGTACCCAAACACTCACATCCGTTGTCTCAAATCTCTCACTGTTAAACAATTTCTTATTCCTGTTTTACACCCATGTATGTCACTGAGAAGTTACAAAATTATATATTTATACAGTCTGGCATCTCACATTTTGGGAGGAGAAATTACTTTGATATTCTTTAACTTGAGAAACTGAAATGCTGTATTCATAGCGGTAAAGGTGATTGTGTTTTTGGGTGTTTAACATGTTTAGCCAGCTCTCGAACAAATTTTTGATAGCTCCAGTATTGACTGGCGAAACGTTTTTATAAAATAAAAAATTGAGATTGGAAAGAGGAAGCGATCGTTCTCTAACTCTGATTTTTAAACTTGGTGCAGAATCTAATGCTTTCCACTAAGATGTGTAATGAATCCTGTACTAAAGTGTTTAATCTCTTGAATTGTAATGATTTTTTAAAAAAATGAAAAATAAATGCTGTGTAAGTGAAATGGCCAAACCCAAAGGACCCTGACTTTTTGCTTTTCACAGAACTATTCCCAGACGTTTGTGTGTGGTTTGAGTCGGCAGGATGCAGTTTGAGAAGTAAGCAGGCCCTCCATGGCATATGGGTAATGTGGCCTGAATTTTACTGTGATGTGGAGATGCCGGCGTTGGACTGGGGTGAGCACAGTAAGAAGTCTTACAACACCAGGTTAAAGTCCAACATGTTTGTTTCAAACACTAGCTTTCAGAGCACTGCTCCTTCCTCAGGTGAACCAGGTGTTGTAAGACTTCTTACTGAATTTTACTGCACACTTTGGGGGCCCCAATGCCCGTTTTAGATGGGGTGTCTTGAACCCACACTTGCTGGCACCAAGATGAACTTGCCATTCTTTTTTTTTTAAGGGGCAGCCTTAGGCTGCATAGGTGCTCACGTATGAATTAGGAGCAGGATGTGGCCAAGTGACCCTTTGAGCCTGCTTGGCCCCTCATCTCACTAACCTTGCAGGTAATGAGGAATGGGTGACAGATGCTGGCCTTGTCCACAACACCCGCATCCCCTGAAAAAATGTTTTGAAAAGAAAGAATGTTTTAAATTAAATTTTTAAATTAAAGTACCCAATTCTTTTTTTTTCCAATTAAGGGGCAATTTAGCGTGGCCAATCCATCTACCCTGCACATCTTTGGGTTGTGTGTGGGGGGGGGGGGGGGTGTGTGAGACCCACGCAGACACAGAAAGAATATGCAAACTCCGCATGAACAGTGACCCAGGGCCAGGATCGAACCTGGGTCTTCGGCACCATGAAGCAGCAGTGCTAACCACTGCACCACCATGCCACCCACTCCATAATATTCTTTGACCAGACTTTGACTGCATAGCAACTGTCTTCATGCGTGATCCTTCTGAGCCACTTAATAATAATTATTATTGTCACAAGTAGGCTTACATTAACACTGCAATGAAATTACTGTGAAAATCCCCTACTCGCCACATTCCGGTGCCTGTTTGGGTACATGGAGGGAGAATCCAGAATGTGAAAATTACCTAACAGCACGTCTTTCGGGACTTGTGGGAGGAAACCGGAGCACTTGGAGGAAACCCACGCAGACACGGGGAGAACGTGCAGACTCCGCACAGATGGTGACCCAAGCAGGAATTGAACCTGGGACCCTGCCGCTGTGAAGCAACAGTACTAACCACTGTGCTACCTTTCTGTCCAATGATCAGTCTCCTGGTGCCAAGTTATGAGGCACCTGCATGTATCAAAAGTAAGTAACAACATCAAGCTCCTTCCATCAAATCATTTTTCACACTGAATCTCAGGCATTCTTTTAAGAAAACTTACACAGGAATTCTTATTCTTACAGCGGACTGTGACTGCTGTGAGGATCAGTGCTGGGGCCTCGGCTATTTACAATCTATATTAATGACTTGGATGAAGAGTCCCATCTGAATTTACTGATTATACATTTATAAGCTGAGAGAACAAAAAAGGCCGTAAAGGGATGGGAACCGGTCAAGTGAATGGGCAACAAGGTGGCAGATAGACTATAATATGTGCGGAGTCTGCATGTTGTCCCCGTGTCTGTGTGGGTTTCCTCCAGATGCTCCAGTTTCCTCCCACAGTCCAAAGATGTGCAGATTAGGTGGATTGGCCATAATAAATTGCCCTTCTTTTCCAAAAAAGGTTAGGTGGGGTTATTGGGTTACGAGCATAGGGTGGAAGTGAGGGCTTAAGTGGGTCGGTGCAGACTTGCTGGGCCGAATGGCCTCCTGCACTGTATGTTCTAATATGGGGGGGTGGGAGAGGTGACTGTACAGCCGTAAATTTGGTTCAGGAGGGGGAAATTGTAAGAACAGTAAAGCAGAACATTTTTAAAAGGTGTTGGTGTTCAGAATGATTTGTATGTACTCTTACAAAAGACACAAAGTTAGCATGCAAGAGCAAGGTGATCAGGAAGGCAAATGGCATCTTAGCCTTTATTGCAAGAGGATATGAGCTCAAACGTAAGGGAGGTTTTGTTACAATTGTACTCATCTTTAGTAAAATGATGCATGGAGTACTGTGCAGTTTTGGTCACCATCTGAATGGAAGGACATACTCGCATTGGAGGTGGTACAATGAATGTCCGTTAAATTAGTACTTGGGATAAGAGAGTAGTGTGGTTGAGAGGCTGAGTAAACTGCCCAGAGTTTAGAAGAATGAAAGGTGATCTAATCGAAGTTTTTGAAGGGGATTGGCAGAGTAGACATCAAAAGAGGTTATTTCCTCCTGGCTGGAGAAATTCAAAACGGGGTTACAGTTTCTGGATAAAGAAATGATCATTTAAGGGCAGCAAGGTGGCGCAGTGGTTAGCACTGCTGCCTCATGGCACCGAGGTACCAGGTTTGATCCCAGCACAGGGTCACTGTGGAGTTTGCACATTCTCCCTGTGTTTGCGTGGGTTTTGCCCCCACAACTCAAGATGTGCAAGGCTAGGTGGATTGGCCATGATAAAATTGCCCCTTAATTGGAAAAATGAATTGGGTGCTCTAAATTTAAAAAAAAAAAAGAAATGATCATTTAGGACTGAGATAGGAGAGATTTCTTCACCGGGATTGAGAATTTCCGGAAATCCTCTACTCAATAGGGTTTTGGATGCTCCTTTGTTGAATATATTTAAGGCTGCGCTAGAGAGATTTTTGGTCTCGCAGAATATGGGGAAAGTGGATTTGGGGTGTAAGTTCAGTCATGATTGTGTTGCATTGTAGAGCAGGCTCAAGGGGCCATTCGGTCGAATCGCATTTCTTGTATCCGTTGAAGTGCTGACCACTCGATGTCCCTTTATGCCTCCATTCTTTCAATGCTAACATCATTATTTAATCACACAACCCCATCCTTGACCCTTTGTCCTTCAGCCCATCGAGTCTGCTCCACCATTCAAAACAATCATTGTTGATTTTCAGCTTCAAATCCATTTTCTCACCCCCTTTCCAAATACCTGAGAGACTAAAACTCTGTCCAGCTCCAGCTTCTCTTGTCCAGATTTTTGTTAAAATCATTCCTTTCATGGGATTTAGACACCTCTGGCATCTATTTCTCTTTTTTAAAATAAATTTAGTGTACCCAATTCATTTTTTTTTTCCAATTGAGAGGCCATTTAGCGTGACCAATCCACCTAACCTGCACATCTTTGAGTTGTGGGGGTGAAACCCACGCAAACACGGGGAGAATGCGCAAACTCCACACAGAGAGTGACCCAGAGCCGGGATCGAACCTGGGACCTCGTGGCCATGAGGCTGCAGGGCTAACCCACTGTGCCACCCTGCTGCCCGGCATCTATTTCTCAACCCTAACTACGCTTGAGAAGGTAGTGATGCACTGCTGCCTTGAACCCCTGCACTGAGATTTTCAGGGGGGGAATGGATTGAATGGTCTGTATTCCAGCACCCACTATTGGAAAACCTTGTTTATGACCATTGCAAATATCTTCAAATGAGAATGCTCTTTTTAGGCACCAGAGGCTCTTCCTGATGTCACAGGTTGTAGTGTTTCATAAGACATAGGAGCAGAATTAGGCCACTCGGCCCATCGAGTCTGCTCCACCATTCAATCATGGCTGATATTTTCTCAGCCCCATTCTCCTGCCTTCTCCTCATGACCCCTATTGCTGCCCTACAATGCACCGTGCTGTAATGTATTGTACAGGTGGTGATGTGACCGAGTAAACAAATCACCATCTCAGTCAAAACTTTTGGTTTGACAGGATTGAGATTTCCCCCCTCCAATTTGTGTTTTTAGGCAGCTGGTAGATTAGAGGGTTATAATTCTTTTTGTGTTTTGTACACATTTCTGAGGTGCGAGAGATAAAAATAAGATGCTCGTGCTCATTTTGCCGTCTGCAAGAGACTTGGCGGAGTTGGTAGCCCAAAGGTTGTTGGGTTCAGATGTCAGATGTGCTGCCTAGAAGAAAACAAACAGTAAAACTGGAAAACAAGAAAACTGGGTTGAACTCTTTTTTAAAAAAGTCTCCTCCTGGGTGCCCAATCTCATAGCAGAGGCCTGCCCTATTTTGACGTCTGGTCCGGATTACCTTTCACCTGGGGTTATGCTTGACATTCCCTCAGTGGTGCATAAAGTATGTCTTCGAACCCAACAACCTTTGAGCTACCAACTCCGCCAAGTGAGCAAAACTTTGGCAAAATGAGCACGAGCATCTTATTTTTTATCTCTCGCACCTTAGAAATGTATACAAAACACAAAAAGAATTATAAAGATTATTTATTGAAGATTTAAATTTCTTCCAACATTTTCGTATTTGTTCACTTCGATTTCAGCAGATTTTCTTTTTTTATTATTGCTGTTACAAAGACTACAACTCCCAGCATACCTATTATAGACTATAAGGAGCTGGGGCAATTTTCTCTAACTTCCTCTTCCTATATTACAGCTGGCCTCGACTTCTGGGATGCTGTGCATTCAGGAGCACTGAGGTGTTTGTTTTTGGAGACGTTCCTGGTAAGGAGACTCCTCGAGCTTTCCGTAAGCAGGTAATTAGTTGTTTATTGTCTCTCCCACTTCAATCCAGGTGACATTTTCTTCTCTTTCCCCTTTCTGTGTTTCCTCCTACAAATAGCAAATTTGTGGCCTGTCCTCTGCCGGACCTCAAGCCCTGTGAACTTGATAGATGATTGTGTTTTAAACGGGGATGTCATTCTATTTTGCCAAGTGCTGTATCATGGGCAATTGATTTAAATTAAAATGTTTGGAAAAACAATGGGAGAGATTTAGCCGAGTTAATCTGGAGTCGGATTTATTGGAAGAGGATTTGGTTGGTCGTGACTTGGCAAATTTGAACTTATCCCTGCATCAGCTGGTTTTAATTTGGAAATGGGACCCTTTTGGGAACATAGCTCAGCTGTCTTATTAGATTGCATTTTCAGTAGATATTAAACATTTATGCCTGATTCCGATTGCATGTTTTATCAAAATTAGATATTGTAATTTGCCATGTTCCCCTTCCGCCCTGCCCCTGATTTCTGAACATGCTGACTGATTTTGCATACATTTCTATAGGTTTCTGCACACCTGTGTCCTATAGGGAGCCAGTTGTAGGGTCAGAGGGCAATCCCGGTTGAGATCAGCTAACTCAGCACAGATACGCGATTTAAAAAAAAAAATCTGTTGCCCTTTTACTTACAAGAACGTCTCATGAGGATTTAGGCTGCACAGCAGACCTTGTGTGGAGATGCCGGCCTTGGACTGGGGTGGGCACAGGTAAGAAGTCTTACAACACCAGGTTAAAGTCCAACAGGTTTCTTTGGAATCACTAGCTTTCGGAGCACTGCTCCTTCATCAGGTGAGTGAAGAGGTGGGTTCCACAAACACGTGTGTGTATATATATGTGTATGTATATATATATATATATATATATATATATATATATACACAAGATGATACTATGAATGCGAGTCTTCGTGGGTAATTAAGTCTTTACAGGTCCAGGCGGTGCGACTGGAGAGAGGGATAATCACAGGTTAAAGAGGATTTTGCAAGCCCAGGCCAGATGGGTGGTGGTGGTGGGGGGGGGGGGGGAGAGGGGGGGTGAATGTGGTGAGACAACAATCCAAGGTCTCGGTTGAGGCCGTACTCATGCGCGAGGAACTTGGGTATCATTGCACTACAGTCGAATGGAGTTCCACTGAATAACAAGAGTCTTGTTTCTTGGCCATTTGGTGCCAGATAAAATAAATGGAGCAGAATTGCCAGATGCAAAGAATACTGCCACCATTGCCAACACCCGCCGCTTGTTGCCCCTCCGAAAGTGGCAGGTTCTTTCCCAGACCTCCCTCGGAGTCTGATTTACGGACCATGCTTGCCCCATCAGGTTGGAGATAGGCATTTACTAGCCTGCATGCAAATGCCTGAGTCGCACTTTAGACGTGGATTTTATATCCCAGGAGTTCCTGAGGAAATGCCGTCTTTTTAATTAGGAATGGGGGTTATTCTGTTTATCAAGCCTATTCCACTATTCAGTTAGGTCGTGGCTGATCGATAGCTTAACTCCATTTAGCCACTTTGGTTACATAACACTTGATGCCCTTGCTGAGTTTTGAATTTTTCAGTTGACTTCGCCTTTGCCGTGGGGAGGTTGAGTTCCATTTTTGCCCCATTACTTAAGTGGGGTGAAGAAATGGTTCCTGACATCATCCCGGGACAGCCGAGCTCCAATTTTAAGGACCCCCCCCCCCCCCCCAATTCTGCACCACCCAATCCAGGATTTATTTTCATGGGAATGGGGCATCCCAAAGGCAAGGTCAGCATTTGTTGCCCATCCCTAATTGCTCTTGAACTGAATATATCACAAGGCGGTTAACAGTCAATCACACTGCTGTTGGTCTGGTGTCACATGTAGGTCGGGCTGGGTAAGGTTGACAGATTTCCTTCCAATGATAATTGCCATAGTTGCCATGACTAAGACTAGCTTTTATAGTCCAGATTTATCAATGGAATTTGAATTCCACCAGCTGCTGTTGTGGGATTTGAACCCGGGTCCCCAGAACTCTACCGTGGGCATCTGGTTACAAATCTTCCTTAAATAGGGTAGGTAGAGAAAAAATATAATACCTACATCATTAAACACCTCCATTAGTTCACTCCTTAATCTTGTATGTTCAAGGGAATAAATGCAGTCTTTGTGCACCCTGTCCTCCTTCTCATTTAACTCTTAGCTGCAGTGTCATTCTGGTGATTCTGCCACACTCCCGACCTCTAAAGCTAATATCTTTCTGGAGAACTGAATATAATAAATGGGGTCAAACCAGAGACCTACATAATGGTAACACAATTTCCATCCCTTTTATATTCCAGCTCCCTTCGGAAAAAGGTGAACATTTCATTAACACCTTTTAAATTGCTTTCTCGTCTGACCTCTAGCTCTGTATGATTTCTACACTTGGATCCCTAAATTTCACTCTTCCACCCCAGCTTTTTGCATCTTGTCATGTTAAAAAAAAAACCTCTGATCTATCTTTGGCTTCCAAGTGGATGATTTCAGACTTTCCTTTATTGAAACCCATTTGCCTCCGTTTTCACATGTAAATAATCTATCACTATGCAGTCAGTGGCGGACAAACCGTGCCCCAACCTTTGATATGCGGACAGTTTCTCTGCAAGCTTCCAGTGAAGACTTGCTCTCATCTAGTGCCTGCTCCAGCACAGTGCCCTCTACAGTGCATCTGCGGTATCTATGCAAAGTGCATGAAACGACAAGTCACTTCTGCTAGATTCTTCACCCATATGATTTCATGAACAGTAGAAAGCAGGAGCTATAAATTCGATTTAAATCATGTACAAGAAATAGAAGAGAGTTTTTAAAAATTTAAATCTCCGACAAATTAATTTCTAAACTAATGAGACTCGCATGGAATCATAGCCCTTCTGAAATAGCACTCTACCTAAACCCGTGCCCTCACCCTATCCCCTTAACCCTACCTAACCTTTTGGTCACCTAAGGGGCAATTTAGCATTGCCAATCCATCTTACCAGATCTTTGGACTGTGGGAGGAAACCCACACATACGCAGGGAGATCTTGCAAACTACACAGTCACATAAGGCTCGAATTGAACTCGGGTCCCTGGCACCGAGGCAGCTGTGCTAACCACTGTGTCCCACGAAAATAAATTTTCAGAACCAGAGGGGTTCTTTGGCAATATGCACCAATCATCCCACTGAAAATTCAGTTTGCATCAGGCCTAACCTTTAATGGAAAGTGGGGAATGAGTGGGCAAGTATCCCAATTTCATGTCACTGATATCAATGCTTACAGCAATTTGATGAAGATTGTTACAATGCACCCTGCGGAGGAGCTCTGAATTTGAAGTGTTACCAAACTCTGAGTTTATCCAGATGTGTGTTCTCAACTTGAGAACACCTTGAGCTTTCCCCCTCTGGAAACATTGGGGGCCTGAAACTTTGTACAGTGCTATCACATAGCCAGATCAGGCAGGAGGGACCAAGCATCCTCCTGTCATAATTCCAAAGTGTGAAAAGTTGGATTAGTTGAAAGTATGAGTGATCTGCAAGTTGTGTAAATCTAGCCTGGAATGCTTCTGGTTTGGTGGTTGGAGCTGGGAGTGAGGAAATAGCGGGAGGACAGGCAGAAGTCTAGTGCAACATCAGAATGTGAAATGTTGCAAGCAACCTGCCAGAGAAACATCCAAGGGCCAAAAGCGTAGACGATCAGTAAATTTCTGCATTTTGTCTGTGTTTTAATTCTGATCAAGCACAATTCAAACCACGTACGTGAACATCTCGAGGATTCCTGCTGGTTTTCAAATCCCTACACGGCCTCATCCCATCCTATCTCTGCAATCTCCTCCAGCCCCACAACCCTGTGAAATGCATCTAAAATGCAGACAATTACGCTCCTCCAATTCAGGCTTCTTATGCATTCGTTACTTCATCATCTTCTTTAGTTCTGGAGTCCCTCCCTAAATCTTTCCACCTCACTCCCCTGCTATGGAGTTTTGGTCACCTTCGAAAGTGGCTTGGCATCAGTGTTTGATAATGCTCCTGCGAGGCATTGCCAGACGTGAAACTACATTGAATGGAGCTATTTGAATATAGGTGGGCGTGGTTGTGCCATGTGGAGTTTGCACATCCCGTGTCTGCATGGGTCTCACCCCCACAACACAAAAAGATGTGCAGGGTAGGTAGATTGGCCACGCTGAATTCCCCCTTAATTGGGGAAGGAAAAAAAAGATTGGGTTCTCCAAATTTATATATTTTTTTAAAAGTTGGCATGGTTGTGAACGTGACCATTTCCAGGTAAGACGAGACACGCCAGTAACATCCCTCTTTTCCACAGGCAAAGGTTGTTGGCTTGTGATTCAGTTGTAAATTGAGTTTTGAGGACATTACCTCCCCATCTTGACTTGGAAATATATCGCTGTCCCGTCACTGTTGCGGGGTGAAAATTCTAGAACCCCCTCCCCCAACAGCACAACACATAGACTGCAGAAGTTCAAGAAGACAGCTCACCATCGCTTTTCACAGGGCAATTGGGGATGGACAATAAATGCTGGCCGAGCCAGCAACGCCCACATCTTATGAAATAGTAAAACGACACCAGGTTTCCGCCTGATTATACATGCGGATGCATCATCTGCCAGCATCCATTTCTAATGGCCGTGCATTTTCTTGCACCGCAATATCATCATCCCCCGCCAGCCATTGCAATGACGTTTTTGCACACCCCTGGGTAGGCAATGCCACAGTGGTATTGTCACTGAACGGGTTTGGGATTTTCACTGAGCCACATCATCGTGCCTTGCTGCTGCTAGCTAGGTGGAAGAGAAAGAAGAAATGACAACAAAAAAACTAACTGCATCAGATTCTAAATGTCCAACACTGAATTTGTACTGATGAAATTAGTTAACTGCTGTGCTGCCATTTTAAAGGTGATTAGATGCTGGAGCTGCCAAATACATTTGCACCAAAATTAACTTGCCTGCCAGCACACATTCCATTGCCTTTTTAAATAAATATTAACCACAACGTCATCTTTCTCTTTCAGGTGCTGATTGATCTGTTGTGTGTGGCCTCTTTTCTGTTCATTTGATGCTCTTGCTCCTAGCTACAGCAAAAAGAACGTGTTGCTGAGCCAATGTGGGAATAATAGCATTAAACTAGCAGTCGATTGCTTATGGTGACAAGGCCTCCAAGATGGCCAAGATGTCTGGCCCTTCCCCTTGCAAAATGTCCTGCACCTGCTTTGTGATTGCCTTTCCCTGGCATCCAGGAGTCAACATAATTGGCTGGTGACCTTCTCTCCACCCCCACACACATCTCCTTTGCCCTCTGTGGCAGAGGATGAGTAATCTTAAGACATTGTCCAAGACAGAACTACATAAATAATTTACAACATTGAAATTACCATCAAATGAATCAACAGTGGGGGGAAAAATCAGCAAATTTATATGCAATAAGTGAATACTTGCTGGCTACCAACCCATATGCTTGTGGTGAATGTGATTCACACTATATATAGTTGCCAATATCACTCCATGTATATATGTTCATTGTCTACCCGTTGCAAGATCAATGCTGTATATAGTTGCCACAATATAACTCCGTGTATATATGTTCACTATCCATCATTGTAAGTGCAGTTGCACTATCCGACCACCAGGGGGAGTCGCTCTGGGAGTACGAGAGAGTTTGTACTGGGCTCCTCCCTTGGCTCCGCCCAGTACTCCTCCCCCTGGGACCGATGTATAAAGATCAGTGCCTTAGAGCCAGCCTGCCAGTTCATGGAGTTCAACGATGAATAGGCTGGCTCTGTTGTAAGTGTATTAAAGCCTCTGTTCAGATCCAACTACACGTGTTCACTGAATTGAGCTGCTGCAGGTCGCAGATCGGGCTGAGCAGTGCTGCCGCGGGTGCTGGCTTTGTCCACAGAAGTGGCAGGCTGGAGCAGTTGAATAACTGGTTTGGCGAGCTGAGTAGCTGGCTGGGGTAGCTGAGTAATTAGCTGGATAGCTTGAGTAGTTGACTGGGACAGTAGGGCGGCTGGCTGTGGCAGCACGATAGCTGGGGGGCCTTGCGGCACAGGCTTGGGGGGGTCTCAGGTCAGGGGCCCATGCGGGATTAGCGGGGTCCGCGGGAAACGAGTTGAGGCTGCGGAAGGAAACTTCCATCGTGATAGCAGCCTCTACGGTAGTCTCTAAGCCCTGGGCCCCATTTTCTAATAGTCTCTGGCGTACGTAGTTAGATTGAAGGCCCGCTACAAAAACATCCAGCACAGCAAGCTCCCTATGTTCGGCCGCGGTTACGGCCTGGTAACTGCAGTCATTTGAGAGATTGTTCAACTCGCGTGCTAATTCAGCTAAAGTTTCAGTAGCCTGTTATCGGCGAGTCGTGAACACATGGCGGGCAAAGACCTCGTTCATGGGCCTAATATACATTTTGTCCAAAATCGCCAGCGCTGCGGTGTAGGAGCCGGCTGGATTTAGTTGTGTAGAAATTCTGTGGCTTACCCTCGCGTGCAGTAGGCTGAGCTTTTATTCCTTCGTAGTTTTAGCGGTGCTGATTTTGGCCAGGTAGGCCTTAAAACATTTCAGCCAGTGGCAGAAGGGTTCTTTCATCTCTGCATCCTGCGGATCGAGTTCTAGACGTCCTGGTTTTAGAGTGGATTCCATGCTTTACTTCGGCAGCTTCTTAAGTTTATTAAATTGATGGAACCATCAATTCAGCGAACACGTGTAGTTGGATCTGAACAGAGGCTTTAATACACTTACAACAGAGCCAGCCTATTCGTTGTTGAACTCCATGAACTGGCAGGCTGGCTCTAAGGCACTGATCTTTATACATCGGTCCTAGGGGGAGGAGTCCTGGGCGGAGCCAAGGGAGGAGCCCAGTACAAACTCTCGCGTACTCAGAGCGACTCCCCCTGGTGGTCGGATAGTGCAACTGCACTTACAATGGTGGATAGTGAACATATATACATGGAGTTATATTGTGGCAACTATATACAGCATTGATCTTGCAACGGGTAGATAACGAACACATGGAGTGATATTGGCAACTATATATAGTGTGAATCACATTCACCACAATGCTCAGTCCATGGCCATCACAACTTTTGAATTTTCTTTCTCTCTATTCAATTTCCATTGAGCTGGACTTGACCCTCATTTCGACTTGTTCTCTCTGCTGTTTGCTCACTATTTTCAGCTTTTATCTCTTGGCCTTTCGCGCTGTTTTCCCCTCAGAATTTCTCTCCTATCTTAGATTGAAGGATAGAAAGTAGGGTGCCAGAAAATGTAATTATCTGCTTCAAAGCTTTTGATTGCTGCTAAAAGTAATTAACCCCAGTTTTGACAGCAGCCAAAGTAATTCTATGGATGTACATAATAAGCTATAGAAAATGCAACGAGAACACTGGATTAAATTAAACTGCTATCTTTTTCTTTATAAATTTAGAGTACCCAATTCATTTCTCCAATTAAGGGGCAATTTAGCCAATCCACCTAGCCTGCACATCTTTGGGTTGTGGGGGCGAAACCCACACAAACACTGGGAGAAAGTACAAACTCCAGACAGACAGTGAGCCAGAGTCGGGCTTGAACCTGGGACCTCGGCGCCGTGAGGCTGCAGGGCTAACACACTGTGCCACCGTGCTGCCCTTTCTTTATTCATAATCTTTGTTAGTGTCACATGTAGGCTTACATTACACTGCAATAAAGTTACTGTGAAAATCCCTTAGTCGCCACACTCTGGTGCCTATTTGGGTACACAGAGAGAGAATTCAGAATGTTTAATTCATCTAACAGCCCGTCTTTCGGGACTTGTGGGAGGAAACCGGAGCACCCAGAGGAAACCTATGCAGACACTGGGTGAACGTACAGACTTCGCACAGACTGCCCAAAGTCGGGAAGCGAACCTGGCACTGTAAAGCAACAGTGCTAACCACTGTGCTACTGTGCGGCCCTTAATGGGATGTGGGCAGTACCAGCAAGACTGGCATTTATTACCCATTCTTCATTGCTTGGAACTCGAGGGCAGTTAAGAGTCAACCACATTGCTGTGGGTCTGAAGTCACGTGTAGGCCAGACCAGGTAACAATGGCAGATTTTGTTCTCTAAAAGGACATTAGTAAACAATATGGGTTACTACAACAATCGATGATAGTTGTCATGGTCACCATCCGCTAGTTTTATGTTATATCCCAAATTTATTTATTGAATTTAAATACATTTCCCTGTACCTCGGTACACGTGACAATAAACAAATCCCATCCTAAACTTCCCTCGCTGTCGTGGTGAAATTTGAATCAATGTCCCCAGAGTATTATCCTGGGCCTCTGGATTATCAATCCAGTGACATTACCACGATCACTATCTCTCCCATTCTATGTATATATAGTGATGATTGTGCAATGTTCAGCTCCATTCATGACGACTCAGCTGTTGAAGGAGCCCCTGTTCAAATGGAGCAAGACGTGGACAATATCCAGGCTTGGGCTGACGAGCAGTATGTGTCAATCCCATGTGCCAGGCAATGGCTATCTCCAACAAGAGAAAATCTAACCATCACCCATGACATTCACCATCACTGATCCCTCACTATCAACATCCTGGTGGTTACTATTGACCAGAAACTGAACTAGCCCTATAAAAAGTGTGGTGAGAGGCCATATATCCTGTAGCGAGCAATTCACCTCCTGCCTTCTTCACTATCAATATTATAAGGATTGCAGTGGTTCAAGAAGGCAACCCACCTGGAGCTTTGCAAGGCCAATTAAAAATCATAAATTAAGGAAATGCTGACCTAACCAGCAAAGCCCACATACCATCAAATGATTTTTTTTTTAAATGCCCGAAGGTGCTTCAGAGGAACGAAGATCCAAAGTTTGCCATTGAGCTACAAATGGATTGTAGGCTAGATGACTGAGTTTGGGCAAAAATGTGCATCTTAAGGAGGAAGGCATGGTAAGAGGGAGGAGAGTTATGCGGAGGTGATCCCAGAGGTTGGGCCAAGGGAACTGGGAGGCCACCAGCGATGGAGCGATTTAAAACCAGGGAGGGAGGTACAATCAGCCAAAATTAGATGAGTGCAGGTATCTTGGAGGGTTGTGGGGCTGAACCATCAAGCTGAACTAAACTTTCTTTTAATGGGAAGCCCTTAATTTACCAGTGGCTCTTGTTCATAACTTTAAACAGTTTTTATAAAATTCTTCCAACTCTGCTGGAACATCAGGATCTGCTGCCTTTCCCATGAGAAGTGTTCATTCGAGATATTAGGGTTACTGGAGGAAGTGAATGGATAACCTAGATTACGGAGAGCCAAGTAACATAAACTTGGTGCAACAATCCATGAATTTACTTTTTTTTAAAAATCCAATTAAGAAGATACAGTGGTTAGCTCAGTTGGCTGGATGGCTGGTTTGTGATGCAGAGCAAGGCCAGCAGTGTGGGTTCAATTCTCATACCGGCTGAGGTTATTCATGAAGGCCCCGCCTTCTCAACCTTGCCCTCCCTCGCCTGAGGTGTGGTGATCCTCAGATTAAATCATCACCAGTCAGCTCTCCCCCCCCTCAAAAAAAAGGGGAAAAGCAGCCTATGGCCACCTGTAAATCCTAAAATAAAACTGGACAATAGATCATTCATTAGCTTATTTTAGGGGCAGCAGGGTAGCATGGTGGTTAGCATAAATGCTTCACAGCTCCAGGGTCCCAGGTTCGATTCCCGGCTGGGTCACTGTCTGTGTGGAGTCTGCACGTCCTCCCCCTGTTTGCGTGGGTTTCTTCCGGGTGCTCCGGTTTCCTCCCACAGTCCAAAGATGTGCGGGTTAGGTGGATTGGCCATGCTAAATTGCCCGTAGTGTCCTAATAAAAGTAAGGTTAAGGGGGGGGGTTTGTTGGGTTACGGGTATAGGGTGGATATGTGGGTTTGAGTAGGGTGATCATGGCTCGGTGCAACATTGAGGGCCGAAGGGCCTGTTCTGTGCTGTACTGTTCTATGTTCTAAGAGTGGGCCACTCGAGTCTGCTCCGCCATTCAGCAAGATCATTGCTGATCCAGAGTGTAACTTCAACCCTACATGCCTGCCCACTCCTGATATCCTTTCACCCCCTTCTTAATCAAGAATCTATCTAGCTCTGCCTTAAAAACATTTCTTTATCTCTTAAAGATGTGGAGTAAGTTTTGTTGAGAAAGATAAATGCTGCTGCGTAATAGCTCTTGGCTTCCCAACCCCTTGGTGGTTGGGTGCTGCCATAAACCTGGGAATGGTGCAAACTCTTGCCCTGCTGGAAGAAAATGGATGTTGCTGTTCCAAGGGACTAGTTAATCCCCATACCCAGGAAAATAGTTTCCTGGTAATTAGACACTGGCCTGAATTTTGTGGGCAGCAAAAGAATGGCTCCTGCCTTTGATGTCAAAGGTAGCCAGACAGTTTTAGTGGGCAGTTGATCAGATTCCTCTGCTCCAATGTTCACTTAAATCAAATGCCTACTTTGTACCGAGGATTTGTGGCATCCAAGGCAGGCTGATCAGCCAATCAGATTGAAAGACTAAAGGCAGGAAATTAAAAATGGGAAATATAAATCATGTTTAAAGCATTATTGGCACAAGATTAAGGGAGAAACTATCAAAATATAAACTATGAAAATTAATTTGTCACGTATAAAATTTTTGTTCAGCAGTAATCATGGCGACCAGTTCAGCTCAATTGGCTAGATAGCTGATGTGATGCAGAGCAAGGCCAGCAGCATGGGCTCAATTCCCGTACGAGCGGAGGTTATTCATGAAGGCCCCGCCTTCTCAACTTTGCCCCTCGCCTGAGGTGTGGTGATCCTCGGGTTAAATCACCACCAGTCAGCTCTCCCTTCAAAGGGGAAAGCAGCTTTAGGTCATCTGGGACTGTGACTTTGCCGTACCTAATTATGATTAAGTAGACTATTACTGGGGCTGGTTTAGCACAGTGGGCTAAATAGCTGGCTTGTAATGCAGAATAAGGTAGCAGCACGGTTCAATTCCCGTACCAGCCACCCAAACAGGCGCCGGAATGTGTCGACTAGGGGCTTTTCATAGTAACTTCATTGAAGCCTACTTGTGACAATAAGTTATTATTAAACACTCTTGAATAAAGCTCTGGTAGTTAGAGTGAGAATAGTTGTGTTTAGCTTCACCGAAATCAGTGATTTTATATTAATGCCGTCTGCAAAGACTGGGCAATATACTTTTTGGAGGAGCAGGATATCTGTGACAGCAACTTCTGTATTTCCATGCATTTAACCGAATGCGCAGATGCCCGTTTACAGATAATAACATTGATTGCTAACTGCCTCTCCACACAAAGTCTGGGCAAATACCTTTTTGTTATTCTTTGCAGCAGAATGAAGATATTTGGGGGGGAAAAAAGCTCTCCTCGTTCAAAAACTTGAAAACCACTTAATAATTCAGCAACAGCCTTACCACAACCTATGATCAAATGCGTTGAAATTTATTACGTGCAAACTTTCTCCCTTGTTTTAAAGGTAGAGGATGCTTATTAAGCCATATTTAACACTACCTGGAACAAAGGCACAATCAAGTAGGATAAGTTGCATTAAGTTAATGCAAAAGTTGAGTGAAGTTTAATTTGGAACATGAACTACTCTGGAAGAATGATGCTTCACAGACCAGTGCAAGGGGGCGGTGTACTTCTTAACTGGAGTGAAGGACATAATTCCCCAACAAGCCCTGGGATTCAACACCGATCCTGATGGAAGTCTTTTGTGCGCTAACATAGCTGTTTTAAAATGCTGTTATGCCCACAAGAGCGTTATAAACTTAGCCCTCAGATGTATAGAGTTAGAATCATGTAGGCCATAATTGACCCATTGAGTCTGCTCCACTACTCAATGAGATCGTGACTAAACTGATAGCTCCTCAACTCAATTTTCCCACCTTATCCCTTAACCCTAAATTCCCTTATTGATTAAAAATATACATCAGCCTTGTACATACTTACTCAATGACCCAGCCTTTGTGACCCTCTACGGTAAAGAAGTCCAGATTCATTACCCTAAAGAAATTCATCCCCATCTGTCTTAAAGCAGACAGGAGAAATGAATCCACACTGCTAGCCTTGCTCTGCATCGCAAACCAGCTATCTAGCAGGAGCAGCACGATGGCACAGTGGTTAACACTGCTGCCTCACATCACCAAGGCCGCGGTCAGTGTCCGTGTGGAGTTTGCACATTCTCCCCCCCTATCTGCATGGGTCTCATCCATGCAATCTAAAGAGATGTGCAGGGTAAGTGGATTGGCCATGCTAAATTGCCCCTTTAATTTGGAAAAAAAACCCCACACATCTGTCTGGCCAATTGAAGTTCACCTGATGAAGGAGCATTGCTCTGAAAGCTTGTGATTTCAAATAAACTCATTGGACTTTAACCTGGTGTTGTAAGACTTACTAGATTTAACAAGATTTCCATATTTTTATATTCCATTTCCTATGAAATAAGGGTCAAAATTACATTTGCCTTCCCGATTACCTGCTGAGTTTGCATGCTGTGATTTATGCACACGAACCTCCAAATCCCTGTGTTGAATCTTTATGCAGTCTTTCTCCATTTAATATTCAACTCCTTTATTCCTCCCATCAAACTGCAGAACTTCCCATTTTCCTGCATTATATGCAACCTGCCAAGTTTTTGCCTATTAATTTAGTCTGCCTATATCGCTCTGTAGAATCTGTGTGTCATCCTCAAAACGTGCCTTCCAACCTACGTGTCATCTGCAAATTTGGCAACAGCACATCCATGTCCCTCATCCAAATCATTAATATAAATTGGAAATAATTCTAGCCCCAGCACAGATCTCTCTACTAATTACAGGTTTCCACCTCTTGTCTTATTAGTCTGCCAATCCTCTATCCATGCTGGTTTAGCAAACTGGGCTAAATCACTGGCTTTTAAAGCAGACCAAGGCAGGCCAGCAGCACGGTTCAATTCCGGTACCAGCCTCCCCGAACAGGTGGTGACTAGGGGCTTTTCACAGTAACTTAATTGAAGCTTACTCGTGACAATAAGTGATTTTCATTTCATATACTATCCCAAATACCATGGGCTCTGGTCTTATTAAGCAGCCTTTTATACGGCACCTTATTGAACACTTTAGAAAATCCAAGTATATTGCATCTACTGGTTCCCCATTAACTATCCTGCATGTTGCCTCAAAAGAATTCTAAAATTTGTCAGGCATGATTTCCCTTTCATGAAGTTATGCTGTTTTATGTATTTCCAAATGCTCTATTACATCCTCTCTTCAAGTCATGATTGGATCTTCTATCTTCCCTACTTACTGTATCTCTTGATTTTATGGGATTAAAAATCTATCTATTGTAGCCTCAGCCACATACAACAACGCAGAATCCACCAATCTATGCGAGAGGATTCCAAAGATTCACAATGAGTAAGAAATTTCTCATCAGTACTGAATGATCAGCCACTTATCCTGAGGCTGTGGCCCCATATTCTCTATTTCAGCCGGGTGAAACTACCTCAGTATTAATCCGGTTAAGTCCCCTCAGAATTTTTTTATGTTCCAATGAGATTACCCATCATTCTTTTAACCTCAATGGAGTATGTGCCCAATGTAGTTAGCCTCTCATCCCAGGAACTAATCGAATGAAATAAAAACAAATGCTGGATAACTGCAGCAGGTCTGGCAGGATCTGTGAAGAGAAACATAGTTAACATTCCAAATCTAAATGCACCTGCTACAGAACTACAGAAAAGTAGAAATGTAAAGAATTACATATAGTTGGAAAGAGGGTGGAGGAGGTGGAGCAGAAGAACAGGGATAGGTCAGGCAAAGGAAAGATTTACATATTTGGCTTGGACAATCAACTGTACTAATCAACCTTTACTGTACCACCTCCAAGGCTTCATTAGATATGGAGACCAAAACTACATATTTACTCCAGGTGTGGTCTTACCAATAAAAATAGAAAAGCAGATTTTTAAAATAGTGTGGCACTTGTAGAAATTGAAGTTCTCAGACATGGGTGTAACAGATGCAAGGAACAGAAAATTTGCTTCCAGCAATGGATAACAGGAAGGCAAATGCCATGTTGGCCTTTATTGAAAGCAGATTGGAGTAAAATAATAAAGTATCCCTCCACTTGGATGGGGACAAGTGCCACACTATTAAAAAAATCTGCTTTTCTATTTTCATTTCCCATATTATGCTCCATCTGCCACCTTGTTGTTCATTTACCTGTCCATACTGCTTTACAGTTGGTGTACTCCTCACAGCTTACATTTCCATCTAGTTTTGCATCGTTGGATACATTACTCTGTCTCATTGCTGTCTTTTCATTGGAGTTAACAGACATGAAGCCCCAGCAGATTCTTGCAGCAGTCCATTAGTTGTATCCTGCTGACTTGAATTGATACCTACACTTTGCTCCCTGATAATTAATATCCCTGCTAACATATTACCCCTGACCCCTTACCTTTCGCATTAACTGTGTGGCATCATCTAGCATATGTTTTGGAAACCCAATTATACTTCATCTACTGGCTGCCCTTTTTCTACTCTACTGGTTACATCCTCAAGTTTCATTTTTGAAAACCATGTTGACACTGTCCTCAATTTTCAATTCCAAAAACCATGTTGACACTAGATACAGTAGTACTAAGATTTTCTAACTACATTAAAGCTTCCTCAAGAGTTTCCATCATTTTCCTCACTGCTAATCTCAGGATTATTTGGCCTGTAGTCCTCCATTTTCTCCCTCCCACCTTTCCAGAATAGAAGCATTTGTCAATTTCTAAACTGTTAGGACCATTTTAGAATCTAGGTCATGTTAGAAAATCATCATCAGTACATTCATTATCTCTGCAGGTACCTCTTAGAAACCTAGGCCATCAAGTCTTATGGAATGTCTTTTAATCCATTCATTATGGGAATAACTTTTCTCTGCTGATAAAGTTGCTCACACTTATTAGTTTCTTGGTTACCCTTCATTTTAGGTGTGTAATTGGAGATTCCTATTATGAAAGTATACACAAAAACTAGTGTTTTTGCCATTCCTGCTCCCCATGAGAATTGCTCCGGTCTCTGCTTTGAAGGGATCAACATTTATTTGAGATATTCTCTTTTTATACTTACAAAAGCTCTTGCAATTTAGGGGAGGCAGTAGCATTGTCATTGAACTAGCAATCCAGAGTCCCAGAGAAAGATCTGCTAACCTGGGTTCGAATCCCATCATGGCAGATGGTGAAATTTGAATTGAATAAAAATCTGGAATTAAAAGTCTAATGATGACCATGAAACCATTGTCAATTGTTGTAAAAACCCACCTGGTTCACCAATGTCCTTAAGGGAAGGAAATCTGCTGTCTTTGCCTGGTCTGGCCTACATTTGATTCCAGAACCTCAGCAATGTGGTGGATTCTTAAATGCTTTTGAAATGGCACACCAATCAAGGACAATCAGGGATAGGCAATAAATGCTGGCCCAGCCAGTGATGCCAATATCCCATGAATGAAAGGAAACAAAGTGTATAAGGCAGGATTTGAAACACCCAGTGACACCCATGTCTCGTAAAATGTATTTTTAAAAATATTTTATATTCTTGGCCAAGCCTCTAATACTTTCCGCAATTTCCTTCACAAAGCCCGACTGATGGATCTTTCTTGCCGATCTTGGTTTATGTTTTAAATGGAATAAATTCAACATTTTGAATTGTTTGTTTCCACCGTTTATTATCTTTTAGGCTGTTCACCTACTTTATTAGTGTAACAAGTAGGTTTACATGAACACTGCAATGAAGTTACTGAGAAAATCCTCTAGTCGCCACACTCAGCGCCTGTTCGGGTACATAGGAGGGAGACTTCACAATGTCTAATTCACCTAATACACACGTCTTTCGGGAATGATGGGAGGAAACCCATGCAGACATGGGGAGAACGTGAGACTCCAGTGACCTAAAGCTGGGAATCGAGCCTGGGACCCTGGTGCTGTGAAGCAACAGTGCTAACCACTGTGCTACTGCCGCCATGGCAATCATTTAAAAAAATTAATTTAGAGTACCCAATTCATTTTTTTCTAATTAAGCGGCAATTTAGCATGGCCAATCCATCTACCCTGCACATCTTTTGGGTTGTGGGAGCGGAACCCACGCAAACACGGGGAGAATGTGCAAACTCCACCCGGACAGTGACCTAGAGCCGGTATCGAACCTGGGACTTTGACACTGTGAGGCTGCAGTGCTAACCACTGCGCCACCATGCTGCCCCACCCTAGCAGTCTTACCTATGTAATTAGCTTCAAGATTCTAGTTTTGGGACTGGAGTATGTTGTTTTCAAATTTAAAGAAATTCATTTCTATCATTTTTTTGTTTCAGTAATCTTTTAAGTTTTTAACCCTGTCTCATTGCAGATTAGATTTTGTTACTTGTTGGTTGCACAACATATTATTCCAGGAGCACCGAGCAACATATTATTCCAGGGCAGCACGGTAGCACAGTGGTTAGCACTGTTGCTTCACAGCGCCAGGGTCCCAGTTTCGATTCCTGGCTGGGTCACCGTCTGCACGATTCCCAGCTTGGGTCACCATCTGCACGTTCTCCCCGTGTCTGCGTGATTTTCTCTGGGTACTCCGGTTTCCTCCTGCAAGTCCTGAAAGACGTGCTGTTAGGTTAATTGGACATTCGGAATTCTCCCTCAGTGTACCCGAAAAGGTGCCGGAATGTGGCGACCAGGGGATTTTCATAGTAACTTCATTGCAGTGTTAATGTAAGCCTACTTGTGACAATAAATATTATTAGTAAACTGCTATGAAAGCATTCCATAAATTCATTCGCCAGACCACCTTTTGCTAATTTGATTGGCCCAGCTTAAGTAAAGATTAAAGCCTCTAATTATCTTTGTTACAAGTTCCTATTATTCCTAGCTTAAACATTCTATTGTTCAGGGGCCTATAAACTACTTCAACATTTTATGACCCTCGTTATTCCTAATTTCGATCCATATTCATTATATTTACCAATGATCTCAAACAGAGATCCTCTCTCATTATTGTCCCGTGTCAATCTTAATATTAGGGTTACTCACCCTCCTTTTCCATTCTGCTGGTCTTTACAAAACATTGTGCACCTGGGAATAATTTTTTCCAATCATGGTCACCTTGTAACCATGTCTCAGTAACAGCAATTATCTATCAAATTCTGTTTATCTCTATTCATTGTGCCAGTTAGTTTGTCTTGTTACAAACACTTTGTACATTCATAAAGAGCCTTTAAATTATTTAACCATTATTCTTTGCAGACCTAATTCACTGATCCATTATTTTTCTTTTAAATTTAGATTACCCAATTATTTTTTCCAATTAAGGGGCAATTTAGCGTGGCCAATCCACCTACTCTGAACATTTTTGGGTTGTGGGGGCGAAAATCACGCAGACACAGGGGAGAACGTGCAAACTCCACACGGACAGTGACCCAGAGCCGGGATCGAACCTAGGACCTCAGCGCCGTGAGGCGGTTGTGCTAACCACTAGGCCACCGTGCTGCCCTCACTGATCCATTATTACCATCAAACCTGTTGTCCCATTCTTCTTTGCTTTACTCAAATTACTGAACTGCTCTATCGCCGCAATTTTTCTCTTTAGATTTCAATTTTCCTATCCAGTCCTAGTACTGTAATTTAGAAGAATGAGAGGCACTCTCATTGAAGCATACAAAATTCTGAGCGTTTGACGGGGCAGAGGAGGAGGTTTCCCATGGCTAGGTAATCTAGAACCAGGGGGCACCCTCACAGAATAAGAGGTAGGCCATTTATAGATTAGGTAATTTTTTTCCCACTCATAGGGTGGTAAATATTTGGAATTCTCGGCCCCAGAGGACTGAGCCACATAGTATATTCAAGACCCCAGTCCATAGAGTTCTAAATATTAACGGTTATCAAAGGATTTGGGGACAGTGCAAGAAAATAACGAGATAGAGCGGCCTCGAAGTGCCAAATGACCTACGCCCGTTTCTTTTTCTATTCAAGGGGCAATTTAGCGTGGCCAATCCACCTACCCTGCATATCATTGAGACCCACAGATTCTGGGAGAATGCAACCTCCACATGGTCAGTGACCTAGGGCTGGGACCTAACCCAGGTCCTCAGCGCTGTAAGGCAGCATTGCTAACCGCTACACCATCCCTGCTTCTCTTTTCTATGTTCTTCCCCAGTACTGGTGCCAGTGGCCCATGCATCAAAACCTCTTTTTTCCACTCCACTCTGAGCCACACATTTAATCTTCTTTGACTGTGCTTTAATTTGGACATAACTTCTCAAATCCTTTCAGCAGATTATTCCTTGTTTTACTTATTGGTTGGTTCCTACATGGACCACATTTGGATTCCTCACCCTCCAGCCACAAGGAGATATCCCTAGCACTGGGTGAGCAACACAACCTTTGGATCACTTGGTTGAGGTCGACGAGATGGTCTGCTATCACTGCCATGTTGCCTCGCAGTCTCCCATTTAAATGGCTTTCTGCAAATAGTCATGGAGCTTTAGTCAGCTTGCACATCCACCTTGCAGCCCTTGTCCTCATCCACATGGGTAACAAGCACTTAGTTCCTGTTGATCAAAGTCCAGAGCCGAGCCTCCTCTAAGACTACATGATAACATGAATAGGAACAGTGGACAATTTGGTCTCTAGAACCTGCTGCACCATTCAGTAAGATCACAGCTGACCTGATGCAGCATCAACTCCTTTCCTACCTGCCCCCATAATGCTCCACTTCCTTGTGGGTCAAAAATCTAACTGTTGAATATATTAAATGATCAGTTTCCACTGCTCTCTGGGGTAGAAAACGACAAAGATTAATGATCCTTGGAGAATAAATTTGTTGTTTGATGTTAAATGGGAGACCCTTTACTTTGTAACTGTGCCCCAGTTCCGATTCTCCGCCCCCCCCCCCCCCCCAAACACACAAAGGAAAACATCTTCTCTGCTCCGACCCTGCCAAACCCCTCAGAATCTTGTGTTTCTACAAGATTATCTCTCATTGATGCGCAGGTATACATAGGACATACAAGTGCAGAAGGAGGCCATTCGGCCCATTGAGTCTGCACCGACCCACTTAAGCCCTCATTTCCATCCTATCCCCATAAGCCAATAACCCTCCAAACCCTTTTTAACACCAAGGGCAATTTAGCGAGGCCAATCCACCTAACCTGCACGTCTTTGGACTGTGAGGAAACCAACGCTGACAGGTGAGAATGCAGACTCCGCATAGACAATGACCCAGCGGGGAATTTAACCTGGGACCCTAGGTCATCCTTTCCTCAGGACAACTCCTGCATCCCACAATTCACCCCAGTGAACTGTTTGACCTGCCTCAAATGCACCTATAACATTCCTTAAATAAAAACCGTACATGCCCTATTCAATTGTAACAAGACGTCCCTCGTCTTATACTACCCCTTGCAATAAAGGCCCAACTATTCAATTTGTCTTCCTGACGAGTTGTCATAACAGTGTATGAACTTTGTGATTTATGTATGATGCCCCCCAAATCCCTCTGTACTGCAACATTGTCGTCTCTGCTTCTGATTTTCCATTCCTCCTACCAAAGTGGATAACCTCAAATCTTCTCGCATTATTCTCCATCTGCCACATTTTGGCTTTGCTGAATCTTGGTATCCTCTTCACAACTTGCCTTTCCACCTATCTTTGTATTGCCAGCAAATTTGGCTACAATAATCTGTCCCTTCATCCAAGTTATTAAAATAAATTGTAAATACCCCAGTAGTTAGTATGCCAAGCTGTAAATGACCCATTTATCTGAACCATCTCGTCAGATGGCCAATTGTCCATCCATGGTATCATCCCAACTTCATGAGCTCTTAACTTTAAAAAAAAATTGTGCACCCAATTCATTTTTTCCCAATAAGGGGCAATTTAGCGTGATCAATCCACCTACCCTGTACATCTTTGGACTGTGGGGGCGAAACCCACGCAAATACGGGGGGGAATGTGCAAATTCCACACGGACAGTGACCCAGAATCGGGATCAAACCTGGGACCTCAGTGCAGTGAGGCAGCAGTGCTAACCACTGTGCCACCATGCTGCCCTGATGAGCTCTTGACTTGTGTAGTGACCTTATGTGACACCTTATTGAATGAGTTCTTGAAATTTTGGATCCCCATCTTGCAGTCACACTCCCGTTTCTATATGCCAAATCCTACTTAATCTGAAGCACGTTACCAGTGCCTGAGGAAGTGACAAGGTAACCATTCAATGTCTATGACTCTGATTCTAGCTCAACAACTGAGCCAAAGTTACTTGAGCTTGCAGTTATGGTTCCCTGCATTGCAGTGTTTTCCACGTATTGCAGATTTGGCACACCACCTTCCCTGCCACACCGTTCTACAACCATATGTAATTGATTTGATTAGTTAATTTAGTAAACTAACATGTGTTTCCTCGCTCAAAAGACAAGAGGAAAAAACTCACCAACTAGTGGAGGTATAACAAAAATAAAATAACAGCATCTCCTTCCTTCCCCCCCCCCCCGCACCAAATTCCCACTTGTAACAAATTCAACTTTGTAATGTTTCATAAAAGGTAATTCGACGTCAGAAATCTCTGCTCCACATTTGCACAAGTCTGTTTGTTCTTGCAAGTTGTACTGTCCTTCCCTTTTCCCTCTGTGCTTTGTGTAGTCCTCAGGCAAGTAGGCAACATTGCCCCAGGGTTCTCTCTCAGCTTTATCAAGAGGCCAAACTAACTTCCACAGATCCCCTATTCCTGTCCTCTAGGAAGAATAAAGTTTAGAACAATAAAAGGGGTTACTAGCTATTTCAATAGAATAATTTTCATTATCACATATTACCCAAATCAATCACATGAAGTTAAGCTTAGAAAATACCGTTTTGCCCGCTTGCTGAAATCAATCAAGTACAAATCACAGAAAACAATTGGCAAAGGTCAACCTTAAGTGGATGCATTAAATAATAGCATGTCTATAATAAATTATAAAATTGTATAGCACAGGAGGCCGTTTGGTCCATCAAGCCTGTACCAGTTCTTTGAAACAGCCATCAAATGAATCTCACTTGTATAAATTTGATTAAACATCCTATTATATTTGCCTTCCAGATAATTACAACTCCAGCATAAAAAAATTCTAATCTTTGCTGGCTCTTTTCACAGTTACCTTAAATTGTGTCCTCTGGATACCATCAAATGTCACTGGAAAGTTTCTCCATTTATTCTATTAAAACTCAAATTTAAATCATCTTTAACTGTCTCTATTCCAAGAACAATCCCACCTCTTTTAGTCCCTCACCCACACTACCATTCTGGTAAATTTCCTTTGTACTAAGTGCTTTGGAAGCTTTCCAAATAAGGTGTCCAGAACTGGATAGAATACTCCACCTGAAGCTTACCCATCAATTTGTAGAAGTTTAGCTTTGTACTCTTACATTTCTACAAAGCTACTGAACCTGAAGCCATATGGACTTAAAACATTAACACTGTTTTTCTCTCCCGAGATGCTGCCAGACCTTCTGAGTTTTACCAGCATTTTCTGTTTTTACTACCACTGAGCCTGTATGCTTTTTTAAACAGCCTTCTCAACTAGTCCTGCTGCCTTGGGGCAATGTGTGCAAAATTCCTGGGTCTCTATTCCTGCCAACACTTTTGAAGTGTATTACTTAGTGTATATTGCCTCTCATCATTCTTCCTTCCAAATTGCATCACATCACACTGCTCTATACTGTACTAAATTTCATCTGTTACGTGTGTCCATAAGAAATAAGAGTAATATGCTCCGACAAGCCTGTCCTGCATTATCCAGTATGATCATGGCTGATCTTTGACTTCAACACTATTTTCCTGTCCCACTCCCCATATCCTTTGATTATCTGGTAGACCAAATTTCTGTTTCTCTCAGCCAAAAATCTATTCAATGATGGAGCATCCACAAATCTCTGGGGTCGAGAATTCCAAAGATTCAAAACCATTTGAATTAAGAGATTTCTTCTAACCGCCACCCAAAATTAGTAGCCCCATATCCGTCATTTGAAGCCTACTCGTGACAAGCGATTTTCATTTCATTTCATAGGAAATCCTCATTTCAGGGCCCAATCCAGTGAACGTTTGCTGTACTGCCATCAATACAAATATATCCTTCCTTAAATATAGGGACAATAACTGCACACTATATTCCAGGTGTGATCATACCAAACCATGTACCATCGTAGCAAGACTTCTGTATTCTTGTACTCCAATCCTCTTGCAATAAAGGCCAACATATTATTTCCCTTCTTCATGGCTTGCTGCACCCACATTCCTTGTTTGAATGTACCCAAATCCCTCTGAAAAATCAATAATTCCAAATTTCACTTTCAAAAATATTCTGCTTTTCCATTCTTACGACCAAACCAAATAACCTCACACTTCCCTACATTATACTTCATCTGCCACCTTGTTGCCCACTTACTTAATCTGTCTATATCTATTCGTCTTCTCACATCATACATTCCCACCTAGATTTGCATGCTCAACAAACTAAGATACATTAGTCTCTGCCTCCTCCTCATTCAAGACATTTGTGTAGATTGTAAATAGCCGAGGCTCCAGCACTGATCTTTGCCAACTTGAAAATGTCCAATTTGTCCCTACTTTTTCCTTCCTGTCCACGATCAATTCCATGAGCCCTTATCTTGTATCTTAACCTTTCTTATCAAATATCTTTTGGAAATTCATCTCTTCTCTGTTTGTCATCCTGAGATCTATTGCTATCTCCATGTTTACATTTCTTAGTTTCGCACTACCTGCAGATTTTGAAATATGTCCACATACCCAAGCCCAGGCTTTTATGATTAAACAATTAGTGATCCAAACTCCGACCTCTTGAGGGATACCAAATCACACCTTTATGGTTGAGTTTGTTCTCAGCCACAAAAGTTAACCGACATTTAAATGATGGGCTGCAATTCTAGGTAAGCAAGTCTTTTAATACAAAATTTCAAAAAATAAAATCTTGTTGAGGTGCACAGTGAAAAAAAGCATACAGCAGCTTCAGTATGTTATGTCCCATCAATAAGACCATGAACTCAAGACACACAATTGTTGCCTGGTTGTTGCTTAGATTTAAACATGTACAAACCAGTTATAGAAATTGTACTATATATTCAAGCTTAACTGAATCAAATGAAGTTCAAAAAAAATCCTGTTAGTACCAATTTTGCGAGTCTAATTTTCACAACAGTTTCAATACTGAGCTAAGATTAAATGTCTTAAAAATAAGGGGGTGAAATTGGTCTATGCAATAGCATGATCAGAGCTCAAGAGCTTTTTATTTTTACATGGTGGCTGATCATTTGAATGAGCTTCGTGTTGCAGGCAAAAACCAATTTCACCTGCAAAACCGTATGTGGGGGACATTCATCTGTGCACATCTTCAGGTTAAGGATTGGCACTGCACAATCACCAAGGACTGCAAACTGGGACTCTTGGGCCTTCAAATACATTTTCCAAAGGACTGATCTTTAGTTAGCAGCTGAAGAATCCTAAGCAAGTCTATCACCTGTCCTGCTCACTGCTGTCCAATTAGTATGAAAGGATCGAAAAACAGACATTAGGCTCTTCATTTACTTATCTAGCAGCCCTGACACCTGTTTAGATTTAAATGTCCAACACTCGTTCCCAATATTAGACCCCGTGTTTGTTTCACATCAACGTCAGTTCAGACGATTTATCTGAAAATTTACCCTTTAACTTCTCAAGAGCCAAGTCTTTTCCTAGTCAAAATCAAGCAACTACAACAACTGCTTTTAGACTGATCTCAGTCAGAAGCCATTTTTAAATCCTGAGAAAACCATAGTTACCTTCAGCTCGGTACAAATTTTCCATCAGACTATGAATAAACAGAAATTTAGTTGTTTTGTCATGTCAACTTCACAATATCTAAACTGCTAAGATATTGAACATCAGACTGGACATGGCCACTGACAATCAATGAGTATTGGATAGGAAGTATGTTCCTAGAGTCAGCTTAGGATTTGCTTTATTAACATTATGCCTCCAGTTTAGAACAATATCGTAGCCTTGCCAAGATGGGAGGACACTTTGGCTTGGAAGACCAGCTGAGCTTTTGGATGCAAAAATCCTAAGACGGATGTGTCCAATATTGTACAACAGGAACCACTGCCATGCTTTGATTCCTAAACAATTCCCTGCAAACTTACTGGCATCAATTCACTTTACAACTGGAGTCAAAAAAATTGAAGAACTCTTCCCATGCATCTTATTCAATCTGCCCTCAACTAATATCTTCAGAACTCAACTATTTTCAGTTCAGATTGCTGCTTTATATCTTTCGGGGTAAATTCTAAACACTATTTCTTTCAGCTGGCTAAATGCACGCAGCACTTAAAATTCAGTCTTCCACAGATCTCCAAACACTTATTATTCTGCTTGTACTGTAAGTATAAACATTTTTCAAGAGCGCAATTATTTTCTATACTTAAACTAACTGTATGTAAACAGACTATTACAAGTGAACAAAATAGTTAACATGAGGTACCTCTCACAATCATCCAGGAAAGAAGAGCACCATCCTGAGTATTTCCACAGGGGTGGAAAATGAAAACCATTAGGTTGTTGGATGAAAAGTGCATAATGGAATTAAATCCAAAAGCCAGTTATTTTTTATAACTTCTTTTGGACTGGCTTTTGCCTTTAAAAGAAAAAACAGCACGAGCGGTCATGGTGGAAAAAGAACAATTTCACCAATGGAAAAAAAATCATCTAAATAGGTGGCAGAAGGACGGGTTGACCTTCAAATGTTGTATTACATTGATCTTCTTCCTGACAGTGTAGGCAGATATTGTAGAAGGGAAACGTTATGGTCCCTAATAACACACCTTTGTGTGAACCAGCAATAGTGAATCTTCAGTTCTGGCATTGGAAATTTACATTTGTGTGCTCGGTCAATCTGAGTTGCAAGTGACCCAAAATTCATTCAGTAAACTAAAATAATTTTCTTTTTTTTTACAAAACAGCATGCACAGATCTAAGCAATGACACAACATGACAGCAAGAGGAAATAGTGTACCGAATCAGTGAGATGAAAACTCATTCACCATCATCATTCAGTGATGGAGCACATTTTGTTTTAATCTCGCAACAAGCCCATGAATTTCATTTGTCATCCCCAAAGGAATTCTCAAAGTGGCAGCCACAGCTGTCAAATGAAGACAAAGGTAACGTTGTTGGCAATATTCAAACAATAATATGATTTTAAAATTTTGCCAACAAACCAGTTTGTTTACATGTGTTATAAACAATATCAATAAACCCGGAAAGCTCTCCTGCTGTGGATTGGGCCACTCTTGGGCACCAGCTACAGCTACAAAAGTAGTATGGAAATATATGGAGTACAAAAAGTTAAAACTAGAGGCTGAACTCTATGAGCAGTGCTTTGAGCAAAGCACAATTAAAGGATACATCTCTGATCTATAACAGTTGGCATCTTTCTCATAGGATATTGCAAAGACAGAGTTTAAAAAGCTCCTGGAACCTCCAAAGGATGAACCAAAAAAACACAACTAGAGGAAACACAAACAATGATCTAAAACATTTTTCAATTAAGGTGAACATGGTTCACAGTTTGGTACATATCTGACTAAACAGAACTTGTATTTGCTGTTATTACAGTTGGTTTAAATAAAACTTGTCTGACCAGAATTTTTCCAGTAAAAGACCCACATTCCTGCATTTACTGGCTACAGTAATACAGTCTCAATCCCTGCGGTCACACAAACAATTCAAACAGCCCTGAAGAGAAGGTATTTTAAAACACTGAACGAGTGATTATCTATGCACTGATATAAAGACCAGCAGAGTTACAAAAGATACTGAACTATTAATGTAAACTACACTAACGCATACAAACACAATGAAGAGCAACTAATAGTGTCATTTCTTTCAGTATCATATTTCTAACACTTTTAATGATTGATAAATGCTATTAACTTCTAGTTTCAATCCTAATTTGTATTTTGGTCTTTTAAATCTACCTCCTATTTCCAATATTTCATAGGAGGGATAGTTTCAACAAAGATTCCCAGTGTTAATATAATGCTGTGTAGTTTTGCTGTCCGGTTACTGTGAGTTCTGTCGCCACAGTCTTGAGTTATCAGTGCAGATGCAGTTAAGAACTGGAGATGGCTCAGCGGAATCAAGAATGCCTTTCCCTGCAAACAGTTCTTGCATTACAAGTTGTGAGAAGCGTCTCTGGTAGTATTTATCAATCAACATCAGTTCCCAATAGTGTCCACAGTTCAAGTAATTCACTGTGCTTTTTCAACTGGCATATGACTGCTGGTTTTGGGATTCTTGGACTCTAACTTCACTGTTTCGTTCAGGGAGGGATTGGTTTCCGGGTTTTTGCATCGTTCCAGAGGTTCTGCCATGTTGCAGTGGTCATGTTCGCAGCAGCAAGCACGTCCATCAATTGTGGACCTGAACATTGTTCCTTCCTCATGATCCTTGCAGAACGAGTTGGGGCAGAATTGGCAAAAAACAACGGAGAGTTTTCCACAGACATCACAGTGGTGCCATGGGCACTCCCATTTTCCTGAAACAATGGTAAAATATAAATTAGAAATGGTGCAACAGAGCATAGGCAGTTATTAGCGAAGTTTATATTATTTTGTTTAGATAACTCCAGTACACGTGGATATCCATTCTGCTCCATAGGTCACTTCAAAACAAAAATCACACGTTTATTGCAATATTCAGAAATTCATTTACCTATTCGCACAGATTATGATCTATTTGAAAAACTAAATTGACTTTTTACAATAGAATATTGGAATACAGGAGAGAGAGAGAGAGATACAGAGAAAAAGAGAGATAGGACTAAAACATGCTACTGATAACATGTAAGCCGTCCTACATCAAGAGGACAAGCAGCACTGCATGGTTACACATGCCAATTATTCACAAGGAAAGACACACGCAACACATCTTTTCCAGGCAAACAGATAATGGGGGAAAAAATCAATCATTTTTGTTACGATTGAGATGCAAGCCTTTGAGGATAAAAGGATGTTAAAGCATTACATGTCTGTATTATTTATCCTGAAATATAAAGTAGACCCTGGAGGAGTTATGTAAAGTGTGCACAATTATCAGAAGTTGGGAGACATTGGAAAGGCTCCAACACACTGAAAACTGGCCAATATGATGTCCATGTTTATAAAAGGAAAATAACTAAGGCTCAGACTATCACAGACACTTCAGTATTCAACTTTATGCAAAATAATACAATTGGTCCGGTGTAAACTTGAAGACTGTATAATGATTCAGGAAACAGTAATAAACAAAGATATAGAAAGGGAAGATCCTGTTTGACCAACCTCCTTGAATTCTTTTAAGAATGTGAAAGCCTTGGTGAATTGAGCAAGCTGTAAAAATATTGCACCAGAAAGCATCTGACAAAATTTCACATGAAAAGCTAGACGCAGGCTAGAAATGCAGGCAATTCATTGGTTCTGATAAGAAATTGGGCGAAGGGTAGAAAACAACAAACATTTGTTCAAGGAATTGTATCTGTTACATTGGCGTGGGAGTGCTTGGCAGTAATGGTTGGATGTCCCAGGGCATTGGGTCTTAGGACCATTAATTACTGTTATTGATTTATGTCAATGACCTGGAATTCTAAGTCTAATGCAAACCAGTTACATTTGCAGTTGATACTAAATCAGGAGGGGCATTCGACCTGGGAGGAAGCAACTCACAAATTACAGTCTTCTTCGGCAGTCCCACCGATTGAGGATGACATGCTTCCACACTAAAAATGAGTTCTCAGGTGACTGGAGTCCCAAGTGTGACCAACAGTCTCAGGTGGGGCAGATGCTGACTGGAGTGCCCGAGTTGCCACTTGTTAATTTCACTGTCGATGCTTGGCTTCAGCTTGTTCTTGCCGATGAAACCTGAAGTGTTCAGCTCCTTCCCAGATGCCACTTCAGGCAGTCTTGGGCCAGGGATGCCGAGGTTTTAGTGGAGATGTTGCACTCTCTTGAGGAGGCTTTGAGGGTGTCCTTGGAAGTGTTTCCTCTGCCGTTCCGGGACTTGTTAACCGTGTCAAAGCTCTGAGTAGAGCGCATGTTTCGGAACTCTTGTCAAGCATGGGGATGATGTGGTCAACCAGCAGAACTGATTGAGCATGGTCAATGATTTGATGCTGGCCTGAGCTTGCATGGACACTGGTGAGCCTATCATGCCAATGGATTAGCAGGATCTTGTGGAGACAGCGCTGCTGGTACTTCTCCAGGGTTTTTAAGTGCCTGCTGTGCATAGCCCACTCCCGAGCCATATAGGGCAGGTATTAATACTGCTCTGTAGACCATAATCCTGGTGCTGGGTCTAACGTCCTGGTCTTCAAATACTTTCTTCCACAGGCGACCAAAGGCTGCACTGGCACGCTGGGGAGGGGTGTATGTGTTGAATCTCATTGATTTTTGCCCTCATTGATAGGAGGCTCCCAAGGTATGGAAAGTGGCCCACATTGTCCAAGGCCTCGCAGGGAGTTTGACAACTGGGAGGCAGTACTGTGTGGCAGGGGCAGGTTGGTTGAGGACCTTTGTCTTACTGATGCAGGCCCATGCTCTCTTAAGCCTTGGTGAAGGTGTTGACAGGCTTGGAACTTGGCTTCCATGTGTGTGCAGACACGAGCATCGTCTGCATATTGTAGTTCAATGACAAAAGGTGGGACCACTTTGGGTCTGGCCTGTAGGTGGCGGAGGTTGAACAGATTTCCATTTGTTCTTTGGTTTAGCTCCACTCTCATCGCTTCTCGGTCTTTTGGCTGAGATGAGTGCTAGGTCAGGTGTAATGCCTGGAATTGGATTCAATTTGAATTGGTTTTTGGAGTAGGCAAGGAGCTGGATTAGGGGTTTGCTCCTGTCCACACTGAGCTCTGGCTTTGTAACTCTGATAAAGGAAGAAAAAAAATGTTTAGCTCCACTCTAGTGGGGAGCTTGCTGAGGGGGAGATGAATCATTGCAACAAGGAAGATCGAGAAGAGCATTTGTGCGATGACACAGCCTTGCTTGACCTCCAGCTGGACAACGGCATGCAGCAGCAGATGAAATTAACAATTGGGAAGTTACAACCTGGGAAGAGAAAATATGGGAGAAGCATGTACCAAGGATGTTGGAACAGCTGAGGATGAAGTTGAAGGAGACTTGAGAATCTGGGTCGACTCAGTGCTCAACATGTTCAAACAATGCAGAGCAGCAATCACAACAAAAGTTGAGATACAGACAAAACAGTAAACTATCAGGTCAAACTGTGTAGTGATCTTGTAGGTCCATACCTTGTGGCCATTTCTCATTACTGGGAGACATGCAATATTCCAATGATGGAAGCAATGTGGAGAACAGTCACAAGACTGAGCCCTTGTAAGACCATAAGAAATAGGAACAGGAGTATCAACTATTCTGTTGGCCTTTTTATGGTTTCCTTTCCTTGAGCTGTAATATTTAATGGCTTGTGCATCTGTACACAATGTTTCTGTGTTCACAAGATCATGAGAAATATGATCTAGCCTCCACTGCTCAGTGGAAGAGAATACCAAAGGCTAATGACTCCCTGAGAATAAAAAATCTATTTCCGGTTTCTTAAATGGGAGATCTCTTATTTTAAAACTGAGCCCCCGTTTCTAGATTCCCCTAGGAGAGGGAGCATCTTCTCAGCATCCACTCTACTCAAATCCCCTCAGAATCTTATTACGGTAAGGAGTCTAGGGCTGAACTTTTCAAGCATTCCTCATAAGACAATTCCTTCATCCCAGGAATTTGCCTTCTCTGAATTCTCTCCAATGCAAGTATACCCCTCAAATAAGGAGGCCAAAACAGTTCACAGTATTCTCAGGCATGGTCTCACCACGACTTGCCTATTTGTAGACTCCATTCTTCTTACAATAAAGGACAACATTCAGTTTATATTCTCAATTACTGTACATGCAGTATTCATATTCATTAGTGATTCATATACAAAGATCACAAGTTTAAATGAGGAACGGCATGTTAAGACTTATATTAGCAAGCTCTTCACAAAAATGACTGATACAAAGATAAAGAGAGAGCATGAAGATGAGAATCCAGGAAATCATTTAAGATCTATAAGAAAGAGCAAAAGAGTGAGACAAAGAACTGACAGGGTAAGTTACAACTTTTGGTAGTTAAGATTTCGGAACCAACTGATGCCGAAATCAGGACTGGGGGTAAGAGTGTAGTGAGAGTTTGTAGTGCTCTCAAGGCTATTCTGGGTGAGTGTTCTTTCTCATCCCTACTTATCATCTGAACTCATGAATGACAATAGTTTATACTGACAGCACATCAAGACTAATTTATTCTACCTCAGTAACTGAGAAAAAAAAGTAGCAACACAAGACAATTGAAAAAAATATTGTGCAATGAACTCAACCTTATTCGGAGTAACCTTGTAGTTGCTGAGATTTTCCTTTAAAACTTTAAACGGCTCATGATAAGAATGGATTGTGAAGTGGTGGGGACTGGATTAAACAATGATCCAAAAACGGAAGCAATTTGAGGTAGTGAGCATGTTATTGAAGTTCTTAAAACAAAGGGTATGTTGCTCTCCGTTGACTGGTCTGTAGTGTTGCATTAACTAGTGATGTAGCAACCCAAAAGTAGACGATTATTCAGCTTCATCAAAATTCTTTTGTTCCTCATCCTTTCACAAATGTTGTTAAGTGAAGGAATTATTCCTAGTACTTCCAACACCTGCTTCCAGCCAGCTGTTTAAGAGCTCCATCTCAGTATATTCCACTGTCAACAAACCATGTCAGGTAAACATGGGAAGTCACCAACAGGTTCCTTGTGACAAACCCAATCGGCTGTTGAATGGCAGGCTTTGACCTGCCACAGTGAATGTGGTCTTGCTAAACAGATTCAGGACAGGCCAAGGCCCCAGTGCAGGCAACCTCCATCGCAGGGTCTTAGTACAAACCATTTATGCACTTATGGTGGGACATAAACAATGCTGCATGTACCAAGAAATGTTCTCTCTAAAGACTAGATGGTGGGCTAATCACCTTAAACTCGGCAAATGAAGAGTTGATTGCTGGCTTCAGGGATTTGTATTTGCTAAGTAAAATAATAAGAGGAGGAAGATCAATCTTCAATGTTGGTAGAGCCCAGGAGAGCAAATGACAAGGATGATGATTTTGTAACCATCCTCAGCCAGAAGTACCAAGTGGACGATGCATCTTGGCCTTCTCTGGAGGGAGAGGAGGACACACCATACAGAGGCCAGTTTTCAGCGAGTGCGATACACTCTATGTGATATCAAAAATCAGTTGAGGACATTATAAATAACAATAGCTGTGGGCTCTACCCTGCCTGTGGTGTTGAAGCCTTGTGTTCAAAGGCTCGCCATGGCACTAGCCAAACTCCTCCTGTACAGAGATGAGATATGAATACAACTTCCCTTGGCATCAAGTTTGAACAAATGTGCCCTCAAGGAGTCAGAAAAACTGAAATAATTGGGAGTCAGGAAACCCTCCACTGGTTAGGGTCATACCTAGCACAAAAGAAGATGCTAGTCATTGTTGGAGGATTATCTCAGCCCCAGAACATCGCTACAGGTGCTCCTCAGGGTTCGAGACTAAACCACCTCCAGCTGTTTCAATGACTTTCACTCCATCTAGAGTTCAGAACTAGGATTGCACAGTATTCAGTCCCATTCACAATTACTCAAGACATCAAAACAGTGTGCCTGCATGTAGCAAGAACGTGGCAATATTTAGGCTTGGACTGATAATTAGCAAATTATATTTGCAAACACACAGGTGCCAGGCAATGACCATCTCCAACAAAAAAAAATCTAACCACCTCCATAACATTCAATCGCTTTACAATCATTGAATCCACCACCATCAGCATGATGGGAGTTATCACTGCACAGAAATCTAACTGGACCAGCCACATAAATACTCCGATTACAAGAGCAGGTCAGAGGCCGGGCTTTCTATAGTAAATGATTCACATTTTGACATCCCAAAATTTTTCCATCACATACAAAGCAGAAGTGTGGTGGAATACTCTCCACATGCCAGACAGATGGCGCTCAAATATTATTCATGAAGCTTGACACCGTTCCAAGACTAAGCTGTCTGCTTGACAGGTGTTCATCCATGACCTTAAACATCAACTCCCATTCAACAAACACCATAGCTGCAACGTGTGCCATCTCCAAGATGCACGACAGCAATTTGTTGCGGCTTCTGAGACAGTACCTTGCACACCTGAAACCTATCACCTAGTAGAACAAGGGCAGCAGATGCATGGGAACAACACCATTTGAAGTCACTTTCCATCGTAACTTGCAAATATATTGTTGACCTTAATTGTTGCTGGGTCAAAATTATGGAATTTCTCCCCCACCAACACCACTGTGGGTATGCATTTACCACACGGTCTATAGGGATGGGATCAAGAACTTTCTGAAGGGCAATGAGGAATGGGCAATAAAAACTGTCCTTGTGAATGAATACTAAAGTTTGGATTCTTCATCTAATTTTTTGGGAACTCACTACTTCATCTCTCAAAGTAAGAAAAAAACTCATCTCAAACTGAGTAATTTTATGAAGAGAAAAAATATTGCACAGAAAAATAGTGTCTTCAAAACAGTGAGATTCTTAAGAGTTTGTTACCAAATGGAGGTTTTGTAAGACTGAGGCAGGATAGGTGATATGACTTTGAGCAAATTTTTCTGTCACAAAGTACAAGTTCTCCGCCATCTCTGCAGCGGAAGCATTCATCTTCATGCTCTTTTTTTCCTTCACCCTTTGACTTGCGCTTTCGCATTTTCTTTTTTCCCCTTTTTCCTCTGTCGTCTGAACCATTGCTTGCATTCTGCAAAATTAAAAATAATGTTTAGATTAGGTTTGGCATATTACTTTCTAAAATAAAATTACAGCAAGAAAACACCAATAGCAAAGCACTAAGCACAACACCATAATGGCTTTTAGGACTGGTTGAGTGATGGTTTTGTCCATTAGTAAATTTGTCACTTACTAGTCATCAAGAGTGCACTTCTCCCAATAGTCATGCTACAACAATAATTACTTATGCAGAGAAAAACAATACAAGTTCAGAGGTAACAGGGACTGATGTAGCCTTGTTTTTATTGTCCACTTTCTGGGCAGTTCTCTTACTTCGCAGGAAAACCTGGATCCCGTAACTTCTCCTCTCACCTCTACCCCATTACAATACATTTCAACGAGTTCTTGATTCAATAAATTTACCTAAAATTTACAAGAACAGGTGACAACATTTGTGGCCTTTCTAACTATTTGTTTATAGGCACAAATGGGAGCCAAATCTTTTAGGATGCGGAAGACCCATGTTCTCAGCTCTTTCCCTAAACACTGGAATTTAGAAATTTCCAAATAAAATTTAACATATTAGGTTCCTCAAATGGTTCTACATTGGTGAGTGCAACTAGATCTCCTTCAAGAACTGCCAATGAATCGTACTTGCAGATATTAAAAAAAGGAGCGGAAATATATGCAATATTCAGATTGCAGCATACAACTGGGCAGTTTCACAAGCAACATTGTGAAGCCATGAATGTTCCTTTGAATGTGAGAAATGTAATATTGTACAAAACATTCCAGACTAAGGCCTGAGAAATATTAGTGGACACTAAATGAAGAGAAGTGTGAATAAGGCAATGAAAATTAAGTATTTTCATTATCTTATCACTTTCACATAGTTATATTTCCATGATTTACTTAAAATCGCAATGTGATAATCTTCAAAGTCAAACTAAAAACACCATTATCAGTACCAGAGAGAAAATTCCCCAAATCCATCTTGCACTAACTATTAGAAGCTAGTATTTTTTTTATATCCTCATAATGAACAACCGAATTAAGCAAATAAACACCTTTTACTACCAACATAGAAACAGTTTTTAACCATTTCTGTACCGATTAGATTTCTCTCTGTTGAAGAACAGAATTCTGGAGGTGAGGTGATAGTGACTGCCCTTGATATCAAGGCAGCATTTGACTGAGTGCGGCATCAAGGAGCCCAAACAAAACTGGCGGCAAAGGAATTCAGGTGGGGGGGAAATGCTCCACTATTTGGAGTCATATCTGGCACAATGAAAGATGGTTGCCGGAGGTCAATCATCTCAGTCTAGGAGTTCCTCAGAGCAGTGTCCTAGGGCCCAACCATCATCAGCTGCTTCATTAATAACCTTCCCCCCCATCATAAGGTCAGAAGTGGGGAAGTTTGCTGATAATTCACAATATTCAGCACCATTGACAACTCCTCAGATACTGAAGCAGCCAATGCCCAAATGCAGCAAGACCTGGACAATATCCAGGCCTGGGCTGAGGAGTATCAAGTAATATTCGCACCACGAGTTTAAAAAAATTATTTGTTCATGGGGCATGGGCATCGCTGACTGGGCCGGCATTTATTGTCCATCCCCAATTGCCCTTGAGGCGCCAGTTAAGAGACAACTACATTGCTGTGGGTCTGGAGTCACATGCATGTCAGACCACGTAAGATGGCCGATTTACTTCCCTAAAAGGACATTAGGTGAACCAGATTTTTTTTTTAAAATGACAATCGACAATGATTTCATGGTCATCAGACTTTTAATTCAAGATTTTTATTGAATTCAAATTTCAACATCCGCAGTGGTGGAAACAAACCCAGGTCCCCAGTTCATTACCCTGGGTTTCTGGTTACTAGTCCAGTGAAATACCACTATGCCACCACCTCCCCTAAAGTGCCAGGCAATGACTATCTCCAACAAAAGAGTTCAACATCTCCCCATGACATTGAGTGACATTACTATCACTGAATCCCCCTCTATTAACATAGGGGTTGCTGTTGACTAGAAACTGAATTGGACTAGCCATAAAAATACTGTGGCTACAAGAGGTCAGAGGCTGGAATCCTGCAGAAAGTAACTCGCCTCCTGACTACGCAAAGCATGTCCACCATCTGCAAGGCACATGTCAAGAGTGTGTTGGAATCTTCATTTGCCTGGATGAGTGCAACTCTAACAACGCCCAAGGAGCTTTTCACCATCCAAGAGAAAGCAGCCCATTTGAGAGGCCCCATCTACAAACATTCACTGCCTTCACCATCGACACACAGTGGCAGTCTGCGCCATCTACAAGATGCACTGCAAGAACTCACCATACACTTAAAATAGTACTTTTCAAACCCATGACCTCTACCATCTACAAGGACAAGGGCAACAGACACATGGGAACATCACCACCTGGAAGGTCCCTTTCAAGCTATTCATCCTGACTTGGAACTATATCACCGTTCCTTCACTGTCACTGGGTCAAAATCCTGGAACTCACTCCCTTACAGCACTGTGGGTGTACCACACGGACTGAGCAGTTCAAGAAAGTAGCTCACTATTACCTTCTCAAGGGCAATTCAGGATGGACAATAAATGCTGGCCTAGCCAGTGATGCCTACATCAAATGAATGATAAAAAATTAATTCCCTACTTTAACTCCATTAAAATTTTTTTTTTTTTTTAAGAGAACCCAATTCTTTCCCCCCACAACCCCCTCCAATTAAGGGGGAATTTAGCGTAGCCAATTAACCTTCACTGCACATCTCTTTGGGTTGTTGGGGTGAGACCCATGCAAACACGGGGAGAAGTGTAAACTGCACACAGACAGTGACCCGGGGCTGGGATCGAACCTTGGTCCTTAGCGCCATGACGCAGCAGTGCTAGCCACTACACCACCATGCTGAAATGAAATGAAAATCGCTTATTGTCACAAGTAGGCTTCAAATGAAGTTACCGTGAAGAGCCCCTAGTCGCCACATTCCGACGCCTGTTCGAGGAGGCTGTTACGGGAATTGAACTGTGCTGCTAGCCTGCCTTGGTCTGCTTTCAAAGCCAGTGATTTAGCCCCGTGCTAAACAGCCTCTGATAAAAAAATATTCAACTCTTCACGAATCTGCTGCCCCCCAAACTCCCTTTAATGCAAAAGTGGGTTCAACGTGATGTTCCCTTCCTGTGGGAATAGCTTTCCGCTGCTGTTCATCCAACTAATAGCACAATAGCATTGTGGATAGCACAATTGCTTCACAGCTCCAGGGTCCCAGGTTCGGTTCCGGCTTGGGTCACTGTCTGTGCGGAGTCTGCACATCCTCCCCGTGTGTGCGTGGGTTTCCTCCGTGTGCTCCGGTTTCCTCCCACAGTCCAAGATGTGCAGGTTAGGTGGATTGGCCATGATAACTTGCCCTTAGTGTCCAAAATTGCCCTTCGTGTTGGGTGGGGTTACTGGGTTATGGGGATAGGGTGGAGGTGTTGACCTTCGGTAGGGTGCTCTTTCCAAGAGCCAGTGCAGACTCAACGGGCCGAATGGCCTCCTTCTGCACTGTAAATTCTATGATAATCTAATCCATTCCCCAAAATAAAACCAAGAAAATATTTCAATTTGACAGGTGTGGAGTTTTGGTTGGAAGAATAAGGAAGCACGTGTTGCCTCAGAAAGATTCCAGATGATGCAGAAGAGCAAAGGGATCTTGGGGTACAGACACACAAGTCAGGAAAGTGGAATAGGGAGAATACATGGTGGATGCAAATCCTAAACCTAATGCTGCATTGGCAAAGTGCATTGAAACTCTTATTTTTAAAAATAAATTTAGAGTACCCAATTCATTTTTACCAATTAACGGGCAATTTATCGTGGCCAATCCACCTACCCTGCACATCTTTGGGGTATGGGGGTGAAACCCACGCAAACACGGGGCGAATGTGCAAACTCCAGACGGACAGTGACCCAGAGCCGGGATCAAACCTGGGACCTCGGCGCCATGAGGCAGTAATGCTAACCACTGTGCCACCTTGCTGCCCTGAAACTCTTCTAAATCCCAAAACATTCTGTAACTCCGAAAGCTTTGGCAGACCATGAAGCAACACACTTTGATAAATCACATATTATGAAATAAATTCAACTGGTAAAATGCTCAGCAATTTTGTTTTAAGCAGGCTATTTCAATTGGTGCTTGTGGGTTTATACAAGCTTTAAAGCACAATCAGTACTCAAAAATAATACCTCCCTTCTTGATTACATATGCTTTATTCCTGGATGCAATTCTTAATCATACCTTGGGTCTGACCCCGAGGAATCCGCTGCAATTTGGCGCACCACACCGGCAGATAGTCTTCTCATTGCCAAGACAGTCCAGATTATAATTAAAGGTGAGCTCAGTTCCTATGGGTAAAAATAATCATTATACAAATGCCTCTGCTTCTCAACAGTTAGAAACATTGTACTGCCAACAATGAAAATAATTGAAAGGATTTCCTTCACTACTTACTAGATTTCTTTCAAAGGAAGTTGTAAGACATTAATAACTGAACAGACTCAAATTTCTGCACATTGCAGTAAAACCCACTTGTCTGATGGTCTGTCCTATTGCCATCATCGTAACAGATATGATATCTTCACTCAGTGTGTGGAGCTTGCACTTTCTTCCCGTGTCTGCGTGGGTTTCCTCCCAGTGCCCCGGTTTCCTCCCACAGTCTAAAGATGTGCGGGTTAGGTGGATTGGCCATGCTAAATTGCCCCTTAGTGTCCAAAAGATTAGTTAGGGTTACTGGGTTATGGGGATAGGGTGGAGGCGTGGGTTTAAGCAGGGTGCTCTTTCCCAAGGGCCGGTGCAGACTCAATGGGCCGAATAGCCTCCTTCTGCACTGTAAATATATGCAAACTAGCCCAAGCCACACAGCAGAGGAGATAACGGATTTGGTTAAGGTTATCGGTCTACAATTTCTCCAACTGCTGTCCACCCATACATGGGCACCTGGAAAATATTTAAATATGTGATGTCGCACATTTTGATAGAAAGAATGAAGGAAGCCCACACTGCTAAGAACAAGAGACCAGATGAGATAGAGAAGCAAAGGGATCTAGTGCTACAGATGCACAAATCACCGAAAGTAAGTGAGGCAGATTAATAAAATAATAGAAAAGGCAAACAAAGCACTGAGGTTCATTTCTAGTGGGATTGAAGGATAAGAGAGAAGCGATGTTAAACATGTATTGAACACGGAACAGTTCTGATCTCCATATTATGGAAAGGATATGGAGGCATTAGAGGAGGTGCAAAAGATTTCTCAAAATGATTCCAGAGATGAGAGATTATACTCAAAGAAGGCTGAAAAGTCGGAGGTTCTTTTCCTCTTAAAAGAAATTGAATGGTTAACCTAATTGAGGTTCTTAAAACTATGATGGGATTTTCTAACGTAAAGGGAGAGATGATGCTTTCACTTGTGGGAGACACCCAACCTAGGGGCCATAAATGTAAGACAGTAGCTAAAGAATCACAGGGTTTAAACTCTGCTGCCTCACAGAGGCAGGGGCCTGGGCTTGATTCTGGCCTTGGGTGACCGTCTGTGTGGTTCTCCACATGTCTGTGGGGGTTTCCTCTGGGTCCTCCCACAATCCAAAGATATGCAGGTCAGGTGGATTGGCCATGCTAAATTGCCCCTCAAGTGTCCAAAGACGTGTAGGTTAGGTTACAAGGTTACGGAGATAAGTGAAGGGGTGGGCCTCGGTGGAGTGCTCTTCCGGAGGGTTGGTGCAAACTAGATAGGCTGAATGGTCTCCTTCTGTACTATAATGATTCTATGATCTAAATCCCATAGTCAATTTACTTGTCTAAAGAGCGGTAAAGAATGTGGAACTCACTACCGACCACAAGGAGCAGTTGCGGCAAATAGCAGAAAATCATTCAAGAGCAAGTGAGGTAAACACCAAGGAGAAAGGAAACTAATGTGGAACATCAACACTAAAATGGCCACTTCGAGCCAAATGGCCTGTCTCTGTGCAGTACAGGTGTTTCCTTCGAGCCCCAGAGTTAGAAAGGTTAATATTAATTTGACAAATTCTTCACTTCCCCCTTACCTGCTGGGATGTCAGAGAGAGAAAACAACCCAACTCTGGTGTCTCCATTCACTGTCCATTTCTGCGTTTCGCAATTGGGTTGGCAACTGTGGTTCATAAAGCGACAGTAATTCCCTTTTGGCCCAGCATCAATTATTCGATCCTGAAATAAATAAGTTACATTCATAAATAGCTGTCAGGATCTGAAAACATCTATAAATATATTTGTGAACAAGTTGGTTTGTGACAAGGACCAGCGACAAAATAAAGCGTGCAATGGTTTGTTCTTAACAATATTAATTTAACATTTGAGTTACAAGCTGCATGAATCCATAGAATTCCGACAGTGCAGAAGAAAGCCATTTGACCGGAGACTGCACTGACCATCCAAACGAGCACCCTACGTAGGCCCACTCCCCGCCCTATCCCCATAACCCCACCTAACCTGCACATCATCTGGACTGTAGGAGGAACGTATGCGGAACGTATACTTAGTCAGTCAGTCACCCCACGTCAGAATTGAATCGGGGCCCCTGATGCTGCGAGACAGCAGTACTAACCACTGTGCTACCCATTGTGCACAATACAAAAACATCCAATAGTATGAGCAGGCTGGGATCCAGGCCAACCCAAATATATTAATTTGGTACAAACATATGTAGAAATGTTTCCAAAGCAGTGCAATTATCCAACCAAATATTCCTCTCATCAGTTATGGCAGTGTCAAAATCACTCTACAGAAAATATTGCACAATCTCAGCAGGTCTGACAGCATTGTGGAGAGAGAAGGGAGCGAACGTTTTGAGTCTGGATGACTCTTCGTCAAAGCCCAAAGCTTTGACAAAGTCATCCAGACTTGAAACGTTACAGCTTCCTTCTCTCTCCAGACGCTGTCAGACCTGCAGAGATTGTCCAGTATCTTCTGTTTTTGTTTCAGATTCCAACATCTGCAGCAATTTGCTTTTATCTAAATCATTCTACATGAACAATGTTTTAACCTGGACAGAAATCTAAAATTTATTCCAAGATTGTCAATCTCCTTGACCAAGGATCAAAAGAGAACACAGTTCAGCACATCAACTCTATAACTTTTGACCCACACCTCTTGATACCATTTACCTAATAAAAGTATGATCTCAGTATTGAAAATTTTTAACTGATCAAGCAGTCACGGTTTTTTGGGTTGAGACTCTCACATATCCAATAACCTGTGTGTATGCGCTTCCTGAGTTCTGTATGGCCTAGCTCTACTTTTATTACTGTGAGCCATTACATATGAAGTAGGAGGAGAAGTAGGCCATCACACCAGTGACCACATCTGAAATATATTTAATCAAATAAAGCACTATGGGATATCCAGAGGGCCATGAAAGGCACAAGTTTTTATTTACTTTCAATTGATCACCTTGTATTAACTACCAGTAAAAAGAAAATCCACTTCCACAAAATGAAATATAGGAAGGAAAAGCCTCCACACACAGCTCTATAAACGTGCTTCAATTCTTCACTTACCAGTACACTTTATTCAACTGTAATTCAGGTAAACATCTGAACTATAATACGTAACAATCATCTGAGCAGTAGATTTTACTAAAATCCTAGTGACAGCCCCATTGAAATTGATAATTTCTTTATTTGCATTTTTCCACATCTTTGTTTTATCCATTAATCAGACTCTTTTCTCTTGTCCACTTAAACAATACACACACACGTTCGGCGATGCATGAAAAGTTATGTTACTAACACATCTGATGACAATCATATACTTTATTTTAAATGGTGAAACGGGAGAGTATAAAAATCACCAATTGGACATGATCTAAAAGCACAAATTCTTTTGTTCTTAAAAACGGTCAAAGCAAGAACGAACCCAATTTCACACTTTTAATCTGCCTGTCATCTAGGTTTACATAATGGACCTGTAGAGGGTGTTGTTTGCTCTTCATAATTCTAGAAAAAAAAACTAATTTAGTGATAACTTTAAAAAATTTGTTCATGGGATGTTGGCGTCGCTGGCTCGGTCAGCATTTACTGCCCATCCTTAATAGCCCTTGAGAGGGCAGTTAAGAGTCTGTGGGTCTGGAGTCACATGTAGGCCAGATCATTATCCTGGGTCTCTGGGTTACTCGTCCAGCAGCAATACCACTATGCCATCTCCTCCTCTAATACAAATAGCCTAAATTAGTTGTATTATTGCCGAAAGGACAGCTTAATGCACACACGCAAACTCTCAGATAGAAGCATAATAGATAAGATAGGAGACCAAACATTGTCCCCATAAATAATGCACAATATACAGCAGACATATGCAGAAAACTGCCTGCCTTTAAAAAAGAAATCAATTAACGTTGGGGAAATACAAAGAGAGATGTAGGAGTCTGGAGTCTTTCCATAAATAGGTGCAATTTAGTTTCCATTTTCAAAAACTTGAACAGAAAATAGATTTAAGAAAAACTAAAAGCAGCTACAGTAAATTATGGAATTAAATGTTGCATTCCAAACCATAGCAATGACTTGAATGCGACACTGACTTGAATGCGACACTACCTTAATGGACCTCACTTCACAAAACAACCATTACTGAAGTCAATAGACCATAAGACCATAAGACATAGGAGTGGAAGTAAGGCCACTCGGCCCATCGAGTCCACTCCACCATTCAATCATGGTTGATTTCAACTCCATTTACCCGCTCTCTCCCCATAGCCCTTAATTCCTCGAGAAATCAAGAATTTATCAATTTCTGTCTTAAAGACACTCAATGTCCCGGCCTCCACCGCCCTCTGTGGCAATGAATTCCACAGACCTACCACTCTCTGGCTGAAGAAATTTCTCCTCATCTCTGTTCTAAAGTGACTCCCTTTTATTCTAAGGCTGTGCCCCCGCATAATACCTGGCAGCATGCTCGTGAACGAATTGCCCTAGACAAATCCAAGTGTGGTGTGCACACAAACACCTGCTTACTATTAAATGCTTAAAGTGACAAGAAATCACAAATATTTAAACACAACAAATTGTCTAGTTGCTCTGTTTTAAGCGCATAGTTAATGGGGCAGGCATTTGCATTTAGCTCTGGGAGTTTTGTTTTAATGTTCTTTCACGAGCTTAGGCCAGGTTGGCACCATTTCGGAGCAGCTTCTCCTCCTCCCCAATCCTCCTGCTCACTGCAACCCAAATCTGCTCAACACCCCCCTCTCATTGTCCATTGCCAAGCGCTTGCTCGTAGTGAGGATTCGGGAGATGGAAACAGTGAGCTGGTGGTAAGCCAGGGTTGGCGAGCAGAAGCAGGGTGGAGCAGTGGTAAATAGAAAAAAATTGGCATATTTCTTTAATATTTTAAAATTTATTTTAAAATGATTTACAAATAGTGAAATTGAACAAAGTATTTCAACTTACAGGGAAGAGGAAGAACATCTGATTGTTTTACGAGAAAGGTCCTACAGAACTCTACAGCTTTTACATTGTTATAATGGGATAAGCTGGTTTGATTAACTTAGTAGATGTGTTCTTGAAAAGTGCAACTTTAAATGAAACTAAATAAAGTGGGACCCTCCTGTATAACAAATAAAGATTTATTAAATACACTATATTTTAGTGAAAAATTCCCAAATCATCTTGTCTATTGCCCTTCAAAATGAGCAGAGGAATTCAGAGTATGAAATTTTGCAAGATTTAATTTTACCTTATCAATTGTGAGCATGTAGAAGTTGGCAATGTTGTGTTCCTGGGCAAATCGGATTCTTGCTCGGCACTCATCTTCATCGATCACCTCTCCCACGTACTCATTTACAAATGCTCCCTGCATGATACAAAACAAAGAATTAGAACAAGGAGGCTCTAATTCAAACTTCTACACCACCCCAACACCACCAAGATTGGTAGATTTAAAACAAATTATATTTCTGCTCTTTTCCCCAAGGAGAAGAAACAGGAATCTCAACATAAGTGAATCTGCTGTGTAACTGCTGCCTCTTGCAGTACGTTGACAACACCACTGTACCATTCCGAACGTTTTCAAATCTGTTTGCCATTAATATCGCTCCATTCAATTTGGGCTATTCCAGTGAAAATTAATGATCACAGAATGTTCCACGAGGACTACTACAGCAGAGACTACAGTTTAATGTATTCACATACAGGTGAGTATTCATCAATTTTGTGAAATTGATAATTTAAGGCTTCAGAGGAGCCAATTAAGCATTCCTCAACTCCATAATTTCAGCACCAAATCCTGAAATCCTCTTGTTTTACCTTGTAGTAGCCTTCTTCAGAAGCAAGGAAGCACTGCTGAATATCAAGCTTTCTGATGTGGAGATGCCGGCGTTGGACTGGGGTGAGCACAGTAAGAAGTCTTACAACACCAGGTTAAAGTCCAACATGTTTGTTTCAAACACTAGCTTTCGGAGCACTGCTCCTTCTTCAGGTGAAAAGGTGATTTCACCTGAGGAAGGAGCAGTGCTCCAAAAGCTAGTGTTTGAAACAAACATGTTGGACTTTAGCCTGGTGTTGTAAGCTTTCTGAAGCAGTTAAACTTTTAGAAACATGAACAAAAGCTTCCTTTTTGTTAAATTCAAGGCTGTTCAATTTTTGACTCCTCTTTAATGTCTCATCTTTAATCCCTTCCATGCATTCCTGCACACTTATCACAAGTATTTCCATATTTGCCACACGCAAACAATTTAAAAAATAATGGATCTTTTGTTCTGCTGGAAGGATTCTTGTGCAAGTATAAATATATTCTGTCCTTGATGTTCCAAACTGGCATCAGCCACAGACTAATAGACATTTTCTCATGAATTAAACATCATTTTCAGATTCTTGATCAACATGTACACGATTCAACCACAGTGTCCTTCAATTAATTGCCAGGTAGGCGTGGAATCAAGTATATGTGCAACAACTTACTTTTTTTATGTCGGTCTTTGAAATGAGGCCCCAGCCCTTTCCAGCAGTCTTGACCACCTGCGATTCAGGGTACTGTCGTTTGCTAAAACACTGGTTTTGACACCGTACACCAGCTGGGCAGACAGCTGGATGACATTCGTACATTAACATCCTGTTCAGGCACTCCGAATCCAGGCCACAAGGATGATCATCTGTAGGTTTACAGTTGCACCTCGAGATTTCAGATATATCAGCTGTATAAATCTGTGCTTTGCCGTGAGGTTTGTTGACCTATTTAAAAAAACATATATTTTCAAAAACTCCAGTGTGAAATGAATAGTGATGAAATCAATGCTTAATGTATCTGAAACTTAATTTTTATGAAAATGAAATGAAAATCGCTTATTGTCATGAGTAGGCTTCAATGAAGTTACTGTGAAAAGCCCCTAGTCGTCACATTCCAGCGCCTGTTCGGGGAGGCTGGTACGGGAATTGAACTGTGCTGCTGGCCTGCCTTGGTCTGCTTTAAAAGCCAGCGATTTAGCCCAGTGTGCTAAACCAGCCTTCTTACCGCTTTTATCGCTTGTGCAGTAACAAAAATTGTGCAATACTTTATATATAAAGAGGGTGCTTTGTCTGATAAAACGTGTAACCATATTTTTTTAAACAGAGGTGGGATCGTGTGGATGAAGACAATTATTTGGATAAGAACTATTTAAGTAACAGGACAAGTAAATGATGGTTCATGTCTACTAATGTTTTGTATGCTGCAACCCACTTGAAAAAAAAACAATTACTCACAAATCTAGCAACCTATTCTGATATTTAGCAGGAAAATACTAAATCGAAGATGCATTTCACATTTAACATAGGCCTATGGAGCTGTAAATGGAGCACTGCAAGATGGACCAGCATTAAGGCACTAAAAAGGTCATAAATTGAAATGGTTCCCATCAAGTAGGACATTCAACATTTCCTGATGCTTTGATGGAACATAAATGGGAATTCATATGCTGATTAAAACAACAAGGAGGAATGAAGGGCAGCACGGTAGCATTGTGGATAGCACAATGGCTTCACAGCTCCAGGGTCCCAGGTTCGATTCCGGCTTGGGTCACTGTCTGTGCGGAGTCTGCACATCCTCCCCGTGTGTGCGTGGGTTTCCTCCGGGTGCTCCGGTTTCCTCCCACAGTCCAAAGATGTGCAGGTTAAATGGATTGGCCATGATAAATTGCCCTTAGTGTCCAAAATTGCCCATAGTGTTGGGTGGGGTTACTGGGTTATGGGGATAGGGTGGAGGTGTTGACCTTGGGTAGGGTGCTCTTTCCAAGAGCCGGTTGAGACTCGATGGGCCGAATGGCCTCCTTCTGCACTGTAAATTCTATGATCTATGATTAGCTCCTAAGGGCAGCATGGTGGCACAGTGGTTAGCAATGCTGCCTCAATGCCAGGGACCCGGGTTCAATCCCAGCCTTGGGTGACTGCGTAGAGTTTGCACATCCTCCCCATGCCTGCAAAGGTTTCCTCTGGGTGCTACGGTTTCTTCCCACAGTCCAAGGATTGGCCAGACTTAATTGCCACTTGGTGCCAAAGGGTTGGGTGCGGTTGCTGGGATAGGACAGAGGATTGGGCCTGGGTTGGGGTACAGACTCAATGGGCCAAAAAGCCTTCCTTCTCCAAATAGAAAAGTGGGCAGCAGTGGTTAGCACTGTTGCATCACAGCACCAGGGACCCAGGTTCAATTCTGGCCTTGGGTGACTGGCATGTGGAGTTTGCACATTCTCCCATGTCTGGTTGGGTTTCCTCCAGGTGCTTTAGTTTCCTCCCACAGTTCAAAGATGGGCAGGTTAGGTGGATTGACTGTGCTAAATAATTGCCCCCTGGTGGCCAAAGATGTGGTTAGGTGGGGTGCTCTTTCAAAAGGTTGGTGCTGACTCGATGGGCTGAAAGGCGTCCTTCTGCACTATAGGCATTCTATTGTAAAGAATTGAGAATCATTCAGCCAGTGTCAACTTCTATGCTAGAGAAAGGAAAAGCAGTTTTCAGAGCAATTGTTTGTCAGTAACTCAAGGTAGTATCCCAGTCCCAACCATCTTCAGCTGCTTCATCAATGACCTTCTATCATAAGGTCAGAATAATTGACTGATAATTGCACAATGTTCAACACCATTCGTGACTCCTCACACATCCATGTCCAAATGCAGCAAGATCTGAACAAAATTAAGACTTGGGCTGACAAGTGGCAAGTTACATTTGCGTCACGCAAGTGCCAGGCAATGACCATCTCCTACAAGAGATGATCTAACCATCGCTCCTTGACATTCAATGGCATTATCATTGCTGAATAACCCACAATCAACATTCTATGGGGTTACCATTGATCAGAAACTGAACTGGACTAGCCATATTAATACTGTGGCCACCAGGACAGGTCAACGGTTAGGAACTACTGACCCCCCCAAAGCCTGTCCACCACAAGGCACAAGTCAGGAGTGTGATGGAACTCTCTCCACTTGCCTGAGTGCAGCTCCAACAACACTCAAGAAGCTTGACACCATCCAGGACAAAGCAGCCCGCTTGTCGCTCCTCCTACAAACATTCAAACCCTCCATCACCAACGAACAGTGGCAGCCATGTATACCATTTACAAGATGCACTGCAGTAACTCACCAAGGATCCTGAGGCAGCGCCTTCCAAACCCACAACCACTACCATCTAGAAGGAGAAGAGCAGCAGGTACCTGGGAACCCCACTACCTCGACTTGGAAATATATCGCCGTTCCTTCACTGTCGTTGGGGCAAAATTCTAGAACTTCCTCCTTAACAACATACTGGGTGTACGCACACCAAGGGCAGCAGCGGTTCAAGGGGGCAAATCATCACCAACTTCTGAAGGGCAACTAGGGATGGGCAATCAGGGCAGCACGGTGGCACAGTGGTTAACACAGCTGCCTCATGGTGCCGAGGTCCCAGGTTCGATCCCGACTTTGGGTCACTGTCCATGTGGAGTTTGCACATTCTCCCCGTGACTGCGTGCGTCTCGCACCAAAGATGTGCAGGGTAGGTGGATTGGCCACGTTAAATTACCCCTCAATTGGAAAAAATGAATTGGGTACTCTAAATTTATTTTTAAAAAAGGGATGGGCAATCAATGCTGGCCTAACCAGCAACGCACACATTCCGTAAATGAATTTTAAAAAAAGTACAGGTATCCTTAAAATGATCACGTCACATAGCCCCAATAGATCATCACAAAAACAAACATAATTTTATTTGGATTCAGCTTTTCAATAGATTTTCTCTTTTGTTTTACTGCATCGGCCAAACTAAAAGACTAGCTTGGCAGATAGGCAAAGGTGTGTGAAAAGGTTTTAGGTTCAATTTTTTATTTCTGTTGAGCAAGTCAACTGTGGCTGGGCTTGCAGCAAGTGTGTAGTAGAGTGTGCAATTTTTGCTCATTGTTCATTGGATGCAGGTAATACTTGCAATGCCAGTATTTGTTGCCCATGCCTAATGTCCTTTGAACCGAGTGGCTTGTTAGGCCATTTCGGCGGGTAGTTAAGAGTCAACCACATTGCTGTGGATCTGGAGTCCTGATAAGGACAGCAGATTTCCTTCTCGAGGGAATCAGTGAACCAGATAAGGTTTTTGGACAATCTCACCATAGTCGCATGGTCGCATTACGGAGACCAACGTTATACTCCAGATTTTATAAACCGAAGTAAAATTTCACCAGCTGCCGTGGTGGCATACAAATCCACGACCCCAGATCATAAGCCCGGGCCTCCAGATTACTAGTTCAGTGGCATTGTCACTTCACCACAATCTCCACATTACTACCCAATAATCATATTTGTGGACATCCCTGCTTTCATGAATTCCTCAAACGTCAAATAGAGTTTCCAGGTCTCTTCCATTGCTTAAAACTATTCAATGATTCTTGGTATGCCCAACAAATCCTGCCCACATTCCCATCAACAGTTCCTTAACTCTACAGTTTAAGATTGCCCTGTTCTTCTAATACTGAACCAAAGGCTGAGGAAGCATTTTCATTCAGCACTACTCACACAATCTGATTGAAGATTGTGTGAATGAGACAGGAGATGCCCATTGCCCCCTCACCTGCCAATAGCCCCAAAGTCCAACCAATCTTATGGTCACCAAGTTTAAAAATGTTCTGGTCTTTACATTAAATCATTATGATCGGTACTTCTTCAAACTTTCCTCTTTTGTTCATTCCAAATATGTAGTCCTCACAATTACCCCATGCATACTGTTGGCTTTCAAAACTTACCACACAATCATCTACATATTCACACAGATCTCAAGTATTCAGGCCAGAGAAGAAAGGAAAAATGAACAGGGTTCTACTTCACACTTACCCTTATGTGTTTATATGGTGGAGGTTTTCTACCGTTACGCTCATTTTCCTGAGCTTCTCTGGACTCCCGCTGAGCTTTAAGATCCTGAAAACGTTCTGCTGCCTCTTCCAAAGCTGAAATGATAACCAGAGTGGATTTATTTTTTTTAGGATTGTAAAGAAACAGTAGTAACTTCATTGTAGTTACAAGATACAACCTTTTCACACACCTTTGCCTATCTGCCAAGCTAGTCTTTTAGTTTAGCCGATGCAGTAAAACAAGAGAGAAAATCTATTGAAAAGCTGAATCCAAATAAAATTATATAACTTACAAATAAAAATCTGTACACGACAAACAGCAATATAAATTTACTTCACCACTGAATATTATAATTGATCCATATCATAAGATTAAGGCCTTCGCATATTGAAGCCCTGGGTTGTGTGAAAAACAATGTCATTCTTTCAATGTGGAAAGGTTCCTGGGCTCACGATGAGAGTTTAATTTAAAATGAGCAATGTGCGAAGTGCTAGTACTCTGCCTATTTTCTAACTGCCTTACCCCAAACTAATTACCAACTGTTACAGCAGTCTGCTGCTGTTGGTTTGACTCTTCAAACCCAGTGCACTTCTACTGCTGTGTTTGCTGCATATAAAAATTCTGACATGGTTTTCATGATAGATTTTAATTAAGCCAGATGTATTCGAGAGCAGCGAGTACTGGTGGTCAAACAGACTCATAGTGAATTAGAATTAAAAAGAATGGTTTGCTGTTATGTTACACAAAGACTTTGGAAGAAGTTGGAGTTTCATTGGTATAAGAAGTTACAACATCATACACTCTACATTAACCCTACAGATGCCACCTGACCTGCTGAGTGCTTCAAGCATTAAGTTTTTATCCCAGTCTCTTGGACATTGTGCAAGGTTCTAAGCCCCTGTGAGAAAAGAACATTTTTTTTAAAAAGCCTTTGCAGATTGGATAGAAATAATTATTTCATTTCAGTAAATAAAAGCTCGATACGTTTAGATGATGATCACAGCACCAAGCCAGTCCCAGCCTGAACAACAATCATATTTTGGCACATTCTTCAGGTTAAGATTCACTAACTTAAGTCACCCAGGTTATCTGTTGAATGAAAGGAAGACTGGTTTGTAATAGTCGGTGGTCTTTCCTTTTAAGTTAAAGTATTCTTACCAAGTTGGAGGGGCCCCAGAGATAGCCCCGTGCATCAGATATATCTAAAGACCTGTCACACAACAGGTATTTTGAAGCGACTTTAGAGCATTACGTCGATACTAGAAAGGAATCTGGGTTGGGTCCAAGCAGAGTCCATAAATAAGGTTGATGGTTATGAAAGAGTTGGAACCCCAAGACTCCGTAGAGATGGAGAGGCAAAGAGGAGAGTTTAAGACAGAGGGAAGGGAGACTGGTCGGAAGGTAGTGTCAGATAGTGAGCAAGACAGAAAAAAATGAAAGACAAACAAAAAGATGAAAGACTTGACAGAAAAAATTAAAGACGCTAAACAAGTTTAAAAAATGTTACAGAAATGGAGCCAATTAATTTTAAAATTTCAGTCCCAAGATCATCTTGTATCCAGAATATTTTCAATGCATGTTATGGATGCAAATATTAACTGCATTTCAGACAAATGCAATATTTACAATAAACAAATGTACCAAAATCTTATCACCTATTGATATATCCTTGCAAGTTCCCTAGTGTGTAGATTAAAATTAGCTTTGAGACTGTGAAAAAAGTAGACCGATAAAAAATTATTTCCCTTACTGATGTCATAAGTAATTACTATTTGCAAACCAGATGGCAAACAGGCGATCTGCTCTTAAATCACTGTCACTTTAACCAGCTCCCATAAAGAGCCTGCTATAGCATTAATCTCAAATTCCCCTCCCAATTGGGAAACAGCACTTGTGGAGAATCCACAAGAGATATCAGCAAATTGTCAAGTAGGGAAATCAAACAGGAAGAAGCCATCCTTCTTTATATTTTTATGTGTTAAATGATCACAAAATTCAAACTAAATAAAATACCTAAGCTATCACCGATGTTTTATTTTAAATTTAGAGTACCCAATTCATTTTTTCTAATTAATGGACAATTTAGTGTGGCCAATCCACCTACCCTGCATATCTTTGGGTTGTGGGGGCGAAACCCACGCAAACACGGGGAGAATGTGCAAGCTCCAGACGGACAGTGACCCAGAGTCAGGATCGAAACTGGGACCTCGGTGCCATGAGGCAGCAGTGCTAACCACTGCATCACCATGCTGCCCAGTGATCACCGATGTTAAATGACTTTAGACAGCACTTTTTTACAAATTTAACTGCTTTTGACATTCCCAAGAAGATGTCAGTATCATTTGATATATTTATAAATAATATGTTTATTGGATAGAGCAACTAGTTTGATACCAACCTGGAGCTGTGGCAGACAGCAAGGATATAGCCAATCAAATGTGCAGAATGGGTAGACAAATACATGGTAGATGGAATTTTTTTTTTTTTTTTTTTTTTATAAATTTAGATTACCCAATTATTTTTTCCAATTAAGGGGCAATTTAGCGTGGCCAATCCACCTACTCTGCACATTTTTGGGTTGTGGGGGCGAAACCCACACAGACACGGGGAGAATGTGCAAACTCCACACGGACAGTGACCCAGAGCCGGGATCGAACCTGGGACCTCAGCGCTGTGAGGCGGTTGTGCTAACCACTAGGCCACCGTGCTGCCCTGGTAGATGGAATTTAATATCCAAGTAGTATGACTTGATACATTCGGAAACAAATAGCGATAGGTATTAGGTACCAGTAACTAACAGCACAGTCCTAAACATGTTTAGTGCTGGAGCGACAGAGGGGCCACAACACTTCAGGATGGACCCTTGAGAGGATGCAGAGGAGATTTAACAGAACGGTTCAAGCAACAAGGGATCTTAGCTACGATGTTAGCTTGGGGTAGCTGTGGTTGTTCGCCCAGGAGAAAAGGGAAATTGAGAGGAAATTACAATGTGATGTACAAGATGATAAAAGCTTTAGGTAAAACAGACAAATGGATGCTCTTCCAATAAGTAATAATACAAGGACTACGGGGACAGAAATTTAAGGCTAATTTTGAAAGCAAGTAGTACATAGAACATACAGTGCAGACGGAGGCCCATCGAGTATGCACTGACCCATTTAAGCCCTCACCCCCATCCCCATAACCCCATCTAACCTTTTGTTTGGGTACCAAGGGCAATTTATCATGGCCAATCCACCTAACCTGCACATCTTTGGACTGTGGGAGGAAACCATAGCACCCAGAGGAAACCCACGCAGACACGGGAAAAACGTGCAGACTCCGCACAGTGACCCAGCAGGGAATCGAACCTGGGACCCTGGAGCTGTGAAGCCACAGTGCTATCCACTTGTGCTACCGTGCTGCCCAGAGGGGTGGAAGTGAGCAACAGCTGTTTTATGCAGTGAGTAGTCATGAAAAGGAGATTAGACAGGCACTGGAGGGAAATAAACTTGCAGGGTTATAGGGATAGAATGAGGAACGAGAACGACTGGAGTCATCAAGGAAGTCAACACACTCATTGGCCTGAATAGTCTCCTTCTGTGTCTCAATTAACTAATCCATTTCACTTTTCTCACAGTACCTTTTCTAAAGGCTTTGCTGAGGCTTTTGATTTTGTTGTCTTTGCTTCCCTTATCGCCTTCCATATAAGGAAATACGCGTGCCTGATGGGTCCAAAAGTAGTCGTTTGATCCAAAGAAGTGAACTGGAAACTCGCCAATTTCGTGCTTCATATTTTGAATATTTGTTGGAACGTTTCTTGGGTGACATATCTCTGCCGGCCACCACCTGTGTTTGGATAGCAGATTTACGATAAATCAGAACAAAAGCAAAACCAGATGACTGCAACAAATAACTTCAGTCTAGTCAAAATAATAAAGTAATAAAGCAGTGGCTCCCAAACTTCATTATAAACATCTTATTCAATTCTTATTCAATTCTCCTAAAAAAAAACAACCACCGGCAAAATTAAAGGTGGCTTAAGCCTTAAGAGAACTGGGAGACAATGGTGTGGGGGGCTGGAGTTAAACTACTAAAGTGGAGAAAAAATATAAGCTTCAGGTATGTAAATACTCCAGAGGTAGAATGGGGCAAGAAAGAGAGTAGCAGGGCCACATGTCATAAAAGAAACAAAAATATGGGAAGACAAACCAAACTAAACTAAACACTAAACTAAACGTATAGAAACACAGAACCATAAAATTAACTGGGATTGGGACATACATTAAAATAGGAGAGGTTTCAGCTGGGTCAGGATCATCAATTAAATATATAAAACAGAAACTATTAGAAATACTCAACAAGTTCAGGCAGCATCTGTAGAGACAAACAGTTAATATTTCAGGTGAATCATTTTGCTCTTGATTGGGATAAAAAACAGACTGGGATAGACAACATACTTTTCTTGAGAAATGGGAGGATTACGAAAGGACACAAGATTTTTGGGGGGGGGGGGGGGGGGGGAGAAAGAAAACAATCCATGACATTTATAAAAGGAAACAATGCTAAATAATGACATAACTAGGAGCACGAGGAGTCCATTTGGTCCCTCGAGCCTGCTCCGCCATTCAATAAGATCATGGCTGATCTTCTTGTGGACTCAGTTCCACTTACCTGCACGCTCACCATAACCTTTTATTCCTTCACTGTTCAAAAATCGATCTACCTTTGCCTGAAAAACATTCAACGGGGTAGCCTCAACTGCTTCACTGAGCAGGGAATTCCACAGATTCACAACCCTTTGAGTGATGAAGTTCCTCAACGCAGTCCTAAATCTGCTTGCCCGTATTTATGAAGCTATGCCCCTAGTTCTAGTATCACTCCCCCAGTGGAAACACCCTCTCTATTTCTATCCTATCTACTCCCTTCATAATTTTTAAAATGTGTTTCCAGAAGGTCATTCCAATGAGTATAGTCCCTCCTCATAAGCCAATCCTCTCAACTCCGGAATCAACCTTGTGAATCTCATCTGCACACCCTCCAGTGCCAGTACATCCTTTCTTAAGTAAGACAACCAAAACTATACACGGTACTCCAGGTGTCGCCTCACCAGCACCCCATACAGCTGCAACATAACCTTCCTGCCTTTAAACTCCATCCCTCTGACAACGAAGGGCAAAATTCCATTTGCCTTCTTAATTACTTGCTGCACCTGCAAACCAACTTTTTGCGATTCATGCCAAAGGACACTCCAGTCTCTCTGCACAGCAGCATGCTGTAATTTTTTACCATTTAAATAATAGTCCATTTTGCTGTTATTCCTACCTCAAATTTATCAACATTGAACTCCGTCTGCCAGATCCTGGTCCACACTTAAACTATCTCTATCTCTCTGCAGACGGTGTCCTCTCACACTTGGCTCTACCACTCATCTTAGTGTCACCTGCAAATGACACATTACACTTGGTCCCCAACTCCAGATCATGTCAATTATGAACGATTGCGGACCCAACACTGATCCCCGAGGCACACCACTAGCCACTGATCTCTTACCAGAAAAACACCCATTTATCCCCACTCTTTGCTTTCTGTCAGTTAACCAATCCTTTATCCTTGCTAATACATTACCCGTAAACGCCATGTGCCTTTATCTTATGCAACAGCCTTTTGTGTGGCACCTTGTCGAATGCCTTCTGGAAATCCAGCTACACCTTATCCACCAGTTCCCCGTTGTTCACTGCACTTGTAATGTCCTCAAAGAATTCAACTAAATTAGTCAAACATGACCTGCCTTTCATGAACCCATGCTGCGTCTGCCCAATGGGGCGATTTCTATCCAGATGTCTCACTATTTCTTCCTTTACGACAGACTCAAGCATTTTCCACACTACAGATGTTAAGCTAAACGGCCTATAGGTACCCGCCTTTTGTCTACCTCCTTTTTTAAACAGTGGCATCACATTTGCTGTTTTCCAATCTGCTGGAACCACCCCACAGTCCAGCGAATTTTGGTAAATTACCACGAACGCAGTTGCTATTTCCCCCGCCACCTCGCTTTTAGTACCCTGGGATGCATTCCATCAGGGCCAGGAGACTTGTCTTAGCCCATTAGCTTGCCCAACATTATTGCCTTAGTGATAATGATAGTTTCTAGGTCCTCATCTGCCACAGCCTCCTTGCCAACAATTATTGGCATGTTATTTGTGTTGTCCACTGTGAAGACGGGCACAAAATATCTGTTCAAAGCAATTTAATAATTTCCCATCATTAAATCCCCCTTCTCATCATCTAAAACACCAATGTTTACCATAGCTACTCTCTTTCGTTTATATATTTGTAGAAACTGTTGCATCGGTTTTTATATCCTGAGCTAGTTTACTCTCAATCTATCGTACCTTTCTTTATAGCTTTTTTGGTGGTTCTCTGTTGATCTTTAAAGGTACATCAATCCTCTAGTTTCCCATTAATCTTTGCCACTTTGTATACCTTTTCTTTGAATTTGATACCCTCTTTTGAAATGAAAATCGCTTATTGTCACGAGTAGGCTTCAATGAAGTTACTGTGAAAAGCCCCTAATCGCCACATTCCGGCGCCTGTTCAGGGAGGCTGGTACGGGAATTGAACCGTGTTACTGGCCTTCCTTGGTCTGCTTTCAAAGCCAGCGATTTAGCCCAGTGTGCTAAACCAGCCCCTGGATTAGATACCCATGGTTGATTATCCTTTTTCCTACAGTCCTTCCTTTTCACTGGTATGTACTTTTTCTGAGCACTGTGAAAAATCTCTTCAAAGGTTCTCCACTGTTCCTCAATTGTCCCACTGCAAAGTCTTGGCTCCCAATCTACCCTAGCCAACTCCTCCCTCATCCCATTATAGTCTCCTTTGTTTAAGCACAAGACACTGATGTTGGATTTTACCATCTCACGCTCCATCTGTATTTTAAATTCAAAAATACTATGAGCGCTCCTTCCGAGAGAGCCCCTAACTAGGAGATTATTAATTATTCCTGTCTCATTGCACAGATCAAGGATAGCTTGCTTCCTCGTAGGTTCCATTACATCCGGTTCGAGGAAACTATCGCGGATACATTCTGTGAACACCTCCTCAAGGCTGCCCTGACCAACCTGGTTTGACCAATCGACATGTAGATCAACCCCCCCCCCCGCCAACCCCCATGATAATTGCCGTACCATTTTTACATGCATCAGTTATTCCTTTGTTTATTGCCCATCCCACCGTGATGTTATTATTTGGTGGCCTATGGACTACGCCTATCAGCGATCTTTTCTCCTTACTTTTTCTAATTTCCACCAAATGGATTCAACCTTTTTCGCTATATAACCTATATCATCTCTCACTACCGTCCTGATGCCATCTTTAAATATCAGTGCTACACCACCTCCCTTGCCTTACTACCTGTACTTCCGAATAGTCTGATATCCCTGGTATTTAACTCCCAGTCATCACCATCCTGCAACCATGTCTCTGTATTGGCCACTAAATCATACTTATTTGAGATGATTTGTGCCGTCAACTCATTTATCTTGTTTCAAATACTACGAGCACTCCGGTAAAGTGCCTTTATGCTAGTTTTAATACCTTTTTGAATCATAACACCTCCATTAATAACATCTCCTGAGTTAGTCTTCCCTTTATCTTTTTTCATAACTTTCAATGTAGGTGAACCCACCTTCCATGTGCTAACATGATATTTTGCTTCCCATTAACCATTATACTTCCTGGAGTGTAACACTTCCCATTCCCCCCCCCCCCCCCCCCCCACTTGTTGTTTAAAGTCATTGAGACCACCAATTAATCCTTTTTGCTAGAACACTAGTCCCAGATTTGTTCAGATGGAGACCATCCTAACTGTACAGATCCCTCCTGAACTGATGCCAATGCCCCATGAAATGAAACCCCTCCTTCCCGCACCACTCCTTTAGCCACGTGTTTACTTGCCTAATTTTCTCATCCCTATGCCAATTTGCATGTAGCTCGCAATATAAATTAGAACGGCGAAGACAGAATACCAGACAAAACTAGAAAAAAAAAAACTAGAGTGAGCTGCAGGCAAGCTTATAATGCAGAAAGTGTTAGAAGAGGTGTACATTATTTACGTTTTTTTACCCAACTTATTATAATAATCTTTATTAGTGTCACATGTAGGCTTACATTAACACTGCAATGAAGTTACTGTGAAAATCCCCTCGTCGCCACACTCCTGCATCTGCTCGGGTGGAGAATTCAGAATGTCCAATTAGCCAAACAGCACGTCTTTCGGGACTTGTGGGGGGAAACCGGTGCACCCAGAGGAAACCCACACAGACTGGGGAGAACATCCAGACACGGCACAGTGACCCAAGCCGGGAATCGAACCCGGGTCCCTGTACAGTGTGAAGTAACAGTGCTAACCATTGTGCTACTGTGCCCCCTTCACCTGGGAGGTTGACTATTGCCAGTATTAAACCACCATAGGTGTGTAAAATAGTGAGTGAATATTACTATCAAGAGAAATGGCACTAAAGAAGCCAACCAATGTAAAATAGACACATAGGACCAGATAGTTTACTAATGAGGAACTCCAAGGAGACTAGAAAATTGCCAAGGCTCCAATCATCAGCTCCAAAATCAGTGTAAAGAAAAAATTATCACTGAGGACTTGGAGCAAATGGACACAAAAGTAAGCTTTCCAAAGAAGAGTCTGATTGTATTGGCAAACAGAGAGCAATAGATGTGATTTTCAGAGACGATTTGCTAAGAGGTCTCAAGAGATTCCTGGACAACAATTAGTTGACCAATAGATGGATAGAAAACAAAGGATTAGGGCGAAATAGTGTAACTCTTATTGGTGTCCACTCTCGAGGGTTAGAAGAAATCAGCAGTTGGTTGAAACAAAAGATCATGGTTTGGCACACAGCATGCCCTAATGCAAAATACCAGAGTGGGACAGATTACTAGAATGGACAGTCAGATGGCAGACGCAATTTACAGCACAGAGGTGCCAGGTAATATGCTGTAGGAAGGAAAACAAGAAATGGAAACATAATCAACTACGGACCAGTCAGTTTAACCCCAGTGGTGGGAACGCTTCTAGAAGGAATATTTCAGAACAAAGTTAACCTATATTTGCCCAAGTGACCAATAATTAAGTAAAATCAGCATGGATTTGTTAAAGGTAACATGTGTTTAACTAACTTGGATTTTACTTATGAGATGGACAGAGAGGATTGATGAAAATAATGATGTTAACGAAGTGGGCATGGACTTGCAAAAATTAAGTACTGCAAACAGACTTGTGAGCAAAGTTATAAGTCACAGAATAAAAGGGACAATAGCAACATGGATATGAAATTGGATAAATGACAGGAAGGGCATACAGGTTAATAGATATTTTCAGAGTAGAGGAAGGTTTATAGTGAAGTCCCCCAGTGTTCTTGTTTGGGACTATTGCTTTTTTCTGATATATATTGATGATCTAGGCCTTGGTGTATAAGGCATGATTTAAAAATTTGCAGGTAATTCGAAACTTGGAAGGATTGTGAACAGTGAGGAGGATATTTTGGAACTGCAAAAGGACAGACATGTTGGTGGAATGAGTGAACGAGTTGCAGGTGAAATCTAATGCAGAGAAGTGTGAATTGGTTCAGTTTGGAAGAATGCGAGGGGAAACATAAAATAAAGGGTACAATTCTAAAAAAGGTAGAGGGACCTGGGTATATTTGCGCATAAATTATTGAAGGTAGCAAGACAGTTGAGAGAATGGTTAATAAAGTATACAGCATCCTAGGGTTTAGCAATAGGGGCATAAAGTACAAAATGTCAAACTTGTACAGAACACTGGCTCGCCCTTAGCCTCAACTGAGACCTGAAACTACAACTGTGTCCAGTTCTGGGTGCTACACTTCAGGGATGATGTGAAAGCATCAGAGTGCAGAATCAAAATGACAACATTGTTTTACGGTAAGGAATTTCTGAATTTCATTTAATGGGAGAGGTTGGGACCTTTTTCCAACTTTGCTCATACTTCACACTTTTAGAGATGATATACTTCTCACCTTCCAACATCTTTTTTGGATACACCTTTCTCGTTTCGTTTTTAGAGTTTTACTATGGTTTTCTTTCTTGGTCCTTCTGATCTGCCAAAAGCTTACCTATGTACAACCCCAGTGTGTTGCCCCATTGTGTGACAATCACAACCATTTACAACAATTTATTTTCCCCAGGAAAATTAAAATTACAGATCCTCCTCAAACTTTTGTTATTCCTAATTTCTTCTGACTTTTAAATCTGCTCCTTTTTTGGCCACAATTTAAATGGCTGTTTCTCTGTCAAGCAAGATTATCTTTCAAAAAACAGGACAATATCCCACTTCTAGAAACCCTGCTAGTGCTAGCTCTCTGGAAGGCAATATAAAGTATGGCTGCATGTTATGGATGTATTAACAATTTAGTCACAAATAGAGCTCACAATACAATTTGAGTGGCTGCACAGACTTTGTTAAAAACTGTTCACTCTTTGACTCCAATAACAGTTGCCCTAATGGGAGAGCAAGGTACCACATCAGTAACCCAATCTCACTGTGGTTTTGATGCCACAAAGCAAATCACCAAATGTCTGCCATTTCTTGCAAATGGCTCTATTTTTCTTTCTTAGGATGTAGGCTTCACTGGCTAGGCCAATATTTAATATCCATCCCCAAAGACAGCCACAGAATCGTAAGAGTTTTACAGCACAGAAAGAGGCCTTACGTCCATAGTGTCTGTGCCAGCCAACAAGAACCTATCTGTTTTACTCCCATTTTCCAGCACTTGGTAATAGCCTTGTATGCTATGGCATTTCAAGTGCTCACCTCAATGCCCTTAAGAAGGTGGTGGTGAGCTGCTTCTTTAACCACTACAGTCCATGTGGTACAGGTACACTCATTGTGCTGTTAGGACATCCAGGATTTTGACCCAGGGACAGTGAAGGAACAGCGATATATTTCCAAGTCAGGATGGTGTGTGGCTTGGAGGAGAACGTACCAGATGGTGATGTTCCTATGCATCTGCTGCCCTTGTCTTTCTTGATGGATTTGGGAGATGCTGCAGTGCATCACGCTGCTGCCAGTAGGAGTCAGTGGTGAGGGGAGTGAATGTTTTGTGGAGGAGGTGCCAATCAAATGGGCTCCTTTGTCCTGGATGGTGTCAAGCTTCTAGAGTCCTGTTGGATCTGCTGGCATCATCCAGACAAGTGGCAAGTAGTCCATCACACTCCTGACTTATGCCTTGCAGGTGGGGAACAGGCTTTGGGCAGTCAGGGGTTACTTGCCGCAGGATTTCTAGCCTCTGACCTACTTTCGTGGCCACTGTATTTATATGGCTAGTTAGGTTCAGTTTCTAGTCGATGGTAACCCCCAGGATATTCAATATATCCCGATTCTCAGGATTTGGAATGGGGCAAATTGACTCACGGTAAGACTTCCCCTCTGCAAGTTTATCTGCTCAACAGCCGGTCAGAAATTTAAAGACCCAATCATTCAGCTAAACAATTCACAGGAATGCATTTGCAAGGATATCTCCAAATGAAACAATAATGTGCTTTATTTAACTTTTTACAAAATATTCTTGGATTTCAAACCTGTGTCCAGTTTTAAAATGCCAGTGATTATGCCATGCATTCTCAGATAACAAAACTGGTTAAAAAAAAGCAAACACCTTTCTCTGTTTGTACTGACCTGTAGCTACCCAGTTTGACCCAGATAATGTCTTTGTAGCGTGGCTTCTTGCCTGCTTTGCAATCATTGCAATACCAGCTTCCCTCTGGCATATCAATGCTCAGGCATTCTGGATGAAATGCTGCAGGGCAGGATTCGCAACACAAAAGGCTTCCCCCTGTAGGAAATGAGCCAGACTTAACACAGGGAAACAATTTTTGTAGAAATTTACATAATGTTTAAAATAAAGTACATTTTGCATTTACATAGCACTTTGTTATGAATCTCACCTCAGGTGCACTTTATTTACTTTGAAATGCAGAGGGAGTGATGTAGGAAAACATTAAATAGTAAATCAGCAGCATGCAATTTTTATTTTTCCACTAAATATATAAAGCCATAATGAAACAAGGGGCATTATCACAGTCTATTTTTAAAAACATGCACGTATATATTTGACAAAACATTAACTCAAAGATGTTCATCAACAGCACTTAGCAATATAACAGAGCAGTTCATGGATATGGGGCTGGTTTAGCACAGTGGGGTAAACATCTGGCTTGTAATGCAGAATAATGCCAGCAGTGCAGGTTCAATTCCCGTACCGGCCTCCCCGAACAGGCGCTGGAATGTGGCAACTAGGGGCTTTTCACATTAACGTCATTGAAGCCTACTCGTTTTGTTACCTGTGTGGTAGGAAACATCTGCTACTCAATTCTTGACTAATGAAGAGATCTTCTGAATCTCAATGAAGACTCAAACTCATCCAGTAGTAACAAAAGGATTATTGAGTAACTATAACAATAATTGCATGAGTTGCTACTTGAACTTTGATACTAGTGATAAGGTTAACAAGATCTAACTACAGTAACTATACGTAACTCCACTAGCCATCTGAACTACTCTGCTACTGCCCTGATCACAGTGCACCCTGGAGAGAGCCCGAGAGCCAATGTGGTTGCCTTTTATATCCCTGTTGGTCAGGCCCTCAAGTGATTATGTGGTGCTACTGATTACACATTAACCCCTTGTGTACATGCACATATAGAGATCACTACATCCTCCTATTTTCGTGTTACATATTTTCTTTAAGTTTTAAAGAAAATTGAACAAACATAATGGATGTAGTTTACAAATGCATTACATAAAATCAATGAGTTAGTCCATCAAATTTGAATATTTAGTCTCCAAGGTTTTTTTCGCTTGCGTGAAATAGGTAGACAAATTATGTTATGTACCAGTTGTGATAATCTTGATGATTATACAAAGCCAATTATATTTATGAGTCCAATCTTAATAAAAAAAGTTAGTGAGTCCAAACTTTATGAATTTGTTCGGTTGCGTTGCTTTCGTCTTCTGTTGTTGAAGTGGTGATGTTGATGCTGTTATTTCTTTGTGAACGTCGTCAGTGTTCTTGTGTTTAAGTGACCATCAAGTCATCATGAGGTGTTCGAATGGTCGAATCACTGTTGTCTGATTTAGACTTTCTATTTTTTTCTATACTTGTGGTAGCGATTCTGTGTTACACCATTGTCCGACCTAGACTTTTTCCTGTGCTTGCGGTATTGATCTAGTGCAGGGGTGGGCAAACTACGGCCCGCGGGCCCAAGGTCTTTATGCGGCCCACCAAGTCATTAAAAAAAAAAAATTTAAAAAATTTTTTTTTAAAGAATTTTTTTTTAATTTTTAATTTTTTTTTTAAGGTTAATGGGGGGGCTGTTGGGTTACTTACTGGTATAGGGTGGATACGTTGACTTGAGTAGGGTGATCATTGCTCGGCACAACGTCGAGGGCCGAAGGGCCTGTTCTGTGCTGTACTGTTCTATGTTCTATATGAGGCGCCCAGAATCATAACCGGGTGAAGTAATTATTTTACTTAATATACTATGCGGCCCTTTAAAATTGTGAATTTCTGAATGTGGCCCTTGCACGGAAAAGTTTGCCCACCCCTGATCTAGTGTGTCATCTGCCTTGAAAGCTGGCATGCTTGCTTGTTCTGGAGCAGATGTGAAATTGTGAGTTTCTTTGTCATGCCTTGGCATGTTTTTAGTCTGGTCATTGTTTTGCAGTGTGCTGAGGCATTGTCCTTCATGTGCAGAGTTGTACCATGTTGTGCAGGTCGTTGTTTCATTGTTGTTGTTTGTGTTTGTTGGTTTCGTTGTCATTCTTGTTGTATTCGTTGTCGTGCTTGTTGTTTTTGTCGTGCTTGTTGTTTCTGTTATGCTTCTTGTTGCCTTTGTTGTTCTTGTTGCGCTGCATGTTATTTTTGTGGTTGCTGTTGTTCTTGTTTCTGCTCTGCATCTTGCAGTGTTTCTTGTTCTTGTTGCACTCAATGAGTGTTCCATGTGGATGATTTGAGTCATTGTCACAGTTATTGGTGTCAGTGTCCATTGTGGTATCTGTTACATGGAGCGTTTCCTCTTGAGAATTGTGAGAATGATCTGGTGTTGGTGACATCAAAGATTTGTGGTGGATTTGATTCCTCTTCTTTGCTTCCTTGGTACCCCTCTTCTGGGGTCATTTCTAGTTCACTTGAATCATCATTGGTTTTTCCAATGGTGCTCCCCTTCTGGAGTCAAAATCTTCACGATTTCAATGGGGGGTGGTCTCTCTGGACTCATGAGTAGCCCTCCTCCGATTGTTGAGTGTTTCTGTGCAGATGAGCTGAGATCTGTCAGTCTTGATGTGATCCTGCACATCCGGTATGGGAATTGTGATTTCTTCGTCACTTGTCTCACGTATAGTGAGTAGACATTCAGTGTCTTCTTGGTTAAATGAGCTGGGTAGACTTTCATAGTCTTCTTCTGGTGGCTCAAATAAGCTGGGTAGACATCTTCTTGTTCGTTAAATGAGCTGGGTTCTGGTAGCTTAAATAAGTTGGGTAGACTGTCATAGTCTTTTTCTTGTTCACCTGAGCTTGGTAGACTTTCACAGTCTTGTTCATGCATGGCATTCGCTATGGAGTGTTTGCTTGCTTCCATTTTTGAGTGTCACCGAACTGTCTGCGGAGCCCGTCGTCGCTCTCTCTGCGGAGCCCGTCGTCGCTCTCTCTGTGGAGTCATGCAGTGTTCTCGCTGCAGAGTCTATCTGTGCTCTCTGTGTGGCGTCTTCTTCTTCTTGGGTATTGCTGTCATCCAATGTATCGACGATCTGCCATGGAATCATGGTATTGGATTCATCTACCATGAGAATAGTCGTGTTGAGCGTTTCAACCGTGTTGCTAATGCAATGATCATCAATTCCGAATAGCTCATCCATGTCTGAGCAGTAGTCTTCAATGAACAAATCATCTCTTTTTGTTTCGGATTTGTCATTGTTCTTTCTATGTCCAATGAAGAAATCATCTTCTGAGTAGTATTCCTCAATTAACAAATCACTCTTTGGGTGGTGCAAACTGCTTGTGCCAGGGTGCTGCGGAGGTTATTTTTAACTGCTGATGTAAGTTTGGGCATTGTTCTGTCTTTTGTTGCAAGAGAATTTGGTTTTGCAGCTTTAAATATCTTTTTGTTCATTTTCGTGCATTTCCCTTTTAAGTGGGCGTGGTCCGGGTCCTCTGACGTCATGCGTAGGAATCGATTGCAAATGCGCAATTCGAGTTTCCTTTATTGTGCACTCTTTTCGCATCTGCGCATGCTCGGCTTCGAGTTGGGCAGCACGGTAGTTAGCACAAATGCTTCACAGCTCCAGGGTCCCAGGTTCGATTCCCGGCTGGGTCACTGTCTGTGCGGAGTCTGCACGTCCTCCCTGTGTGTGCGCGTGGGTTTCCTCCGGGTGCTCCGGTTTCCTCCCACAGTCCAAAGATGTGCGGGTTAGGTGGATTGGCTCTGCTAAATTGCCCTTAGTGTCCTAAAAAATAAGGTTAATGGGGGGGGGGGGGCGTTGTTGGGTTACTGGTATAGGGTGGATACGTTGACTTGAGTAGGGTGATCATTGCTCGGCACAATATAGAGGGCCGAAGGGCCTGTTCTGTGCTGTACTGTTCTATGTTCTATGTATTTTGCCGTTTTCCTTCTTCTTGAGAAGTGCGCATGTGCGTACTAGCCGGAACGCTCTCGCTGAAGATGGATGCCAATCAAAAAGCGCAGTTGCATCGAGTGAGATCCTGCCTCTGCCTCGTAGAAAGTGTTCGTGCCATTTTTACCGATTTTGTTTTCTAGATACTGATTCGGTGTTTGTAAAGACTCAACAGTATAGATTTTGTTTTTGTTCATAAGCAAGGCATTTTTATGTAGCAGTTTCTAGAGTTAGATACTTATCGTGTGTAAGTTCTTCCTTCAAACTTTTGTCAGATAGACAGAAAAATTAATTGATCCATTATCATAGTGTCTCTGAAATCAGCATAATCACAGCCTTGTGGTATTAACTTGAGATTGTGATAAATCAGTGATGGGCTCCTCCGTTTCTCTGACAAGAGTTATGATAGCACTGCTCCCTCACAGCGCCAGTGACCCAGGTTCGATTCCAGCTTTGGGTGACGGTGTTCTCTCCGTGCCTGCGTGGGTTTTCCTCTGGGTGCTCTGATTTCCTCCCAAGTCAAAAGATGTCTGCAGGTCAGGTGGGGTTATGGGGATAGGGCAGGAGTGGGCCTATGTAGCGTGCCCTTTCGGTGAGGGTCAGTGCACTGTAGGGGTTGTATTCTGAGCAATGCATGCTTGAATTAACGGAAGCAGGCAACCAGAGTGGAATGAGACCTACTGTGCAACACATCACACGTAAAGCAGCAGCAATAAAGTTAAGGGGGGAGAGAGAGAGAGAGAGAGAGACAGAGAGAGAGAGAGAAGGTGATTCTGCCACAACTCTTCTGGCATTGAAGTTGTAGCCAGAGCACACGTCATAAATTTGTTTTTTGGATGAATTCTCACAATTCGGAATACGCGTCAACAAAAAAAAAAATCTCATACTGAACAATGTGAAATGAAATGAAAATCGCTTATTGTCATGAGTAGGCTTCAATGAAGTTACTGTGAAAAGCCCTTAGTCGCCACATTCTGGCGCCTGTCCAGGGAGGCTGGTACGGGAATCGAACCGTGCTGCTGGCCTGCTTTAAAAGCCAGCGATTTAGCTGAGTGAGCTAAACCAGCCCGTCTCTCTCTCTTGCATCTACCTATCCCATATCCTGTAAACAAATGCCTGACTTCTGCTCAGACCAAACTCACTGCCCAAGGCCAGAGTTCGACTGGGGTCCTGACCCAGAAAATCTACTTCCTCCGTGCGTGTCAGGCACATGGCCAATCTGCTTCAATTAGCAGTTAAAGGGCACTGCCTAAAACACATCGTGATGGTCTGAGCAGCACCACCTTTGCTCCTGGCTGCTTCTCGCAATGATCATAACAGCGTAAAACCTGAGAACTAGGCAATCAAAGCACTGGCAACAAATGCCGCCTTCCTGGATAGTTCTTCCTCCCATTTCCATCCCTTCTCACACTTTTGTACCTCCTTATATAAAACGGATTAGAAACCCTGTGGAGGAATGAGTACATATTACTGAAACCCATTGGATCCAGGGCAAATCGGATCAAAAACTGGCTTAGTGGTCGGAGGCAGAGGATGATGGTTAAAGGTTGTTTTAGTAACTGGAAGCCTTTGTCACAGGGATTGGTGCTGAGTCCCTTGTTGTTTGCAGTGTACATTAATGATCTAGATGGGTGGTATGATCAATAAGTTCGCAGATGACACAAAAATTGGTGGTGTGGTAAATCGAGAGGAGGAAAGCTTTAGAATACAGGACAATCTATATGGGCTGGTCAAAATGTAATCCTGAAAAGTGAGATGATGCATTTTGGGGAGGACTAAAACGGCAAGGGAATAAAAAATGATTGGCAGGATGCCAGGAAGTACAGAGGACCAGATGGATCTTGGGCTGCATGTTTATAGATTCCTGAAGGCAACAGGCCAGGTAGAAGGGTGGGTAAGGCATATGGAATAGTTGGTTTTTATCAGCCAAAGCATAGAATAGATTCATAGAATTTACAGTGCAGAATGAGGCCATTTGGCCCATCGAGTCTGCACCGGCTCTTAGAAAGAGCGCCCCACCCAAGCTCATGCCTCCAACTCAGTAATGAGTAACCCCAACTCACTTTTTTTTTGGACAATAAGGGCAATTTATCATGGCCAATCCACCTAACCTGCACATCTTTGGACTATGGGAGGAAACCAGAGCACCCGGAGGAAACCCACGCAGACACAGGGGGAACATGCAGACTCCACACAGACAATGACCCATGCTGGGAATCAAACCTGGGGCTGTGAAGCCACTGTGCTAACCACTGTGCTGCCCTAATAGAACAGCAGGGAGATTAGATAGGTGCTGGATGGCCAGCACAGACATGATGGGCCTCTCTCTGGGCTGTAAAATCATATGACTGCCATGACTATGATAGCCACCTGTTGAAATCTGAAATTAATGGGAATGGAGGACATTAGTGGAGTATTGATTTAGAGTTAAACTGTGGAAGGGGTCACAAAGAGAAACGGAATGCTCTCAGAATTGGGATTTCCTGGCCACATCTGCTCACCCTGCGGATAGGGAACGTCAGGAAGCCAAGCATGTGAAGAACGTCAAAAATTAGATTCATCACTGCCAATGTGGAGTTTGCACATTCTCCCCATGTCTGCGTGGGTTTCACCCCCACAACCCAAAGATGTGCAGGTTAGGTAGATTGGCCATGCTAAATTGCCCCTTAATTGGAAGAAAAATAATTGGGTACTCTAAATTTTAAAATAAAAATTGGATTCATGACTTTATTTGCAATGACAGCCTGGTGTGGCAACTGCTTGGCCTGAAACAGTAAGAAAGTAGACAGCCAGGAACACAGCCCAGTCCATCATGTGAAACTGCTCCCCATCTATTGACTCGGTCTACCTCTGAGTAAACAAACTTGCCTCGCACATCTGTTCTAAACTTTTTCCCACGCACTTTAAACCTATGTCCCCTAGCACTCTCCTACCCGAGGAAAGAACATCTAACTATTCACTCTGTCCATGGCACTCAGTAGACCTCAAGGTCGCCTCACAACCTCCGTCGTTCCAATGAGAACAGACCGAGTTTATCTAACCTCTCCTCATAATTAATGCCCTCCATACCAGGCAACACCCTGGTAAATCTCTTCTGCACCCTCTCTAAAACCTCCACATCCTTCTGGTAGCGTGCCGACCAGAATTGTACACAATATTCCAAATGAGGCCTAACTAAGATTCTGTACAGCTGTAACATGACTTGCCAATTTTTATATTCAATGCCCCGGCAGATGAAGGCCAGCATGCCCTATGCCAGGGGTGGGCAAACTACGGCCCGCCAAAAGGTATTTCTGCGGCCCACCAAGTCATTAAAAAAAAAAATTTAAATTTTTTTTTTAAGGTTAATGGGGGGGGGGGGGGGGGGCTGTTGGGTTACTTACTGGTATAGGGTGGATACGTTGACTTGAGTAGGGTGATCATTGCTCGGCACAACATCGAGGGCCGAAGGGCCTGTTCTGTGCTGTCCTGTTCTATATGAGGCGCCCAGAATCATAACCGGGTGAAGTAATTATTTTACTTAATATACTATGCGGCCCTTTGTGAGTTGTGAATTTCTGAATGTGGCCCTTGCACGGAAAAGTTTGCCCACCCCTGCCCTATGCCTTCTTGACCACCTTATCAACATGCATTGCCACTTTCAGTGATCGGTAAACATGCATGCCCAGATCTCCCAGTCTGCCAATACTCGCAAGAGATCTACCAGTTAATGTGTAATTCCTACATGCATTGGACCTTCCAAAGTGCATTACCTCACACTTGTCCAGATTAAACTCCATCTGTCATTTCTCCGCCCAAGAGTCCAAACTATCCTGCTGTATCCTCTGACAATCCTCTTCACTATCTGCAACTACACCAATTTTTGTGTCATCCGAGAACTTACTAATCAGACCAGCTACATTTTCTTCCAAATCATTTATATACACCACAAACAACAAAGACCCCAGAACTGATCCCTGTGGAACACCGCTAGTCACAGCCTTCCATTCAGAAACGTACACTTCTACTGCTAGCCTCTGTTTTTGGTGACCAAGCCAGTTGTGTATCCAACTTGCCGGCTCTTATCCCATGTGACTTCACCTTTTGTACCAGTCTACCATGAGGTACCTTGTCAAAGGCTTTACTGAAGTCCATGTATACCACATCTGCCTTTCCCTCATCTGTCATCTTCGTCATTTCCTCGAAAAACTTGATCAAATTAGTGAGGCACGACCCCCCCCCCCCTTCACAAAACCATGCTGTCCATCACAAATAAGTCCATTTGTTTCCAAATGTGAGGAAATCCTATCTCTAAGAATCTTTTCCAATAATTTCCCTACCACTGATTGAAGGCTCACTGGCCTATAATTTCCTGGATTATCCCTGCTGCCCTTCTTAAAACAATAGAACAACATTGGCTACTCTCCAGCCCTCTGGAACTTCACCTGTCTCCAATGAGGATACAAAGATTACGGTCAAGATATGCCATTATAAACTCGGGTAATTAGATGAAAAACATAAATAAGTTAAAAGGTTTTGTAAGAACAAGAAACAACAGCTGACTCCTGTGAAATCGAAAAGTGTCCTATATGTGGGTCACATTCTTCGATAGGTTTATGCACAAGACCTCATTTATGCGCAAGACCTCATTTCAGGAAGCAGCCCATGAGTACATAAAGGACAGAGGGGAAGATCAATCAGTTTGTAAAGCTAATTATTCAAGGGCTAAAATAATTAATTCACATAATTCAACAGTAAAGATATCTCAAACTAACCTCTTGAGCACACAAAGCACCAACTAACATTGACATGGGCATGGTGCGTGTGCCCCTTTTTCGGAGCAAAATGGTTGCTACAGATAATACTGTTGGCTGTCAGTATTACAGACCCTGCTGCAATACAGGTCTCCCCTCCATGATAAGCCACAGGACAGCGGACACAGCGCATCAGTCTTCCTGCTAACAGAGAAAATTTTGTGTTAACCTTTAAATAAAGCTACTGTATTATTTTCTTAAAGGTGCATCTCTCTCGATTTACAGTAAATTCATACAGAAATATTTTAAAGCAAATTCTTATCAAAGCCTTTACATAAAAGCACTGTGGCACCCCATCCCCAAAAATCTACTCTTTCCCTGAATAGTAGATTTGAATGTTACTGAGGAATCGTTGGAGTTTCAAGCATTTGAATTGAATATTTCAAACTTTCAAATCTTAATTTGATTTGAGGACCATTATTTTTAATACATTACAAATGCCAAAGGTACTTAGTTTTTATTTGTGCTTTACATCTAAGAAGTTTCCTGAAACGTCCACTTCTAAAAGATCTGATGGTTTATGTTGCAGATAAATATTTTTGAAAGATACAAATGTTTGAACAGTCTCTAATGGAAGAAGTCTGAACAACGAAAAATCACTCAGTCATGAATCAGCTTGGCCTTGTAAGTGATCCTTGGATAAGCGGTTCTTGGATTCAGTATTTAAGCGCATTTCCCCATTGCAGATTTAAGAAGTCGTAAAACGTTTTGGTCATGAAATTAGTAAACTACTTCTATCATCTGATTCATCACACGGTGGAATTCCACCATAGGAAAATTGCAGTAACCTCGGAGATAGAAATAGCTTTTCTCCAATTTAACCAGGTGTTTGACTGCATATAAACAAGTCCAGTTTTTAAAATAATGTTTGAAAGTATTTAAAACAAAGAGTTAAGGGGTTGCTGGTTTTAAGACTTACAAACATGCAGACTTAATTATCCAGATTAAATATATTGGCAAGAAGTCACATCTTAGCCGTCATACATTTTCACTCATCCCCTAAAGAAACATTTCACGCAAAGCAATAACATAGATGAATTAGTGATGCTTAGTTTATCTTTTAAAAAAATAAAGAATTACAATACAGCTAAATTAAAGATCAACAACAAATGCTGGCCTTGCCAGCAACGCCCATCACCCATGAAAGAATAAAGAAAAAAATATTGGTGGCAACTATCGCACCCCCAAATTCTGGAATTTCCCCCCAACCCTTTATTTATCTTGTCAAATCTCTTCACACATTCAAAAGCCACAGTCATAGTATACCTTATTTACTGCATTCTTGGACACCTTTCCTATCCTTCCCACTCACTCCATATCCAAATCACATTTACAAAGCAAGTTGACACTTTTTCATGTGACAGTATACGAATGCATATAATTTTAGGGAATAGTAAATTACAGGATGAGAAAATACTATCATATATCTAGATGGTCACAAAAGTTTGAAATAATTATCATTTTTTCTCATACTCATTCTTTACCACTTTCTCTGAAATAACAATTCAAGTTTCATCCTGAATGTGTCCACCTTGTTTGCCTCCATGGCACCTTTAATAGTCTGTTCTACATAACTAGTAACTTTATGTTTAAGGTAGTTACATGTGAACCATTTGGTTACCTTCTCTGAGCTCAAGACTGTGCCTCTTTGCTAAGCTTACGATTATCAAACATTATTGATCAATCAATCTATTTATAACCCTCCAGATCTTAAAGACTTTGATGAAATCTCACTGAACATTTCTGATTTCAATCGCCGCAACCGTCAGGTATTTAATTCTGTCAGCTATTTCAGGATAACCACCCCAATGACGAGCTGCTGACAATGGTGTATTGCCTCATAAAATGTAAATAGTACTTCTTTTCCTTCCATTCTATATTAGCAAGCTTAGACAGTTATCAATTTCAAATCATTCATCTACATTGATGATAATGGTCTGGTACGTATCCCTAATACACTTTTAATCAATTTGAATCCCATTTTCGGAAACCTAACACTACACTCACCACACCCATTTTGTGTCTTTCAAATGCAAGGATGATCCAATCACCTGGTGTAGATTTTTCTAAAATCCAAAGATAAAGCTATAAAACACTATTTTTGATGATTTCAAAAGCAAGGTTTGGAAGTGCAGTCAAAGAACTTACCTGACTTCCATATGAATAATCCATTACAATTCGTCAATTATATTACCACATCTAAAGCCCATTTAAAATTTACATCCTGTCAAATGGATTTTTCACACAAGTGAACAATTTCTAATCTATCAGAGGGATTTTGCACCTTTTGTTGTTCTGGGGTTAGAGGGGTTTGTGGCATGGCAGCTGATACAAGTGTGCAGTGGGCATCGGAACCTCTTGTTTTCAAACACAGTTGGTGGGTACTTTCTCACACAGTCCTCGTGGTAGAACTTGCCACACAAAGGAACATTACAACGTTTAACATCAGGCCCCTTCTTCTTGCATACAAAACATGTGTGAACACCTGTACAAAATAAACAAACAAAACAAAAAATGCAATCCATGAATTTGATTTTAAAAGTTCCACAAATACAAGTTTAAAAAAACTAATCATCCTGCTAAATAAAGCATGCTTTAAATCATGGGCTTTTGCAGCTTTCTGAAGAGGTTGTGCTTAGTTATTAGATGACAGGTGTAAAAATATTTATTCCGAAGTTGAGAAATATCAACTGTAAAATTACTCATTTCATAAAAATTGCCAGATAATGTTGTCAGAAATGCAACCAGTTATTCAATCTATAGTCTGAAAGTATCATCTTTCTCTTACAAAGGCTGGAAGAATACTAACAATAATAATCTTTATTGTCACAAGTAGGCTAACATTAACACAGCAATTAAGTTACTGTGAAAATCCCGTAGTCGCCACACTCAGGCGCCTGTTCGGGTACACAGAGGGAGAATTCAGCATGTCCAATTCACCTAACGCGTCTTTCGGGACTCGTGTGAGGAAACCCACGCAGACTTAAGGAGAACGTGCAGACTCCGCAGACAGTGACCAAAGCCGGGAATCAAACCCGGGTCCCTGGCACCGTGAAGCATCAGTGCTAACCACTGTGCTACAATGCCACTTGCACAGCTGTTTTAAAAAAAAACCCCAATTTAAAAAATTATCCTTTGAGGCAAGCTTGCTGCCTGTCATTTTGTTCCCAGCAAGGGCTAACAACACCCACATTGTCAATATCATGTCTGTTCCCCTTTCCCTCACCACCACCCTGAGACCAATTGGTTACTCCTTAATAATTGGAACAATTTAGTGACCACACGCAGAAAGATCCCGTGCAACGCTTAGGCTGAGAAATGGCAAACCACACGCACGCCTCACAGGTGCTGGACATTGACTACCCCAAGAGAGAATCTGATCATCTCCTCCTGACATTAAAAGGCATTACCATCATTAAATTCCTCACCAACATCCTGGGGATTGACTCAAAATCCAACTGGAGCATCAATGTAAATGCTGTGGCTACAGCAGCAAGTCAGAGGCCTGGTCATGGCAAGTAACTCACCTGACTTGGCACAGTCTGTATATCATCAAAAAGGCACAAGTCAAAAGTATAAATGGTATATTCTCTGCTTGCCCGAGTGTGGCTCCAACTACATTCAAGAAACTCAACACCATGCAGTGTAAAGCAGCCTGCTTGACAGGTGCTGCATTCACTTTAAACACCCACCATCATTGGCGCACAGTGGCAGCAGTGTGTACCATATTCAAGATGCTCTGCAGCAATTTGCCAAGACTTCTTTTGACAGCACCTTCTAAACATAATCTCTGCCACCTAGAAGGACAAAGACTACAGACGAATGGGGAAACCTCCACCTTCAAATTCCAGGCCACACACGAGCCTGACTTGGAATAGTCGTTCCTCCACTGAAACTGGGTCAAAATTTTGGAACCCCCTTCCTAACAATGTAGGTGTATCGACACCAGCTGGAATGCAGCAATTTGCTTCTTGGAAACTAGGGGTACACAATGCAATAAATGCTCACGTTCCACAAACTAAAAAAGAACTAAGTAGGCAACATAGGAAACTAGGAGCAGAAGTAGGCAATTCAGCCCTCCAAGCTTGCTCCGCTATTCAATCAGATCATAGCAGATCGCTTCCTGGTCTCAAATCCACCTCCTTGCCTGTTCCCCATAGCCCTTTAATCCATTTATCAGAAATATCTCTTTCTTGAAACTATTTGATGACATATTCCATCGCACTATCATGCAGCGAGTTCCACAAATTCATCACCCTCTGCGAGAAGCAGTTTCTCCTCACCTCCGTCTCTACTGCTTCTCAACCTATATTGGTGACCCCTCGTTCTAGATCGCCGCACAAAGGGGAAACATTTGGTCTACGTTTATCAATCACTTTTAGTATTTTGTATCCCTCAATCCGGTCCCCTCTCACCCTTCTAAATTCCAGCTAGTATAATCCTAAACTGTTTAATGTCTCCTCATACAATCAACTCTTTAATTCCCAGAATCAATCCGGTGAACCTCCTCTGAATTGCCTCCAATGCCATCACATCCTTCCTCAAATAAGGAGACCAAAACTGGACACATACACAATACTCCAGATATGGTCTCACCAACACTCTATACAATTGCAACAACATTTTTCTACTTTTATACTCCAGTCCTTTTGCAATAAATGCTAACATTCCATTTGCCTTTTTTATTACATGCTGTACCTGCGTACTGACTTTCTGCGATTCATCAACACTGGACCATAGCGGACCACAGGTCGCAAAACATTCGGAAGGAGATGTGCTGGATATACCATTTATGCATCCATGGCCCGAGTGATTCTATTGACTGTTTGAGGTTATTACCAATGAAATACATACTGCTGCATGGGCATGCCGTGTACTGTTCCATTCATATCATATGATACATTAATGGACAAGAAAATAAACTGCTTATAACTGGATTATATTCAATAGATAATGAGAGTTCAAGCTGGGTAACTCAGCAAGTTGTCGGAATTGTTAGAGCTTTTACAATATTGCTCATTTTACAATTGGAAATGCACCAAAGCAATGAAGCTGAATTTAAGAAAAAATATTAGGGGCATGGATGTAACTGAACCCTTTATAATCAAGAATGGAACATGAGGACAGTGGCATAATTGGGACATGTAACAGAATATTGGATAAACCCCCATTTAAAATGAAGTATAATCTATGGCACACTCATGCTACCCAAACACTAATACAACAGCAGGATTTCTCTTAACTCCTCCATTGTCTGGATGTAATAGGTTGTGTGCTTTGGGACATGAAGGTCATGGCACTGGGCATATTTAGCCATAATTCTTTCAAATCCCAGTGCATGCATTTTATCTCTGGGACTTCTGGCCCCAAAGAAAACTTTGAATTATATTGGAAATTCTAAAGTAGTTTATGTATGAGAAGAACACAGTCTCAGTAGCTGTTTGGCATCCTGGTCGAAAAGCATCACAACCTCAAGTCATTTTCTGCTCTGCATGACTTCTTCAAAGACTGGATGAGCTTCTACCCCTACAGATTACAGAAGTTTTAAAAACCCCACTGATGAAGAAAATCTGAAATAAAAACAGCAATGAACAGCAGATGAAGAATCACGACTGAAACAGTTTCACATGCGCGACAGAAAGAATCTGGCCGACATGTGAAAGATGCAGCTGGCATCGACAAATATACACTTACCTAGTTTTGCCTTTACTTGCCCACTCTAATCTGGAGTTGCAAAGCACCAAGCAAATGCAAAATGAGTCAATGAATTGTAAGTGTGGAAAAGCAGAGTAGGTGCACAAAAGGACATGACATAATGGAAACTCCAATTGTTTTATAGATCGTGTGTTAAGTGTGGAAGTAAAAAAAGAAACAAGATTTAATTGTGGTTGCCATTAAATTCAAGCAATACACAGCCCAGTTCATCACGCAAACCCACCTCACATACAACGCCTTGGGAAAGTGGGAAGCATAATCAAATACCCCACCCATCGAGGAGAAGATACAAAAGTCTGAACACACATTAAGTGATTCAAAACCAGCTTCTTCCCTGCCGTTACCAGACTCCTGAATGACCTTCTTATGAACTGATGCAATCTCTCCCCACATCTTCTCTACTGTGTAGAACTACACTCTGTATACTTCACCCGATGTCTACGTATTTACATTATCTTATATCCTACGTTTTTCATGTATGGAACGATATGCCTGGACTGTACGCAGAACAATACTTTTCCTTGGTACATGTGACAATAAATCTAAATATCTAATGTACAAGATGAATAATTTTCAAACTGTGAAGTTACATCATGCTAAATACTACCCAGTTCTGAAATTCATTCAGTGAATGAATGCCTTGCCCTATTGCCCTATTTTACTCAGTGTTTAGCTAATTATTTTCTTTTGAAAAAAAATCAAATACCAATTTGTGTTGAATTAAACAGAATTCTGGCGAAGTAAATTTAGTGTGAAGAGTGCTTTAATAAAGAATTGAACCAAGGTGACAATTATGCAGTCAGGAAACATTTTTGAACAATTTGTGCTCACAGAGAAACTACTTGTTGAGTATTTTGTGGAATTAACTGCCAACAAAGCCAGCTGATTATTTCACGACATCCAATTGTTTTGCATTTCAAGAATACAAAAATCAATACAAATCTGATTTGAGCTACACGGATTTAGGTTTTAAATCAAGAGAATATTACTCAATTTATTTCAAGAGGGAGCTGACTGACAGTAAAAAATAAAATAGATTACCTGATGTGCATTCTCTGCATGTGAATTTGCCTTGAGGTAATTTAGACAGCCCAAGACAAGCCAAATGGAACGCCCCACAACACTGTCCTTCACAAAGGAGCAGTTCACCAGAGCTCTCACACATCTACAAACAAAAGAAAAATCATGCGTCAGTCTGTGGAAACGTTAGCAAACTGCCCAAAATTCTGTCCAAAAAACCTTTATGCTTGCAAAAGATGTGCAATCCAAGTTTAGTTTTGACTGAAGTGTGTATGTTGCTCCTAAATTATTCAAAAGCTTGTACAGAACCCTACATAACGGTCAACTGAGGAATAAAAAGATCATTTTCTCGCTACTGTCTCAGCTGCAAAATCAGTTTTAAAAAGTTAGGTATACCAAGAAGAAAGGCAGATTACTCACCTTTAGGTGCAGTATTCCTCATTCTTCAACTGAAGTTGTCCTCCACATACCTTGGGTGAGGTCAGCATACCAACAGGAAACTCACTGGGGACGCCTGTCCCCTTCAGAGACTCAGCCAGAACCACACCACTGCCCCCTTCCCGCGCCCAAATACAGTAACCCCACGTGGCAATCTTCAGTTCTTTTTGACAAAAGAAGACAAGGCAGAAGAGGATAAGCAAGGAGACCAGCAAGGAATCCATTGCCCTCTCATTTAAAAAAAAATAGCCGGGAAACTTATTAACTTTGATGATAATTCATGGTTTGTTTTTAAAATAATGTCCTACAGATGCTAAACACACGTGTCACACAGGCTTAACAAATGGATAACCTGAAAGCTAAAGAGCCAAAACCTTAGACTAGATGGTTATGCAACAGATTGACAACTTGATATGTGGGGTTTAACCTTATGCAACGAGTACAGTGATATAGTACAATGAAAAAGGGAAGCAAGCCATTTTACATTTTATTACCCTCCTCATACAATAGATGATTCTCTCAAAAGTTCCACTTCAGAAATGAGGCATTTTAGTATCTAAGACACAGGCATAGTTAGCCCCTACCTAACCAAGCATCTCTGCAGTCAAGTGCGAACTACAAGCAGCTTATGCAAATATGCAAGGATTACTTGACATGGTTGCCTTGTATATATCATTCAGTGCAACGTGCACAAAACCAGTCAACACAGTGGAGATTACTTGTGTGAAATGATGCTTAACAATGAAGTCCAACATTTTAGATAGTTTCTGCTCCACGGTTGAAGTGAGTTGGTTTCCACTCTTCATTCATAATTTTATGCAGGAGAAAATGAATCTTTAAGCCATTAAAAAGTAGCGATGTTTTCAATCCACATTAATTTCATCAACTACTGCCAAACCACCAATAGTAGGTGAACATACAGAAATTGTAAGATGATTTACTTTAATTCTGCAAAGACCACACTGTGAAGTATCTTCAAACTCCTCAGATATTAGATCATCACGTGAGTGAAGGTACCCATATTTTAGAAATATATATATATATATAAAAAAATTAAAACGCACACAAATAGAGAGCCAGTTTCTTTATTCATAAGTCAAGCACATAATAAAAATATCCAGCGATCAATAGTTTTATCACAAGTCAGAAAGACAGATGGAATGCAGTCACATCTGCAGTACTCATGATTTTAGATTTTCTTTCTTGCTCATGAAATAAATTGATCACGTGACCGAACAGCTCTATTTCTTTGTACAGTATGTATGCTTGAAGTTCGTCTCACCTGACAAACTCCTTCTTTCTTAGCTGTACCAGTGCCTCCTCGTTCTCCTTGTGATTTTTTGGATGATACAGATGAAGCCTCTGTTGGGGTTTCATCTGCACTTTCATCTGCTGACTCCAACTGCCCATCAAATGATGTCTGAACACAAAATACAAAACACAAAATATTTCAAAATCATTAATCACTATGGTGTTGCAACATAAAGTGACACATTGGTAAAAATTAGTTTATTGCAAATCTGAAAACCCAGTATCAAATGACCAACTGAGGTCATGTAATTTTTGAGTTTATACAACACTAAATCAGGAGCAATTATAATGCATTGTAACTTTCCAGAAGTTATATTATACAAGTTTGAATACTTTAAAATGTGTTTAATTCAGCAAATCAGTGAACAGGACAAATGGATGTTGCGCTTGCGGACGCAAGGTGCTGCTCACAAAGATGACATGCATTCCTCAAAATGAGCTTGAAACAAGTGATGGGATCACATTTTCCCCAATAGAAATATTTACAACAGCAGCCTTTTCCTAGCACTCCGTTTCACAAAGGCTGCAGCAAAAGTCTACAAACAGGTCACCCATTACCCACTTGAACCTCTGGTCAAGAATAGTGTATGGGAAACACCTCAACATTAATTAAATTCCATGTACAAATAAGGAAGTCATCATGCTCTCCACAACAGGTTAAAACGTTTATTAGATTCTAACTGACAATGTTCGAACTTTAGACCCAAGTAAAACAACTGGAACAATTAATGAAGCAGAATGGTCAAGTGCTTGGGGTCCCAGTATGCTTTTCACATGGACTGGTCCCACGTGAATTCTGACTTTTTGAAAACAAAATTCCATTTTCTTATAAAATCCTTTCATGACTGAAAGAACAACAAAGACATTTTTTAAAAAAGCATTTTTTGTACCTACATATATTGCAACAGTGCATTAATTAAGACTTCTAGCAAAGAAATCTGTCAAAGCTGAACAGGCATTTTAAAAAGAGCTTTGACAAAGAGTCATTCAGACTCAAAACGTTAGCTCCCTTCTCTTGCCAGAGATACTGTCAGACTTGCTGAGATTGTTCAGTATTTTCTATTTTTGTTTCAGATTCCAGCATCTGTAATCTTTTGCTTTTATTTTAAAAAGAGTATTGCCATCAGCAGCCAACTTTCAAACAAGTTCGTTGGGAATGTATATGAAAAAAATCACTTTAATAGACAACAAAGAAAAGGTTTCAGGCCAGTAACTAAGTGGAACATCTGTGCATCAAATTTGGATGCATGGAATGAAACGGATTACTATTCACTCACATTGAAGTGCTTACATCTGAATAATTCAGGATGGTGAGTGAGAAACAGACATCATAAATACACCCAAAAACAGGCTTGTCAAATATAATGCTACTGCACAAAAATAGGCTGCTGGGCCATCATTTCTGAGCCAGTATTTTATTTATCATCCATTTACTTCACTAGTCTCCTGCATACATCCCAGAACCTTTAATAAACGACTCTTTTCAGACAACCATCTCACCCGCTTAATAATTTATGCTTAGGCAGATTACTCCACATGCTAACCATCCTGTGTCAATTTATTTTCCCTAAAATTCCCTTGAAGTTTGTCATCATTGTTAATTTTTGACCTCGTTGGATTCTCTAACTGAAATTTATATTCATAACATATATAAACATAATCAGATCGTCCCTTAATCACTCAGCTCCAGTTATAAAGGTTGTGGCTTTGCAAGCATCTCTTCATAACTATCCTCTTCAACTGAAACAAAAGCTTTTCCATTTTATACGTATTTCCCAACACACTTGACCAGAAGAGAAAAAAGTTCCAACTGTGACCAGCTACGGTCTTGGACAACTTAAAAATTTTAGTATTGTGTCCTTCCACACACCAAACCAAGTATCCCATTTGTCTCTGTGGTTTACTTCTCTTGAGCTTTCACTTCTTACAGCAATAATACCTGATCACGATGCTCCTGTGTTTCTCAACACCATCTATAATCTTGATATTTACGATACATTTCCTTCCATTTTTTACTCAAGAGCTGGATTTAGATCTTTAAAACTCTGGTTTCATAATTATTTGTCCTTTATTCTCATTTTCTCCAAATATTTTCCTTTATTCCCCCATCACAGGTTCTCAACAGCCTATTTCTGCCAGTGGAGTGGTGGCTAATATTTTATTGTCCTTTTGAGGGCCGGTAAACACGAAATGCAAGTACACAGGGAAATATACAGGAAAAACAAATTTCAGGAAAAGAAGCAGTTGACAGGAAAACCCTGATGCAGCCACTAATGATTTGCCCCATTAATACTAAAAAAGGAGCTACTGAGAACTGTAGCAGCAATCGACACAGCTGGTACCGCATCCAAGTGAACAAATACTTGACTGGAAGAGGGGAAAGAGCATTAGCTGAGCTCATGAGGGAGATTGGGGGGGGAGGGGAGAGTGGACCCAGAGATTTTTACACCCAAGGGATCGGGAGTATTCTTTTTCTCCCCCTGGTGCACAAGGTGTTTTCAAGGATTGACTTTTGTTATGTTGGGAAAGGCGCTGTTAGCTGGAGTCAAGAGTACTTATCAATTGTGATCTCGGATCATGCCCTGCTCTGGATTGACGTGGTTTTGGAGAAGGGGGCAGCCCAGAAGCCGGGGCGGGGAATCGTGTGAGGTTACTGGCGGATTGGAGTTTCTGTGACAAGACAGGAAAGGTGATTGAGGAGTATGTGGGGTTTAATGGCACGGGGTAGGTCTCACGCTCAGTGGTCTAGGAAGATCTGAAGACAGTGCTGAGGGTGGAGGTGATCTCGTTTAAGATCAGGTGGATAGGGAGAAACTCCAATGACTCAAAGATGAAATTTTGGAGGTACGTTGAAGACCTGGGTTGCCTTGCAGGCGAGGTCTGATCTATTATCCACGGTTAAAGTGATGCGCCAGGAGAGAAGGGTGAGGGGAGCTGTCTGAGTACAGGGAGAAGGCAAGGCGTATAGAACATAGAACGTACAGTGCAGAAGGATGCCATTCGGCCCATCGAGTCTGCACCGACCCTCTTAAACCCTCACTTCCACCATATCACCGTAACCCAATAATCCCACCTACCCTTTTTGGTCACTAAGGGCAATTTAGCATGGCCAATCCACCTAACCTGCACGTCTTTGGACTGTGGGAGGAAACCGGTGCACCAGGAGGAAACCCACGCAGACATGGGGAGAACGTGCAGACTCCGCACAGTGACCCAGCGGGGAATCGAACCTGGGGCCATGGCACTGTGAAACCACAGTGCTATCTACTTGTGCTACCGTGCTGCCAGCTATATTGTATGCTGGCAGGGAGGCCACGGCAACGGAGACAGTTTGGGATAAGATGGGGAACCTGGTGGTGACTCTGGAACAGATTAATAAGATGTTCAAGGAGTTCCACAGGGACCTGTATCAATAGGAGAAACTGGAGGAGTGGGAAATTAGTGAGTTTTTGGGTGGGCTAGAGTGTACAAGTTTGGGGGAAGAGGAGAGGGCAGGGTTGGAAGAGCTGGTGGGGGGAAGGTGATGGTGCAGGCATGGAAGGCGGCAGGGCCCGATGTGTTCCCAGTCGAATTTTAGTAAAGATTTAAGGATAACCTGATGATGGTCATGTTTGAGGATGTGATGATTAGGGGCAAACAGTGGGGCAGGACCCCACCTTGATGTTGTAAAAGGAGGACAAGGAGCTTAGGTGGTATAGGCACATATCTCTGCTGAATGTCGATGCAAAAATACTGGCAAAGGTGTTGGCATTAAGGTTGAACGGATGCCTCCCAAAGGTGATTGGAGAGGACCAGACAGGGTTTGTAAAGTTGTCCCCAAATGTGAGGAGGGTGTTGAACGTATTGCTTTCTTTGGAAGAGGGGAGGGAGACGGAGGTGATGTTGGATGCGGAGAAGGCATTCAATCGGGTGGAGTAGGGATATTTGATGGTGGTATTCAAGAAATTTAGGATTGGGCTGAAGTTTGAGGCATGGATGCAGCTGCTATACAAGGAGCAGATGGCAAGTGCGCACACAAATAGTATGAACTCAGGGTATTTTGCACCGGGGTATGAGGCAGGAATGCCCTATGCCCCCCCCCCCCCCCCCCCCCCCCCCCGCCTTCTGTTTGCATTGGCAAAAGAGCCCTTGGCTATTGCACTGAGGAGCTTGGGGTTATGGAAGGGGATAGTGGTGTGTGTGTGGGGAAGGAACATAGATGTCCTTACATGCAGATGATTTGTTCTTGTATATTTCAGAACGGAGATCTTCGGTGGGGAATATAATGGGGTTGCTCCAGAGATTTGGGCCGTTTTCAGGATACAAATTAAATTTTGGGGGAGTAAAGTGAGAGTATTTTGTGGTCTCCCCTCGATTGGGAGTGGAGCAACTGCGATTTTGCCTGGCAGCATCTCATTGTAGGTTTTTGGGGTGCATGTGGCCCGGGATTGGGCAGGGCTTCGGAGGTCTTCACTAGCTTGGTGAGGAGGGTGAAGGCTGATTTGCTGAGGTGGGTCAATCTCCCTCTGTCGGTGGCAGGCTGGGTGCAGGCAGTAAAGATGAATGACTTGCCGTGATTCCTGTTCTTGTTTCAATACCTGCCGGTATTTTTGCTCCAAGGCATTTTTAGGGGGGTGGACAGCCTCTCCACCCAGCATGGCGGGGGACCTGCTGGAGTTTCTGACCCTGGAAAAGGTGAAATTTGTTTTGGGGTGGGGGTTCTACAATGTTGGGGCTGGTTCATCATGCATTTTCAGGAGTTGGCTACTGTTGATTGCTGAGGAGGAGGTGGGGGGTGTTTTGTATTGTAAAACTGTTGAAAATGTTTTGAACAAAAATATATATATTTTTTAAAAGAAATCCCATGCTGAATGAATAGAACTTTCAAAATCTCATAAGCTGGGAGAGACTGCATAGTCCCGCCTCCATCGTTTAAACGCTTTCTTCTTTAAACCATCTCTACTGAAATCCATTTTTCTCCCATGGGTATATTACAGAGGTCTGTTCAGTCTTTGAGACTCCCTCTTATAATTACCTCATTTTCTGTAAACACAGTGAGAGGAGATGGATTCTTGTTGACAGCTGGCATCAGAGTTTCTGCTGTTGATGCTCTGCTTCGCTTTTTCAGTGGTTTACACGCATCAGAGAGTTTGCTTATATCTGAAAATTGCGTGAAAATAACATTTGATACTGTGTATTAAATAAAAAAACATTTTGCTTCCCATTTAAGCAATTGTAACTTGTTTATTTCAAAATATGAATTAAAATGCATACTGAAATAGGGCCTCAAGAATTTTTTAGAAGTAGATAAATCTTTACCTGACTGGCTGTTTTGGGATGCATTCGTAACAGATGCTTCTCCAGCCTCAACACCATCACTTCCACATACCTCTGCCTGGCCAGTATTATTGAACTCATACTGTGCATAAAAGACAAAAGTCAACATTCATTATACAACAGTGTCACAGGAGAACATTTTAATGCACGAGATGTGTCAGATTCACAACAAAGCCTAATACAATCCTCAAAGGAAACAACTTGCACTGCCACTCAGTATATTACAATTTAAACATACAAACTCCATTGTGTGAATCACAGATGATCAATGTTAATATTGCCGTCAACATTCAGATATTCAGGCAAATATGAGCTGAGGAGCTGGCTCTTATTCCAAATAATTTCCCATCAGTTTCCCAATTACCATGGGTTAGCACCGCTGCCTCTCAGTACCAGGGACCCGGATTCCATTTCGACCATGGGTAATTGTCAGTGCGGAGTTTTCATGTTCTCCCAGTGCCTGCGTGGATTTCCTCCGGGTGCTCCAGTTTGCTCCCAAAGTCCAAAGATGTGTAGGTTAGGGATAAGCCGGGGGAGTGGGCCAGGGAGTGCTCTTTCAGAGGGTCAGTGCAGACCGATGGGCCGAATGGTCTCCTACTGCACTGCAGGAATTGTATGAACTTTACTCAATCTAAATATTACCAAAATCTCTCAAAATTACTGAGTATTGGCAGGAAAACCGAAATATTTGAATAATCGACTCTGTCCTCATTACGACAATAAAAGCTAGTAGGTATTCTTGGCAAAGTAATTGTTCAATATACTGTATTAGAAAAGAGAAGCATCATGTATATTAAAGTATAGGCCTATGATTCCAATATTAGTCAAGCGGACATCAAAAAGATATGTCAGTATGAAAGGAATGTTTTTTATAGCACCAAGACTTTAAGGAAAAGAAAAGCAATGGGATACTAAGGAAAAGGCAAATTTGGATGAACTGCCTAATATGCTTTTTTGAAGTTAGCCACAAGAATGCAATGTATAGTGGCACTGGGTGAAGGCACACATTTGTGATGCTGTATTAAGTTCTGTTAATTGGGAGGAAAAACAAATATTGGCCTACAATTTCAATTAAAAAAAAATGAAAATCACTTGTCACGAGTAGCTTCAATGAAGTTACTGTGAAAAGCCCCTAGTCGCCACATTCCGGCGCCTGTCCGGGGAGGCTGGTACGGGAATCGAACCGTGCTGCTGGCCTGCTTTAAAAGCCAGCGATTTAGCCCTGTGTGCTAAACCAGTGTTCACTTCTGAATTGCCGAAAGCATCAGTATAGGTGCTCATGTAACGACAGAAAGCATGTGCAAATTGCAGAAAAATAAGTACAGCTTCTCTTACCTCTTAATGCACTCGTTATTTTTGATTTTCCGCACTCTACCATTATGCTTTCTGAGCTCGAAGGTTAGTGATAAAATACAAGCCTAGTTCTATGTTATTGGAATTATTTTTGGAAAATTGAGAAACTTGGTGCACAATTCCACCAAAGAAGAAAAGAGAAATCAAGTAAAATCAAGCAGTATAACTAAGCAATGCAGAGTTTTGGTTGGAAAAGTTCAAAACGTTGTGGAAGGCAAGCAAGAGTTGGCCAAGTGTCAGTTAAACATTAGAAGGCAACACTGAATCTGGTGAAGAACAACCTTTTTGAATGGCATATTGCAGGAAATTTCAAAGAACACTTGTAGCAATTTCAGGAAAAAGGAGAAGAAGAATGAAAAAAACCTCAGCTATCAGACAGTCTCTACTTCTAATTGATCGAAGTGTGCAAGGTGCACAGGAAATACCTCCTCCGATACAAGAGCAATATTCGCACTTTGGATTTTATGGAAAGTGAGAGTTGTTCGGAGAAAAAGAAGTGTTCAGCACAAAAAACAAACCAAGTTCCTTGGAAATAAAATTAGTATTTTAGTGACTGTTGGCAAACAATCTGTTGGGCAGCACGGTAGCATTGTGGATAGCACAATCGCTTCACAGCTCCAGGATCCCAGGTTCAATTCCGGCTTGGGTCACTGTCTGTGCGGAGTCTGCACATCCTCCCCGTGTGTGCGTGGGTTTCCTCCGGGTACTCCGGTTTCCTCCCACAGTCCAAAGATGTGCAGGTTAGGTGGAGTGGCCATGCTAAATTGCCCTTAGTGTCCAAAATTGCCCTACGTGTTGGGTGGGGCTACTGGGTTATGGGGATAGGGTGGAGGTATTTACCTTGGGTAGGATGCTCTTTCCAAGAGCCGGTGCAGACTCGATGGGCCGAATGGCCTCCTTCCGCACTGTAAATTCTATGTATGAATTTCTATGTATGTAATATTTTCTGGTTGGATTATGAGCCTAATGACAATGAGGGATGCTGGATATGGAACAGAAACAAAAATTCAAGCACCTAAGAGGGAAATTTACTGTAACTTGTCGAGTGGGGAACCTTCAATGGCAAGTTTGATCAGTAAACTGGGTGGCCTATCTGGTTCCATCAGTTTTTCATAGGACAAGTTAAAATCATCCACTTGGTAAACATTAAACACATTATCAAATCAATAGAAGAAAACACTGTCAATGCAATAATGTTCCCTCTACCATACCTCAACAATAGGAGATAAACAAGTATTTTTTCATTTTCCATGCCAGGTATCCTGTGGCCTCAGACTCTCAGTGAATTCATGATAAATTAAGGGCTGTTCTTGCTCTTGGAACTGGACTGAGACTCAAATATAGGACCATAGATAGGGTTTTGGAACCCATCAACCAGAAGAGATCTCATCAGGATGGGCGATGATTTCATTGCACCAGTCTCCACTTTTTTTTAAATCTGGAAGACTGTGCGCTTACTTTCAAATACTAGCTATAAAATATAATTCTATTTACTACACACTGCCAGATAAAGAAGTCTTCAATATGCTACATTTTCCCCAACCTAACAGGTAAGCAGGGATTTGGTGCCAGGCTCTTCCCCAGCAATCAGTGGGGAATCCTTGTTTAGTTCCATGCAGCCTTAGTAACCTGTTCAAATTCAACATGTCATGTCTGATCAGAGACTGCTGACACCAGATGCACATAGAAAATTAGCATAGCCAACACCTGTATCATTACAACACATCTTCTATCTGTAACCCTTCCCTTCTTTTAAAAGGACTGGGCAGATTACAAATTCGGTACAATTTTTGTAGTTGAAATTCTAAACATGCAAGAACCTTTTCATCTACGTAGTAATTTCGCTTTAATCTCTTGCTGGAGCCACCTCGTTCTGGAGAGTCCTCCCTGTAATCTATTATTTTCCTGGATAGTCGTCTTTGCCTCGTTGATTCTGAACTAACTGTAAAAGGAAACAAAGAGCAGTTAACAGCTAGACTGGAGTTTGAACCGATTTTGCCAAAATTGAAAGGCAGGAGTTCAAGATAAATTGCCCTTACTGTTGGGTGGGGTTACTGGGTTATGGGGATGGAAGTGTTGACCTTGGGTAGGGTGCGCTTTCCAAGAGCTGGTGCAGACTCGATGGGCCGAATGGCCTCCTTCTGCACTAAATTCTATGATAATCTTTGATATGTCCCGCTCCAGACTTGAAAGTACAATCTAGGCTGCTATTCAGTACATTACTGAGGCAGTATTCCAATGTCAGAACTGCCATCTTTTAGATGAGGCACTGAACTGGATTTCCCGGCCACCTATTCAGGCATGCATGGTAGAACCCATGGCATTAATCAAAGAGCAGAGTTCTCTTAGTGCTCTGATCAGCATTTCCCCATCTTAGTTGACCCTCAGCCTGTACTGATCATTAAAACGGTCTTTAAATGAATAATAATCTTTATTGTCACAAGTAGGCTTACATTAACACTGCAATGAAGTTACTGTGAAAATCCCCTAGTTGCCACACTCGGGCGCCTGTTTGGGTACACTGAGGGAGAATTCAGAATGTCCAATTCACCGAACAAACATCTTTCGGGACTTGTGGGAGAAACTGGAACACACGGAGGAAACTCAGGGAGAACATCAATTTGCTCTTGGTGGGGCCTTACTATACACAAAAGACTACCTTTGCTCAATGTAATTAGCTGACTGTGGTGTGTTTTGGGATGTCCTGAGGACATTATTAAGGAACAGTTACCCAATAGGGTTAAGTTTTGGGCATCATACTAGTCACATATCAAGTACCTTTAATTCTAATAACATTGGGCCTGCAGTTCTAATAATAATAAACTCTATTAGTGTCACATGTAGGCTTGCATTAACACTGCAATGAAATTACTGTGAAAATCTACAGCCATTTGCAAGAATCTGCCTCCAGAGACCCAATGGCATTTGGAGCCTATATAATTGCAGTTCATCTCCATGATCTGCTTGAGGAAAAGATGTCTTCCAGGATTCTGGCGCTCACAAATACAAGCATATGGAAACTCACATCTAGGTCTGTCTGAGTGCTGCTTGCTCAGACTATAAGTATTTACATATTTAAAAACCTTGGGCTGGCTTCTACGATTCTGGGGCTATGTCCCTACACCTGAGTGGGAACATGGCATTTTACGCCAAAAAAAATGACAAAACAGCCGATTCCCCGTTTTGCTGGGGGGCTAGCAGGACGGCAGCGTAGAGCACCCGGCTCTAGCTGCCAATACGCCCCGAGGAATGCCTGGTCCGTGGCCGCACATGTCCAGTTCAAATCTCTTGTACCATGCCTTCCAAAAGGGTCACATTTGAAAGAGTCACAAGTCTGTCGGCCAAAATTACTATCAGTTAAAACAAGGACTTCTGTTAGAATCCCGACAATGCAGAAGGAGACTATTTGACCCATCGAGTCTGCACCAGCTCTTGGAAAGATTACCCTACTTAAGCCCACACCTCCACCCCATTCCCCATAACCCAGTAAACCTTCCTAATCTTTTGGACACTAAGGGGCAATTTATCATGGCCAATCCACCTAACCTGCACATCTTTGGACTGTGGGAGGAAACCAGAGCACCCGGAGGAAAGGGTGCAAGCATGGGGAGAGAAAGTGCAAGCTGCACACAGTCACCAGAGGCCAGAATTGAACCTGGGTCGCGGGTGCTGTGAGGCAACAGTGCTAACCACTGTGCCACCCTGCCGCCCTTAGCAATTAACATCCAATTGACTCAATATGAATGAGTCAAAGGCAATTAAATTCAGCAAGTATCAATGATCCAGCTCGTGGGGAGGAGACCATGGCGGGTGATGAGTCCCGGAGCCAAATTTTCTGCCATTCCCAGTTTTGCTGCGGCCAAACCGGCTCCTGTCCAGGGTTTAAAATCTCAGGTTCCAAGGCCCACGCGACTGGTGAAACTGTGGATTGAGGTCTAGCGTCATCAAGGCTCAGTACTGAGTGAGTGCTGCACTGTCAGAGGGTTAACAGAGTTTCACAGGCAGACGGCATTTCTCAAACAAAAACGTTTCAAGGCATCGCAGTGGATCCTGCTATCTGGGGTCAAGATTTGCGGAATCCTGATCCCCCTTAAACCAATGTTGGAAACAGTAAAGTACAAAGGAATCTGGTATAGCCGTTGCCTGTAAAATATCAAAAAAATCTTTGACTGTTTGGATAGGATTTTGAAGTCACACTGAAGTTGGGAAAGGCAGCAAATGATACCTCGACTGGCCAGTGTGCCAATTTCTCGACCAGGTTTCCGGGACTGGACATTTTGGTCAGGATGGGCAGCCATTTTGGTGCATTAAGAGCCTTGCCAAAAGCCCAAGTTTAGAAGGCTGACTGGGATTTTTCAGTTGGCTTCCTGTTTCCGAGCATGATACTACAGATCAACTGCTTGGGAGGCAGGCACCTAGTCGCAGGCTAGGATACGACACGCCAGGCAGCCCTACACAATCTCCTTTCCCACCTAGGCAGAGGGGGCAGGAGGCATAGCCAAAATCCTGTCAAGGGATTTCCCCATCCCACCCATAATGCCAGACAGAAGTTTCTTGCTATTAATTTAAACTGAAGTTTCCTCTCAGTTACCGCTCATTGCAGCCAGGTTTCTGGGCCCACCCTTCACCCTTAATTGAACAGGAAACCTGTCTCCATGTCAAAATCCAAACGAGTGACTCTTCCCCCTTATCCTTGGTTCAAGACCCAGAAACTGTCCCTGGTTCCTGTTTCATGCTCCCAAAGCAAATGTATGGCATTTCCTAGTTGTCTTTCATTCTCAGTCAACACTATTAACAGTTGAGCACATTACTAATTTGCACTCAAGCCCTAAACCACTCTACAGTACGAAAGAATGATGTGTTCACATGGTCCTGAATTATCCTGTCCCCACTCCATGTTGCATGACACAAAACAACCAATAAACAAAAACTTCATTCTCTACATAAATGTCTGACAAATTTCCTTTGAAATCCATTCAACGGAAGCATGTACCACACCTATCCCAGCATTAGTGGAATGCCTGCTTCACTTTGAACAATGCCACAGCAGATAATTTGACCTAATGTGCCGCAGCCACCCGAAAATTTCTAGTTCAGTTATGTTTAAACTTATAAACGTAATAAGCATCCCCGATGACAGCACTCCCAAAATTGAACCAGAACTTACTTGATTATGTAAATACTAGTCATCTTTAAATTACAAATGAAATTTTAATCACACAGGTAAGCCCCGACGTGTGAAAAGTTCAAGAATAGTTTTAAAACTTTCAATATAGTTGACCAAATGCAAATCAACTAACAGGAACAACCTACCACTAGATCTGGTCGTTCTTTTTGGAGACTCTTGTAGTACTTTGCGTCTGGTTGGCCCAGGAGATCCTGCTGAAAAACCTATTGGAACAGTGGAGAAAAACACTTCACTACAGACAATGCTATGGTCAACTCACCATCTAATTATTGTATTTCACTAGTACCTGATTACTTTCAAGTAAAGAGCAAAATAACACTTTTGATATAACAAAAAATCAGTGGGGAAGAACATGCTTTGGCATATTTATTTGTGCACCAGTAAGTTTCTTCTGTAGAATGCAATGTAATAAAATGGGCAAAACCTTTATTTTATATTTATGCTTTCATCGCCTAGATGAGAAAGCTATGGTTAATTTCTAATTCTGGATGTGCTGGTATTTTGAAAGATAATTGACGGCTACCACCCACATATTTAAATGAACTGGGAAAGACACCATAGCTTAACCAGTGTAAAAATATTCCAATTACTTCTGAAATAACTACCTGTCCATTCTATCCAAATATTAATGGTTTGTCTCTTCGAGTAGCCCGTTATTATCTTGGAAACCAGAATAAAAATAGTTTCCATGAGCGAAATTGTAAATGTCACACTAATATTGTGCAGAATAAAAAGTAAATTATACTCCATTGACTTAATATAGAACATTCAGAAAACAATATATGGAGACATACTGTGGGGGAGAATGTGAAAATCACCCTCGTCGGGAAACTGATGGGACCAATGTGGGCAAGATTGTGGGAAGAGCGTAAAACTTGGGTTCCACATCATTCAGTCAGTTTCTTGACAGGAGGATAACATTAAAATTCCTTCCTGTTTCTGCACATGATCACCAAAGGTCTCAGTAATATCCCATTATTGTTCTCTGAATGTTAACTTTGATAATTTGCTTTTAAACCATTGTATTCAAAGTAACTGTCCATCTCTTCAGAATAAAATCTTAGCACCAGTTACAATTGATAATTTACACTCACCTGAACCCAATACAGGTGATTTGCGTTCAGCAATCGGTGTTACTATTGAGAACTTAGTATTGTAACGTGCTCTCTGTTTATCACTAAGCATAGCCCACTGAGATTCAAGCAGCTCTTCAATTTCCTCACCAGAAGCATCTGGATGCTCCTCAGCTAGCTGCAATGTAAAAGCATTTCAGAATAATTTTACTTTTGGTTGCAGACAATGCAAAAAGATTCACATCTATTACTCAAAAAGTATTGACAACAGGCTATTTTTGAAAACCTGAACTCAATACAAACATTTGTTGAATAAAGGTTTGCGGCTAGCAATATCCTTTCAGTTGATGGAGGGACATGGGTTTCAACACACCACTATGCACTGGAGGGCAGCTACAACACTCACCTTAAATTAAGGGCAGTGCATTGGCAAAACAAACAGGAGAAAAGGCAAAATAGATATCTGATAGAGCAGGTTGATAGCTCTATCAGCTGATGAATAGCTAAGTTGCTTTCTGATGGTCTAAATGGATAAACAAACTATAAAAAGGAATGGGACTCGAATCACTCAGACCAAAAGAGCTGGAGATCCAATTTCTGGTATGCACAGAATTAGGTAACAGGCTGGTGTTTGGGGATAGAGACGAAAGAGAAAAAGAAGAACAAAATCAACTATGGATTCCACCGTTGATCATCATCAGGAATTTTTATTGGGAAATGGAGATGTCAGGGCATGGCACAAGGACGGGATCTAGCTGAGCTGCGATACTTGCCAAGGTGAATTCACTGTCTAGAGTAGAATACAAAGAATAGTCACAGCCATTGCAGCACCCATGGAATTATTTCCCAACATTGTAGGGGAGAGGAAAAATGTAAAAGGGTACAGAATTAGGATAAAATGCAAACTTCTATGCTTCATCAGGCATTATTGAAGCAACTGAAGTAATAATTTTTGAGCCACCTTTGGTTTTCATCACAACTAACAGAAATTCAATGACAAGCTTCAATGTAGAGCAGTTGGAACGGAAAGCATGAAGGGATGTTTTAACCATTCAGTAGGAAACATATTAAGCAGTAATCTTCAGATCAGTGGAATCTTGGAGAAGGTTTTCCTTTGCACAGTCAACATATAGTGATACTTTTATGAAAACACATCTATAATTTTACTATAAACCATGGAGGAAATTTTCCCTTTGTGGTGTTCAAGATGCGGGTAGCTCAACTCACATTTGGTCAATTTATCAATATTTGCAAATTTTAGATTGAAAACATAGGGCTCCAATATTTAATCACTCATACAAACTAGGAGCAGAGTAGGCCATAGTTACTCAATCCCGCACTGCCAATCAATACATTTATTGTAACCTCAACTCCATATTCCCACCCATCCCCAATAACCTTGCACCCCCATGCTTCTCAAGAATCTATCTATCCCTGCCATAAAAATATAAAGACTTTGCTTCCACCATATTTTCAGGAAGAGTTCCAAAGACACTCAACCTTTAGAAAATAATTCTCCTCATCCTCGTCTTGAATGAGCAACACATTATTTATAAACTGTGACCCCTAGCCAGCAGGTATAAACCAACCATCTAACATTTCCACATAATGTAACCCGCCTAGTCCAGGCATTAGTCTATTAGGCCTCCCCGAACTGCTTCCAACGCTTTTGCGACTAATACTTTATACAAAGAACAAAGAAATGTTCAGCACAGGAACAGGCCCTTCAGCCCTCCAAGCCTGTGCTGACCATCTAAACTAAAATCTTCTACATTTCCTGGGTCCGTATCCCTCTATTCCCGTCCTATTCATGTATTTGTCAAGATGCCCCTTAAATGTCACTATCAACCCTGCTTCCACCACCTCCTCCGGCAGCAAGTTCCAGGCACCCACGACCCCGTGTACAAAACTTGCCTCGTACATCTCCTCTAAACCTTGCCGCTCGCACCTTAAACCTATGCCCCCTAGTAATTGACCCCTCTACCCTGGGGAAAAGCCTCTGACGATCCACTCTGTCTATGCCCTCATAATTTTGTAGACCTCTATCAGGTCGCCCTTCAACCTCCGTCATTCCAGTGAGAACAAACCGAGTTTATTCAACCGCTCCTCATAGCTAATGCCCTCCATACCAGACAACATCCTGGTAAATCTCTTCTGCACCCTCTCTAAAGCTTCCACATCCTTCTGGTAGTGCGGTGACCAGAATTGAACACTATACTCCAAGTGTGGCCTCACTAAGGTTCTATACAGTTGCAACATGACTTGCCAATTCTTATACTCAATGCCCCGACCAATGAAGGCAAGCATGCCGTATGCCTTCTTGACTATCTTCTCCACCTGTGTTGCCCCTTTCAATGTACACCTAGATCTTTCTGACTCGATGCAGCACTCCTGATGTGATCTCATCAATGCCCGGTATAAATGAAGCACAACCGTGGTATCTTAGTATTCAATTCCCCTCAATAAATAACATTCCATTCTCTCTCCTAATTAATAATAATCTTTATTATTGTCAAGTAGGCTTACATAAACACCGCAATGAAGTTACTGTGAAAATTCCCATGTCACCACAATCCAGCGCCTGCTCGGGTACACTGATGGAGAATGTCCAAATTACCTAACAGCGCGTCTTTCGGGACTTGTGGGAGGAAACCGGACCACCCGAAGGAAACCCACACAGACATGAGGAGAACGTGCAGACTCCACACAGTGACCCAAGCCGGGAATCGAACCTGGGACCCTGGCGCTGTGAATCACTTGTTGTACTTGCATATTAATGTTTTGTGATTAATGCACTAGTACACCCAAGATCTTGTGCATCTTAGGAGCTCTGCAACCTCTCACCGTTCAGATAAAACGCTTCTTTTTCATTCTGGCTTCCTTCCAAAATTGACAATTTCATATTTTAACCACATAATATTTCATTTGTCAGATCATTGCCTACTCACTTGATCTATCCAGGGGCCATCTAATAATAACAATCTTCATTAGAGTCACAAGCAAGCTTAAATTAACATTGCAATGAAGTTACTGTGAAACTCCCCTGGTGCCTTCATCAAAGTAATTGATAAAAATTGTAAAAGACTTAGGGTGGCACTGTGGTGCAGTGGGGTTCGATTGCCCCTGCCCCCCCCAAGGACCCCGGGGCCCGCTCGCGACGCTGATCCTGCCGTTCCAGAGGTGGTTTAAACCTCAGCGGCGGGAGAGGCCTCCCAGCAGCGGGACTTCGGCCCATCAAGGCCGGAGATTCACTGAAGGGGCCTCTCCGATCGGAGTGGTGAGATTCCTGCCGCCGCCACTTCCCGGGTGGCGCAGAATCTCTGCGGGGGTGGGATTTCCGGCGGCCCCAGGCGATTCTCCGACCCTACTGGGGGTCGGAGAATTTCGCCCCTGGTCTCTATAGGACAGCAAATGTGTCAACCAGAAAATGACCCATTTATGCCTACTCCAATCTTCTTTCCATGCCAATATTTTTCCCCCAAAACTAAACTAGCAGAAAACAAACACAGATGCCAAAAGCAGCACGGTAGCATTGTGGATAGCACAATGGCTTCACAGCTCCAGGGTCCCAGGTTCAATTCCGGCTTGGGTCACTGTCTGTGCGGAGTCTGCACATCCTCCCCGTGTGTGTGTGGGTTTCCTCCAGGTGCTCCGGTTTCCTCCCGGGTTTGGTACGTTTCGGCGTGGCCAGTTCGGCGTAGCCGATTCGACGGAGGAATTTTTCGGCGGAGGGACGTTTCGGCGTCAAATTAGTTATAGTCGCAAAATGTTTGTGCAGCCCATTTCTTGTATCTTTTCCTTCCAGCCGCCTCAGATATCGTGTTTGTGCACCAAACCGGGTCTCTTAAAGAAAGGCACCAACATTAAACTCTTAAAGAAAGCCGGTGTTACTGAAAGTATTGAAGCAGCTGCCCAGTGATCTACACTGCTGTCTGACTTAACACATCTTAAAGTCACAATATCTTCAGTAACACCGGCTGTATAAAGTCAGACCCGGTTTGGTGCTCCGCGGGGGAGCTTATGGACCCCAACTGTCAGTTGTGTCAATTTCAGCGGCCGGCTCACTTTGATCCGGAGAGGGAAGCTGCTCTCTCACTGAAACAATCAGCCGGCCGCTGAAATTGACACTACCGGCTGCTCTCTCCCTCCAATCAGAAACATTAAAACTTAAAAGTTGGATTGGAGGGAGAGAGCAGCCGGCAGTGTCAATTTCAGCGGCCGCTGATTGCTTCAGTGAGAGAGCAGCTTCCCTCTCCGGCCGCTGAAATTGACACTGTTTTAATTGGATCCACGATGGGGGTTTTGAATTTATTTAAAAATCTATGCTAGCGCTTCCCATTGTGAGTCTACGGGGGTCTGACCTCTCCCCCCGCCCCCAGTAGACTCTCAATGGGAAGCGCTAGCATAGATTTTTAAATAAATTTAAAACCACCATCTTGACGTCCCTCCGCCGAATCGGCCACGCCGAAACGTCCCATTCCAATCGGCTACGCCGAACTGGCCCCGCCGAACTGGCCACGCCGAAACGTCCCATCCCCTAAAAAAATGCTCTGCTTTTCTGTTATTACAGCGGTGAATAACCTCACATTTTCCCCAAATTATATATCACCTGCCACCTTGTTATTCATTCTCTTAACTTGTCTATATCTCTTTGCTGCCTATGTGTGCTCCTCACAGCTTGCTTTCCCACTTAAATTTTGTCTGTTTGTCCAAATCATTAATAGATTGTAAACTATGGAGGCCTCAGCATTGATTCTCGTCATGCCATTAGTCACAGCCTGGCAACTTGAAAGTGCCCCCTTTACCAGTCTGCTTCCTGTCCTTTAACCATTCCTCTATCAGTGCCAATATATCGCTCCCAAATCCATGAGCATTTATATTGTGTACAAGGTGTGGCACCTTATCAAATATCTTTTGGAAATCCCAAGTATACTACCTCCACTGGATTCTCATTATCCATTCTAATAACTACATCCTCAAAACAACGCTTATCAATTTGTCAAACAGGATTTCTATTTTGTACAACCATGTTGACTTTTACCAATCATATAATACTTTTCTAAGTACAGTTTTAAGACTTACATGATAATAGATTCCTGCATTTCCCCAATGACTAATATCAGGCTAACTGACCTACCAGGTCCCTGTAATCTTTCTCCCTCCTTTCTTGAATAGTGCTGTTACATTTGCTAACTTCTATTATGCTGGGACCATTTGAGAATGTAGAGATTCATAAACAGGGCACCAACTACCTCTGCAGCTCTCTTTTAAAACCCAGGCCCTGGGATTTGTCTTACTTTTTATTATCTTGATTTTCTCCAGTACCTTCTCCCTACTGATAATTAATTACCTTTTATTTCGTCATTCACACTAGCCCCATAGTTATTCATATTATGTTTACCCATGTTATTAGCCCCGTGGTAACTTGCATCTTCTACTGTCAAGACAGACAAAATATTTGTTCACTGTCTGCATTTTCTCATTCCCCATGATAATTTCTCCTTTTAAAGCGACCAACGTTTACTTTAGCTACTCTTTTCCCTTTACACTTTTATATTCTTGGTTAATTTATGCTCATTCGATTTCTTCCTCAACCTTTTGGTGGCCCTTTGCTGATGTCTAAAACACTCCCAATCCTCAGACTTGTTCCTATTCTTTGCAACATATAGGCCTCTTCTTTTAATCCACTAATATCTTCAACCTCCTAAGTTAGCCATGGATTGATCTCTCGCGTTGAAGTTTTGTTTTCCAATGGAATGCATTATTGTAGAACATTCCGAATTGTTTCTTCAATGTTGCCTACTGTTAATTTACAGCCACACCCGTGTCTTTTCCCATTAAGTCTAATTTCCCAAAGAACCGTATAGCCAGCTCTCCACTAGGTTTTTTTTCATAGAATCCTCAGTGCAGGAGGCCACCATTCGGCCCATCGCATCTGCACCAACCCTCTGAAAGACCCCCATCGTATCCCCATAATCCAGTAACTCCACCTAACATTTTGGCTACTAAGGAGCAATTTAGGATGGCAAATTCACCGTACCTGCAAATCTTTGGACTGTGGTGGGAAACCAGAGCTCCCGGAGCAAACCTACGCAACATGGGGAGAACATGCAAACTCCACAGACAGCCACCCGAGGCCGGAATTGAACCCAGGTCCCTGGCGCTGTGAAGCAGCAATGATAACCATGGTGCCACCGTGTACAGTTTAAGATTCTGATTTGAATACATGTTGTTTTGTGCAATGCGTGAGCAGCATAAGGAATGAAGGGGGAAGCTGGAAAGAATTAATTAATTCTGAACTGAAGGCAGATCTCAAACCTCACCTAAATTGCCATGACCTGCGAGGCTACGGACCAGATGCTGGAAGGTGGGATTAGAACGGATTGCCAGTTGTTTCCTCTTTTTTGGCCTCTTTCTGTACCCTAACCTTTCTATGGTTCCAACAAAGGAGGCATTGTTTCATTTCAACTCACCTTGACCACTGATCCACACTGCAGCCGGGACAGGAATTTCCCGCTGCAGCCGATGGAAAAAGTATAAAGTACAATTTAAAATGCAAGCTGCTGACAGGTAAATACATCCCCAAATCTCTCCTTTTGTTCTAGTAATAAAACAAAACCTTCACCTTTTTGCTGTTTTCATTCACCAGGGGTAAATGCTCAACAACGGCCATATCTCCATGGTTTTGTCTATTGCTGATACAAATTTGGTTAACTTCAATCTTCATTCAAGATTACTACGCTGTTCATTTTTATTTCATCACTAATGAACTGTGCTATGACATTCTTGGTGCCAAAGTCTAATAATGAAATGCATTTTAGCGTGAAACACAAGGCAGTGTCTTAGACAAATATTCAGCGTTAAACATTATATACTGTACTTCTGGCACTGCCTACCTGACTTGTACTGCCACTGTATAGCAACAGCTCTGGAATTTTAACTGCTTATTAAAGAATGAAATCAAGTCTGAGTGCAAGAATTTGTACAACTTAAAACACAAACCTCGTCTCTGTGTTTCTGACAAAAGGCCATGAACTGAGCGAAGGCAGTGTCACATTTCCTGGTCCGCTGAGTGGAGACTCCTTGTTTTCTCTTGGCCACTGGGGAACCTGCACCACACTCAGAGTCTGATGATCTACAAGATGTCCTGTCAGTTGACTGACTTTGAGCCGAACCTTCAATACAATCTACAGTCCTATTTACACACTGCCTTGCAGGGGTCTTAGGTTCATTCGGCTTTGAACACTGCCTTTTATTTGGTGCACTGCGGTTTCTTCTCCTACGCCCTTTACTGTCAGCGAGATTTTCCTTGGTACTTGGGAATTCTTGAGTTGGCCATTTCCTATCCTCTATATGTTCAACAGGAACCCCAGCTTCCTTTGCAACCTGAGGTGGCAGTAGTGGACGATCATGATCATAAACAAAGGTGTATTTAGCTTTTCGATCCTCTCGGGTCATTGCCATTGCTTCTTTAGCCTGGGAAATACCTACATCCCACTGGCCACGTATTTTGGCAGGAATTGGTTTTAGGATCTGAAAAACACAAGAATCATTTAGTTCTCCAAGGACACATCATATTTGCTCAAGTGCTGAAATAATTTCTTCAGACTTTCTAGGGATGGAATTTACACCTCACATTCAAAACCCAGCAGCATATTTTATCATGAACGACTGAACATTTAACTCTACAGACATCGATTGGAATTTGCAGCGCCTTAGGCTGGTTTAAAAAAAATATACATACACATTTCAATTCAGATGGAAATAAAATGTTATAGTAATAAAGCTACTGCAACAATGAACATATTAACCAGGTTATAATACAACATGACAACATTCAGTGAGATAATATTTATATGCAACACCAGACAGGTGTAATTACCACAAATAATGGCAACTCTGAGGCAGATTTCATTTGACATAGTGGAAGCTCAAATTCAGAATTTGACTTGGAGTGTTGAGACAGCTGGGCAATTTAGAATTAATCGAGACCCAAAAAGACTGGGAGAAGAAAACATTTAAAAAAAAAATTTATCTGAGCATTTTGCACAGTTTAAAAATCTCAAGTGAATCTCAATTGAAGCAGGGCAGCATGGTGGCGCAGTGGTTAGTGCCGCTGCCTACGGCACCGGGCTCGATCCCAGCCCAGGTCACTGTCTGTGTGGAGTTTGCACATTCTCCCTGTGCCTGTGTGGGTTTCGCCCCCACAACCCAAAGATGTGCAGGTTAGGTGGATCAGCCATGCTAAATTGTCCCATGATTGGAAAAAAAGTAATTGGGTACTCTAAATTTATTTTTAAAAAGAATAATGCTTGAGAGGAGGCCAAAGGAAATGTTTTATAAAGCACTCCAATGCAGATCTCAGATACAGCAGCAAGATTTGGTGAAGTCACCCAAGTCTGGATATGTTTAATGACCACTTTTTGAATTTGATCTAATAGTGGTCATTAATTAACCACTGACTATATTTCCATCAAGAAATACAAGCACACTGTTTCTGGATGTAAATACAAGCACACTGTTTCTGGATGTAAATACAAGCACACTGTTTCTGGATGTAAATACAAGCACACTGTTTCTGGATGTAAATACAAGCACACTGTTTCTGGATGTAAATACAAGCACACTGTTTCTGGATGTAAATACAAGCACACTGTTTCTGGATGTAAATACAAGCACACTGTTTCTGGATGTAAAGGTTGGAAGGTGTGGGAAGATATTTTACAATGCTGTGAACAGCAGGATACAAAGCGCTAGGAATAAGATGTTAGGAGTGAATGGTAACAAACTGGATTAGATATTGGTCAACCAAACTAGTGTATGACACAGGAAATATCAATACTTAATGTGTCCAAGGGAATTTTCTACCTTGTTCTTCTCTGCCTTGGAGCTTGCATGTTTGGCACTTTCCTGGATTAATTCATCATATTGTTGAAAATCTTCAAAAGGAATCATGCTCTTTTCAAAAATCCAGGCTCTTTCTGGGGCTTCCCCAAAAAACTGGACATGGTATTGGCGACAAGTGGCCCTGTTCAAACCTGCCAAAGTAAGAGAACATAATTGTTAGTAATTTATACTGCAACAGTGCACAAGATTCAAAAACACAATGGACAAAATTACATCAATCTGCATCATTCCCAGTCTTTGGTTGAAAAGACCAAAATTCTTATTACCCACAATCCTGAAAGAAACAGTGACACTTCACAACTTTGAATTTCTAGGCTATTAACAAAAGCGGTATTTCTCCTCAAAAATTACATCAAGTGATGAATTTGGCACAACTGTTATCAAGGACATATTTTCTGCCACAGATTAGAAAAAGTTAAAACCATGACAAAGCAGGAAACTCTATAAAACATGGCAGGCTCCCAAGAACAGCTATATTTGAAAATTGGGAGTACCATGTAAGCTTTAAGCAGCCAGTTTCTGCTCACCTTTACAAAAACAAACCTTGAAAATAAAACACTTTTCAATAGGCTTACACATTCAAATCAAGTTAATATTATTGTAAATTATTCAAGACTGACCAAAGGCCACTTTCTGGTCACATGTGAATGCTTTTTTTTTATATACAGAGGTAGCACAGTGGTTAGTACTGTTGCTTCATAGCTCCAGGGTCCCAGGTTCGATTCCCGGCTTGGGTCACTGTCTCTGTGGAGTCTGCACGTTCTCATGTCTGCGTGGGTTCCCTCCGGGTGCTCCGGTTTCCTCCCACAGTCCAAAGATGTGCAAGTTAGGTGGATTGGCCATGATAAATTGCCCTCAAGGGTCCAAAAAGGTCAGGTGGGGTTGCCGGGTTATGGGGTGGAGGTTTGGGTTTAGGTAAGGTGCTCTTTTTCCAATGACCGGTGCAGACCCGCTGGGCCGAATGGCCTCCTCTGCACTGCAAATTCTATGAAATCAGCTTTTAAAAAACATCTAAACATCTGCTGTTATAATGTTAGAATAAATGACAACTATACACACACTTGTTTCTGTTCTGCATGTTTGATTATGGTGCCATGTTTCTTCTAATTTAATTTTCTCATGCATTAACTGCATGCACGTTTTTCTGTTTTCTAATTTATTTTAGTTGTTAAATTCCTCATCAATCCCATAGCCAATTACAAACAGTACTTTGGGCAATTAAAACTAGTCACATTCCCAAGAAACATCAAACCATATACTTATCCACCATGGCTTCCTACAATAATTATCTGCCTACAGGTTAATAGCTTTCACAAGAAAAATCCTAGAGTTTTGGATTTTATTACAGATCAAAGAGATTTTAAAATTAAAAATATTGTTAAGAAGAAAGCGAGGCCCAGATCAGGACAAGGCACAGTTACAGATGGAATTAATATCTAGCACGTAAAAGTCAAACAAGCAATTATAAAATTGCTATTTAGGGCGTTATATTTTACTGCATAGACTTGCCATGGATTTTACTACACTGGACTTTTTAAATTTAAAATTTTAAAAAATTGACAATGCAATCATCAAAAGAATTACAATTATCGAAAGCCTAAAATAATGCGTCTTGAATTCAAAAAACTATGGATCTGAGTCACTAAAAATGGACTTCCCCTACACCAGACCCACAAACTGTACTTCGCTAATGAGCATCACAGTTCTGCTCATGCAAATAAAACTGCTTCAATTAAAAATCTTATTCTCAGGATATGGGTGTTGCTGGTAAGGTCAACATTTATTGCTGATCCCCAGTGGCCTTGAGAAAGTAATGCCGAGTTACCTGCTTCTACTCTGGTCTGCATAATGAAAGTACGCCCTGCAATGGTGTTAAGCTTTCCAGGACGTTGACACTTGTTTCATCATTAAATGAGACTATAACTGATTTACATTTTTAAAATAAATTTAGGGTATCCAATTATTGGTAGCCATGATGCATCTGTCATGGTAGAAGTAGATCTTTGAGGGATGCATGGTCAAGCAGACTACTTGTACTTAATAATGCCAAGCTTCAAAAACTGAAGCAGCTGTACTCAACCAGGCGTGCCTTTGTCACCATTAGATTAGACTATTCCAACACTATCCTGGCCAGTTTCTCATCTTCCGCCCTCCATAAACTACAACTTTCTATTCTAACTTGCAATAATTTCCATTCACCATCACTCAAGGTGTGTGCTCACCAACGTACGCATGCTCGGAGTCTGACAATACTTAAAATTTGCATCCTAGTTTGAAAATCTCTCCGTGGTCTTGCCCCTCTCTTCCTCTGGAATCTCCTCCAGCCCCACAATGCTCAGATTTCTGCAACCTCCAATTTTGGTCTCTTTCACATCCCGTTTTAATTATGCAACCATTGCCAGCTAACCTTTTAGCTGCCTTGAAAGTAAATTCGGGAAATTCCCTCCCTAAACCTTCAGGAACAAGAGCAGGACATTTAGCCCTTCGAGCCTGCTCCATCATTCAATTAGATTATGGCCAATCTGGTTGTGGGCTGAGCTCCACTTTTCTGTCTGCCACATATAATCCTTTCCTGACAAAAATCTGCCTAACTTTGTCTTGAATAAATTTAAAGACCATCACTACTTTCTGTGGAAGAGAATGGCACACACCAATGTCCTTTCAGGTGAAAAGGTTTCTCCTCACCTGTCTTAAATGGAAGGCCTCATTTTTAAACTTATAAGTTCTAAATCTTATAAGTTTCAAGAAGATAACCTCTAATTCTTTAAATGCCAATGGGTACAGTTGTATTGACCTTTCTTAATAAGACAATCTCTTCATCCCAGTAATGAGTCCAATGAACGTTCTCTCAACTGCTTCTAAAGCAATCAACAAATTCTTAAAAGGAGACCAAATCTGCACTCACTACTCCAGATGGAGTCTCACCAAGGCCCTGTACAGCTGCAGTAAAACCATCCCATTTAATGTTACATTCCTCTTGCTATACATGCTGACTCACCAAGGCTCTTTAGGCAACCTCCAAACGCACAACCACTGCCATCTAGGACAGGGTTTTTCAAATGACTGGTCGCAGGCAGGTGTAGGAGCGATCGGTTGCACCGTTCCTGATCATGGGAGAAGCACCTAATAGCCATGACCTGCTTTTAAGAATGCACATTAGGAGGGTGCTGCCTAAGGAACATTGGTGAGTTCCACACAGTTGCCGCTGTTCATTGGTGGTGGACTGAATGTTTGTGGAAGGGTAGCAATTAAGCTAGCTGTTTTGTCTTGGATGGTGTTGAGCTGGAGTATTGTTTGAGCTGCACTTATCCAGGCGTGAAAAATATTCCATCACACTGCTAACTTGTAGATTTGGTGGACAGGCTTTGGGGAAATCAGGTGGTGAGGTACTTGCCCCACAATTCCTTGCTTTTGACCTACTCTTTAGCCATATGGCGAGTCCAATTCAGTTTCTGGTCAATGGTAACCTCCCAGGATGTTGACATTGGGCAATACCATTGAATCTGAAATGGCGATGATTAGATCCTCTCTTGTTGGAGATGGTCACTGCCAGGCACTTGTGCGGCCTAAATGCTACTTCACTAGTTAAGCTTGCCAATCTAAAAAGGAACCATTTATCCTTATTCTCTGTGACCTGCTAGCCAACCAATCAATTATCTATGCCAATATGTTATCCCATACACCTTACGTCCGTGTCATAACCTTTGGGCAGCACGGTAGCACAAGTGGATAACACTGTTGCTTTACAGCACCAGGGTTCCAGGTTCGATTCCCTGCTGGGTCACTATCTGTGCGCAGTCTGCACGTTCTCCCAGTGTCTGCGTGGGTTTCCTACAGGTGTTCCGGTTTCCTCCCACAGTCCAAAGATGTGCGAGTTAGGTGGATTGGCCATGCTAAATTGCCCTTAGTGACCAAAAGAGTTAGGAGGGGTTATTGGGTTACGGGGAAAGGGTGGAAGTGAGGGCTTAAGTGGGTCAGTGCAGGCTCGATGGGTCGAATGGCCTCCTTCTGTACTTTATGTGCTATGAAACCTTATCAAATGCTTTTTGAAAATCCAAGTACACCAATCCATTGGTTCCCTTTTATCCACCTTAAAATTACTTTTTCAAAATACTCCAACAGGTTACCAAAATACTCCAACAAAATACCCTCCACAAAGTCATTTTGGCACCATCTCATCAAACTGTTACTATCTAAGTATCCGGACAGTTGTTAAGACTAACTGGCTTGTAGTTTCCTACTTGCTGCCTCCCTCCTTGCGTGAACAAAGTAGTGTTATTTTCCAAAATCAAAGGAATTTTGGAAGATTATAACTGATGCACTTGCTGTCTGTGCCACCACTTCTTAGATATAGAAGCAGAATTAGGCTATTTGGCCAATCTAGTCTGCTCTGCAATTCGATCCTGGCCGATATGTTCCTTGTTCCCATTATCCTGCCTTCTCCCCGTAACCCCTGATCTTATGTTAATCAGAAACCCCATTTGGGGTTATAAAAAAAAATGAAAATCGCTTATTGTCACAAGTAGGCTTCAAATTAAGTTACTGTGAAAAGCTCCTAGTCAACACATTCCGGCACCTGTTCACGGAGGCTGCTACGAGTTATGTGGGGTTGAATGATACGGGGGAGGTCACAGATGGCACACTGTGGGAGGCACTCAAGGTGGTAGTTAGTGGTTAATTTATTTTGACCCGGGTGCAAAGAGAGAGGAGAGGGCAAGGCTGATGGAGGAGATTCTGAGAGTGGATCTGAGGTACTCAGTGGTGCCGGAGGAGGGGGTTGTTGAAGGAGAAGCAGAGGCTCCAGATCGGGGGCGGGTATTTGAGGCTTTCTAAAGGAGGCCGTCCAAGTCAGAACGTCCGCCTGGGGAGGAGGGGATGAGACGGTTCCTGGATGGGTTGGAGTTTCCCAAGGTGGAGGGGGAACAGGTTGGAGGGGGCACAGGTTGGAGGGGGCCCCGATCTGATTGAGGGAGGTGATGGCCGGCATGGGTGCGATGCAAGCAGAGAGGGCCCCAGGGCCGGACAGGTTCCAGGAGAATTTTATAAGATGTTCAGTTCGGACCTGGGCCGCTGCTAGTGAATCATAGAATGTACAGTGCAGAAGGGGGCCATTCAGCCCATCGAGTCTGCACAGGCCCTTGGAAAGAGCACCCTACTAAAGTCTACACCTCCACCCAATCCAAATAACCCAGTAACCTCACCTAATCTTTTTGGACACTAAGGGCAATTTAGCATGGCCAATCCACCTAACCTGCACATCTTTGGAAACCCACGCAGACACGGGGAGAACGTGCAGACTCCAGAGAGAGTGAGAGTGAGAGACTTGGAAGAGGTGGGGATGCCCTCCCCCATGGCATGCAGACAATGAAAATGCACATAAACATTCTGCCAAGATTCTTATTTGTGTTCCAGTCTCTGCCGATCTTCCTCACAAATCTTTTTTTTTTAAGTAGACAAGTTAATCTCGGCCTAGATTTGGGTGGGTAAGACTCCCAGGATTCAAGGAACCTTCCTGCAGAGGGAACAGCATTCAAGAGAGCTGACGTTATCAAATCTAATGTTCTACTACTGAGCAGCAAACATGGAGAAGGCGAGAGGGTGGTTTGGGGAGTCGGGGTGGGGGCAGATAGGGGATGCCTCCTGTGTCGGGTCTTGTCTACGGGCATTGGTTACTGCCCCTCTCCCATTCTCTCTGCCTCAATTCACAATGAGCTCAGTAGTGGTGGTGTCACTAAGCATCTGGAACCAATTCAGGCAGCATTTTAGATTGGGGAGCATGTCATTATTGTCCCCAATTTGCGGAAACCATAGGTTTGCATCGTCAGAATATACGTAACGTACAAGATTTGGAGGGGTGGGGGCAAGATGTTCAGGGATCTTTGTGGATGGTAGGTTTGCAGGATTGGAGGAGATTATGAAAAAAGTTCAATACCCGAGGGAGTGTGTGTTTTGGTATCTGCAGGTGCAGGACTTTGTTCGTAACTAACTCGCTTCGTTCCCAATTACAGAGATCTGCACTGATGGACAAGATGCTATCTCATGATGAGTTGGGAGAAGGAAAGATATTGGATATATATGGGTGGTTGCTGGAGACAGGGAAGGCTTTGTTAGAGGAAATAAAGGGGAAGTGGGGAGAGGAATTGGGTCAGGGTTGGAGCGAGGGTCTGGAGTGAGATTTTGTACAGGGCGAACTCCCATCTCCTCCAGTGGCAGGCTGAGCCTGATACAGTTCGAGTACATAGAGTGCACCTGACTAGGCGGTCGGAGTAAGGCAAGAATGTATGTTGTGAAGAGGATATACAGAGGCTATGAATGGATATAGAAAGATAAGTGCGTGGGCAAAGGTCTGACAAATGGGGTAATAATGTGTGGAAATCTGAAATTGCCCATTTGGCAAGAATAGAAACCATAATATCAAAATAGTGAGAGATTGCAGAGCTCAGAGATGCAATGGGATCTTTGTGTCCTGGTGCATGAATTGCAAAAGGTTAGTATGCAGGTACAGCAAGTAATTAAGAAAGCAAATAGAATGTTATGTTTTATTGGGAGGGGAATGGAATACAAAAAGTAGGAGTTATACAGGGTATTGGGGAGACCACATCTGGAGTACCGTTTACAGTCTCCTTATTTAAGGATATAACCATGGTCGGCACGGCAGCACAGTGGCTAGCACAGTTGCTTAACAGCACCAGGGAGCCGTGTTAGATTTCCAGCTTGGGTCACTGTCTGCCTGGAGTCTGCACGTTCTCTCTGCGTCAGCGTGGGTTTCCTCCGGGTGCTCCCGTTTCCTCCAACAAGTCCCAAAAGATGTGTTGTTAGGCAATTTGGACGTTATGAATTCTCCCTCCGTGTACCCGAACAGGCGCTGGAGTGTGGCGACTAGGGACTTTTCACAGTAACTTCATTGCAGTGTTAATGTAAGCCTACTTGTGACAATAAAGATTAGGATTATTGTTATTTACAGAAACAGTTCAAAGAAGGTTTACTAGACGAACACTGAGAATGGGTGGGTTGTTGTTGAGGAAAGGTTGGACAAGTTAGGTCTGTGTCTGTTGAGAGTTTAGAAGAGTAATAGGTGACTTGGTTGAAACACAAGATCATGAGGGATTACAACAGGGTGGATGTGGAGAGGATGCTACCTCTTGTGGGAAAATCTACAACTGGGGGGAGTCACTAAAGGGTCGGTCGTTTAACGCACGAGATGAGGAGATATTTTCTCCCGCATAGTATCGGGTCTTTGGAGCTCTCTTCCTTAAAAAGGTACAGGGAGCAGAGTCTTTGAATGTTTTTAAACGTGGAGTTCGACAGATTCTTTATGAGCAATTAGATAAAAGGTCATCGGGGTAGGCAGGAATATGGAGTTCATGTCAAAATCAGATCAGCCATGATCTTATTTCATGGTGAAGCAGGCTCAAGGGGCCGAGTGGCCTATCCTAATTCACATGTTTCTATGTCTGAAAGGTAGTGCATTCTTCAGACTTAAAGAAAACTAAGATGGGACTCTATCAAGGGGAACAAATGTTGGAGAGAGTAAGGGTTTAGTCGGAACAAAAAGAAAGTTGGAGGCAAGTAACTAGAGGGATTCAAGAGGAGCTGCATTTATTGATCCGTTAGAGAAGTTCACTTGGGTGGCACGCTGGCGCAGTGATTAGCACTGCTGCCTCACTACAACAAGGGCCTCGGTTTGATTCCAGCCAAGGATCTCTGTCGGTGCGGAGTTTGCACATTCTCCCCGTGTCTGCATGGATCTCACCCCTCAACCCAAAGATGTGCAGGGTATGTGGATTGGTCATGCTAAATTGCCCCTTAATTGGAAAAAATTAATTGGGTATTCTGGTGAGATTAACCTTCAAAACTCCAAACCGGAAGGTTAGTGAAGAAACAGGAAGAGATAGCCTGGGGCACAAGCTCATAAGCACGCAGCAAGTGCTTGGAAGGACCCGTTGCAAAATTTGGAGAAGGCAGAGAGCCACTTCAGGCTTATCCAAGAGGGAGTCATGGCATCAGGAGGATAGGTTGAGAAATAGTCATGCGTTGTGAATTGCATAAAGAAATTTGGGCAGGAGGATGCGCTTGAGAGGTGACAAATGAGAGGAGCTTTGAGGGCAACAGGAAAAGAAACTGGCAGGAGGAGAAAAGGAATGAGAAGCTTCGATGTTAACTGGATCCCAAACCAGATAGTGAAGCATGAAGTGAGATACTATTTACAAAATGCAGCATTACACATCAAGTCTTCTCCCGGCTAACTCAAGAGTTCCAGCAGTTTGAGTACCAATTAAAATAAAAATCAACTAAATTCAACAATAGAAAAAGCCAATTAAACCAAAGGAACTTGGAGGAAATTGAAAGAAAATGTAGAAAATAAATGAAGGTTATTTTGGGGGCTGAGAAGAACCCACTGGTTACAGAAAGCCTCAAGCATGCCAGTGGACACTGTATGCTCACTCTCCAAGGGACACCCAACTACAAACACATCCAAGGAAGAGTCAATCCAGACAATTCCCTCCACTACCCGTTAGCTCAGGGGTGGGCAAACTACGGCCCGCCAAAGGTCTTTATGCGGCCCACCAAGATCAAGTCATTAAAAAAAAAAAAAAAAAAAATTTTTTTAAAACATTTTTTTTTAATTTTAAGGTTAATGGGGGGGGGGGGGGGCTGTTGGGTTACTGGTATAGGGTGGATACGTTGACTTGAGCAGGGTGATCATTGCTCGGCACAACATGTGTTTCATGTGAAGTTTCTACTTTAAAATATTAATTAATAAAAATTAATTGCTTTTTTTTCTTTAAAAACCTTTTATTTTGGCTATTTTAAATATTAATTATTTTACTTAATATACTATGCGGCCCTTTAGAATTGTGAATTTCTGAATGTGGCCCTTGCACGGAAAAGTTTGCCCACCCCTGCGTTAGCTGGACCTGCAAATAGATCATAGAATCCTTAAGAGTGAAGAAGGAGGATATTCGGCCCATCGAGTCTTCACCGGCCCCTGGAAAGAGCACTCCAGTTAAGTCCATGCCTCCACCCTATCCCCGTAACCCAGTAAACCTACCTAACCTTTTGGACACTAAGAGGCAATTTAGCATGACCAATCCACCTAACCTGCACTTCTTTGGGCTGAGGGAGGAAACCGGAGCATCCAGAGGAAACCCACACAGACACGGGGAGAAAGTGCAAACTCCATACAGTCACTGAGGCCGGAATTGAACCTGGGTCCCTGGAGCAGTGCCACCGCAAGTGGATTTTATCTTTTTACACTTTTGAGTACCAGTACAAAAACAAATTAATAAATCAACCAATTGAAAATAAAAGCAAATGAAACCAATTGTAACTGAAGAGATTTAACAGAACCGTTGCAAATGTGATGGCACAGTGGTTCCGACTGCTGCCTCACAGCTCATGGGACCCTGGTTCACTTCCAGCCCCAGGTGACTGTGCGGAGTTTGCACTTTCTCCAATGTCTGCGTGGGTTTCCTCCGGGTGCTATGGTTGTCTCCCACAGTCCAAAGATGTGATTAGGTGGATTGGCCATTACTCATTGCCCCTTAGTTTCCTAAAGGTCAAGTTAGGTGGGGTTACTGGGTTAAGGGGATAGGGCGGGGCCTGACCCTTGGTTGGGTACCCTTTCAGAGGGTTGGTGCCGCACGTTGGGCCAAATGATCTCCTTCTGCACTGCAGTTATTCTATGATTCTAAATTTAAATGTTGTTTTGGGGGGGCAATGATGTCCTCCAGCCAACTGGCCGCAAGGCCTCAAGTGTGCCAGTGGATGTTGCATGCTCCCTTTTCAAGGATACCAGGCTGCGAATGCAGCAGCAGATGAGGAGAAGACATTTGGGTCGACAACGTCAGCTTGGCCAGCTTGAGGTCCTTTATGTAAGTGCTCCAAGTATGTAATTATCTTTTTTGTGTCATTCATGGGATGTGGGCGCCGCAGTCTGTGCCAGCATTTATTGCCTTTGCGGGGGCAATTAAGAGTTGCTGTGGGTCTGGAGTCACATATAGGCCAGACTAGGCAAGGATGGCAAATTTCCTTCCCTAAAGAGGACATTAGTGACCCAGATGGGTTTTCACGACTATCGACAATGTTTTCATGGCCATTTTTATTGAATTCAAATTTCACCATCTGCCGTAGTGGGATTTGAACCTGGGACCCCAGAGAACTCTGGGTCTCTGGATTACTAGCCCAGTGACAATACCACTACGCCACCACCTCCCCTCAAAGAATGCCCTTTGCCCGTGTATCCTAACATAAAATTAATGCACAATTAACAAGAGAAGTGTCTTAAAATGTTAAATTAGAATTACTTTACCAATTCGACAGTTACAAAGCTACTGTTTCAAATACCTTTCACTCTTGTATGAGTGCTCAACAGGGGGTCTGAAGAAACCATGCAAGCCCACCAAGGATAACCAGATACTTTGGACCACACCATGTCTCCCACATGATATTTCACTGGCACATCTTTATCCTTCTCCTTGGTTTCGTCGTCTTTGGCTCCTTCATTGTCTTGATCTTCTTCAGTCTATCGATATAAACATCACAGAAGTACTGTAGTGAAATTTAGAATTCAGTTTTGAAATCAGAGACTTATAGAATAATTTACCTGTTGACAGATATATACATATATATATATATATATATTTATTATTATTAATGGCAATTTAGCATAGCCAATCCACCTACCCTGCGCATCTTTGGGTTGTGGGGGTGAGAGCCATGCGGACACGGGGAGAATGTGCAAACTCCACACGGGCAGTGACCCGGGGCCAGGATCGAACCTGGGTTCTCGGCGCCATGAGGCAGCAGTGCTAACCACTGTGCCACCGTGCCACCCTGACAGGTATATTTTAAAACAAAGTGAATATAGTATTTTGACAAATAACATTCATTTTGTCATGCCTAATTACACTGCAAATATCAAAATATTGATGCAGAGGTTATACTTTTGTTTCATGAAATTTATAGCCGTGACTATGAAAACATTGATTGCAACTGAACAGACCCAATTTTGACCAGGAAATTTGAAGCTCTACATGGGACAAAATAAGTCAGCCAATCAAAATTGAAGGGCAAAATAAACAACACAAGATAATTTCATTAAACAAACAACTAATGCAATCTGATTCCATTCATTTTCTCCTTCTCTTGGTTTTCCCCGTCCCACAAACATTTCAATGGACAACTTAGGCTCTTGACATGCCGAAAGCGAAAGCAGGCCTGTATTCAATGTTAGAAAGGGAAAATATTCTGAGTTCTCCTGGATTACAGGACTATTTCAACAGCAATTTCCTTCCGATTATGAACGGGGCACTGATATTACACATGACCGGCACCATCACACTTTTTTAAAAAAACATGTTAAAAATTAACACTCGTGACTGCCAACACCTATGAAACAAACAAGGAGACAAAACTAAACCTTAAATCAATAGTTTTTAGCTACATAATACTCAGCAGATGAAAATTAAATCACCTGAAATTCTTGGAATATTTTGGCATGACAAGCAAGAATACAGGAAAACGGGAGAAGCGATGCAACACATTGTTTTCTCTTATTTCTTGGGGGTGTCGGAACAACACTGTTTTGGATGTTCACTGGTGCTGATGTTAAATCTACATTTATTGCAGTCCCCTCCCCACTCCATGCCACTGGAGTTTGCCAAATCAGTCTCTCTCAATGTAGACCTCACTGACTTTTCATAGTTCCTATCTGCTGCTGCGCCTCAACAAGATTCAGGCTGATTGTAGCATTGTAGTATGCAAGACACTGAGCAGTAGCAGCTGGGCATGATGGTAACAGGCAGGTTGGTGAGCAGAAAAAGTGTTGAGAACCGGGTTGTGATTGTCTACCTGCTCTTTGGACAAGATATTTGTATTTTAAATATCTCTTGTCCTTCATCATTAACATGAAAATAATTCAGTATGGCTAATGTGGCCATTAGCACACGTCACTTTCTATTTGCACGAAGTTTGGATATTTGAGCTCAGTCTAAAAATAGTACAGCTTTGCTTGTATATCGTTCTGGCTGTGTTGGGTTCAGAAAACCACCACCACGCCATCCTACGCGGAAGAACTCTATAGGTGCTCGGAGTTAACAAGCATGTCATCGCTTTCGTATGGAAGAGCAGATGGTCAAATTCCCCCCCCCCCTCCCGCCCGTCTATCTCTCCCTTTCATGCTTTGGCAACTTTCCCCCGATTCTTGGCTACCTGGCTATTTTTCCGCTTGTTCGTTGGCTGGAACAATTGCGTAACTGGCTCGCACATTCTGTGGAAGCCGTCGTCTGACCCTTGGATGGCGAATTTGATTTTCTCCATTTGGAGAGATTCCAAGAGGTCGGACAGCTTTGGGTGGTGCTGCTGACCACCAGCCGAACAGGATTCTACGGCAGAAGATCAGGGAGGCAAAGCAAGGGCGTCCACCCCCCCCCCCCCCCCCCCCCTCCCCCCCAGGAATAGATCTGGCTGGTCCGATACCCCGAAGACCGCCACTTTCGCGCATGGCTCCACCCTCATCCCCACCACTTTGGACATTGCCTCGAAGAAGGCTGTCCAGTACCCTGCAAGTCTGGGGCAAGACCAGAATATGCGGGCGTGGTTGGCTGGGCCTCCTTGGCACCGTTCACATCTATCCTCCACCTCCGGGAAGAACCTACTCATACGGGTTCTTGTTAAGTGGGCTCTATGTACCACTTTTAGCTGCATCAGGCTGAGCCTTGCGCACGTGGAGGTGGAGTTGACCCTATGCAGTGCTTCGCTCCAGAGACCCCACCTTATCTCAATCCCCAGGTCCTCCTCCCATTTCTTTCTTGTTGCGTCCAGTACGGTGTCGGTCGTTTCTACCAGTCAGTCATACATGTCACTACAGTGTCCTTTATCTAGTATGCTTGCATCCAGTAATTCTTCCAGTAATGTCTGTCGTGGTGGTTGTGGGTATGTCCTTGTCTCCTTTCGTTTCCCAAGATGTTTTTGAGCTGTCGATACCGTAGCTCGTTCCCCCTGGCTAGCTGGATGGAACGAGGAGAATAAAGACGAGAGGAACGGCAGAAGCGGAGGTGAACGCGAGACGGCAGCAAGATCCGTCCAGGATAAGCAAGCGACAACACCAACACCAAACCCATTCGAGTATTGCCCACTGTAATTGTTTCTCCGGCACCCAAATGTATATTCACCTCCCCAGTCTCTTCCCCCCCCCCCCCCCCCCCCCCAAACAGTCGCCCACTTTTGTGTTGCAAATCATTTTGCCAGGTGTACAGAGTTGCTTCTGTTGAGCTGGTGCACAATAGTCTACCAGTTATTCTATTTTATTTTTTATTGTTTTTAAAAAATTATTTACTATTTTCTTTTCTTTGGTATGTTTGGATGTGCCCTTCTCTTCTATATATGTCTCTTATCCTTGGAACACAACGGTAAATATATTTTGTTCAAAAACCCAATAAAAAACATTTATTAAAAAAAAAGTGGGCAGTATTTAAAATTTACCTGGTTCAAAAGCACACTTCGACATTTTACTCGAGACGAGAATCACAATAAAGGTGACTCAAATGTATCTCAAGCAGATTAATTTTCTTAGTTACCGTATATACTCGCGTATCCTTCGATCTCGCGTATCATGCGACCCCTAAATTTTCGTCCCCAAAACATGATTTTATGGTATACCTCGTGTATCATGCGAGTGACTTTTTTGGAAATCAATTTTGGAAACCAAAACTTCCAAATGGTATCATTGTGTGTGGTTTCTGCAGAGTTGATTCTGCTGTGAAAGCTGTTCGCGATTCGAACAGCTTTCCAGCTGGCTTTACTCGCGTTGTTCAGCCACTTGCCGTTTCCATTCATAAAAACATGAATGGAAACGTCAAGTGGCTGAACATCTTCCCATCAGAATGCCGTGGTCAAAATCTGAAGAGTAGTATTCTGATGGGAAGATGTTCAGCACTTGACGTTTCCATTCATGTTTTTATGAATGGAAACGGCAAGTGGCTGAACGACGCTAGTAAAGCCAGCTGGAAAGCTGTTCGAATCGCGAACAGCTTTCACAGCAGAATCTACTCTTCCCATCTTCCCATCAGAATACTACTCTTCAGATTTTGACCACAGCATTCTGATGGGAAGATGTTCAGCCACTTGACGTTTCCATTCATGTTTTTATGAATGGAAACGGCAAGTGGCTGAACGACGCTAATAAAGCCAGCTGGATGCTATGTGACTTAGCTTGGCCAGCATTTTACACCCGCGATTTTTGTACCTCGCGTATCATGCGACCCCCGAAATTTAGGCTTCAAATTAGGTGCTCAAAAGTCGCATGTTACGCGAGTATATACGGTATACAAATTCTGTCCATGTGCAGGCAGACTCTCTAAAGGCATAGCATGGTTAACCAACTAATGCCTAGTCAAATTTTGCATCTGCTTTACAATATAGACAACCTATTTTAATGTACATCCCATACTCAAGTCGAAGAATTCCAAAGTAGTCATATGGGACTCGAAATGTTAATTCTGTTTCTCGCTCCAAAAATATGGCCAGACCCGAGGTTTTTTTCAGTTTTTGTGGATTTCAATAATCAAGATATTGATTGATTCATAGATATAAACTAAGAGCGCAGCTGAACATTTTGGTATAAATTCAAGTTGATGCAGGTTCCTTTTTGATTTAATGAGGTCTGATTTTGTAAGGAAGCAAAGAATCCCATTCTTTGGTTGCCAAACAAAACTCTCCCATTCATACCTTTAATGGGCAAAAGTAAAATGAAACAGGAGGAATCAAAAGGGATAAAAACGGATAGGTAAGTGACACAATCAAATACACATAAAAAAATATCAATACACTAGCCAAATTAAAATGAAACATTTGCAAATGGATTCTGGGTGTGGGGGTGGTCCGAAGCCCGGAGGTGCCGATATTCGGGTGTTGGAAGATCCGGGAGTCCAGGTGGGATAGCCCGGAGACGTATCTTGTTGTGTTGGCGGGACTCGGAGCTGCCGAGAGCGGGGGTATGGGCGAGTGACCTGGCAAAATTCTTTTGGTTGGAGGTGGTCATGTTCACTTTGCGGGTTTCGGAGGATGGGCTCATCCGGAGGTGGAAACCATTCATTGATTTTTTTTTCCCCCAAGGTGGATTGTCGGGTCGGATAAGAGGGAAAGGTTAGGAAGGCGTATCGCGGGAGGTTGGGGGCTTGTGGTTTCTGTTGATGTTTTGGTCTTCTGATAATTTTATGTATACACAATCCGGCAGCACGGTAACAGTGGTCAGCGTTGCTGCCTCACAGCGCCAGGGACCCAGGTTCAATTCTGGTCATTGGTTTTGTTTGTTTGCACATCGTGGGTGGCGTGGCTTTCCTCCGGGTGCTCCGGTTTCCTCCCACAAGGGCCGAAAGATGTGCTGTTAGGTAATTTGGACATTCTGAATTCTCCATCTGTGTACCCAAACAGGCGTCGGAATGTGGCGACTAGGGACTTTTCACAGTAACTTCATTGCAGTGTTAATATAAGCCTACTTGTGACAGTAAAGATTATACATTAAAAAGTCTTGAATAAAATATTTTTTTTTAAAAAAGAGTATATTGAACAGAAATACAATTTTCAGAAATCATCCCAGTTGTCAATCCTCCTTTGCCCGCTTGTAAAGAGGATACATTAACTCCAATGACTGGAGCAGATGAAATTGGGTTGAACATGAATGAGCACCCCAATGGAATGAGCACCCCAATACTCCAGCAAAAATCACTGCCTTCAGGAGAGCAAAGCTGGATTGGTTTCCACACCAACAGGAGTAGAAAGATGATCAACGTAATACCAATGACTTGGATGCAGATTAAATTTTTCAACCTCTCATGCTTCAATAGCCTGTCGATGAGAGCATGTTATAGATAGATCAGAATAGTTCATCTTTGATGAATACTTCATCTTTAAGGTGATTGGAAAGGATCAACACTGCAATAAAAGAACTTGTGATTGGGTAAAATTCTCAACTAGTTACCTCTATCCAAAAAAGATCATAGTTAATTCTGAACAAAGAATACAGTACAGGAGCAGGCCTCCAAGCCTGTTCCAGTCATGATACCACCCGTGGCCAAAACCCTCAGCACTTGCTAGTGCTGTATCCCTCTATACCCATCCATGTATTTGTCGAGATGCCTTTGAACCCCGATAAATGTATCTGCTTCCACAACCTCCCTTGGCGGCGCATTCCAGGCACTCCCCACCGTGTAATAAAACCTGCCTCGCAAATCTCCAAACTTTGACCCACGGACCTTAAACCTATGCACCCTAGTGACGGACCCCTCAACCTTGGGAAAGAGTGCCTGCCCATCCACTCCATCCATCCAGAGACAGAAGTACCAAGAGGAAAACACAACTCCCTCAATGTAACACATCTGATAGAGAAAGAACTCCTCCAATTGAATTATCTAGTGACAGCTCTATTCTCCAATTTCACAAGCCCATTTATACCAAGATGATCCAGCCCGAAAACAAATAACCGAACTTAGATGACAAACTGGGCTGAGACATATAGAGGGTGCACATTTCCTCACAACTACTAAAATATCAACTTCTTCATGCCTTCCCATTCACTCCTCTGTTCTAATGAAGGTACATTCTTGTTGGGGTTAGATTTTAGAGGTGCTGTCAACCTTCTAGTGACTTTGTGTGAGCTATTCAGCTATTTGACCGTGCAGGACACAGCTGCTCAGCACCATCCTGTTCCTACCCAATTCCCAATTTCTTCATATTTCATTTTCTAGCAGAAGTCACTGGAATGCAACCTTTGTTTCATCCCCCTTCCCCAAGAACAGTACAGCAAATCTCTCAGCCAGTTCAGTACAGACCAAAGATCAAATCTGGGGCTGTGAAGCTCAGGGTCACACTGACGGCACCTTTAACAATGAACTGGGAACTGACAGACATTACAAATAAATATCGCAAATAGAATGAAAACATGACCCATACATTGTACATCGATTTACACTTCCAAATGCTGTCAAATTATTGAACTCTGGGATCCATTGAACAATTCACTCTGTTCCAACAGGTCCCACACAAGGGTTTAAGCCCTTCGACTGAAAAGTAAGAAATAGAAGAAGACTATTTTGCATCTCCCTCCAGCCATGTTGGTTGGAACCACACAGACCAATTAAAAATATTAATGGATTTCCTGGATCAGTATTGGTCCAAGTACTTAGCTGGCTGTAAGACAATGTGGGACATCTTACGGTCAGAAAAAAATGACAAAAGTGTTTTTTTTTTTAAACATAAAAGAGCAGAAATCTTCATACTATTGTCCCACAAAATGTGGATTCAATTCTCACACATTTAAAATTTTTGATCCTGTTGAGTTAGCATGCAAATTTTGATCTATGCAGAAGACAAGAGATGAAAAAGAAACAAGGTTAACCAAGTTGCCTTGTCAGCCTTTTAATGATTGATTATGAGCTCAATTAGCAGAAACCTGTTAATACAATGACATATCTGCTGCTGCGATTATGCAGAAATCATAGCATAAATTAGGAAAAGAGACAGAAAAAAAGTTTTCCATGCGATTATGGAGGTTTCAGCTCACTTTAATGAAACTAGCATTTGAACTCTTTGGAATATACAATCAAATCACAGATTGCACCAAATCAAAAATGATTTTCAGAGCACAAGTGATGACCTTTATAAAAGTACATATATAGACAGGCACATAGACAGATGGGCTAGGATTCTCAAGTAACCAATACAGTTACTTCACAGTAACATCATTGCAATGTAAGGATACTTGTGACAAAAGATTATTTTTTTTTTAAAGTGTCACAAGACAAGTCAACACTTCATACGAGAACCATCGTAATAATTGAGACAATTTTTTTTTTAAAATATAAATTTAAAGTACCCAATTCATTTTTTTTTCCAAAGGGGCAATTAAATGTGGCCAATCCACCTACCCTGCACATCTTTGCGTTGTGGGGATGAGATCTACGCAGGCACGGGGAGAAATGTGAAAATTCCACACAGACTGTGACCAGGGGCCGGGATAAAACCCGGACCCCCGGCGTCATGAGGCAGCAGTGCTAACCACCACATCACTGTGCCACCTTAATACTTCACTATTAGTTCAACTGTCACGGAATGTTATTTGTTTAGCAAAGAACCTATTTTTGACAGCTGGCAATTTTCAAAGCTTCAAGACCCGCGAGGGAATACCTGCCATTTCCGAAGATTGGATTGGATTGGATTTGTTTATTGTCACGTGTACCGAGGTACAGTGAAAAGTATTTTTCTGCAAGCAGCTCAACTGATCATTAAGTACATGGGAAGAAAAGGGAATAAAAGAAAATACATAATAGGGCAACACAAGACATACAATATAACTACATAAGCACTGGCATCGGATGAAGTATACAGGTCAGTCAATAAGAGGGTCATTTAGGAGTCTGGTGACAGTGGGGAAGAAGCTGTTTGAGTCTGTTCGTGCGTGTTCTCAGACTTCTGTATCTCCTGCCCGATGGAAGCTGGAAAAGTGAGTACGCCGGGTGAGAGGGATCTTTGATTATGCTGCCAGATTTTCCTAGGCAGCAGGAGGTGTAGATGGAGTCAATGGATGGGAGGCAGGTTCATGTGATGGACTGGGCGGTATTCACGACTTTCTGAAGTTTCTTGCGGTCCTGGGCCGAGCAGTTGCCATACCAGGCTGTGATGCAGCCCAATAGGATGCTTTCTTTGGTGCATCTGTAAAAGTTGGTACGGGTTAATATGGACATGCTTAATTTCCTTAGTTTCCTGAGGAAGTATAAGTGCTGTTGTGCTTTCTTGGTGATAGCGTACGTGAGTGGACCAGGACAGATATTTGGAGATGTGCACCCTATGGAATTTGAAACTGCTAACCATCTCCACCTCAGCCCCGTTGATGCGGACAGGGGTGTGTACAGTACTTTGCTTCCTGAAGTCAATGATCAGCTCTTTAGTTTAGCCGGCATTGAGGGACAGATTGTTGTCGTAACACCACTCCACTAGATTCTCTATCTCCCTCCTGTATTCTGACTCGTCGTTTTCAAGATCCGGCCCACTATGGTCGTATCGTCAGCAAACCTGTAGATGGAGTTGGAACCAAGTTTTGCCACGCTGTTGTGGGTGTACAGGGAGTAGAGTAGGGGGCTAAATACGCAGCCTTGCGGGGCTCGGGTATTGACGATATTGTGGAGGTGTTGGTGTTTATTCTTGCTGAGTGTGGTCTGCTGGTCATAAAATCGAGGATCCAGTTGCAGAGTGGAGAGCCAAGTCCTAGGTTTTGGAGCTTTGATAAGAGCTTGGCTGGGATTATGGTGTTGAAAGCAGAGTTATAGTCAATAAATAGGAGTCTGATGTAGGAGTCCTTGTTTTCGAGATGCTCCAGGGATGAGTGTAGGGCCTGGGAAATGGCGTCTGAAGTGGACCCGTTGCAGCAGTATGCGAATTGAAGTGGATCAAGGCATTCCGGGAGTATGGAGGTGATGCGCTTCATGATCAGCCTCTCGAAGCACTTCATTACGACTGAAGTCAGGGCCACCGGGCGGTAGTCATTGAGGCATGTTGCCTGGTTCTTCTTTGGTGCTGGTATGATGGTGTTCTTCTTGAAGCAGGTGGGGACCTCTGAGTGGAGTAGGGACAGGTTAAAGATGTCTGTGAATACCTCTGCCAGCTGGTCCGCGCAGGCTCGGAGTGCACGACCAGGGATCCCATCCGGGCCCGTCGCCTTCCACGGGTTCACTTTCAGGAAGACTGATCTGACTTCGGAAGCTGTGATGGTGGGTATGGGTGAATTACGGGCTGCTGGGGAACTCGACAGCAGATTGTTGGTTACCTGCTCGAACCGAGCATAGAATGCATGGAGTTCACCCTCCACAGCAGATTCTGTTGGGAGATCCTGTCCAGTAGGTACACTGCCCGAGTCTCTGACCATCTCTGAATTTTAAGAAAACGATCGGTCTTCACAGTCCTCTTGCCAGCAGCTGAAAAATGAAATCCTCCGTGTTTTGACGCCAGAAACGCATACAAAGCACTTGTCGCCAAGTTTATGTGCAAGGTGAGTGAGCTGCTCTCTGCTGCTGTTTCTGGCCAGAAGATTCCACATAGCCTCATTTAGGCGGCAGCGGCCGCCATTTTCTCTGTAATAGCTGGGAGCGGCCACTGGGTACCTCCCCTGAGATCGGGACCACCAATTGCTCCACTACTCAGCCTGCGATCCACCCACAGGTAACGACAGACTTGAAAAACCCTGCCCAACTCTGGATTTCCTCTCCAAACCTCTTAGTTTCTCTTTCCTCCTTTAAAGATGCTCCTAAAACCTACCTCTTTGACCAAGTTTGTTTTAGGTCTGCTCCAACATCTCCCTACATGACTCAGCATAAAGTTTGGTTATGTCTGTGAATTGTCTTGGGATGAGAGCACCTGAGTAATAGCAGAATGTTAGAGCAGCAATATACTGGCCCAAAGGTAGGTAATGATCAATCACCAAGAGTCTGATCTCACTACTAACTGTTTTCCCACAAGAAGTATTTCCCTGTGCTGATCTCGTGCATCTATAATATTAAATTTCAGGTGAGTACTGCCAGTCGCCTGACGGCGTATTTCTGACAACCTCTGAACTAGGATTGTGTCAAGACAGCAAAAGAAAAGGAGCAAATGCTTTCAAAGCACCGTTATAAATTTGACTAAGCTTTGCCCTGTAATTCAACATCTATTAAAAATCTTAAAGGAACACTTCTGGACAATGCAGGCAGACCTTTCATTTTGATTTGGTTTCCAACCCCAAAGGCTACCCTTTCAAAACTTGCGATCAAGTTGACCCCTTTCTCAGCTCATCTGCCGCAGGAAACCTTCATTTCCTCTTGGCTCAGCTACCCCAAAGTACTCTAGCCTGGTCTCTTGCATTCTCCCAGCTGTAAACTTGAGGTCATCTAAATCTCCGTTGTTTCTTGTGCTTACTGATCCACAGTGGTTCCTGGTCATGCAACATCTTGATTTTAACATTCTCATCCTTTATTTCAAATCCCTTGCCCATCCCCATCTCTGTAATCTCCAACCCCAGTTCGCTCAAATATCTGCATTTTTCTAATTCTGGTGTCTTGTGCATCCCCAATGTCTGCACCCCCAATGTCCTCAAGTTGCTTAGGTGCCACGCTCTGGAATTTCCTCCTTACAACTCTCAGTCTCTCCATTTTACCTCCCTCCTTTAGAAAAAACCTTAAAATAATACCTCTTTGACCAAGCTTTTGATCATTTGACCCAATATCTCCTTTGGTAACTCAGTGTCATACTTTGTTTTAGAATGTTCCTATTGACCCAAAATATGCGTAGGTTAGTTGGGTTGGCCACTGTAAATTGCCCCTTAATTGGAAAAAATGTTGGGTGCTAAAATGGTCCTATTGAAATGTTTGGGTAAAGCATGATATAAATACATGTTTCTGTTGTTTTAATTCGTTTTAAGAATACAATTTAGCAGCTGGCTGCCTCTTTCAGCTGCGGTCTATTATTTTGTGTCATACTAGATGCTTCCGGTGGCAGCATATTGGAGGAAGTTGCTCGTTGGGTGGCTCCTGCTGGAGGCTTGATTATTTTGAATTTAGTGCCCAGTTCCAGGGGCAATTATTCAACAAATAAGTGAAGGAAGACATAATAAAAGAGGGGAATGTCCAAAACCCAAAAGAAAGCCACCGTGAAGAAGTGGGGGAGTGAAGTTTCGCCATCAAGCGAAAGGGTCAGCTCGGTAACTGGAAAGATGGCGGAGGCTGGGTCGGGCCGCACTGTTCACGGCAGAAAAGGTGACTACGGTGATGGTTGTGGAGTTTGAAGAACAGTTTGCAAAGCACATGGAGGTGATGAGGAAGGAGATGATGACAGCAATGAAGGTGCTGGTGGAGGAGGCGATTGCACCGATGAAGGCGGCAGTGTCGAAGATATCAGCGATCAGCTTACCTAGATGGGTGAGGAGCTACAGAGGGTAGTGGAGGCCAACAAAGGTCTGTGAGCGAAGGTGGAGGAGCTGGAAAACAGATCGAAGCGGCAAATTCGAGGATCTACGGCCTGCCCAAAGGGGTGGAGGGCCTGAGGCTGACTGAGTACTTTGCCAAGATGTTGATAGTACTGATTTGGAGGGGGAGGATCCCTCCTGGTACAAATGGATCGAGCTCATTGGTCATTGAGGCCTAAACCGAAGGCAAATGTGCCGCTAAGAACGGTGATTATTTGTTTTCATAGGTACCACGTGAAGGAGACAGTTCAGAGTTGGGCAAAGCAAAAGCGGAAGACGCAGTGGGCTGGTGCTGGTTTACGATTGTACCAGGACTTATTGTGGAGTTGGCGAAGAGGTGGGCAGCCTTTGGCCGAGTGAAGAAGGCACTGTATAACACTCTGCGTTTCTGCGTAGTATATCCAGCTAATTTGGGGGTGACCTTCAACTCCAAATACTTGAACTTGGAGACAGTGGAAGCATTTGTGAAGGCAGAAGGACTGGGGCCGAAGTGAGACTAAGGATTGGTCTTGGACGGTGTTCGTGCGTGTGTGTGTGGGGTGGGGGGAAGAGAGAAGGGGAGATTGAGTATAGTTCTATTTTTTATTTCGTTTGTTGAAGTGTTAAATGGGTGAAGTTGCTTATTTGGTTACGGTAGGAGTCGGGATTTTTTTTGCAATGACGGTTTTCTGGCGTTTGTGTTTGCACTGGGTTTGTTTGAAGGGGGTTTCTTTGTTTTCCTGGGACCCGGTAGGGGCCATGGGATTGGGGCCTGGGCAGGGGCCTCCACACTAGCAAGCGCAAGCTGGCTAGTGAACAGGAGTGTGGTGGGTTGGGGGGGGGGGGGGGGGGGGGGGTTGCATGCTGTACAAACAATGCATACCCTACATAGGGAAGGAAGGAGAGACTGCAGAATATAATGTTACAGTTATAGCAAGGTGTAGAGAAAAGATCAACTTAATGCGAGGTAGGTGTATTCTGATAGCAGTAGGGAAGAAGCGGTTCTCGAGCTGGTTGGTATGTGACCTCAATCTTCGGTTTCTTTTTCCTGACGGAAGGTGGAAGAGAGTATGTCTGGGGAGTGTGGGGTCCTTAATTATGCTGGCTGCCTTTTGAAGGCAGCGGGAATTAGAACATAGAACATAGAACAGTACAGCACAGAACAGGCCCTTCAGCCCTCGATGTTGTGCCGAGCAATGATCACCCTACTTAAACCCACGTAACCCGTATACCCGTAACCCAACAATCCCCCCATTAACCTTACACTACGGGCAATTTAGCATGGCCAATCCACCTAACCCGCACATCTTTGGACTGTGGGAGGAAACCGGAGCACCCGGAGGAAACCCACGCACACACGGGGAGGACGTGCAGACTCCACACAGACAGTGACCCAGCCGGGAATCGAACCTGGGACCCTGGAGCTGTGAAGCATTGATGCTAACCACCATGCTACCGTGAGGCCCCTTAGATTGTAATTGTAGACAGAGTCGATGGATGGGAGGCTGGTACTGTGTGAGGTGTCTCAGCGCAAGTGGATGGAGGAGGAGGAAAGAGTTATGATGATGGCAGATAAGAGGGATGACCCCCCCTCTCCGGTCCGAATAGTTACATGGAAGGGTTGGGGGGCAGTCAAGAGATTAAAGGGTGTTTGCGCACCTAAAAAGCTTAACGGCCGATGTAATACTACAGGAGACTCATCTGATGGTGAAAGACCAGGTGAGGCTCAGGAAGTATTTTATTCGGGGTTCAACAGTAGGGCGTGGGGGGGGTAGCGACTTTAGTGGGCAAGAGAATGAGGTTCCAGGTGGAGAAGATGGTGGCGGACCAGGGGAATAGGTATGTGATAGTAACATGTGAGTTGGAGGGGAGGTTGCTTGCACTGGCATGTGCATATAGCCCTAACTGGGATGATGCAGGCTTTGTGAGGAAGGTACTTGGGGCCATTCCGGACTTGGATTCGCACGACCTAATCGTAATAATAATAATCTTTATTGTCACAAGTAGGCTTACATTAACACCGCAATTAAGTTACTGTGAAAAGCCCCGAGTCGCCACGTTCCGGTGCCTGTTCAGGTACAGAGGGAGAATTCAGAATGTCCAAATTACCCAATAGCACGTCTTTCGGGACTTGTGGGAGGAAACCGGAGCACCCGGAGGAAACCCACGCAGACACGGGGAGAACGTGCAGACTCAGCACAGACAGTGACCCAAGCCAGGAATCAAATTTGGGACCCTGGCGCTGGTGAAGCCATAGTGTTTAACCACTATATTACCGTGCTGCCCAAATGGGAGGGTATTGGAATCTGGTGCAAGAGCCAAGGATGGATAGGTCACAGCTGCGCTCACTCACCCAGTCGGACCCATGGAGGTGGTTCTTGAACCCGAGGAAGCGGGAGTATTCACTTTTCTCCTCGGTTCATAAGATTTATTCGAGGATAGACTTTTTTGCTGTAGGGAAGGCACTGCTGGAGGGGATTAGTGGATCGGAGTATTCGGCGATAGCAATATCGGATCATGCACCGCATTGGGAGATGTAGATAGCGCAGAGACCGGGATGGAGAATGATGTGGGGTTGCTGGGGGACCAAAGTTTTTTTTAAAAGAGAAGTCAGGAAGGTGATTCAGTGGTAAGTGGGCTTCAACTGTACCCGGGGGGGGGGAGAGAGAAAAGGAGAGAGAGAGAGAGAGAGAGCGAGAGAGAGAGAGTGTGTTTAAGGCCAAGGTGGATAACGAGAGTGTCAAAGGCTGATAGAGATGATGTTGGAGGTGGACAGGAGGTACATGGGGGATCCAGATACGGCCCTTCTGGACAGAAGGAGGGAGCTTCAGGCTAGCCTTGCTCGGTTGTCCACAAGGAAGGCGGTGCAAGGGAAGGGAATCATGAATATGGGGAGAAGGCGGAGCACATGCTGGCAACTTCGGAAGGAGGTGGCGGAGAGGGAAATAGTCCAGGTGCGGGATACGACGGGGAAATTGGTGTTGGCCCTGGACCACATTAATTAGGTATTTGAGGAGTTAAGGTGTTCGAGGAGTTCCATGAAAATCTGTATAGGTCGGAGCCGCCGGGATAGGATCAGGGGATGCGGGAGTTCCTAGACGGGTTGGAGTATCCAAAGCTGGAGGAGGAAGACGGGGCCAGACTGGAGAGGCTGGTGGGGGGACATGAGGTAAAGGAGATAATTGGGAGGATGCCATCAGGGAAGGTGGCAGGACCAAATGGGTTCCCAGTGGGGTATTACAAGAAATTTAAAGACAAATTGGTGCCGCTGATGATGGAGATGTTTCAGGGGCAATAGGGAAGGCCTCAATCTTGCTGCTGTTAAAGAAAGATGAAAATGAAATGAAATGAAAATCGCTTATTGTCACGAGTAGACTTCAATGAAGTTACTGTGAAAAGCCCCTAGTCGCCACATTCCAGCGCCTGTCCGGGAAGGCTGGTACGGGAATCGAACCGTGCTGCTGGCCTGCTTGGTCTGCTTTAAAAGCCAGCAATTTAGCCAAGTGAGCTAAACCAGCCCCCAAAATGAAAATCGCTTATTGTCACGAGTAGGCTTCAAATGAAGTTACTGTGAAAAGCTCCTAGTCGCCACATTCCGGCACCTGTTTTGGGAAGGCTGGTACGGGAATCGAACTGTGCTGCTGGCCTGCTTGGTCTGCTTTCAAAGCCAGCGATTTAGCCCTGCGCTAAACAGATAAGGATCCAATGGGGTGTGGGTCATACAGGCTTATACTGTTACTGAATGCAAAGATACTGGCAGCTAGGTTGGAGGGGTGCCTCTTGAAGGTGATAGGGGAGGACCAGACTGGGTTCATGAAATGAAGGCAGCTAGTTTCAAATAGGAGGCGTTTTCTTTTAATTCGTTCTTGGGAAATGGGCATTGCTGGCTGGGTCAGCATTCGTTGCCCATCCTCAATTGCTCTTGAACTAAGCAGAGTTATAATCATGTTGAAATAAGTGTAAGCACTTGCTAAAATTCAAAATGTGATCAAAAAGTTAGAAGTATCAATTTCCTGCAAAATACCCTAAATAGTAGAGTTCTGTAATGAAGTGTCATTAGCCACCTACACAATTCTGAAAGGAACTCCTGGTGTTCTTAATTCAAGAGAAAAGTGATCATAAAACCACTGCATTTGATACTGAACAAAGAAACAAAGTGGGGGGTGGGGTTTAATGAGTGAATTCTGAAGCTTGGGACCGTAGGGCATGGACAGCAATTCAAATTGAGAATGTTCAGGGCCAGAATTTGAGGGCCTAAAGACAGGACCAGCAATGATGGCTGAGGGCTAAGCAAGAGGCGAGTGTTGGAGAAATGTAGAGTTCTCAAGAGCTGAAGTGCTCAGAGAATTTGTACTTTTAATCGAACTGGCAGAAAGGGCTGAATTTTAATAGTTCATTTGAAAGGCAGCACCGTAGACACTAAAAAGCACGCCCTCAAGTGCTTAAACAAAACATCAGGTTAAGTTATTCTTCAAAATTCTAAAAGGTTTGAACACCCATCCTACTCAGGAGAATGTCACCACTGAGCCAAGAAGAAAAAAATAATAATACATGAAAGCAACCAGGGTTTCAATTAAAGAAGTTGCAGCAGAAACCATTCTGCTCTTATACCCATCCCAGGTCAGGAAGGATCGATAAGATGAGGTCTTGTCCAGCACAGCAATGTGGGAGGTAAACTGCCTCCTTAGACTGTACAATACTGAGCTGTGGTTTTCATGCTTTATAGCAATGTGTACGGTAAACTGCATCCACCAAAGACTAGACTATCACAGTACTGAGCTGTGTTTTTAATTCTTCATAATTGCTATTACCACATCGGCAAACAATTTGTGCACCAGAAATAATTCTGCAATAACAAATAAAATGAATGACCTGTAATATTTTGTGATATTGGTTCAAACACGAATGGTAGCAAGACAGGAGCCTTGTCCTTCTTTGGTATGCCGTACTATTTTGATTCTTTTTAATACAATCTCCCGAAATTGCAGAATGCTCCAAAGTGCAATGCCTCATCTGAAAAAGTGCACCTCCAACAATGCTGCATTTTATCAGTATTCCATTGAGCTTTCACATGCTAATCCCATACCCTGCTGATTCAAAGGCAAAAGTCCTATCAATGCAACCAAGTTGGATACAAAATAAGACAAAAACTATTCAAAGTTTCATATTATGGCTGTGGCACAGGAATTCTTTCATGGGATGTGAGCAACGCTGGCAAGACCAGCATTGCCCATCCCGAACTTCCCGAGAGTGGCTTGGTCGGCAATTTCAGAGGGTAGTCAAGAGTTTATCATACCACTATGGATTTGCAGTGACACGCAGGCCATACTGCAATGGATCTGGAGTCACGTGCAGGCCACACCGCAATGCATCTGGAGTCACATGCAGGCTGCATGGATCTAGTCACATGTAGGCCAGGCTAAGACAGATTTCCTTCCTCAAAAGGATATCAGTGAACCAATGGGATGGGTTTTTAAATAAATCAATGACAGTTGCCATGGCCACCATCACTGAGACTAGCTTTCAATTGCAGATTTTATGAATTGAAATTAAATTCCACCAACGACAGTGGAATCTATATCCCCAGGCACTGGCCTGCATCCCTGGATTACTAGTTCAGTGACATTACCACTATGCCACAGTCTCCCTCACCGTCTCCCCGTTGTGTTCATGTTGACTCTCCACAAAAGCAACTTGCTCTCTTGTCATAGCCCTTTCCTCATAGCCCTGCAACTTTCTTTCTCTTCAGATAGTTATCCAATACCCAATTAAAAGCCATAATTGAACCCGTCTCCACCAGACTTTCAGACAGTGCATTCCAGATCCAGCTGCACAAAGTACTGCAGTTTTTTTCCTCACGTTTTCTTTGGCTCTTTTGCCAATGCTCAATATAAATATCTCACTTCAAACTTTTTTTGAGTAAATACGGAGTGCGCAAATTGAACTATTATAAAACCATATTGTTGCAATTAAATCCAGGTCTTCGCCACCATCCTGTTCTCTATACGGTCTTGAAATTGAAATTATTTGAAATTTGGGATCATTTATTTCCTTATAACACCAAAATGGTGCAATTCATTACCATGAATAATCTCATCCTTAATCAAATGACAGTCTCCAATTTGCAGGAAGTTTGGATTGCAGGGTGGGGGGGGGGGGGAGGGGGAGAGGGACATAAATAGAACATAGAACAGTACAGCACAGAACAGGCCCTTCGGCCCTCGATGTTGTGCCGAGCCATGATCACCCTACTCAAACCCACGTATCCACCCTATACCCGTAACCCAACAACCCCCCCCCCTTTTAACCTTACTTTTATTAGGCCACTACGGGCAATTTAGCATGGCCAATCCACCTAACCCGCACATCTTTGGACTGTGGGAGGAAACCGGAGCACCCGGAGGAAACCCACGCACACAGGGGGAGGACGTGCAGACTCCACACAGACAGTGACCCAGCCGGGAATCGAACCTGGGACCCTGGAGCTGTGAAGCATTTATGCTAACCACCATGCTACCCTGCTGCCCCTGCTGCAAATGGACCAAAAATATAAGCGCTGATTGAACTTGGATCTCAGCATATAAATGGAACTCAATATTTGTAATCTAAAATATAATCATGCATAAAAGCAAAATACTAGATAACTAATGTTAGACCCGAGTTTTTCTATCATTTCTGTTTGCATTTGTGTTCACTTGTGCTTAAGGTGAATGCTAAACATGCATTACAACTCAATTGAACAAAACAAAGAACAAAGAAAAGTACAGCACAGGAACAGGCCCTTCGGCCCTCCAAGCCCGTGCCGAGCATGCTGCCCAACTAAACTAAAATCTTCTGCTACACTTCCTGGGTCCATATCCCTCTATTCCCATCCTATTCATGTATTCGTCAAGATGCCCCTTAAATGTCACTATCGTCCCTGCTTCCACCATCTCCTCCGGCAGTGAGTTCCAGGCACCCACTACCTTCTGTGTAAAAAAACTTGCCTCGTACATCTCCTCCAAACCTTGCCCCTCGCACCTTAAACCTATGCTCCCTAGTAATTAACCCCTCTACCTTGGGGAAAAGCCTCTGACGATCCAACTGCAAATAATAATAAATAATCATCTTTATTATTGTCACAAAAAGGTATACATTAACACTGCAATGAAGTTACTGTGAAAATCCCCTAGTCGCCACACTCCAGCGCCTGTTTCGGGTACATAGGTGAATTGGACATTCTGAATTCTTCCTCTAACAAGCAGGTTTTCGGGAGGAAACCGGAGCACCTGGAGGAAACCCACGCAGACACGGGGAGAACGTGTAGGCTCCGCAAACAGGGGCCCAAGCGGGAATCGAACCTGGGACCCTGCCGCTGTGAAGCAACGGTGCTAACCACTGTGCTACTGTGCCTGCGCAAATGGGAGAAAGAAAATAAACTACAACAAATCACAACCTCTCCCAAGTTTTGGAAATAATCCGCCAAAGTGATGGGGTCACGAGGATTGCACACAAAGCGTTGTCCACGGATTGCAATCATATGGATGTCCAATGGCAGGTGATATGATTCCATAAACAATTATTGGGAAAAAGAAAATCTTTGCATTTGGAAACAATCCTGGAACACAGGTTACAAAATAGTTGACAGGTAGGAAAAATCATGGAAAGATACAGTAGAGGGAGGCCATTCAGCCCATCATGCCAATTCTGGTTCTGGTTAGAGCTGCACAACTGGTCCCATTCCACTGTTTTTCTCCCGAGAGGATTTTTTTTTCTTTTCCCAGCCCCCACTCTCCTCGAGTAATTATACCAATTCTTTTCAACTTATCAAATCTGCTTTCACCACCAAGTAGTGAGCTCCCGATCATCATAACTCACTTCATTAAAAGAAAAATATTCACATGTCACCTCTGCTTCAATTGCCTGTCATTATTATTCGACCAACCATCCTGTCCTGGAAACAGTTTCTCCTTATTTACCCAAACTAGTCAAACCTCTGTCAATTCTATTTCATATGGGTGTCACGGTAGCAGAGTGGTTAGCACTGTTGTTTCACAGTGCCAGGGTCCCGGATACAATTTCCACTTAGATCACTACCTGTGCGGAGTCTGCACATTTCCCCCCCCGTGTCTGCGTGGGTTTCCTCCCCGAAAGACGTGCTTGTTAGGTGAACTGAACAATCTGAATTCTCCCTCTGTGTACCCGAACAGGCGCTGGAGTGTGACGACTAGGGGATTTTCACAACAACTTTATTGCAGTGTTAATTTAAGCCTACTTGTGACAATAATAAAGATTATCTTATCTCAGCTTGTTTAGTCTTTACACATTGCAAGTCTCTCATAACCAGTAGTGTTTTATTCAGTTGCTGATGCCGTCTCTTTAAAGCCTTCACATTCTTCCAAAACCGCAAGGTCCAGAATGGAACACAATGCTCCAGCTGATGTCCAACCAGTGCTTTAAGAACATTTGGCATACCTTCCTTGCTTTTAAAAAAAACATTTGTAATTCTTGGCTTGATTAGTATGGAAACAGATTTTTAAACTAAGCTTCCCACCTTGAAGAATTAGTGAACAGTCTTTTCCTGCACTCACTTTAACATTGTCTATAGTTTTGTCTATATTGCCTCTCCTCATCCTTTCTCCAAGAATGTATCACTTCACACTTCCTTGTATTTAATTTCATCTGCTATATGCCTGGCCATAAAAAATATGTATTCTGATTGACACACGGTGACAATTGGCGTCACCGGGGAATTAAAGTGGTGGTCTTGGCTTTTTACTATATTTATCAACAACTTGGACTAGATGAGCTTGCAGATGATGATAGCTGGCAGACACAGCAATTGTGCAGTGGTGCAGATTGGAACAACGTAGACAGATTGAATAGACAAAGCTAAAATCCAAGCAGGAAAGTGTGCAGTCCCCCACTTATGGATCAAAAATACTGAAGGCCAGTCGGTGGTCAAATATAATAAGGCTAGTAGATTAGTAGCCGATATCTCAAGGGGGATAGATGACAAAAGGGAAAGAAGTCTTCAGTGTCACAGCTAATCTGGAATACAGTGTTCCATTCTGGGCACTTGGGGTTTTACTGGGGAAAGATGCAGATTCACAGAAAGGGGTGGGTTGATTTCATTGAGGCATTCAAGATAACAAAAATATTTCTTCAGATAGACTAAGACAGGGGTGGGCAAACTTTTCCGTGCAAGGGCCACATTCAGAAATTCACAATTTTAAAGGGCCGCATAGTATATTAAGTAAAATAATTACTTCACCCGGTTATGATTCTGGGCGCCTCATATAGAACATAGAACAGTACAGCACAGAACAGGCCCTTCGGCCCTCGACATTGTGCCGAGCAATGATCACCCTACTCAAGTCAACGTATCCACCCTATACCAGTAAGTAACCCAACAGCCCCCCCCCATCAACCTTAAAAAAAAAAAAAAAAAAATTTTTTAATGACTTGGTGGGCCGCATAAAGACCTTTGGCAGGCCGCATGCGGCCCGCAGGCCGTAGTTTTCCCACCCCTGGACTAAGAGATTGCCCATTTCCTCTGGTGGCTGAATCCAGACCAAGAGGATAGGAAAGACATTTACTGCAAAAGGGAGACATTTGACTTATAGCATCCACATCAGCCCCCCATGCTTCATCAGTCCCATTCCCCTTGCTTTATCTCCATGGCCCTGCAAGTTTATTTCCTTCAAGTACCCATCCGATTTCCTTTTCAAATCATTCAGTCTGTCGTTCCACAATCCTTATGCTCACCAAGTTCCAGGTCATTGCTACTCTCTAATAAAGTTTTCCCGCATCGCTTACCCAAATGCCCCCCTTTTTATTGTTTTTTTATTCGTTCATGGGACTTGGACATCGCAGGCTGTGCCAGCATTTATTGCCCGTCCCTAATTGTCCTCGAGGGACAGTTGCGAGTCAACCACATTGCTGTGGGTCTGGAGCCACATAGGCCAGACAAGGCAAGGATGGCAGATTTCCTTCCCTAAACGACATTAGTGAACCAGGTGGGTTTTACGACAATTGACAATGGTTTCATGGTCATCATTAAACTTTTAATTCCAGATTTTTACGGAATTCAAATTTCACCATCTGCAGTGGCGGATTTGAACCTGGGTCCCCAGAGCATTACTCTGGGTGTCTCATTTACTAGTCCAGTGACAACACGACTACACCACCACCTTCCCCTCCTTAGGCCATCAATTAAAGGAAAAAGATGTTTTCCTTATCTACTTCTCAATACCTCTATTTATAAAGCCCAAGACACACCTTATCGTCAAGTCTCTGTTAAATTTCATATGCTACTTGTCTGTCCATTCTGTTCACCTATGCCCTGTTGCAGACAATTAGTACCATCCTTTCTGATTGCCACTCTTCCAAATTTGGTACAATTGTTGGATTTCACTCCAGTTCTTCAAAACACAACAGTGGTCCTGTCACTAACCAATGGGGAACACTGACTCGCTGTTTTCTGTCCTTAAACCGATTTTTAAACTTAAGCTATGACTGACCCTCCTATTCTACAAATCTTAATTCTATTAACCAAGCTTTTATGTGGCATTTTGTCCACTTGATTTTAAGGAAGCATTTGACAAAGTCCATAACATTTCGTTCGTCAACCTTCGGATTTAGATTAGTCAAACACAATCTGTCTTTTACAAATCAATGCTGGTTCTCCTTAATTAATTCAAACCTTTCCAAGTGCCTGTTGATCACCAAAACCTTGCTTACCACTGACACCATTCCCTCGGACTGCCCCAACACGCGTTCTTGAATCAGGGCATGGTACGAATCAAGTATTCTAGCCATGTCCTGAGCCTCCAGCATACATTACCCTCTTTGTCCCTAACAGAACCCAGTCCATCTCTTATTATTTACATGACGGAGAAGATTTTTGGGTCCTCTTTATGTTGATTGCCATTCTATTTTCATATACTCTTTGTCAATCTTCTTTTCCGCTTACAACATATTGTATTTGACCTGTTTCTCGCTTGAAGAATTGACCTGGCATGCTTAATAATAATCTTTATTGTCATAAGTAGGCCTACATTAATGCTGCAATGAAGTTACTTCGAAAAGCCCCAAGTCGCCACATTCAGACACCTGTTTGGGTACACAGAGGGAGAATTCAGAATGTCCAAATTGTCCAATAGCACGTCTTTCGGGACTTGTGGGAGGAAACCAGAGCACCCGGAAGAAACCCACGCAGACACAGGGAGAACGTGCAGAGTCTGCAGACAGTGACCCAAGCTGGAAATTGAACCTGGAGTCTTGGCGCTGTGAAGCCACAGTGCTAACCACTATGCTACCGTGCCACACCATACCCCTGTTTAATTTCACCGTATTCTATATCTCCCCCATTAGCCAAGGAGCTGGGCTTTGGTTCCTTTAGCTTCCACCCTTGTAGAAACGCATCTAGCCTGCACTTGAAGCATCTCCTCCTTAAAGATGAAACATTGTTCCATTACAGATTTCCCTGTCAGTTTTTGGTTCCATTTTATAATCATCGTTGGAATCAGGCCATTCAGGAGTGAAGCACTTCTTCCCACAATAAGCGGTAGAAATCTGGAACACGCTCTCTCCCACAAAAGGTTACAGCTGAGTCAATTGAAGTAGTTAACGCCGGCTTCTTCAGAGTTCGGCAGAAAACTACTCAACAGCATCAAACGTTCAATAAACAAAAATGACTAAAAGAATTTAACAAATACAAACCATTCCAAACATATATTTATAACTTATTTCAGAATGTAGTGTACGAAAGAAGGGAAAAAGCACCCACACTAACATAACAACCACTCATGTATATCATGAGATGCAGACAGGCAGTAATTGACACACAGGATAACCAATGAACACACACGACACAGAAAACTAATCACCAGACAGGTCACCACCACGATAAAGCCCACAGGGCATTAAGGCTCTCCCTCACTCACAGGACACGGCTAGGTAGATAGTCACAGTGCACAGGCCAATGAACATCATCACCATGTGGTAGAGAGCTAGTCTGGTCAAGCCAGTAGGAGGTTATCAGTTAGGTTAGAGTGTCAACCCACAGCAGATTATGTACAGCAATCAGCAGGTTCAATAAAACAGTGTTGGACCATCTCCTGTGTCAGAAGCCTGTTTCTCATTTTACTGCATCCAGTTGCAGTCGATGTTAGACCAACACAGATAACACATCACACACCAAATGCTATTTCTCCAGCATTTTATGAGTACAGGTAGCAGCAGTACTTTTCTTGTCTTTTAACAAGAGCTCAGGCATTTCCAAATCCATAACCGATTTAATTCAAAATATAACTTGCATACAGACCTTAAAAATAAACATGTTCCTGGAACGTCAAGAAAGCTAAAAGAAATACAATCACCTGGAACATAATTCATCGAAAAATACCTCAAAAGTAGAGGAGCAATTTTCAGGCAGGTGCTAAGAATTTGAAAAATGAAAATGAAAATCGCTTATTGTCACGAGTAGACTTCAATGAAGTTACTGTGAAAAGCCCCTAGTCGCCACATTCCAGCGCCTGTTCGGGAAGGCTGTTATGGGAATCGAACCGTGCAGCTGGCTGCTTGGTCTGCTTTCAAAGCCAGTGATTTAGCCCAGTGTGCTAAACAGCCCGTGGGAAATGTTTCTGAAAACAACAAACTTGCAGCATTGTCCAGTGTACCAAATGTAAGAATTTCCTTTTTTATAATTTGGAGTACCCAATTATTTCCCCCCCCCAATTAAAGGGCAATTTAGCGTGACTAATCCACCTACCCTGCACATCTTTGGGTTGTGAGGGTGAAACCCACACAAACACGGGGAGAATGTGCAAACTCCACACAGACAGTGACCCGGGGAAGAGTTCGAACCCGGGTCCTCAGCGGCGTAGGCAGCAGTACTAACCACTGCGCCGCCATGCCGCCCAATGATTAGAATTTCAAGTAGTTAAATATATTTACAAGAGTTTGAATAAATCTCCAAATGTTTCACATACAAACAGAAAACACTGGAAACACTCAGCAGATCAGGAAGCAAGATGCAACATTTGTAGTATTTTGTTTTTTGTAATAATTTCAAAGCCATAATCAGATTTAAATGAACCACCAGAAAGCTTACCCAGGTAAATTTGTGCAGATTTCCAACACTTGAAAATATTTAAAATCTAGAATTTTGTAAAATAGCACAATGATGGATGGATTTATTTTCTGAAACTGTAAAAGGCATCTGGTATTAGATATGGAGGGCATACAAAGGAATTGCCATGACTTGAAAAAATTCAGTTTTGTTAAGCCTCTTAAAAAGATAAATAGTTATTTCATATTAAATATGCATTTCATGGCTTGGAGCAGTTTTAATATTGCAGTCTTTGTATATTAATGATGTATGAATAAATTAAGTTGTAGTTATATCAACATATTGTCATTTGGATTTACCCTGAACCTCAAAACGTGTGAAGGAGATTCCCAAAATCTGAACTTTGGTTCAATTGAGAAGATGGATCGGTAAAACTGTGACAATATTTAAAGCATGGTACTGAAGCTATTTGATGGAGCTTTAAAAAGATGGCCTTCATAGGGGCTGGTTTAGCACACTGGGCTAAATCACTGGCTTTTAAAGTAGACCCAGGCAGGTCAGCAACACTGTTCAATTCCCGTACCAGCCTCCCCGAACAGGCACCGGAATGTGGCGACTGGGGGCTTTTCACAGTAACTTCATTGAAGCTTACTTGTGACAATAAGCTATTTTCATTTTCATATTGTTGGTACATATGGTACACCAACTAATCAGTAATTTAAATGTTTTGATGCAAATAATATCCTATCTAAACAGCCTTGCAAATATAATTTTCTTAGTTATGCTTAATTCATCTTGATGTTAACACATGCTCCTCCTTACTATTACTATTCAGGAATATTGATTTGACATCAAAAGAGTGTCACGCCTTTTATATAATTCACATCATATTTCAGCTGCAAAAAAAGGTAACCAGCAATAACTTGGGGATTAACCTGCCCACAAAAGGCTATGACTATCCACACTCACCGTTTCATGTTCCTCAGGAGAATCGGATGTCTTGGATACAAGTGCCACTTGAGCCAGACTTTGCTCAAGTAGCGCATCATACTTCATACTTCTCTTTCGCTTTCTTTTCTCTCGATTTTTATCTTTGTCTTCATCCTTTCCTTCTTCCAGCTGTGCAGACTCAGGGTCACCTATCTGCAGATCTCCACAAAGTGAGGATTCAAACAGCGGCTTTCCATTCAAGTAAGTTTTAGTAATCCTCAATTTAATCTCGGGTGAACCACTCTTTTTAGGTGTTGTTCGAGGTGGTGTTTTGTTCCCTCTGTTCTCTGTGGAGCATTCAATTGGGGAAGATGCATGCTGGGATGGTGGGTCTTCAACTACATCTGCTGCACCAGAATCTCCATTTAACACAAGAGAAGTTAAATCCTTTAATTTGTCTGATGATCTGTAAGCAGAAGCTGCATCATGTCCATTTAATCGGTGTATCACACCATCCTGAAGAGCAGCTGATAATGGTGTGACAGCTTTGTCAGTCAGTATGGAGTGCTCAGAATTCACTTCACCATTTTGACTCTTCTTATTAGTAATACTAAGGATCTCGGGAACCTGTTTCATAGTTATTGGATTTATCAACTCATGTGCCAGTGGACGGGAACTGCCCATTACACTCTGTGGAAGTCGGTAGGGTTGAGCCATGTTGTACAGGTGTTAGTCGTCTCAAAGAGCTTTAGGTAGGCAAAAAAAAAGAAAAACTGATTATAAAACATATTTCTGTAATAAAGAAAAGTTGCAGTTGACAAATACTTGGAAGTGATACACTACTAAAACATTCAGCCAAAGAACAGGAAATCAGAGACGGTTATACACCCCTTGAGCACGCTCTGCCATTCAATTAGATAATGACTGATGTTCAACCTCAACTCCACTTTCTTGCTCAATTATCACATCCCTTGGTTTCCTTACTGCCCAGACTTATCACACTCTTGAATATACCAATTGACTAAACATTCAAAAGCCCTCTGCGAGAAGATTCATAACTCGTTAAGTGAAGAAATTCCTCATCTCAGTCCTAAATGGCTGACTGTCTTTTAACATTTAAAAAAAAAGAGTACCCACTTTGTCCTCCGCAATTAAAGGGCAATTTAGCATGGCCAACTAACTACCCTGCACATCTTTGGATTGTGGGGGCGAGACCCACGCAGACACGGGAGAATGTGCAAACTCCACATGAACAGTGACCCGGGTCAAACCAGGGTCCTCAGCGGCGTATGGCAGCAGAGCTAGCCACTGCACCACCGTGCTGTGCTGCCCCTGGCTGACTGTCTTTTGAGGCTAACCCAGGCTATACTGTACAGAGTGGGGAAAGCAGCTCTCAGTGGCTATCTGGTCAAGATCTCAAAACATTTTATTTAAAGTTTTTTCAATGAGATCACATCTCATGCTTCGGAACACCAGATAAAGACCCATTTTGCTTAATCTCTCCTTCAAGGACACTCCCCTTATCCCAGCAAACAAAGAGAGTGAAATTTATTACACCCCTTCTACGAATAATGTCTCTTGGGTGAAGACCAAACGCTACACACAATACTCCAACCTTGTTCTCAATATATCCCTTATAACTGCAGCGAGGCTTCCCCCTTGAAATAATGGCTAACAATCATTTGGCACCCTAATTGTTTGCTCTACCGGCACTTAACTTACTGTCATTTGAGTACAAGAGACCCCAAATCCCTCCACAAACCAAGATTTACTCATCTCTCGCCTTGAAGAAATATTTTGGTTTTCCATTCTTCTTACCAAGTACATATCTTCATGCTTTCCCAAATTATATTCAATCTGCCACCTCTTGCCAATGCAGTCTCTTTCCTTTCTCTTCGCCATGGTTTATTTCCCTGCCTAGATTTGTTTCGTCAGCGGACTGAGAAACACTTTGGATTGCTCATTTAAGTCATTGATATAGATAGTAACTTGCTGAGGCCCAAGAACTGTTTCTAGTCACATTCATTTGGTTAGGCCCAGTAATTGTGAAAACGACCAATTTATTTCCATTCTTATTTTGTCCATTAACCTCTCCTCAATTCATGCTAATATGCTGCCCCATCCCATAAGCCCTAATCTTGTATAACAACCCTCTGTGATATTTTCATATGCCTTCTGAAAATCCAGAACAACCTTATTTATCGATTTTTATCCTCAAAAATCTCAATAATCATCAAACATGGTTTCCTTTTCATAAAACTGTCTAATCATAATTTCTCAAATTCCTGTTAACACATTAAATTTAAGCATTTTCCTTATTGATGCCTAGGGATACAGGTGGCTCGAAAGTGGGATTCCCTCCACAAGCTTAATCTATCTCAGCTGGTAGAGCAGATGGAGGGGGACTTCAAAAGAGCAGATGGAGGGTGCAGACCATTAAGATGATGGTCCTCCCCAGATTTCTGTTCGTCTTCCAGTGCCTTCCCATCTTCATCCCAAAGTCCTCCTTTAAGCGAATGTACAAGATCATCTTGGGATTCGTATGGGCAAATAAGACCCCGTGACTAAGACTGTACCTGGAGCACAGTGGGTGTGCAGCTACTATTGGGCGGCTAACATAGCCATGATTAGGAAATGGGTATTGGGGGGAGGGGGTCAATGTGGGAATGGTTAGGGGCGGCCTCATGTACAGTTACCAGCCGAGGGGCACTTGTAACGGCACCTCTGCCGCTCTCGCCGGCTCGCTACTCCTCTAGTCTGGTGGTGGTGATGGCATTAAAGATCTGGGGTCAGTGGAGAAGGCACAAGGGGGGGCAGGGGGAGGGAGCCTCAGTCTGGACCACGATATGTAATAATCACAGATTTGTCCCGGGCAAGATAGACGGAGGATTTTGAAGCTGGCAAAGGGCAGGCATTAAAAGGATGGGGGACCTGTTCATAGACAGGGCCTTTCACAGCCTGAACGCGCTAGAGAAAAAATTTACCCCCTGGAAACGCTTTCGGATACCTTCAGGTCCGCGCCTTTCTGAAAAAACAGGTGGTATCATTCCCGCTGCTACCCCTACGCAGGATACAGGATAGGGTGGTCTCCACCAACTGGGTAGGGGAGGGGAAGGTTTTGGACATCGACTGGGTACTTCAGGAGGCGGAGGAAGCCACAGTAGAGCAGCTTACGGGCAAATGGGAGGAGGAGCTAGGTGGGGAGCTGGATGCGGGCCTGTGGGTGGACGCCCTAAATAGGGTCAATTCCTCTTCACCATATGCCAGGCTTAGCTTTATCCAGTTTAAGGTGGTCCACCAGGCGCATATGATGGCAACCAGGATGAGCAAGCTCTTTGGGGTTGAGGATAAATGTGCAAGGTGTGCGGGAAGCCCTGCAGATCATGTCCATATGTTCTGGGCATGTCCGGCTCTTTCGGGATTCTGGCAGGGTTTTGCTAAGGCAATGTCCAAGATCTTAGACACGCGGGTGGTGCCGAGTCCAGAGATAGCGATCTTTGGTGTGTCAGACGACCCAGGAGTTCAGGAAGTGAAAGAGGCCGACGTATTGGCCTTTGCCTCTCTGGTAGCCTGAAGATGGATCCTTTTAATGTGGAGGGACTCGAAGCCCCCCACCGGAGTGTAGAGACCTAGGTTAGTGACATGGTTGGGTTTTTGGATAATAATAATTTTTTTTTAAAATAAAGCCGAGGATACTGTGAGCTTCATCAACTGCTCTTTCAATCCATCCTGCCACCTTCAATTACTTATGCACATATACACCCAGGTCCCTTTGTTCCTGCACCCCCTTTAGAGTTGAACCAAAATGAAATCATTTCACATGGAACTTCATTTGCCAATTGTCTACATCCGTTTGAAGTTCTACACCATCCTCTCACAGTTTATAATGCTTCCAAGTTTTGTATCATTAAATGGCATTTTGTAGCCCTCAAGAGGGGGTACATTCACTGAGACCTATCAAGCCTTCTGTTTAATATCACATTGAATACGTCACAGGATTTCCAATTAAAATATCTACCAACAACTGAAACTGTGCACAATGGACGAACAATCCCCATCACTCAATTAATTAAAAAACATTATCTGATATGTACAGCCTAGCAAAGTTTCAAGTTGGGTTCCAAACTGGGCAATAGGAATAAAACTGAGCTCTTAAAATGACTAGTTAAGTAGGGCTCCAAATCAGTTGAGTTACAACCAATTGCCACACAGCACCCCCCCCCCCCCCCCCAATGCCAAATAACGAAGAACAGGAAATAGGTGATTTAATTTGTGAAAGTAACAAGTATTCCCTTCATAATTTTATACGTTTCTATAAGACCCACCCCCCGCGCATCCTTCTAAATTCCAACGAGTACAGTCCCAGTCTACTCAACCTCTCCTCGTAATCCAACCCCTTCAGCTCTGGGATTAACCTAGTCAATCTCTTCTGCACACCCCCCAGAGCCAGTACGTCCTCTCTCAGGTAAGGAGACCAAACACAATACTCCAGGTGTGGCCTCACTAACACCGTATACAATGGCAACATAACCTCCCTAGTCTTAAACTCCATCCCTCTAGCAATGAAGGACAACATTCTATTTGCCTTCTTAATCACCTGTTGCACCTGCAAACCAACTTTTTGCAACTCGTGCACTAGCACACCCAGGTCTCTCTGCACAGCAGCAGGTTTTAATATTTTATTTAAATAATAATCCCATTTGCTATTATTCCTACCAAAATGGATAACCTCACATTTGTCAACATTGTATTCCATCTGCCAGACTCTAGCCCATTCACTTAACCTATCCAAATCCTTCTGCAGACTTCCGGTATCCTCTGCACTTTTTGCTTTACCACTCATCTTAGTGTTGTCTGCAAACTTGGACACATTGCACTTGGTCCCCAACTCCAAATCATCTATGTAAATTGTGAACAATTGTGGGACCAACACTGATCCCTGAGGGACACCACTAGCTACTGATTGCCAACCAGAAAAACACCCATTAATCCCCACTCTTTGCTTTCTATGAATTAACCAATCCTCTATCCATGCTACTAATCTTATGCAGCAATCTTTTGTATGGCACCTTGTCTAAAGCTTTCTGGAAATCCAGATATACCACATCCATTGGCTCCCCATTATCTACCGCACTGGTAATGCCCTCAAAAAATTGCACTAAATTAGTTAGGCACGACCTGCCCTTTATGAACCCATGCTGCGTCTGCCCAATGGGACAATTTCTATGCAGATGCCTCACTATTTCTTCCAGCATCTTCCCTACTACCGAAGCTAAGCTAACTGGCCTATAATTACCCGCTTTCTGCCTACCTCCTTTTTTAAAAAAGTGGTGTCACGTTTGCTAATTTCTCAATCCGCCAGGATCACCCCAGAGTCTAGTGCATTTGCAATTTCCCTAGCCATCTCTTTTAGCACTCTGGGATGCATTCCATCAGAGCCAGGAGACTTGTCTACCTTTAGCGCCATTAGCTTGCCCATCACTATCTCCTTAGTGATAACAATCATCTCAAGGTCCTCACCTGCCATAGCCTCATTTCTATCAGTCACTGGCATGTTATTTGGGTCTTCCACTGTGAAGACCGACCCAAAAAACCTGTTCAGTTCCTCAGCCATTTCCTCATCTCCCTTCTCATCCTCTAAAGGACCAATATTTACCTTAGCCACTCATTTTTGTTATATATATTTGTAGAAATTTTTACTATCTGTTTTTATATTCTGAGCAAGTTTACTCTCAGAATCTATCTTGCTCTTCTTTATAGTTTTTTTAGTAGCTTTCTGTTGCCCCCTAAAGATTTCCCAGTCCTCTAGTCTCCCACTAATCTTTGCCACTTTGTATGCTTTTTCCTTCAATTTGATACTCGCCCTTATTTCCTTAGATATCCATGGTCAATTTTACCTCTTTCTACCGTCCTTCCTTTTTGTTGGTATAAACCTTTGCTGAGCACTGTGAAAAATCACTTGGAAGGTTCTCCACTGTTCCTCAACTGTTTCACCATAAACTCTTTGCTCCCAGTCTACCTTATCCTTGCCTCTTGGTTACCAAAATAAGGAAAACAGCTCAGATTCGATCTCACGACTGTTTGTTCAAGTGTATGTGAGACTCTCAATTAGTTGCTCAAGTACATTTTTGACAGAAGATGATTGCAGGACCAGCTTTGGATATGGGGCCTGACACATCTGACGTTACATTATTGTGGAGTGGCATGGTGGCTAGCCACGTTCAATTCCAACCTTGGGTGACTGTCTCTGTGGAGTCTGCACGGATTTCCTCCCACAATGAAAAGATGTGCAGGTCAGGTGGTTTGGCCATGCTAAATTGTTCCCTCTTGTCCAAAGGTTAGGAGGGGTTCCGGGGATAGGACAAGGTGTAGGCTTAGGTAGGGTGCTCTTTTAGAGCACCTGTGCAGACTCGATGGGCCGAATGGCCTCCTGCACTGTCGTGAATCGATGGACCAAATGGCCTCCTTCTGCACTGTAGGTAGACTATTTCTATTAATAGTCACTTGGGAGAAGTGTCATCCATGGAACTATAGCTCAGGATGTGACAATTTCAGGAGGTGACAGAAAACTAAACTTTCTTAAACCAAAATTTTCCTTCCTCTAATACCAAAGTTGTTAATTCTAACTATTTATTACAATCTTGACTGAAAGTCTTGTGGAAATCAATAGCTAGTCTGAAAAGCAAATGTATCTATTTTGTAATTTTCTGATCTCCTCTTAGATCTCCTTGTGCAATGGCTGCCAAGGCAGCTTCAACATTGCCCACCAGGGGTAGTGACAGATAATAGTCTTCTCCTGTGGCAGGGCACTTGGGCTTATTTTAGCACGTCACTTGGAGCTCACTGTGTGCCAAATGATTTGTGTACTGCACTGCAAGGCATAATATTAGTGATGTTATCCAAAGTCAAGTGGTCACCATCTCCACGTCCCAAAATCCTTCACAGCCATGAAGTTCATTTTGTAGTCTAATCTCTGTTGTTATACAGAAAACACAGCAGCCAACGTGCCCACAGCAAGGTCCCACAAACAGCAATGTGATCGTAAATAGATCATTCTGTTTAGTTGGCCGAGGGATATAAATATTAACGAGAACGCCAGGGAAAACACCTGCTCTTCTCCAAAATAATGCTATGGGATCATTTATGGGACCCTAGACGCAGAGGACCTTTTTTAAAGTCACAACGAAAAGATGGTCTAGATTGAATTCTCAAGCCTCTGGAGCACATTACAAGTTTCCACAACATTTTAGATAGTGTGTTATATCAAAATAAAACAGCCTTACTTTGACAATTTCTTGACTGCGAAATCCCAGTATCAACAGGACACAGACAGCAGAGACCAAATTATTTCCCAGGGTGAAAGGACAATTGATGGAAGATCAACAAACTTGGGCAGCTATTGTGCGCCTCCTATCAGATAGCATATCTCACCTACTGCCATACCAAAAAGAAGATTTTTAAAAAAAAATTAAATGGGGAAGGGAAAAGAACCAAAAGCTATATTAAAATTAGACTGCATTACATAATGACCAAGACAGTTGTCAAATTGTATTGCTGAGCACTTACTACAAAAACACACCACCAATAAAGTGTCAATTATCTGAACCTATTATTGAACTGAATTTTTAAATAATGTTTGCTGAAGAATGCTTATTGATTTGTTACAGATGATAAATTGAAATTTCCAAAGCAGAAAACTAGTTGTGAGGTTATACTATGATTATATTTATTGCAGCTTGATTTTTACTTGGAGCATAAGAAAACCTGTTACATTTTCCAAAAATAAAACTAAAAGTTCCATCTGCCAGCTTCAGGAGGTCCCAACACATTCTCAAAGCCACATTTGAAACAAAACGTCACATTTAAGTCTGCTTCATGTGTGATTCAAATGACATTATTGTGCAATGCCACTTTTGATGGGAGCCAAATTGAGTTTAATGAATTGATTTCAAACCCAAATCTAGAAAATAAAGCAACAAGCCTAAGTGGGAAGGTGATCAACACATCACATCATCGCAAAAGTATTGTTTCAAAAGCTTGTGGATAGCTTCATTAAATCAAAATACTCTATTTTCAAATGTAATCTAACAGGCCTCACGTAAGAGCTACAGCAGACAATTACATCAGTAATCAATATTCAGGCATATTACCATAAAATAGGGTAATCCCAATGTGTTTTAGTTCATCAAAACATGACGACATCATGCTGAATTATCAACCCACTCAGAAGTACTTTTTCATTCATTTAATGTCAACTGCTGAGATGACTAATTTGGACCAGATATATGCATTTTATTCACAGAACCGTAGCAGCATTCTGAACATTGCACAGTAAACCACTTGATAGGAGGTAAATTAGCAATCCAACTCCTTGCTTCTTACGGAATCAGAAAACGTTTTAATTAAAAAAAATATTAAGTTGTACTGAAGCAAAAGAATAAACGAGCACGTAACTATTTGGACATGCTTCAACGACCAGGTCATTACAACTTCTCGGACTTGCAAATCGTGTCTGCAGTATTAACTGAAAAACAAAGTTATTTTTTCCTTTAACCTGTCCCTCCCCCATTATCTTTAAAGCATGAGGGATTAACAATTTGCATCAAACACAAACAGTTGTGTTAAATCCACTCCATAACCGAAGAGCAACAAATACAACCGAAGTACTGCGTTGGCAAAAATGGCCTTTTTGTCATTCCAATGGTCCATTCCCAGCAAGCAGGTCTCCTGCTGGATGCAGCACATCCTACCCTCTCTCCACCACCCCCCGACAACCCCAACCAAAGAAATCCTGCCACATATTTACAAAACCTACACTGGAGCTAAAGCAATCCGCGGGCGTGGAGTCCTTCGAAAATAAAAAAACACCTGTTGCGAGACGGAAATTAAATTTCAAACAATTTCGAAAAGGGATCACTGTGAAATTAAAAGACCAATCTTTAAAAAAAAATTAACAAACATGGCTGCCCTCCATACATCCAGCAGGCAAGGCAAGGCGAGCAATGCAGATTCAACCCCCCCACAGCAGCTTCTTTGCAAAAAAAACCACGACCGAATGCGCTCACCGTGTTTGCAGACATCGGAAATTATTAATCGCCCGTACGGATGCAATAATAGATAGCCGGTTCTTTTAAAATGGAATACGTACGTAGGAGACCTGGGGGGGGGGGGGGGGGGAGGGTAGTGAAGAGATTAAAAAAAACACGCTAAAATCTCATTCCCTGTTCAAGAGGGCTGACTGACTGACTGCTCAGCTTCCGATTGGACCAACTCGGGGCCTAATTCCCTCCAACTAAATCGCCACCTCTTCTTATTCAGCCACCGTCCACCACCCCCTCCCCTCTCTCCCCCCCCACCCAGCCAAGAATCCCCCTGCCTCAGGCCCTCTTATGCAGTTTTAATACCGCAACAACAAAAAAAAAAATGAGTGGGGGGGGGGGGGGGGGGGGGGGGAGCAATGAGAAAGGCATGAGGTTCGAGGAGAGGTTTTTTTCCCCCTTTTTTTTCGGAAATAAAAATGCACGTTTTAAGAGAAGCGGCAAACCTGTTTATCCGTCCATTTCCCGGGGTGGAGGGAGGGGGCGGCCGGGCCCGATGAGGGGAGGGGGGTGTGGTGGGGGGTTACTGTACTTTGGGACGAGTACAGTAACTCTCACTCCTTCACTCCCTCATCCTCATCATCCACCTTCTTCTTCCACCAAGCCAATCAGCGCGAAAACTCTGCCTTCCCATTGGCTGCAGTCAGGACGGAGAGGGGGGTGGGGAGGCAGAGAGCGCGCGCGATGCATGGGGGGGGGGGGGGGGACACACGGGAGATTTGACGCGACCTTCGTTCCGTTCTTTAAAATAAAAACCTCTCGAGTATTTTCAATCCCGGTTTCTCACCCGACGATCTGCTCCGACGCCCGTCTGATTGAGGTGTGTGTTTTTTTTAAAAGCGGAACGTTGGAAACGCGTGACGTCACAGCCTCACAAGCATCATTCTTTTTTGAAATGGAAAAGCTCTCCCCGCCGGAGAGTCGCGCGAACGCGCGCCCTTCTCCCCGTGCCCCCACCCACCCCCCAAACCGAACATGATTTAAAAAGGCAAGTTCGCGCGCGCATGGGGAGTCACGTGATCGATGTTCACAAACACCCGTTGATTTCCCGCCCCCGGGCGGCTCGAGGGCGCCGTTTCCGAAGGGCGGACCAATGAGAGGCCGAGCCCGGGGGTGGATGCGGTGTTGCCGGGCAGGATGACGCCGGGACGTTGGGCTCTATTTTATTTGATTGGTTGATGCGGGGCGGACTGCTCCTCTCCTCCCCCTGCTTTTGGAGGCGTCGCAGTGCAGCGGGCGGATGAGGAAATCTGACTGGTGTCTCCACTCACTCACACACACTGAGTTGGGAAGGAATATGGTGCTGTGCGAAAAGGGGCTGTGACTCAGCCAGAAGGGACCGTTCCTTCTTTCTTGCGCTTCACTCAATGGTTGTTCCCCCCGGGCGGCTTTCACTCCCGACCTTTTCTCTTGTAGACGGCGGTCCATACCGATAACGAAAATGACCTTCATGTTGTTCACGAGCTGCCGGCCATCGCTGTGGAAGACGCCTAACGTAGTGTGTCGGGGGGTGAGGAAAGGTACGTGCCAGTCCTCCCGTCAGGGAGAGGCCATCGCGCATCAATGCAGCTGGTGTTTTAATATTGCTACCAGCGATCGAAAACCCCACCGGTGTCGGCGATTAATTTCCGATCAGTCATGTCCATTACAGAACGCTTTCCCGTGTCTGTCTGGGGAAGTAAAGCCACTAAAGCTGAGCGGAACCGTTTAAATTTGCAGTAGGCCTTTGCCGATGTCAAACACCAAATGTTGAGCGTTTTAAATGCTACCTCCTCTCTTACCCCCGCCCCCCCCCCCCCCCGGCCGTATGTTTTGTTTCCTTTTTAGCCATAATGTAAACTGGGCCCAGGAACCTCGGTTTTCCTTTATTTCCCCCTCCCTCTATCTCGCAAACTCGAATGATTTGAAGGCGGTCACTGTTGCTATGTTGTCAATGCCCTTTAAACTCCGCTGACTCCGCTGTCTTGACAGATCAAATGTTCCAGGCCGTTTCGTTTTAATCCATACGTTTGGCGTGTGCCATTTCGTAATGCAATTCATCTCCTGATCAGATTTCTTGTATATTTTAAACTGTAGGCTTAGAGTAGATCGGTTTGCAGAAGTCAAAGGGCGGAGAGGGGAGGTGGGTTGGTTTGCAGGAGTCAAGGGGCGGAGAGGGGAGGTGGGTTGACCTTCACCTCGGCTGCAGAATTTGGCTGCCAGTCTCCCAGTTAAATGGCTTAATTTCTCTATCCGAAGGAGAATACGGCAGACGCTGGCAACCTGAAATAAATGAAAACAGAAAAGGATGGGAATGCCCAGGTCAGGCAGCATCTTTTTGGAAAGAGAGGCAAGGAACATTTTGAGTCGATTAGCTTTTGCTAGAACTGTAAAATGTTGGATTTAACAGGTTTTAAGCATGTACAGAAATGGGGAATTGAGGTAAAAACAGAAAATGCTGGATAAACTCGGGCCAGTTCAGAGGAGATGAGGAGTTTGTTTTATAAACTGAGATTGTGCAGTTTAGACCTATACTCTGGAGTTTAGAAGAATGAGGGGAGATGAAATTGAGGTATATGAGATGATAAACTGTGTGGATAAAGTAGTTGTGGAGCAGATGCTTCCTCCTGCGGGACATTCTAGAACGAGAGGTTATAGTCTCTGGATGAGGGTAACAAATTTAAAATGCAGATGAGGAGAAACTACCTCTCCCAAGGGGTCGTGAATCTGTGGAATTCGCGACCCGAGTGAGGTGGTTTGCTGGGCCAGTGGGAAAATTTGAGGAGTTGAGGAGGACAGATTTTTAATTGGTAATGGGTTGGAGGGCTATGTAGAACGGGTAGGATGGTGGAGAGGAGATCAGCCATGTTTGTATTGGAGCAGACCCGAGAAACTAAATTGTCTACTGCTCCTAGTTCTTGTGTGCTAAGAAAGAACTATCCTGTCTAATTCCACCTTCCAGCTCTTAGTCTGTAGCCCTGTAAGCAACAGCACTTCAAGCACAAACCTGGTGTTCTTGATTAATAAGGGGATCAGGGATGATGGGGAAAAGGCAGGAGAATGGGGATGAGGACCATATCAGTCATGATCGAATGGCGGAGTAGACTCGAAGTGCTAAATGGCCTAATTCTGCTCCTATGTCTTCTGGTCTTGTGTCTGGCAGAATCTATGGGGAGAGAGGAACAGAGTTAATGTTTTGAGTCACAAGTCCATGTCTCTTCTACAGAAATGGGGTGGTGGTGGGAGGAAATTCAAATATTGCTGCCAAAGCTTAAAATTACAAAACAACAATCTTGCGTACACTGCTGCAGCCTTACTAAAAACTGGTATTTTGAGGGGGTGGGATTTGAAGGAAATAATTTTTTATCTTGACTGAAAGGGCTTGCTGCTTCTAAAACAACTGGTTAAATTTGAATTGCAAATTCTGATCAATTATATTCTGTATTTGCATATGCTGGGGTCATTTAATGCTTTCCTCGGTGGTTCTAAATGCACAAAGCTACTTTTACTGTGTTTCTTGGACCCTAGTTCATTGTGTGCAACTAATGCAAATACGTGGCACAATTTTAATTGGTTAAGCATTCATGGTTAATTGGAGTAATGATTCCCATATCACATTACTTGCATGTGCTTTGAAATAAATTTGGATCGTGTAATAACTAGTAATTAGTAATGGTCTGCTTGTGATATTTTTGTAGACAACCATTTCTCAGTTTTCAAAATACAAATGACAAATTTCCTGTTCTTCAAATTATTATGTGTATAAAAGTTTTTTAAATGGTTCATTTTCAAGAGGCTAAGGAGAACAAGCTGTTTTGTCCGAATCTTGTGGCTTTGATTTCAAATGAATACCACCATCACATGGCTTGCACTTGGAATGTTATCTGAAACAATGATTGACATTTTCTTATCCAACTAACTGTCACCAAAGAGCAGATAGACAAGCTAATGTTCATGTTGGTTCAGTTGTTGTGATCTGACAAAATCAGATCCCAGTACCTTAGCTACATATCACACACAAATGTTATGGCTCTAAAATAGAGCTTCAACACCCTAATCAGAGGTTTGATAGCAATGAGATGTGATCCCACATGGATCATATTAACAAAAACAGTCTGTTATAAAGAAGCTGATGAGGTAGTTAAAATTTCATCGAATTTACAGTGCAGAAGGAGGCCATTCGGCCCATCGTGTCTGCACTGGCTCTGGGAAAGAGCACCCTACCCAAGCCCACACCTCCACCCTGTCCTCATAACCCAGTAACCCCACCCAACACAAAGGGCAATTTTGGACACTAAGGGCAATTTACCATGGCCAATCCACCTAGCCTGCACATCTTCGGACTGTTGGAGGAAACCCACGCACACACGGGGAGAACGTGCAGATTCCGCACAGACAGTGACCCAAGCCGGGAATCGAACCTGGGACCCTAGAGCTGCAAAGCAATTGTGCTAACCACTATGCTACCGTGCTGCCCAATTGTGAAACAACAGACAGCCTTGTGAACCCTACTGCTTTACCATTAAACAGTTTGTAAGATCTCATTAAAGAACTTTGCAAGCCCAATTATTCCGGAAACTAAAAAAGAATGAATCAGCAATCGTGATTGACATAACAATAAAAACATATTTCAACAGCAACTTGCATTTATAAAGTGCCTATAGCAACATTATAGGACTACATTCATAGGGTATACAGATGTATGACACAGAAAGTGAACATTTGTCCCAACTAGTCCAGGTCAACTCCACTTGCCTTTTCCCATCTTTTCTTATCTGAATCTACCCTCTATTCCTTCTCCCTCAAAGAGGTTATGCCATGATTTTACTGTGAGGAAGAGGGAGGAGGCAGGCCTCTGGTCTGTCTCTCCCTGTGGGGCATGAATCAAAAGCCATTATTCTAAAGCACACATCATCAGTCTAGTTAACCAGCCCCAGTACCTCTATATCCTTTTTATAATATGGCAATCAGGCCATTTTGGAATGATCTATAATGTAAGCCTACTTCTGACGCTAATAAACATTATAAGTGTGGGTCAAACCAACGTTTTAGCACAACGTCCCTACTTCTAAATTGCATCTTGCTCGAATATAAGTGCTTGGTGTGTATTTCGTATGGCCTTGTTTTTTGTTTTTTTTAAATAATTTTTATTGGAATTTTTACAAAATATAAACATCTTAACTCTATTAACAAACAACCGTGGTAACACCCCAAGAACAGTACCCCCCCCCCCAACTTCAAGAGCAACTTCAAACAAAAGGGAAAAGAAAAAAAAAACAAAAGATCCCGTGATTCGCTGGGCTCCCCGAGCACCTAGCACACCTGTCCTTGCCCCCGAAAAACCTACTCATCCTCGACCCAGTCATGTGGGCCCTATGCAGCACCTTGAACTGTATGAGGCTAAGCCTCGCACAGGAAGAGGAGGAATTCACTCTCCAGGGCATCCTCCCACGTCCTCTCCTCAAGCTCCTCTTCCCATTTACCCTTCAGTTCCTCCACCGAGGCCTCGTCTACCTCCTGCATTACCCGGTATATGTCCGAAATTCTCCCTCCTCAAACCACGCCCCCGAGAGCACCTTGTCCCGTACCCCACGTGGGGGCAACAAGGGGAACCCCTCCATCTGCCGCCTGGCAAACGCCCTAACCTGCATGTACCGAAACATGTTCCTGGGGGGAGCCCAAACTTCCCCTCTAACTCCCCCAAGCTCGCGAACCTCCCCTCCACAAACAGGTCCCTCAACCTCCTAACCCCTGCCCTGTGCCAGTCCAGAAATCCGCCATCAATGCTCCCTGGGACAAACCGATGGTTCCCCCGTATCGGGGCTTCCATCGAGCCCCCCATTTCTCCCCTGTGCCGTCTCCATTGCCCCCAAATTTTGAGGGTAGCCGCCACCACCGGGCTCGTGGTATACCTTGTTGGAGGGAGCGGCAATGGCGCCGTTACTAGCGCCTCCAAGCTCGTCCCCACACAAGACGCCGCCTTCATCCTCTTCCATGCTGCCCCCTCCTCGCCCATTACCCACTTACGCACCATCGCTGCGTTGGCAGCCCAATAGTACCCACAGAGGCTGGGCAATGCCAGCCCCCCCCTATCCCTGCCTCGTTCCAGGAACACTCTTCTAACCCTCTGAGTTTCATGCGCCCACACAAATCCCATGATACTCCTGTTGACCCTCCTAAAAAAGACCTTCGGGATAAGGATGGGAAGGCACTGGAACAGGAACAAAAACCTCGGGAGCACCGTCATCTTGACGGACTGCACCCTCCCCGCCAGTGACAGCGGTAACATATCCCACCTCTTAAACTCCTCCTCCATCTGCTCCACCAACCTTGAGGTTGAGCTTGTGTAGGGCCCCCCAGCTCCCCGCCACCTGGACCCCTAGGTACCTGAAGCTCTTCCCTGCCTGCTTCAATGGGAGCCTACCAATCCCCTCCTCTTGATCCCCCGGATGTACCACAAACACCTCGCTCTTGCCCAAGTTCAACTTATACCCCGAGAAACCTCCGAATTCACTAAGAATCCTCATCACCTCCGGCATCCCCCCCCCCACCGGGTCCGCCACATACAGCAACAGGTCGTCCGCGTACATCGACACTCGATGCTCCTCCCCACCCCGCACCAGGCCCCTCCAGTTCCCTGACTCCCTCAATGCCATGGCCAGGGGCTCAATTGCCAACGCGAAGAGCAAGGGGGACAGGGGGCACCCCTGTCTCGTCCCCCGGTACAGCCGAAAGTACTCCGACCTCCTCCTATTTGTGGCTACACTCGCCATCGGGGCCTCGTAAAGCAGCCTCACCCACCGGATATACCCCTCCCCAAACCCAAACCTCTCCAACACCTCCCACAAATACTCCCACTCAACCCTATCGAAGGCCTTCTCCGCATCTAATGCCACCACTATCTCCACCTCCCCTTCCACAGCCGGCATCATAATAACGTTGAGGAGCCTTCGTACGTTTGTATTCAGCTGCCTTCCCTTCACAAACCCCGTCTGGTCCTCATGAATGACCCCGGGCACGCAATCCTCTATTCTAGTGGCCAGGATCTTTGCCAGCAGCTTAGCATCGGCATTCAGCAGCGAAATCGGCCTATATGAGGGTCCTTGTCCCGCTTCAGGATCAAGGAAATCAGCGCCCGTGACATAGTTGCGGGCAAAGCCCCCCCCCTCCCTTCGTATGGCCTTGTTAACCTATCAAACAACTTTGTGATTGATGTATTTATACTCCGACATCCCTTTGTTCCTTTACCTGACCGAGACTTGCTCCCTCCAAGTAAGGAGCGACCTATTTTTACTAGCAAAATGTACAACTTTACATTTATCTGTGTTGATCTTCATCTGTCGATTTATATGCCCATTCTGCAAGTTTAGTAACTCTTTTCTTTTGAAGCCAGTGAGCAGTCCAATATGCCAATTGACCCTCTTACTTCACATTCTCTGAGTTTATTTATTGGTCCTGTTATGGGGCACCTTTTTGAAACTCCAGATAAATGTATATTCAGTTATATAACTCACCATGGTTCCTTCTACAACACCGTACAAATTCCTGGCAACTATCATTTGGGAGAGCAAGGGCAGCAGATGCAGAGGAACTACCCTTTTAAGTTCCTCTCACAATCCTAACTTGGAAATTATACAATTTGGGTCAAAATCCTGAAGTACCCTATCAGAATCTCTGGGAGTTTCAGCACTTCCTGGATTGCTGTGCTTGAGGTGACTCATGACCACTTTCACAAGCAATTTTAAAAGAAATTTGTTCATGGGACATGGGCATTGCAGGCTGTACCAGCATTTAATGCCCATCCCTAATTGAAGAGGGGGCAGTTTTTTTTTTTTTTTTTTATAAATTTAGATTACCCAATTATTTTTTCTATTAAGGGGCAATTTAGCATGGCCAATCCACCTACTCTGCACATTTTTGGGTTGTGGGGGCGAAACCCACGCAGACACGGGGAGAATGTGCAAACTCCACACGGACAGTGACCCAGAGCCGGGATGGAACCTGGGACCTCAGCGCCGTGAGGCGGTTGTGCTAACCACTAGGCCACCGTGCTGCCGAAGAGGGGGCAGTTAAGAGTCAACCAACCACATGTGGGTCTGGGTGGCAGATTTCCTTCCTGAAAGGACATCAGTGAACTAGATGGGTTTGTATGACAATTGACTTTTAATTCCAGATATTTTATTGAGTTTAAATTCCATCACCTGCCATGGTGGGATTTGAACCATTATCCTGGGTCTCTGGATTACTAGTCTAGCGACAATACCACTATGCCGCCGCCTCCCCGCAGATGAACCATAAATGCTGGCCTTGCCAGTAACACCTACAACCCATAAGTAGACTAGAATTATCAAGTAGAAAATCACGCAAATGTGTGGCAGTCCTGGATCTCCTTTCAGAGACCAGTGCAATTTAAAAAAAGAATTGACATCCTAGTTCAAGAACTATTAATATTATTGTCTAATATTAAAACTAATTTGTCAGGGGGATGGGAAAACGAGCTGTAGTCCAGAAGCCAGTGTTGAGAATAGTGCGGTACTGAGGAGGGTATCAAGGTCGCAGGAGTGTACCGGCAGACAGGAAGGTGGTTTGAAGTGTGTCTACTTCAATGCAAACAGCATCTGGAATAAGGTAGGTGAACTTGGTACTTGGGACTACGATGTTGTGGCCATTACGGAGACATGGTTAGAACAGGGACAGGAATGGTTCTTGGAAGTTCCGGGGTATAGATGTTTCTGTAAGAGTAGGGAAGGTGGTAAAAGAGGTGGAGGAGTAGCATCGTTAATCAAGGATAGTTTAATGGCTGCAGAAAAGCAGTTCGAGGGGGACCTGCCTACTGAGGTAATATGGGCTGAAGTTAGAAATAGGAAAGGAGCGGTCACGTTGTTAAGAGTTTTCTATAGGCCCCCAAACAGTAATAGAGATGTGGGGGAAGAAATTGCAAAACAGATTATGGATAGGTGTGGAGGTCTCGGGGTAGTTGTCATGGGCGACTTTAACTTTCCAAATATTGATTGGAACCTCTATAGGTCAAACAGTTCGGATGGGGCAGTTTTTGTACAGTGTGTGCAGGAGGGTTTACTGACACTATATGTGGATAGGCCGACAAGAGGTGGGGTCACATTGGATTTGATACTGGGTAATGAACTGGGCCAAGCGTTAGATTTATTTGTGGGGGAGCACTTTGGAGAAAGTGACCACAATTCCGTGTCTTTCACTATTGCAATGGAGAGGGATAGGGCCATATGGCAGGGCAAGGTTTATAATTGGGGGAGGGGTAATTATGATGCGATTAGGCAAGAATTAGGGAGCATAAGATGGGAACAGATACTGTCAGGGAAAGGCACAAATGAGAAGTGGAGCTTGTTCAAGGAACAAATACCGTATGTCTTTGATAGGTATGTGAAATGAAAATGGATTAGTGTCACAAGTAGGCTTCAAATGAAGTTACTGTGAAAAGCCCCTAGTCGCCACATTCCGGCGCCTGTTCGGGGAGGCTGGTATGGGAATTGAACCGTGCTGCTGGCAGCGTGCTCCCTGTCAGGCAGGGAGGAAGTGGCTGTGTGAGTGAACCATGGTTCACAAAAGAGGTTGAATGTCTTGTCAAGAGGAAAAGGAAGCATATGTAAGGATGAGAAAACAAGGTTCAGTTGGGTCGCTTGAGGGTTATACGGTAGCAAAGAAAGAGCTAAAAAAAAAAGGGCTTAGGAGAGCTAGGAGGGGGCATGAGAAGTCCTTGGCGGGTCGGATCAAGGAAAACCCTTGTGTGAGAAATAAAAGAATGACCAGGGTGAGGTTAGGACTGGTCAAGGACAGTAGTGGGAACTTTTACATAGAATTACATAGAATTTACAGTGCCGAAGGAGGCCTTTCGGCCCATCGAGTCTGCACCGGCTCTTGGAAAGAGCATCCTACCCAAGGTCAACACCTCCACCCTATCCCCATAACCCAGTACCCCACCCAACACTAAGGGCAATTTTGGACACTAAGGGCAATTTATCATGGCCAATCCACCTAACCTGCACATCTTTGGACTGTGGGAGGAAACCGGAGCACCCGGAGGAAACCCACGCACACACGGGGAGGATGTGCAGGCTCCACACAGACAGCGACCCAAGCCGGAATCGAACCTGGGACCCTGGAGCTGTGAAGCGATTGTGCTATCCACAATGCTACCGTGCTGCCACATGTGTATATACTTGTGTATATATGCCATACTTGTGTATGGAGTCAGAAGAAATAGGAGAGGCATTGAATGAATACTTTGCTTCAATGTTCACCATGGAGATGGGCTATGTTTTTGAGGATGAGAGTGTGATACAGGCGGGTAGGCTGGAGGAGGTAGATGTTCTGAGGGAGGATGTATTAGCAATTTTGAAAAACCTTAGGGTCGACAAGTCCCCTAGGCCAAATGGGATATATCCTAGGATTCTTTGGGAGGCTAGGGATGAGATTGCAGAGCCTTTGGCTTTGATCTTTGGGTCCTCACTGTTCACGGGGATAGTGCCAGAGGACTGGAGAGTGGCAAATGTTGTTCCTCTGTTCAAGAAAGGGAATAGGAATGACCCTGGTAATTATAGGCCGGTTAGTCTTTCTTCGGTGGTCGGTAAGTTAATGGAAAAGGTCCTGAAGGATAGGATTTATGACCATTTGGAAAGATGCAGCTTAATCCGGGATAGTCAACACGGATTTGTGAAGGGTAAGTCTTGCCTCACAAATTTGATTGAATTCTTTGAGGAGGTAACTAAGTGTGCAGATGAAGGTAGAGCACTTGGCGTCGTATATTGGATTTTAGTAAGGTGTTTGATAAGGTTCCCCATGGTAGGCTCATGAAGAAAGGTAGGAGGTGTGGGATAGAGGGAAATTTGCCCAATTGGATAAGTAACTGGCTATCACATAGAAGACAGAGGGTGGTGGTGGATGGAAAATTTTCGGACTGGAGACCAGTTACCAGCGGTGTACCACAGGGATCAGTGCTGGGCCCTCTGCTATTTGTGATTTTTATCAATGACTTGGAGGAGGGGTCTGAAAGGAGGGTCAGTAAATTTGCTGATCACACCAAGATTGGTGGAGTAGTGGATGAGATGGAGGGCTGTTGTAGGCTGCTAAGAGACATTGATAGGATGCCGAGCTGGGCCGAAAAATGCAGATGGAGTTTAACCCTGAGAAGTGCGAAGTGATTCATTTTGGTAGGAAAAATTTGAATGCGGATTACAGGGTCAACAGCAGGGTTCTGAGGAATGTGGAGGAACAGAGAGATCTTGGGGTTCATGTCCACAGATATCTGAAGGTTGCCACTCAAGTGGATGGAGCCGTGAAGAAGACCTATTGTGTGTTAGCATTTATTAACAGGGGGCTTGAGTTTAAGAGCCGTGGGGTTATGCTGCAACTGTACATGACCCTGGTGGGACCACATTTGGAGTATTGTGTGCAGTTCTGGTCACCTCACTATAGGAAGGATGTGGAAGCATTGAAAAGGGTGCAAAGGAGATTTACCAGGATGCTGCCTGGTTTGCAGGATAGGTCTTATGAGGAAAGGTTGAGGGAGCTAGGGCTTTTCTCTTTGGAGCGGAGGAGGATGAGAGGCGACTCAATAGAGGTTTATAAAATGATGAGGGGGATAGATAGAGTGGATGTTCAGAGACTATTTCTTCGGGTGGATGTAGCCGTCACAAGGTGTCATAACTATAAGGTTCAGGGTGGGTGATATCGGAGGGATGCCCGAGGTAGGTTCTTTACTCGGAGAGTGGTTAGGGTGTGGAATGGACTGCCTGCTGTGATCGTGGAGTCGGACACTTTTTAGGAACTTTCAAGCGGTTATTGGATAGGCACATGGAGCACACCACAATGACAGGGAGTAGGATAGCTTGATCTTGGTTTCGGACAAAGTTCGGCACAACATCGAGGTCCGAAGGGCCTGTTATGTGTTGTAGTGTTCTATGTCTATGTTCTGTGTAAACTAGGATTGTCTAATACTAAACTAGGACTATTTGTTCAGAATTAGTTTTTTTTTTAATTTGTTCATGTAATGTGGGCAACGTGGCCTGGGCCAGAATTTATTGCTTCTCTCTGAGGGCAATTAAGAGTCAACCATATTACTGTAGATCTGGATTCACATATAGGCCAGATCCAGGTAAGGACAGTAGATTTCCTTCCCTAAAGGACATGAATGTACCAGATTGGTTTTTGTGACAAACGACAATGGTTTCTTGGTCATAATTAGACTTGTAATTCACGGGCTTCCGGTGGCGACCATGGAGGTGTAGGTCGCACATTTAAAAGCTCCCGCCTGTGACATACTTTTGCACCTTTTTCCCCTGGATTTTATGGGATAAATCGGGGAGGAGTGCGACAGTGAGGAGAAATCCCCCTCCAGTGTATGGAGAATTGGACCAGAGGTGGCCGTGTGAAAAGGCAAAGTCCTATAAGGAAGACACGAGCAAAGCTGGTAAGGCAGGAAAGCAGGGCAGAGTTTTTTTTGAAGATTGCTTCAAAAGGTGGAGATGAAGAACGACCGCCAGAGAAGAATGCAAGAGGACCTGAAGAACAGGTCCAGGAGGCAGAATCTTAGAATTGTCCGCCTCCCTGAAGGCAGTGAGGGATCGGATGCGAGGACTTGTGTGACGGACATGTTGGAGAAGTTAATGGGGGCTGAGGCGTTCCCCGGCCCCTGGAAGTGGATAGAGCACACAGCCCTCGCAAAGAAGCCCAGAGCGAACGAGCCGCTGAGGGCGATGGTGGTACGCTTTCACCGATTCCTGGATAAGGAACACTTTCTGCGGTGGGCCAAGAAGGAATGGAGTAGCAAGTAGGAGAATTGTGAGCTGCGCATTTATCAGGACCTGAAGCAGATTTGGCCAAGAGGCGAACTGGGTTTAATCAGGCAAAAACGGCCCTCTTTAGAAGGGGTGAAGTTTGGGATGCTGTACCCAGCCCGTCTGTGGATCACACATGATGAATGGGACTTCGACTTCGAAACACTAGACGAAGTATCAACTTTTATTGAAGAAAAGAGGCTGGAGGCGAATTAAAAGACACTGAGGCCTCGGAAAGTACTTTGGTGGCGATTTGTTGTGTTTGGCTGTATAAGTACTGCTATGTATACTGTACTAAGGTGCTGTTTGGATGGCTAAAGGTAACTTTGTCTTGCAGGGAGCTGGTTAGAGGGGGGATGGTCTTTGGAGTTCTGTTTTTTGGGTGTTTTTCTTTCCTGTTGCTGTTTCTTCACTGCTTTTTTGTCCTGATGTTTATTCACTGTGGAATGTGATGCTTTTAATGTTTGTCCATGTGGGGGGAGAGTGGAGAGAACAATGGGGAGACAGACTGCTTGGTGCCAGGGGCTGGCGCAATCAAGCCAGCATGGGTCAGCTGACTCTCGGAAGCGCAGTGGGGGGTGAGCAGGTGTTAAGCTGGAGCTTGACCTTGGGGGTGGGGGGGGGATTGGGTTGCTAGTGTTGCTAGGGGGGAGGGAGAGGGGGGACTGCTTTGCTGACGGGGAGGAACTGTTACTAGGGGACAAGGTCGGGAACGGCGAATGTCTGAGGGGTAGGGGCTCGAGGAGGAGGAGGGCATGAGCTAGAGGCTGGCCTAAAAAGGGTGATGACTAGTCAGTTGGATGGGGGATTGTAAGCCCCCCGACCAGGCTGATTACATCGAACGTCCGAGGGCTGCATGGGGTGGTCAAGAGGGCTTGTGTGTTTGCGCAGTTGAGGGGGTTGAGGGCAGAGTGGCAATGTTACAACAGACAAACTTAAAGGTTACAGACCAGACAAGATTGAGAAAGGGGTGGGTTAGCCAAGTATTCCACTCCGGGCTGGACTCGAAGACCAGGGGTGTAGCGATCTTGATCAACAAACTAGTGGCATTCGAGGCAGATCAACAAACGAGTGGCATTCGAGGGAGGGAGAATCGTGTCAGACAAGGGGGGGTAGGTACATAATGGTGAGGGGGTGCGGGTGGTACTCGTGAACGTATATGCTCCGAATTGGGACGATGTGGAATTAATGAGGCGGGTGTTGGGTAAGATCGCAGACTTAGAGTCACATTACCAGATCATGGGAGGAGACTTTAACGCAGTCATTGATCTGGAATTGGACCGGTCAAAATCCAGGAGGCCGGCTGTGGCAAAGGAATTGAAGGAGTTTGTGGCACAAATGGGGGGAGTAGACCCATGGAGATGTGCACGGCCAAAGGCGAAGGAGTTTTCCTTTTTCTCACATGTCCACAAGGTATACTCTCTCATCAACGTTATTGTTCTGGGCAGGGCCCTAAGACTGGAGGTGGTGGATACTTCGTACTCTCAATCGCAGTGTTGGATCATGCCCTGCATTGGTTGGATCTACAGGTTAGTTTGGGAGCGGACAACGCCCTGTGTGGAGGCTGGATATGAGGTTGCTAGTGGGTTAACAAGTCCATCCAGAACTACCTGGAGACAAATGATACGGGGGAGGTCTCTGCTGCGGCAGTCTGAGAAGCTTTGAAGGCAGTGGTCAGAGGGGAATTAATCTCGATACGGGCCCACAGAGAAAAGGCGGAACGGGCTAAGAGGGACAGGGTAGTGGAGGAGATACTCCAGGTGGACAGGAGATACTCGGAGGCCCTGGACGCGGGGTTACTGAGGGAGCGGCAGAGGTTACAGGCGGAATTTGGGCTGTTGACCACAGGGATAGCAGTGGAACAGTTGAGGAAGGCAAGGGGGGGGCGATGAAAAGGCAAGCAGAATGCTGGCACACCAGCTCAGGAAAAGGTGGCCAGGGAGATAGGTTAAGTCAAGAGTAGAGGTGGCAATACTGTCCTGGACCCAGCGGGGGTGAATAAGGACTTCTATAGTAAATTATGAGTCGGAACCCCCGCCTGGGGTGGAGGGGATGAGGCAGTTTTTGGATCATTTGAGGATCTGCAATTGAGATGGAGGAAATAATCAAGGGGCTGGAGGGCATGCAGTCGGGCAAGGCCCCGGGGCCTGACGGCGAGGGTGGAATTCTTTAAGACGTTTTCTGAGATATTGAGCCCACTGCTGGTGAGGACATTTAATGAAGCAAGAGAGAAGGGTGTCCTCCCCCCAACAATGTCGCAGGCCTCGATTTCATTGATCCTGAAACGGGAGAAGGATCCGGAGCAATGCGGGTCATACAGGCCAATTTCTCTACTGAATGTGGATGCCAAACTGCTGGCGAAGATACTGGCCACAAGGATGAAGGACTGTGTCCCGGGGGTGATAGAGGAAGACCAGATGGGATTTGTAAAGGGCAGGCAACTCGAGGCCAATGTTCGAAGGCTTTTGAATGTTATTATGATGCCCTCCGAAGGAGTGGAGGTGGTGGCAGCGATGGATGCAGAGAATGGCCTGCTCCTGTATATTTCAGACCTGTTGGAGGGGATGGGGGAAGTAATGCGAAGCCTGGGGGAATTTGACAACTTTTCAGGGTATAAATTGAACATGTGGAAAAGCGAGATGTTCGCGATCCAGGCAAGAGGACAGGAGAAGAGACTGGAAGAGCTGCCGCTTAGAATGATAGGGAAGAGCTTTCGGTATCTGGGAATTCGGGTGGCCCGGGAATGGGAGGCACTGCACAAGTTAAACCTCTCCTGGCTGGTAGAACAAATGGAGGGGAACTTTAAGAGATGGGACATGCTCCCACTATCACTGTTGGGGAACGTACAGACCGTGAAAATGACGTTCATCCCCAGATTTCTGTTTGTCTTTCAGTGCCTCCCCATCTTCATCCCAAAGGCCTTTTTCAAGCGAGTGAATAAGGTTATTTCGGGCTTTGTGTGAGTGGGTAAAACCCCGCGAGTGAAGAAAGTGTTGCTGGAGCGCAGTCGGGCGGAGGGTGGGCTCGCGAGGCCGAACTTCTGCAATTACTACTGGGTGGCTAATATAGCCATGATTAGGAAGTGGGTAGTGGGGGAGGGGTCGGTGTGGGAGTGGATGGAGGTGGCGTCATGCAAAGACACCAGTTTGGGAGCACTGATAACGGCACCTCTTCTGTTCTCGCTGGCCCGATACTCCGCAAGTCAAGTGGTGGTCGCCGCTCTGAGAATCTGGGGGCAGTGGAGGAGATATGAGCATCGGTTTGGACCCCGATTTTATAATAATCATCGGTTTGTACCGGATAGATTAGATGGTGCATTCTGGAGATGGCAAAGGGCAGGAGTTAGAAGGATTTGGGGGGGGGGGGGGGGGGGCTCTATTTATAGACGGGAGCTTCCCCAGCTTGAAATCCTTGGAGGATAAATTTGAATTGCCAGCAGGGAGCGGGTTTAGGTATTTGCAGGTGCGAGACTTCCTGAGAAAACAGGTTCCGACCTTTTCGCATGCTGCCACCACGGGGGATACAGGACAGAGTAGACTCCAGTACCGGGTGGGAGAGGGGATGTTTTCAGATATTTACCAGGAGCTTTCGGAGGTGGAGGAAACTCCGGTGGAGGAGCTCAAGGGCAAGTGGGAGGACGAGCTCAGAGGAGAAATAGAGGCGGGTCTATGGGCGGATGCCCTAAGCAGGGATAATACCTCCTCATCATGTGCCAGGTTTAGCCTGATACAGTTCAAGGTAGTCCACCAGGCACACATGACAGTGGCTAGGATGAGTAAGTTTTTCGGGGTAGAAGACAAGTGCGCGGGAAGCCCAGCACATCATGTCCACATGTTTTGGGCATGCCCGAAGCTTAGAGAGTTTGTCCACAGTACTAAAACACGGCTGGTGCCGAGTCCGGAGGTAGGGATCTTTGCAGTGTCGGAGGAGCCGGGAGTTCAGGTGGCGAAAGAGGCTAATGTCTTGGCCTTTGCCTCCCTGGTAGCCCAGAGATAGATCTTGTTAATGTGGAGGGACCCGAAGCCCCCGAGTGTAGAGACCTGGGTTAGTGACATGGCTGGGTTTCTCAGTCTCAAAGATAAAGTTCGCCTTAAGAGGGTCAATGGTCGGGTTCACCCTGAGGTGGCAGCTGTTTGTCGACTTTAAAGTATCAGCAGATGCAGTATTCTGGGGGGGTAATTGTTTTATGGTTGGGGTGTGTGAAGATTGGGATGCGGGGGAATGTTTATTAAACCATGTTTCATAGATTATCATAGAATTTACAGTGCAGAAGGAGGCCACTCGGCCCATTGAGTCTGCACCGGCTTTTGGAAAGAGCACCCTACCCGAGGTCAACACCTCCACCCTATTCCCATAACCCAGTAACCCCACACAACACTAAGGGCAATTTATCATGGCCAATCCACCTAACCTGCACATCTTTGCACAGTGGGAGGAAACCAGAGCACCCGGAGGAAACCCACGCACACACGGGCAGGATGTGCAGACTCCACACAGACAGTGACCCAAGTCGGAATCAAACCTGGGACCTTGGAGCTGTGAAGCAATTGTGCTACCCACAATGCTACCGTGCTGCCCTTATGTCAATGACATGTTGATGTCATTGTTAATGTTATTTCAATACCTTAATAAAAATATTCCCAGCCTCCCCGAACAGGCGCCGGAATGTGGCAACTAGGGGATTTTCACAGTAACTTCATTTGAAGCCTACTTGTGACAATAAGCGATTTTCATTTCCTTTTCAAATATTTTTTAAAAACGAAAGACTTGTAATTCACTTTAATTTTCACCGTTGTGGGATTCAAGGTCCCCAGAGAATTACTGTAGATCTCTGGATTACTAGTCCAGTGGCAATGCCACTACTCCGCTGCCTCCCCAGTTTTATGGTAATGTCCTCTATCCTTAGAATTAAATGCATAGGAAAATGGTAGACCAGTCTGTGGCCATTAAGCTTGAGATTGTGCACTTTGAGCCAAAGTTTGAATTAGTTTTGAGCAACGAGCACTTCTTTATGCAGCAAGTTCCAAGCTGCCAGACTGGGCTCCTGTCAACTCTGTTTCATTATTTGTGGAGTTCTAGATCAAACTGAACGCGCTGCAATCATCAGCAACCGTTGCCAAAATCTGCACTGTTCTGGTGGTTATATTCCTACTTTTTTGAAACAGAAATAAGCAAGAATTTAATTGTGTATCAAACTAATGGACTTCCATATTCCACGATTTTGGTTCAACTCTAAATGCAACTGTTTTTATAATGGCTGCTATTCGAGGATGGGACAAGAAATTTTGGCAAAATTCGGAGTGTTGCTCTTGCTTTCAACAATGAGCAATCTGCACTTTTTTGTGCGTCTATTGCAGCTATATTATACAAGAACCCTCTGTATTTCGTATCTGTTATAAGTTCCTTTAATTTATAATGGGAAATGTCAATGCAATCGTGTCAGAATGGAGTTGCACCCTGCTAGTGGAGGTACTGTTGTGTTGTCTCCAATAGTGTAATTTCTTTCCCAGAGACAAAAGTGATAACAACAACAGGAAAAGACTGGTTAGTCTCGTAGCTCACTCAGACGGTCCTAACATAACTTCACAGCATGGTGGCACAGTTGTTAGCACTGCTGCCTCACAGCGCTGGGGACCCGGGTTCAATTCCAGCTTTCGGTGACTGTGGAGTTTGTACGTTCTACCCATGTTTGTGTGGATTTCTTCCCGGCGCTCTGGTTTCCTCCCACAGTTCAAAAATGTTCAGATTAGGTGGATTGGCCATGATCAATGCGTGAAGTTATGGGGATATGGCAGGGGAGCGGGCCAAGTAGAATGCACTGCAAGGATTCTATGGATTCGTACCACCCACCCACTTATAGTGACATATTTTCCTGGGGGAGATGGGAAAACTACACATAAACCAACATCGAGTGGACAGATTGGAAACGGGAAAGGGTCTTTAAGCGGTTTTCCGCAATTATATCATGGCCACTTGCAAGTAGAAGAGGACATTCCAAGGAAGAGAAAGGGGAGGCAGCCATGGCTGAAAAGGGAAGTTGGGGACAACATAAAAGGGAATGACCCTGGTGACCCACCCTATACACAAAATCCAGGTAAAACCTCTGCAAAGCCATCTGGAACTCCCAAGAGAAAATACCAGACTAACCTCAAGTCACAGACTACCAACACGTACTCTCGTCGGTTGTGGCAAGGCTTAAACAATATCACTGGCTGCAAAGCTGAGTAGAATCTCTACAACAGAGCACCCCTCCCCAATGAACTCAATGCATTCCATGCTCGTTTCGAGCAGTAAGTCAACAAACTGTTTTCAACTGCCCCAGCAGCCTTAGACACATCACAGCCTCAGAATTGAGATCGGCATTCTTGAAAGTGAACCCTCGGAAAGCAACGGGTCCTGATGGATCTTGCGTGGACCAACTGGCGGGTGTGTTTGCGGACATCTTCATCCTCTCCCTACTCTATTCTGAGATCGTATGTCCTATGTCTTTTATGTAATGATCTGCCTGGACTGTACACAGGACAAATCTGAATGAAAAGGCATACAATGGTTCAACGGAGTGTGGGTCGTAGAGGCCCATATCACTTCTGAATGTGGACGCCAAAGTATTGGCAAAGGTACTGGCGGGTAGGCTGGAGGAGTGCCTCCCAAAGGTGATAGGTGAGGATCAGATGGGGTTCATGAAGGGGAGGTAGCTGTTTTCGAACATTAGGAGGGTTTTGAACGTCGTTGTGGCACTGGAGGAAGGGAGGGGAAGAAGTTCGGGGGTATGGAAAGGAATAGTGTAGGAGGGGACAGAGCATAGGGTGTCCTTGTATGCCAACGACTTGCTGCTGTATGTGTCGGAACCAAGTGCGTCGATAGGAGGAATATTGGAGCTACTGCGAGTATTGGGGTCTTTCTTGGGGTACAAGCTGAACCTGGACAAGGGTGAGTATTTTGTGGTGTATCGGCCGGGGGTGGGGGCAGTGGTGGGGGGATTGCCATTCCATAGGGCAGGTACTCACTTTAGGTATCTGGGGGTGCAGGTGGCCCAGGGGTGGGGGAGGCTTTGCAGGTACAACATCACTAGTTTGGTGGGGAGAGTGAAAGTTGATATTGCAAGGTGGGATGGTCTCCCTCTGTCACTGGCAGGTCAGGTACAGGCGGTTAAAATGAATGTTTGCTGTGATTTCTGTTTATTTTTCAATGCCTAACGATTTTCCTGCCAAAGGCTTTTTTCAGGGAGATTGAGGGAAGGATTACCTGGTTCATATGGGGAGGGAAGCTGGCCAGTGTGAGAAAGGTGCTGCTACAGAGAGGAAGGCAGGCAGGGGGTTTGGGTCTCCCGAACCTGATGTACTACTACTGGGCGGCGAATGTGGAGAAGGTGCGGAGCTGGGTCAGAGGGGTTGATTCCCAGTGGGTCAGAATGGAGGAGAGTTTGTGCAGGGGATCGGGACTGAAAACACTAGCAACAGCGCCGCTCCTGATAGCTCCGGGGAAATACTCAGGTAATACAGTAGTCCCCCTTTATAACGCGGGTGTTGGGGTCCAAGACAGCCACCCGCGTTGCATCCGAGCCACGGATATCCACGATGGGGGTTTTAAATTTATTTAAAAATCTATGCTAGCAGCTTCCCATTGAGAGTCTACAGGGGGGCGGGGGGAGAGGTCAGACCCCCGTAGACTCACAATGGGAAGCGCTAGCATAGATTTTAAATAAATTTAAAACCCCCATCGTGGATCTAATTAAAACAGTGTCAATTTCAGCGGCCGGCTCACCTTTTGATCCGGAGAGGGAAGCTGCTCTCTCACTGAAACAATCAGCCGGCCGCTGAAATTGACACTGCCCGCTGCTCTCTCCCTCCAATCCAACTTTTAAGTTTTAATGTTTCTGATAAAGACCTTTGGCGGGCTGCATGCGGCCCGCGGGCCGTAGTTTGCCCACCCCTGATCTAGGCACACGAGCCTCCGCATCCTTTTGTCGCTGCCCATTCTTTTGAATTATGCCATTAAATCTATATTGCTTCTGCCCATCTCTTTTGCTGAAATGCATCACCTCACACTTTTCCGTATTAAATTCCGTCTGCTCATTCTGTTGGCTCATCTGTCGTGGTGCAGTTGACGCGCCTCCAAGTTTGGTATAATTTGTAAATTTATTCTGTATTTTAATATCTAAATCCTTTACAAATGTCAAGCAAAGCAGTAATCCCACCATTGCCTCCTCAGGATCACCACTCTCTACCATTTCCCAGTCATTTATCACAGCTCACTGTTTTCATTCCTTGTCATTTTTATTTACCCAAGGTGACACTGGCCTTTTTCCATGAGGCTGAATTTTGTAAATGAGCCTTTTACGTGGTACCTTGCAAGTTGCTTTCAATCCGTATAAACCATGTCAATTGCAGTCCTTTCAACCTTCTTTGTTACCGAGTCAAAAAAAAATTATCTGCCTTTTACAAATCCATTTGGGCTCTTATCAATTAACTCGAACCCCTCTAAGTGCCTATTAAGTTTTGTTCTCTGATTATTGTTTCTCAAACCATATCCACCAATTATCTTAAACTAACCAGCCTGTTACTAATATTGCCCTCGCACACTTTTTTGAGAATAGGTGTTAGATTTGCCACTGTCAAAACCTTCTGCCACTCTCCAATATTCTTGCATATCTCAGGAAGATTGGAAGATGGTGCTAAGCCCAGCTCCGGCCCCCCCACACCCATTTTCCTGTAGCAACTTGGGATGCCAGTCATCCAACCAGGGAACTTAGCCATCCTTAAGCAGTTGGGATGTTTGCAACTAGAAAGGCAGCATCCTCAGCACATGGGTGTTGCAGTCGGCCACAATACCATGTGTGCGACTGAAGTCAAATGTGACTAGTATCTTTCCTTGAAGGACATTAATGAATAAGGTGGGTTCTACAAATTCCAGTAGCTTTTGTGGTTGTGTTTTCCATAGTGTAAGGTCTGACATGTCCACACGTTTACTGAATTCAATTTAATCACTAGTCATGGATGTAAATTCTCAATCTCAAGTTTTTTAGTCCAGTATTCTCACCTCTTAGCTACCATACCTGCTTCTGGACATTTTCTGTGATTGTTTAAATATCCATACGGAACAATATTTTAAAAGAATTTATGTATTTTTCAAGACTATTGAGACATTTTTTAAAACGGCAGACATGTTGTTCGTATGGTGAAATGACTCATAAGGAAGCTTTTATGAGATCATAGTGATATTTCCACTATGGACAATGAAGCATCAGATTCAACCTTATTTTTAGTTTAAACTTGATCTGGATGTTCAACAATCCAACATTAAGTTATGTAAGATTACTAAATTTATTATTCTGATAAGTTAGCTGTTAATATATTTTATCCACTTGAGCTGTTATTAGAATGTATTTGCTGAATAGATTTAAGTAGTTTGGCAAAAAGGAAAAAATCTCTGAAGCTACGATAAAAGAATGATACTGAATAGGAGAGGACCAGAAGAAATAATAATAATCTTTGATTGTCACATTAACACTGCAATGAAGTTACTGTGAAAAGCCCCTAGTCACCACATTTCGGCACCTGGGTGGGTACACGGAGGGAGAATTCACAATGTCCAAATTACCTAACAGCACCCTTTCAGGACTTGTGGGAGCAAACCAGAGCACCTGGAGAAAACCCACCCAGAAACGAGGAGAACGTGCAGACTCCGCACAGGTGATGACCCAAGCCGGGAATTGAACCTGGGACTCTGGTGCTGTGAAGCAACTGTGCTACAGTGCCGCCAAATGTTGCAGAACTCATAAACATGTCAATCCAAATCGTTACTGTTAATGTTTTCATAGGGATATTTGCTACTTTCCTAACCCGTTGAAGGATTTGGATCAAACCAAATGTCAATTGTTAATTTTTCTTTATCCCTTAGTGGGGCAATAGAATGACATTGCATGAATACAACACCATCTCTTTCTATCTCCACGGCACCCCATACCACCAGGAGGTGGACACTATTATTACAAAAAAAAGTCAAACTATAAATCAACACCTAGCGTATTATATAATGATATGGTTTACATTGTTGATTTACTGGTAACTGGAGATGTTCAAATTAATGAATAGGGACCACAAGCTCGTGCTCCAAATTCACCTGGGTGACTTCTAGGCCTTAGAATTGTAGCAGGCAATGAAAAGTAACCCTTGCTGGTAATCCTACGTGTCCTGTACCTGTGTAAATAGTTTGCACTGAGCCCAGGATCGGACCCGTCAGTAGGTCATCTGATTTTACATAGGAACAGGATAGGCCATTCAGCCCTTTGAGCCTGCACCACCATTTAATGAGATCATGGCTGATCTGTGATCTAACTCTATATACCAGCCAATTGGCCCATATCCCTTGATATCGTTGCTAAACAGAAATCTACCTATCTCTGATTTAAAATTAACAACTGTTCCAGCTTCAACTGCTGTCTATTGGCCAGTGAAGAAGTATCTCCTTAACTGTCTGACCCTAATTTTAAACTGTGGCCCCCAGTTTTAGAATCTTCAACCAGTGGAAATATAGTTTACCTTTATCTACTTTTTTTCCCCTGTTAATATCTTAGACTTTGATCAGATCATCCCATAACCTGAATTCCAGTTGAAACAACCTAACCTGTGTAATTTCTCCTTGTAATTTAAATCTACCTCGAAATTCACCTGAGGAAGGAGCTGTGCTCCGAAAACTAGTGATTCGAAACAAACCTGTTGGACTTTAACCTGGTGTTGTAAGACATCTTATTGAAACATTTATGCTGAGAGTTTTAGAAGTTCATCTCGCCTGCATATGACACTGCTCTTTATCATATACATATTTTATAAATAACTTAGGGGGGTGCCACCACCTGATGTTAGTCTAATTGTCTCTACTGATTCCACCATTAATTAAACATGAGAGTTTTGTGTTTTAATTTATAATTGCTTTCATATCCAGGCAAGATTTATTTCCACAACATTCCCAGCATCTATTTTGTGCACATGAATGTTGACATCACTTTCTTCAGGTGTAGATGCTGTTTATTTTTTTTTAAATAAAAATGAACATAAATACAGAATTGCTCCCTGTGTTGGGAAGAAAGGAAGATGTCTAAATATTTTGTAATCTAAAATTACTACTGTTCTTTTACTTGGTAGCTAACTTTATTGCCTAATATTGTAATCATTTGATGAATGAATTTCCTGTTTATTTGAAAAAATATTTTTCTGCTGTCCCTGCAAAAATTAACTAGCTGTGTTGAACCAAGGAAAATATTTATGCCTTTGTAATGATTCATTTGCTATTTCCCTGTTCTAGGTGGTGTTGGTGAAATTGCCTGTCTTAAGTGTATTGCACTAAGGTTGACAAGCCACAGGTAAGAAAAATTATTTATTGTCCAGGTATCATGGTGTTTTTCTCGAATGAGTTCACTCATTAAAGGTGTGTGAGTGTATGTTTTCCAAGTTAGCCTTTGTTGATTTCCCCAACACTGAGCACAGCTACTCATGCGGATGGATGCTCTGTTAACTGAAATATTAACTGGACACGGGCCATTTCTCTCTAACTTGATGGTGTTGGTTAGTGATTTGGTAAAGGAATTGTTCTTTGGGTTGGGATATTAAGTGTTGTAAATTAAATAAATCAGTTTCGCTGCTGCTGAAAACTAGGATCCCTCCATCTCCCATTTCAAATATATGTCCAACTTGTCCTCAGTCTTTCCACATTATTAGCCTCTTAGACAGTCTGTTCCAGTTCCACATATTCACTACCCTAGAAAATAGTTTACATTTAAATTTTCGTTGAATTGTTCTCAACAATTTTTCTTTTCTGTCCATTTTTCAGAAATGTTTGGATCAGAAATTGCAGCACAATATCTACAAGCAGCAGTCCTTTGCACGTAAGAGATCCTTGTAATAACTGGACAAAAGGGCCAAAACGTTTGTGCTGTGGTGTGGTGGGTGCTCCTCTGCCATGCCCTTCTACCAACATGAGTTTTATTGGAACCAGATATGTTTCAGTGAGGTGGTGGCATTCTACGCATCACCGATATGATGATTCCAAAGTAGAAAAGTCTCTAAAGTCTCTAAAGGACAAGAATAAGCGACTGGAGGAAGGAGGTCCTGTGTATAGTCCTATAGAACCTGAAGTTCGCAGGTCATTGGGTCAGAAGATTGTAGATGAAGTAAAACACTATTATCATGGCTTCAGGTTGTTGTGGATCGACACAAAGATAGCAGGAAGGATGCTTTGGCGAATCCTGAACGGATATGATCTATCAAGAAGAGAGCATAGACAGGTATGTGTGCAATCGGTCATTTGTGTACAATCTTCTAATTCTCAATGAACATTCTAAACTGAAGTTCCACATTCCAGCATACAATTCAAGTTAATCATCAATTTGAAGCGTCTTGGTAAGCTCCAGTGGAATTAGTATAACACAGATTGATAATTTCCTCATTTGTTCACTAACCTCATGCAAGTAAAATAACTCTATCCTACATTGGAGGGAGGAAAGACTGCAAAAGGCTGGCCCTTTAATAACTTTTCCCAGTCCTCCCACTCAAATGTAGGTCGTTTGCTGTAAATTCTAGGCAGATTTCTTCTATTTATAGTTCAAGTCTGCAAAGGTTTCGTGGTTTTATTAATTCCATTTTCAGTAGCATCTCACTGTGATTGTGATTGTTTTGGATGAATACCAGCTGCTAGTTTGGAAGGCGTATGTAAAATGGTGCGTGACCTTTCATTGGCCAATACTAACAACAGCTATTACAAGTTTCTTAACATTTTGGTTTCTTTTATTTTAAAAAAACTGAGCTGCAACTCGCCTGAACTCCAGTCTGGTGTCACCCAGTGTTTGCCTGAATCATTGACTTGTCCTGATGTAATTTTATAATTTTTATTGGTGCAGTCTATGATGGGTTAATATCACAAACCACAGGGCAGCTTTCTCAAACCATGACATATTATCAAAGTGAGGCATTGGTCACAGATTTCTTTCCATCTCTCCCTTTCCGCTTCCTTCCTCTACTTTCCCCCCTCCCCCACCCTCGCACCAACTTCCTCAGAGGGATTTTTGTTTTTGAAGACTTCTTTCATTTGGTGTTCTTGGTAGCTGCACTAGAATGATCGATCAGCTTTAACACAATGTTGATTGTAGTATAGGAATAGGTCCCAGTGCAATTCCATTCCTGACTTGAGACTTGCATAGAATCGTACAGCACAGAGGGAAACCATCAGCCCATCATGTCTATGCCTATTCTTTGTAAGACCTATCCAATTACTCCCAATTCTTACTCTTTCCATGTAGCCCTCATTTCCGCCACCCCATAAGTATTTATCTAGGTACTTAGGATGCTGATTCTCTGTATGTTTTGCTAAGATTAAAACATCACAGTTGTCCAGCCAGTATTTATTGCCTATCCCTAATTTCCCTCGAAGGCAGTGGTGAGCTACCTTCTTGAACCACTGCAGTCCATGGGTGTGTCAGTGCACCTACAGAGTTGTTGGGGGAGTTCCAGGATTTTGACCACCCTATGCCCATGAGAAGGTGGGTATTGAGCTGCTGCCTTGAACCCCTGCAGTCCATGGGGTGCATGTATACCCACAGTGCTAGTGCGGAGTAAAAACACAATGCTGGAAAAACTCAGCAGGTCTGGCCGCATATGTGGAGAGAGAAAATTAGTTAGCATTTTGAGTCCAGTATAATGACCCTTCGGATCATGGAAGACATTTTAAAGATTGTACAGCTGTTGTCACTGTTAATTAGTGGTGGAGGGAGTGCATGTTGAAGGTGGTGGATGGGATGCCAATCAAGCGGACTCCTTTGTCCTGGATGGTCTGAAGCTTCTTGAGTGCTAGTGGAGCTGCACTCATCCAAGCAAGTGGAGAGTATTTCATTGTACACCTGATCTGTGACCTCACTAACACTACACCCCTGTATACTACAGCCCTGAATGCTTCACCCGATGCCAGTGCTTATGTAATTTTTTTTAAAATTTAGTGTGCCCAATTAATTTTTTTCCAATTAAGGGGCAATTTAGTGTGGCCAATCCACCTACCTTGCACATCTTTGGGTTGTGGGGGCGAAACCCAAGCAAACACGGGGAGAATGTGCAACTTGTGTAGTTATATTGTGTACCTTCTGTTACCTTCAGCTCATGTGCTTAATGAGCTGTTGAGCTGCTCGCAGAAAAATACTTTTCACTGTACCTCAGTACACGTGACAATAAACAAATCCAATCCAATCCTCTGACCTGTTCTTGTAGCCAGTACTTATATGGCTGTTCTGTTCAGTTTGTAATAAACGATGACTCCTGGGATGTTGATAGTGGGGGACCCAGACATGGTACTGCCATTGAACATCATGGGGCAATGGTGGAATTCTCTCCTGTTGGAGATGGTTTATTTCCATGCACTTGTGTGGCATGAATGTTACTTGTCACTTATCAGCTGAAACCTGAATGTTGTTCAGGTTTTGCTGCATATGGGCACGGGCTGCTTCAGTATCTGAGTAGTTGTAAATGGTGCTGAACGTTGCATCTCCACTTCTGACCTTGTGATGGAGGAACTCCTGACTATATCATCGTAACAATGCTGTGGCTCGGTAAAAATCCTGCTATCAGCACTGAGTACCCAATGGACTCCAGTGGTTCAAGGAGGGTCACCACAGTCTCCAGGGCAATTAGGAGTGAGTGACAAATGCTTTCCTTGTCAACGATGCCCACAATCCATAAAAGAGTAAAATAAAAACAACAGCTGCCACAATTTCAAACAAACGTTGGAACAGGAGTACACCCTTCAGCCCCTCAAGCCTATTCTGGCATTAAGTTGAAATAATTAGTGATAAACACTGAATCTATTTATCCATCTTTGACCCATGCCCTTTCGTACTTTTGGTGAACAAAAACCCATTAATCACAGTTTCACAATTGTAGTTGATATCGCATCTGTCGCTGTTTCGAAGACATTTTCTAAATTTCTGCTGGCCTTTTGATTCTGGAACTATTTCGAAGAGGCTCACCTTTCAGGAGTAGGATTAATGTATTGGACTATATCCTCCTTCCTGGACTCCCCAAACAAAACAAATAGTTTCCCTCTATCTACTGTCTATCTACCTATATATTCCCTTAATAATTTGAAAACTTCGATCAAATCATCCTTCAACTGTCTAAATTCAAGGAGTTACTACCATGGTTTGTGTTATCTCTATTTGTAATTTAAAAAAATATAAATTTAGAGTACCCAATTAATTTTTTCCAATTAAGGGGCAATTTAGCGTGGCTAATCCACCTAACCTGCACATCTTTGCGTTGTGGGGGCGAAACCCACACAAATACGGGGAGAATGCGCAAACTCCAGATGGACAGTGACCCAGAGCCAGAATCGAACCTCTGACCTCGGCGCCGTGAGGCAACAGGGCTAACCCACTATGCCCCTGTGCTGCCCCTCTATTTGTAATTTAGTCCTTGGAGTCTAGGTATCATGCTGGTAAATCTGCAGTGCACTCTCTAGTATTGCTCTCAGTAATCCAAGTCCCTCTCTGGCTTTGTATAGCTGTCACATAACGTCTTTCTGCTCTTCATGGAAATTGGCCCGGGGTGTAGTTTGGGGCATTGGTGTAGTCATTTGAAATAGTTTGATTTCTTTTTAATAATGTGGTAAATTGAAAGCACAATTACAAAGAAGAAGACGCTAGTAGTTTATTTGGACTACCTCAAAATGGCACAGTTAGCACTGCTGCCTCACGGTGCTGAGGACCGAGGTTCGGTCCCGGGTGCCTGTCTGAATGGAGTTTGCACATTCTTCCTGTGTCTGCATGGGTCTCACCCCCACAACCCACAGATGTGCTGGTTAGCTAGATTGGCCCTTAATTGGAAAAAAATAGTTGGACTACCTCGTTCAGCCACATGTGTGACTGTGACGACAGACCGTTAGCTCATGACGGAGGTGGTGAATACAAACGTTTTGTATTTTTTTTGTCCTTCATGAGTGGATTGGTCAGTTGATATGTGCTACTGATAGAGATATATCAAAGTATTAAAGTATATCCGAAAAAAAGCCCTTAGTTTCAATACTGAACAGTTGACATTTAAATGGTAGCCTATCATCCAGATCAATTTAAAAATGATAAATTTATAAAGCCAAAATCATAATGGCTTGTGTTTGATTGTTAGACAATTATGTGCCTAATGTAGCTCTAGCATGAAAGTTTAAGTATAAAAAATCATTATAATACATTAGCATTTTGTTTTGTCCAAGCCCATTTATTGGATTTATAATACAACACAATTTCTCGCAGTTTAGTAATTATGTTAGGGTTTCTCTGTTCAGGTGAATGGGTAGAAAATAAAATTCTATACAAGACCAGTATGTTCTGTGCCATGAGGTTCTGTGCATATCCAGTTGTTTTGCTTGTGGCCTGCTGGTGAGTGCAATGAAAGCTGCTGATGAGGAGGAGAACAGTAATGTGTTGCGTCATTGCTCACCAAATGCTGTGGTTCGAAAGTGACTGACGTTCTAGTAAGAATGACCTTTGTTTTTATTATTTTATGCTCAGCATTTTATTTTGAAAGAATAATTACAAGCAGTCTAGAATGTCATAGGAAAGGTACCAGTGTATAGAGAAATGTGTTTTTAAAATGTTTTTGCCAAAAAGTAGGTCTTAGCTTTTGAATGAAACATTTTTTTTGTTTCAATGTATACATTGTGCATGCTTTGTAAACTAATTTTATTGTTGATAGTTCATTGTCCTTTTATAAAAGAGAATGCACATTTGCTATTAAAGTAATTTAGTCCTGTTATTTCCAAGTTGTATCTAAAATAAAATCTATTGGGAGCTGCCAGATGGAAATTTACAATTTCTAAATTGAATACTAAGCAAATTACCAAGTGTCTCTGAAATTCATAATTTGCATATATAATAAAATACGTGGTTTGAATTAATGTATCAATAAACAATTTTTTTTTAAAAATCTAACTCAGAATTATTGTGTTATGATGGCCAGGAACACATTCTCTTCTATCACCCTCTATATCCATCCACAAAACCCCAAATCGGCCAATAACCCCACTCCAGCCTTCATTCTGGATGCTGAACCGGACGTACCTCTGACGCCAAATCTACCAGATGTGAACATGATCTGAGATGACTGTTGGGGAGTATTCAGCTTTACTCACCCCAGGCAATAGAGATCTTCTCTTCCTAAAAAAACTCAATCCTTGAATATACTTTATGTACTGGGGAGAAAAATGAAAATTCTTTGCCCCCAGGGTGCAGAAAATGCCACTGATCTGCCGCCTCCCCCAATCTCCTCCATAAACGCCAACTCTCCCTTTGCTACCCCTGAAAGAGTCAACGACTTTGACTTAGACCAGTCTAACTTTCGATTGAAGACGCAATTCAAATTTCCTGCCAAGATCAACTGGTGCATGTCCATGTCTGGTGTTGCGGCCAACAATCTCCTTGTGAGAACATTACATCGTCCCAATTTGGGATGCACACATTCACCAACACTGCTAACTTGCCTACCAGCGTTCCAGTGACTATAACGTACCTAGTCTCCTGCAGAACCACCACCCTCTCACTTCAGTTCAAGTTCTTATTCTTTAACGAAAGCCTCCCCCTCCGCTGATTCAAAAAAGTGATCCTTTGAGTTGTGCATGACTCTTAATCTCGCCAGGTACACCACACCAAAACACATACTGCTCTCGTATAACGCCGACTTTGCCTTATTCAAGGCCGCACGTCTCATTGCAAGCTCTGCCTCTACATCGAATGCTACTGCCTTCTCACCTCACATCCCGCATGAACTGTGCGAGCTTCTGAGCAAGTACTCGGTCGGCCTTGAGCCCCCCCACCCTCCCTAGCAACCCTACAATCCTGAGGTTCTGCCTCCTCGACCTGTTCTCGAGATCCTCGACCTTCGCTCTCAGGCCCTTATTCCTCTGCTCCAGCACCTCAACTCCCAGTGAGGCTATCTGGTTGCTATGTCGTGACAAGGTGTCCTCCACCATCCTCAGCACCTCCCATGCTCACGCACCACCTCCGAAGTCCTTCCCAATCTCCTCTGTTATTGGGCGCAGAGCGTCCTCCACAGACTTTTTAATGGTCTCAAATATCTCCCTTCTGTGCCTCACAAACTGCTTGCTGAATTGTTTCTCAAATTCAATTACCATTACCTCCGTCAGTGTATCCATTATAATAGGCGCGGTTCCCATCCGACGAGGTTTTCTCCACCATCTTTGCTCCCAACTAGCTTTGCACCTTCTTTGCCTCTGGTGACGGGCTACCACACGTAACCTTCTTTTCAACATTCTTTTTCGCAGCTTTCGACATCCTCTCATAAAGTATGAATTGGGTTATCAACTAATTTCCCCTGGGGAATGGGCTAAAATCGGGGGCTACCTTATGTGTGACCGTCTCCTACATGCTGCCACCAGATGTCCCCCATTCCTTGAGGGATCTAGACAGAGCGGTAGGGAGAAACTCTTCCCACTCATGAAAAGATCAAGAATGAGAGTTTACAGATTTAAAGTAATTGGCAAAAGAAACAAATGCAATAGGAGGAAAAACTTTTCATGCAAGTGGTTAAGATCTAGAATGCGGGGGGCAGCACGGTGGCTCAGTAGGTTAGCACTGCAGTCTCACGGCGCTGAGGTCCCAGGTTCGATCCCGGCTCTGGGTCACTGTCCGTGTGGAGTTTGCACATTCTCCCCGTGTTTGCGTGGGTTTCGCCCCCACAACCCAAAGATGTGCAGGCTAGGTGGATTGAACACGCTAAATTGCCCCTTAATTAGAAAAAAAAAAAAATACTCTAAATTTAAGATCTAGAATGCGGGCAGCACGCCGGCGCAGTGGTTAGCAGTGCTGCCTCACGGCATTGAGGTCCCCAATTCGATCCCGGCCCTGGGTCACTGTCCATGTGAAGCTTGCACATTCTCCCTGTATTTGCTTGGATTTCGCCCCCACAACCCAAAGATGAGCAGGGTAGGTAGATTGACCATGCTAAATTGCCCCTGAATTCGAAAAAGTGAATCGGGTACTCTAAATTTAAAGAAAAAGGTCCAGAATGCACTGTCTGGTTGTGTGGTGGTGGCAAAGTCAATCGAGGCCTCCAAAAGGAAATTGGATTAGGAAGAATGTGCAGGACTACGAGGCGAAGGAAAGGGAAATGGCATGGGTGGATGAGGAGAGCCTTGCACACCAATTGAGCTAAATAGCCTCCTTGTATAATACATCCTATTTCGGACCCGCACTTTAGAAAAGACATGACAGCTTTCAACAGGGTACAGAGGAGACCTCCAAGGTGCTGGACACACTCTATACTCCTGATACACACACTACTGTGGCAAACGTTGGCTCCAACTCCACCTCTTGATTTGCTGATGTGTAACAACAATGCTCTGTCAATGTCAACAAAACTTCGGCAACTGCTCTGCCCAAGTCTGTAAAAAAATTAGAGTCGTGAACACTGCCTAGTCTATCTCCCAAACCTGACTCCCATCTATTGACTCTGTCTATACCTCCTGCTGTAACTAGTGGAGTGCCATAGGAATCAGTGCTGAGTCCTCGACTATTAACAATCTATATCTGTGACTTGAATGAAGGGACCGAATGTGTGGTGACTAAATTTGCAGATGACACAAAGCTAGGTAGGAAAAAAAGTAAGTTGTCACTAGGAGTTGGGGAATCTGCAAAATAATATTGACAGGCTAGGTGAGTGGGGGGGAAAAAATGGCAGATGGATTATTGTGTCAGTAAATGTGCTCGAAAAATAGAAAAACAGTATACTATTTAAATAGAGAAAGATTACAGAGCTTGTTGGTACATGCATCATGATGTTGGTGTGCCGATGCAGCAAGTAATTAAGAAGGCAATGGAATGTTGCCCTTTATTGCAAAAGGAATGGAATATAAAATTAGGGAAGTTTTACTGCAGCTGTGCACGGCCTTGGTAAGACCACTTACCATAAGCCATAGGAGTAGAATTAGGCCATTCTGCCCATTGAGTCTGCTCCACTGTTCAATAATGGCTGATAGGTTTCTAATCCACATTTTCCTGCCTTCTCCCATAACCCATGATCCCCTTATTATTCAAGAGCCTATCTATCTTTTCTTAAAAATACTCAAGTGACTTGGACTCCACCGCCTTTTGCAGCAATAAATTCCACAGATTCGCCACCCTTTGGCTAAAGAAATTCATAGAATCCTTAGTGTAGAAGGAAGCCATTCAGCCCATTGTGTCTGCACTGACCCTACGAAAGACCACCCGTCCAGGGCAGCACAGTGTTTAGCACTATTGCTTCACAGCGCCAGGGACCTGGGTTCAATTCCCGGCTTGGGTTACTGTGCGGAGTCTGCACGTTCTCCCCGTGTCTGTGTGTGTGTTGCCTCCTGATGCTCCGGTTTCCTCCCACAGTCCAAAGAGATGCGGGTTTGGTGGATGAGCCATTCTAAATTGCTCGGTGTCCAAAAACGTCCGGTGGGATTACGGTGTTACAGGGATAGGGTGGGGGTGTGGGCATAAGTAGGGTGCTCTTTCCAAGGGCTGGTGCAGACCCGATGGGCTAAATTGCCTCCTCCTGCACTGTAAATTCTATGATTCTATGATACTTGGGCCCAATCCCCCACCGTATTCCTACAACTTAACCCCAAGGGGCAATTTAGCATGGCCAATCCACCTAACCTGCACATCTTTGGACTGTGGGAGGAATGCTGAGCACCCAGGGCAAACCCACATAGAAACGGGGAGAATGTACCAACTCCAACTACACACAGTTACCCCGAGGTCGGAATCGAACCCAGATCCCTGATGCTGTAAGGCAGTAGAGCTAACCACTGTGCCACCGCCCCGCCCGTTCCGCCTCATTTCTGTTTTAAAGGGTCGTCCCTTCAGTCTGAGGCTGTGCCTTCCTCGGGTTCTAGTTTCTCCTACTACATCCTGTCCACGTTCACTCTATCTTTACTTCTCCGTATTCTGTAAGTTTCAAAACTCCCATCGAGTACAGACCCAGAGTCATCAACTGCTCTTCATACGACAAGTTCTTCATTCCCAGGATCATTTTTGTGAACCTCCTCTGGACCCTAACATATTTACCTTCCTAACTCCAACTGAACCTGCATGTCAACGTTACTAGAATCCTGAACCAGGACTCCTGAGTCCCTTTGTGCTTATGATTTCCGAAGCCTTTTCCCATTTAGTTTTTTAAAAAATAAAAAAATTTGGAATACCCAATTATTTTTTCCAATTAAGAGACAATTTAGCGTGGCCAATCCACCTAACCTGCACATCTTTGGGTCGTGTGGGTGAAACCCACGCAGACATGAGGAGAATATGCAAACTCCACATGGTGGTGACCAAGGACTGGGATCGAACCCGGGTCCTCGGCACCATAGACTGTAGTGCTAACCACAGCGCCACTGTGCTGTCCATCTTTTCCCATTCAGAAAATAGACTATGCCTCTATTCTTCCTATGAAAGTGCATTTTCTGGAGTATTGTGTGGTTTTGGTCTCCTTATTTTAAAAAATATGATTTGCTTTGGGGAGGGGAGCAGACAGGAAAGTGGAGCTGAGATCACAACCAGATGAGCCTTGATCTTATTGAATGGTGCAGTCGCTTTAAGGGCCAAATGACCTACTCTTATAGAATCATAGAATTTACAGTGCAGAAGGAGGCCACTCAGCCCATAGAGTCTGCACCGAGCCTTGGAAAGAGCACTCCACTTCCAATCTATCCCCGTTATCGAGTAACCCCACCTAACCTTTTTGGATATCTATCTAATCCATCTAAACTGCACGTCTTTGGACTATGGGAGGAAACCCATGCAGACACTGGGAGAGCGTGCAGACTGCGCATAGACAGTGACCCAAGCTGGGAATTAAACCAGGGATTCCGGAGCGGTGAAGAAACTAGGCTAGCCACTGTGCTACCGTGCTGCCCATTGTTCCTATGTTTTAGTACGTAGCCATGATGTGGAGATGACGGCGTTGGACTGGGGTGAGCACAGTAAGAAATCTTACAACACCAGGTTAAATTCCAACAGGTTTGTTTCGAATCACTAGCTTTCTGTGCACTACTCCTTCCTCGGGTGAATTCAAACAACCAAGTGGGCCGGTACATGCAAAAAACCATGAAAAAAAAATAATAACATCCCCTACTACCCCCGCCCTATTTCCTAATTTCGCGTACACAAAATTCCCTGTCCTTGTCTTGCACTACCATGCCTCCCATTCCCCCCCCCCCCCCCCCTCCCCTTGCTGTTAACGTTCCATTCTCCTTAAAGAAGTCGATGAACGGCTGCCACCTCCGGTCGGACCACTGAATGGAACCACAAGGCGAACTTAATCTTTTCCAGCCTGAGAAACCCTGCCATGTCACTGACCCCAACACTTGACTTTGGAGGCTCTTGAGTCCCTCCATCCCAGCAAAATCTGTCTCTGGGCCACCAGGGAGGAGAAGGCGAGAACATCATCCCCTGGATCTTTCGATACCCCAAATGTTGCCAATTCTGGACTCCGAGTAACTGTCCCTCCCAGGGCATCTGACATGATGTTCGCAAATCCCTGCCAGAATCCCCTCAACTTCGGACACGCCCAAAACATATGTACATGATTCGCTGGGCTTCGCCCACAGGGTCTCCTCCACTTCCTCAAAAAACCTACCCATCCGGGCCACAGTCATATGAGCCCTATGGACCACCTTGAACTGGATCAGACTGAGCCTGGCACACAACGAAGATGAATTGACTCTCCTCAAGGCCTTTTACCATAGTCCGTCTTCCAACTCTTTGTCCCACTTCCTCTTCAACTCCCCGGGTCTGTAATGTAAAGAAGTAAATCGTCCGTGGAGAACGAGATCCTATGTTCCACCCCCTCTCTCACTGTCCCCCGTCAGCATTTCAATGCCCTAAGGGCCATCGCCAAGGGCTTGATGGCCAGGGCAAGCAGTAGTGGGGAGAGCAGGCATCCCTGTCTTGTCCCTGTACAAAGACTAAAATATTCTGACCGGACTCGGTTGGTTCTTGCATTCGCCAATGGAGTATGATATAGCAAGTGGACTTTCTCTGTCTGTTAGCTTTGACAAAGAGTCACCGGCAGCACAGTAGCCTTGTGGATAGCACAATTGCTTCACAGCTCCAGGGTCCCATGTTCGATTCCGGCTTGGGTCACTGTGTGGAGTCTGCACATCCTCCCCGTGTGTACGTGGGTTTCCTTCGGGTGCTCCGGTTTCCTCCCACAGTCCAAAGTTGTGCAGGTTAGTTGGATTGGCCATGATAAATTGCCCTTAGTGTCCAAAATTGCCCTTCGTGTTGGGTGGGGTTACTGGGTTATGGGGATAAGGTGGAGGTGTTGACCTTGGGTGTAGGGTGCTCTTTCCAAGAGCCGGTACAGACTCGATGGGCCGAATGGCCTCCTTCTGCACTGTAAATTCTATGATATCTATGACTCACTGCCACCTCTCTTCCAGGAAAGCCTACTCAGAAGAAGTACTGCTCTTCTCCGCGACAGGATTTCCGCAATATAAATATTTCCCACTTTCTGTCTCTTGACTTTGACAAAGAGTCATCGGACTCGAAATGTTAGCTCTTTTCTCCCTACAAATGCTGCCAGACCACCTGAGATTTTCCAGCATTCTTTCGTTGTAGAATATCCCATAGGTACTTTTACTCCACCCAGTCAAAGGCGTTTTATGCATCTATAGCTACTATCACCTCAACCTTGTGTCCCTCCGCTGGCATCATTATAACATTTAAGAGCCGTCTAATGTTGGACACCAGGTGTCTGCCCTTCACAAATCCCGTCTGGTCCTCCCCGATTACCTCCTGGACACGGTCCTCTATACATGTGGCCAAGATCTTTGCTATTAATTTAGGTTCTACGTTCAAAAGGGAGATCGGCCTGTATGATCCACAGCTCCCTGGGTCCTTATCCCGTTTCAAGAGAGAGAGATCGATGCTTGTGATAGCATTGTGGGGAGCACTGCCAGTTCCTTAGACTCTTTTTTTTTCATTTTCATTAAAGGCCTTAACCAAGAGTGGCCCCAGTAACCCAGAAAACATTTTATAAAACTCCACTGGGTATCCATCAGATCCCGGGGCCTTGCCTGATTGCATCGCCCCCCAATCTGTCTTATCACCTCCCCGAGCCCAATTGGGCCCCGTTGCCTTCCTCATCTACCTTCGGGAACTCTAGCCCCCCTCCCCCCAGAATAAAATCGCTTCATAGCCTCCTCCCCAGCTGGGGGTTCCAATTTATAAAGTCGACTATAGAATTCAAGAAACACATCATTTACCACCACCGGGTCCACCACCACCTTCCCCCTCATATCGTTTACTTTCCCAATTTCTCTTGCCACCACCTGCTTCCTCAGCTGATGTGCTAACATCCTACTAGCTTTCTCCCCAAACTCGTATATCGCCCCTTTTACCCTCCTCAGCTGCCCCTCTCTCTGCCTTACCTGTGGACAGGAGCCAAATTCCATTTGAAGTCATCTTTTTCCTCTTTAGCAACTTTTGTGGTCACCCTTTCCTGGTTTTTAAAATGCTCATAATCCCCAGGAATACTGCTATCCTTCACAAAATTATAAGCATTCTTTTAATCCAACATAATCCCTAATTTTGTAAACCATGGCTGGATCCCTTGAATTGAAATTTTGTTTTTACTTTTTGATTGTGGCAGTAGTTACGGGAATGACTTTCAAAAAAGAATTGGATAATTCACAGGACATGGGTGTCATTGGCTCGGCCAACATTTTTATTACCCCCCCTTGAGATAGACTATTGCAATCCCAGTGGTTGAAGGGATAACATTTTCAGGCTCCAGTGAAAGGGCAAGGGAATAGGAGTAATTTAAATAATTGTGCCAAAGAGCTGTCTCATGCATAATGGGCTGTCTCACACTGCCCAATGATCAATTCATGTTTTATTTGTGTAGATCTCGGAATTGCTCGTCTAGTAACGTAACGGCAGAGTGTTTAGCACTGCTGCCCCATAGCGCCAGGGACCTGGATTCAAATCCAGCTTTGGGTGACTGTCTATGTGGAGTTTGCACTTTCTCCCTGTGTCTGCCTGGGTTTCCTCCAGGTGCTCTGGTTTCCTCCCACAGTCCAAAAATGTGCCGGTTAGGTGGATTGGCCATTGGCTAAATTGTCCCTTAGTGTCCAGGGATGTGTAGGATAGGTTAAAGGGTTAGGAATAGGGGAAGTGGCCTTGGGTTGGGTACTCTTTCAGAGGGTCAGTGCAGACTTGATGGGCTGAATGGCCTCCTTCTGCACTGTAGGGATTCTGTGATTCTATGATAACCAATACACGGTCATGTCCTATTCCTTACTGATACAGTGAGTTGACTGGGTCAGCATGGTTGCACATTGGTTAGCACAGCTGCCTTACAGCGCCAGGGACCCGAGTTCGATTCTGTCCGTGTCTATGTGAGTTTCATCCGGGTTCTCAGATTTCCTTCCGCAATCCAAAAATGTGCAGATTAGGTGGATTGGCCATGATCAATGCATGGTGTTATGGGGATAGGGTGTTCTTTCAGAGGGTTGGAGCAGTTTCAATGGCCCAAATGGTCCCCTTGCACTATATGGATACTATGGATTCAATTTTTAATCAGCCATTTAATATGCTTATCACTTTCAGAGGTTTGTTTATCTAATTGTTGAAACTTTTGTTTTATAAATAAGTGAAAATAAAGGAAATGCTTTTGAATTTAAATGTTTTTTTCCCTCTTAACAGTTTCTGAGGACATGTGCTGACCTCTTTCGCCTGGTGCCCTTCCTGGTTTTCATAATAGTTCCATTCATGGAATTTCTTCTTCCTGTTGTTGTTAAACTTTTCCCTAATATGCTTCCTTCAACTTTTGAGACAAAGTCAAAGAAGGTGAGTACGTATAGATATTCTGTTTCAACATGTACTGTAACTTCTCCAGTCCGAATGCTTGTGACCAAGTAATTTCTGCATTTCAGAAATTATCGGTTTATTGAATAAAGTTAGAATATCCAAACGTAAGTGTGAAACGGAAGTCACCATAGATATAAAACTTTACCTGAAGCAGAAAATATTGATTTATTTTTCTAAAAATAAATAAACATATCCAGTTATTTTTTTCCAATTAAGGGACAACTTAACGTGGCCAATCCACCTAGCCTACACATCCTTTTGGGTTGTGAGGGTGAGACCCATACAGACACAGGGAAAATGTGCAAATTCCACATGGACAGTGATGCCGGGATCAAACCCGGGTCCTTGGCACCGTGAGGCAGCAGTGCTAACCACTGTGCCAGTGTGTTGCCCCAAGCATAAAACATTGATGAAACAATGTTTTATTATCCAAATACTTTATCTTCAATGGTTCCGCTGCCAAAGTAGTGGAGTAAAATTATGCTGTGAGTAGCTTGGGTCTGCTCAAAAGGTTTCTGGACAACTGATGTTTCCGAACTATTGATTTCCTCATTGGAGAAATTGTAATTTGTTCTTTTTCTATCATTTAGACAATTTGCAATTCATAAAAGTTAATATATACAGAGAAAGTGATGGCCTGGCACACTTTCACCCTATTTCTTTTACAAATATTTTATTGATGTTCTTCAAGTAGATGAATAGGAACTACATGGAACACATTGGCAAACCCAAATTTCAATGGCCAGCCAAATTAGTCATGTGTTTTTCTCATTAATAATCAACTTGATGTTACTTATTTTTTTCTTAATACAGGTGTAATAGTTTTTAGTCCATGGCATGGGAGCACAGTGGTTGGCACTGGTGCCTTACACCTCCAGGGACTCTGGTTCAGTTCCGGCCTCAGATGATTGTCTGTGCGGAATTGGACTTGCTCCCCGTGTTTGTGTGGGTTTCCTCCAGGTGCTCCGGTTTTCTCCCGCAGATGTGCACGTTAGGTAGATTGGCCATGCTAAATTGCCCCTTAGTGTCCAAAAGATTAGGTGGGGTTACTGGGTTACCGGGATAGGGTGGAAGCATGAGCTTAAGTGGGGTATTTTTTCCAGGGTCGACCTGATGGGCCGAATGTCCTCTTTCTGTGCTGTAAGTTCCATGATTCTCTTTTCCCCTGAATGTAATGACTCCTTAGTTTTAATACAGTTCTACACAAACCAGTTTTGCAAAATATTGCTCAATTGTCTGATCCTTGCATGTGAGCCTTGACTGACTAATTTGAGCAGTGGGACATTATATCCAATTCTACCTAGGTCACTTCAGAGTGATCAAGAGCAGCAAGTCTGACCAACCTTATCTCCTTTTCCCCGATTTCCCCCACCCACCACCAAGCTTCAGCAATTAAGCATGTTGAGATAAGTTAGTTTACTACAAACCAGGAATTTAATGTGCAATCCTTTCTGCCTGTAAAACTGAGCTAGTCACACAACAGGGTCACTGAGCTTTCGTGGAGTTGGTTTTGCCAAATACATTGGACTTCAAATATTCACTATTGTTTTCTGCTGCCATCTCTATCAAACATTTCATCTGCTATGTATGCTAGGAGTTGTCGTGATATTTGAAGCTGCAATTTATAATGCAGCTGTAACACCCTATGTAACCCTGGATAAAAGAAGCATCTCTTCCTCCTCTATAGAATAGAACAATTTCTATAATTGCTTCCATTAGAGAGAACTGTCAGCAGGGTCATTTGAACTTCAGAATAGAAACATTTCAATTAATTGTTGAAACTTGACAAATAACCTGTAAATTTGTATTGAAAATAATTAAATGCAATAAAAATTTCTTTGTTGAAACATCTGGGTATGTTTAAAACCTAAAAGATTTTCTTTGTAGGAAGAACGGTTGAAAAAGGAGTTGAGAGTGAAGCTTGAAATGGCAAAATTTCTTCAAGATACAATTGAAGAGATTGCGCTGAGAAACAAAGCAGCTAAGGGAGACGTCACAAAGGACTTTTCTACTTTTTTTCAGAAGGTAACATTTAAGCTTCCACTGCATGCCAGATAATTGCACTGTTGCGTGCAGAAATGAAAAAGATAGTTACCTAATATTTTCATTTTTTTAAATTGGCTATTGGTGTATCTCTTGCCTCTCTTAAAAGCACATATTTTTGAATAGTTCTGATGACAGAACTGCAACTGATCTCAGCCTCCCTGAATCAATGTTACTCTTTCTGATTTATTATCCACTTATTGTTGTTGGGAAGTACAAGTGTTTATTTGCATCCAAGCACAAAATCGGATATAATTGTGATGCTTTTCCTGCCAATGCATGCTTTCTGGAGAATGGCATGTTATGGGTATTGATGTCCATGGAGTTATATTCCTGCATTAATCATTGCCTTTGGAAGTGGGACAGTTGGGAAAAGCCCAGTGCCTGCAACATTTTCTGCTTTGGTGGATTTTTGTTTAATCGTTTTAGTTAGCCTTGGCCTTGGATCCAATTTAACTGCTGAACTTGCACCTAGAAATTAATGCTTTGAAAGTGGACATCTGGCAACCCTCTAGCAGCTCACCCAACTGGCTTTTCTTCATGCATGAGCAGCAGAATTGTGTTACAGAATCACAGAATTGTTAACATTGCAAAAGGAGGCCATTTGACACATAGACTGCACTGGTTTTCTGAAAGAGCACTGTTCCTAATCCCACTCCCTCGCCTTGTCCCTTATGGCCAAGTATATACAGGGCCTTGGTGAAGCCACACCTGGAATATTGTGCGCAGTTTTGGTCTCTTTATCTGAGGAAGGATGTTCTTGCTCTTGAGGGATTGGAGAGAAGGCTTACCAGGCTGATTCCCTGGATGGCAGGACTGACGTATGAGGAGACATTGTCAGTTAGGATTGTATTCGCTAGAGTTCAGAAGAGTGAGGAAGAATCTCATAACCTATAAATTTCGAACAGGACTAGACGGGATAGATGCAAGAAGGATGTTCCCGATGATGGGGGTGTCCAAAACCAGTCTGAGGATATTGGGTAGACTGTTGAAGACCGATGAGGAGAAAGTTCTTCATGAGAGTGGTCAAACTGGGGAATTTGCTACCATAGAAAGTAGTTGAGGACAAAACATTTTATGTTTTCAAGCAGCAGTTAGATATAGCACTTGCAGTAGGGCTCAGGGAGTGGTGATATTGATGGCCAAGAGGAAGGTTTCAGATGGATAAGGTGGTGGCTGATGAGGGGGGCAGTTATGTGATAGTGACAGGTGCGTTGCAGGAGTGGTTGATGGCTCTGGCAAGCATATCTGGCCCCAATTGGAATGATGCGGAGTTCGTGAAGAAAACGTTGGATGCTATCTTGGATCTGGATACCCATGAGCTGATAGTGGGTGGGGAATTGGAACTTAGTGCTGGATCGAAGGTGGACAGATCCCAGGCGAGCTCGCTGACCCAGAGGGGGGAGGCATTGGCTGGGTTCATAATGGGGGGGTTGGGGGAGTGAACCTGTGGAGGTTTTTATACCCACGGTATCGGACGTTTTCAGTTTTCTCCCTGATGCCCAAGGTGCTTTCAAGGTTTGACTTTTTTGCGGTGGGAAAAGCGCTGTTGGCTGGAGTTAAGAGTTCGGAGTACTCGGCAATTGTGATCTCTGATCACGCTCCGCATTGGATAGATGTGGTTTTTGGAGAAAGGGGCAGCCCAGAGGCCAAGGTGGAGAATGGATGTGGGGTTACTGGGGGACTGCTGCTTCTGTGACATGACAGGGAAGGTGATTGAGGAGTATGTGGGGTTTAATTGTACGGGGGAGGTCTCACGGTTGGTGGTCTGGGAGGCTCTGAAGATGGTGGTGAGGCGATGGTGATCTCGTTTGAGGCTAAGGAGGAGAGGGAGGAATGCCAACGACTCGTAGAAGAGTTTTTGGAGGTGGATGGAAGGTATGCGGGGGACCTGGACCCATGTTTCCTGGAAAAGAGGAAGGAGTTGCAGGCGAGGTTTGATCAATTGTCCACTGGGTAATCAGTGCGTCAGTTGAGAAGGGTGAGGACGGCTGTCTGAGTACGGAGAGAAGGCAGAGCGTATGTTGGCAGGTCGGCTGCGGCGAGGGAGATAGTTGGGGTGCGGGATAAGATGGGGAAATTGGTGAGTTTTTTGTTTTTTTTTGTTAAATCTTTTTATTCACCACATTTTCATCTTTTTTGCCATAAGGAGAAACAAAAAAGCCCGAGAAACAACAGCAAAACGACCCCTGCAGTATGCAACCTAAAACATCGACTCACAAGTTAAAAACAAGAACAAAAAGCAAACAACAGACCAAACCACCCCCGCCCCACTTCATGTTCAATGGCAACAAACTCCCGAAAGTGCATGATAAACAAACCCCATGCGTTATAGAACCCCTATTTCGCTCCCCTTAGCTCAAATTTCACCTCCAGGGTCAATATTTCCAGCAGGTCCCCCTACCACACCGAGGTGCAGGACGGAGAGGCTGACTTCCACCCCAACAGGACCCACCTACGTGCAATCAGCGAGGCGAAGGCTAAAACGTCTGCCCCCGCACCCACCTGCAATTTGTGCTAGTCCGACATCCCGAAAATGGCCTCTAGGCCCGAGTCCACATGCAACACCCCGGATGTTAAATACCTCCCTTCGATATCTTTCCAGCTTCCGGCAGGGCCAAAACATATGCACATGGTTTGTGGGCCCCTCCCACACCGCTCACAGACATCCTCAACACCCTCGGAGTCAGCTTATCCTTGCGCATGAGGTTGAAGCATTCACACTTCGCAGCACCTCACACCACAAACCTTCTTCCGTTACCTCTCCCAGCTCTTCCTCCAACTTTGTCTTAATCCCCTCTGTGGACACCTATCCTTCTCCAAGATCTTCCCATAGATCGCCAACACCACCCCCCTCCCCAGCCCCCCTGCTGACAGTAATTCCTCCAACAGCGAGGGGGCCAGCTCTATTGTGAAGTTCGGGAACTCCTTCCTCGCAAAATCTCGGACTTGTAGGTACCTAAACCCTTCCTCCTGTACCAACAAACCTCGCAAATCATCCCCCCCAAAAACAGATCCTTCACTGCGCTAATCCCCTGCCACCTCTGAAACCCCGCAGCTAGCCTCCCCAGCTCGAACCTGTGATTTCCCCGAATTGGCATCCCCGACCTGGCCCCCAGCTTAAAGTACTATCTAAACTGACTCCTGATCTTCAAAGTTGCCACTACCACAGGGCTCCATGAATACTTCCCCGGGACCTTGCCAAGTCGGCCTTCACCCTCCCCACCAAACTAGTCAAAATTATACCTTTGGAGCCCCTCCCCACCAATAATGCACCCCCAAATACCTGAAGTGGGTTGCTGCCCTACGAAATGGCAGCCCCCACTCCCGGCCAGACACCATAAAATACTCTCTCTTACCTAGGTTCAATTTATACCCCGAGAACAACCCAAATATTTGGAGCAGCCCTATTAGATTACCCAACGATGTACTCGGTTTGGAGATGTACAGTAGCAAATTGTCCGCATACAAGGATATCCAATGTTCCATCGCCCCTCTAACTGTCCCCTCCCACAGCCCCGAGCTCCTTAGAGAGATGGCCAGCAGCTCTATCGCCAATGCAAACAGCAGGGGGGACATGGGGCACACCTGCAAAATACCCTAAACTTATGTTGTTCGTGCAAACACTCGCTATCGGCTCCCTATACAGCAGCCATACCTACGGCGTAAATCTCTGCCCGATCCCAAATATTTCCGGGACCACCACCAAATACCTCAACTCTACCCAATCAAACGCCTTCTCCGCATCTAGTGCCACCACCACCTCCGTCCCCTTCCATTTGTTGGTGTTCTGATCACATTTAGCAACCCTCTAACATTCGAGAACAGCTGCCTTCCCTTCACGAACCCTGCCTGATCGTCCTGATCACATTTAGCAACCCTCTAACATTCGAGAACAGCTGCCTTCCCTTCACGAACCCTGTCTGATCGTCTCCCATCACCTTAGGGAGGCACCCCTCCAACCTTGCTGCCAGCACTTTTGCCAGTATCTTGGCATAAACTTTTAATAGGGATATGGGCCTTTGCGACCCACGGTCCAGATTTACCAGGATGCTGCCTGGACTAGAGGGCATGTCTTATGAAGAAAGGTTGAGGGAACTAGGGCTTTTCTCACTGGAGCGAAGAAGGAAGAGAGGTGGCATGGTAGAGGTTTACAAGGTGATGAGTGGCATGGATAGAGAGAATAGCCAGAGACGTTTCCCCAAGGCGGAAATGGCTGTCATGAGGGGACATAGTTTTAAGGTGATTGGGGGAACGTTTCGGGGAGATGTCAGAAGTAGATTCTTTACATAGAGAGTGGTGGGTGCATGCAACGTGCTGCCAGCGGAGGTGGTGGAGTCGGAATCATTAGGGATATTGAAGTGGGCAGCACGGTAGCATTGTGGTTAGCACAATTGCTTCACAGCTCCAGGGTCCCAGGTTCGATTCCGGTTTGGGTCACTGTCTGTGCGGAGTCTGCACATCCTCCCCGTGTGTGCGTGGGTTTCCTCCGGGTGCTCCGGTTTCCTCCCACAGCCCAAAGATGTACAGGTTAGGTGGATTGGCCATGCTAAAGTGCCCTTAGTGTCCAAAATTGCCCTTTGTGTTGGGTGGGGTTACTGGGTTATGGGGATAGGGTGGACGTGTTGACCTCGGGTAGGGTGCTCTTTCCAAGAGCCGGTGCAGACTCGATGGGCCGAGTGGCCTCCTTCTGCACTTTAAATTCTATGAATGTCTAAGAATCTATGACTCTTGGACAGGCACATGGACAGCAGTAAATTGAAGGGGTATAGGTTAGGTTGATCTTAGATTAGAATAAATGGTCGGCACAATATCATGAGCCGAAGGGCCTGTACTGTGCTGTACTGTTCTATGTTCTAAAACTCCTCAAAAACTTTATAAATCTGCTCCGGGGTCACCACTAAGTACCCCATCCCGTCCTGTTCCTGGACTATCTCCCTCACCGCCACTTCCTTCCAGAGCTGACCGGCTAACATCCAACCCGCCTTCTCCCCATATTCGTAGACTGCTCCCCTCGCTCAGCTCAATTGCCGCACCGCCTTCTCTGTAGACAACCGGTCAAACTTTGCCTGAAGCGCCTCCCTCCTGGAGGGCTGGGTCAATATCCCCACATACCTCCTGTCCACCTCCAACATCTCCCCAATCAACTTTTGCCGTTCCTCCCCCTCATCCTTGGCCACTTTAGCCTTAAACAAGAACACCCCCCCCCCCCCCCCCCCCCCGGGGGAACACCTGACTCACCCAGCCCTTCCTGAGCCTCACCTGATCCTTCACCCTCATGTGGGTCACCTGCAGCATCACCACATTGGCTTGTAGGCTCTTTAATGCGCAAACACCCACAACCTCTTCCCCGGTCCCCCGCAATCCCCTCACGTTACTATTCTGACCGGGGGTGGGTGGAGATCGTTTCTCATTCTCCCACCCCCACTATTTACCATCATCGTAACCCCGGGCCCTGCCCACTGGGCCTGACCCGCCCAGTCCCTTGATTGCTGTTGACCCCCCCCCCCCCCCCATCTACTTCCTCTTGAAAACACCCCTCCCAGTATCGATCCCACCCCGCCCACCTCCCAGGCCCATCGAAACCTGTTCGACCAGGTTCCAATGGCCGTGGCCCCTCCCCCCACCACACTCCCGTTTCCTAGCCAACCTGCGCTTGCTAGTGTGGAGGCCCCTGCCCAGGCCCTGAAAACAAAGTCAAACAACAAACTCTGCAAAAACCCCGCCCCAGAAAACCGCCATCACCCTAAAGTTCACTAACCTCCTACTGTTGTGCCCCATATCACAGGGAACACCACCCTTCCCTGTCGACCAACCCAAAAAACCCAACTCCCAACCATTCCCATCCCTCATACAAAACAAATTAACATCCTTAAACAGCAGACAAGAAATGAAGCTATACAGCATTTCACCCTTTCAGTCCAAATCCAAACCCCAATCCCATTTTTCATTTTGACTGCAGTCCTTCAGTCTTCACGAACGCCTCTACCATCTCAAAGTAGAAATCCTTTGAGTTGGAGGTCACTGAGCAGGACACGCTGAACCTTGCACCATTGCTGTGGAGTGCTGCCTTCACCTGACCAAAGACCGCCTGCCTTCTCGCCAGCTCCACGGTTAAATCCTGGTATATGCGAATGCCAACTCCTTCCCACTACACCTCGCGTCTCTGTTTCGCACAACTCGGGATGTTCTCCTTAACATGGTACTTATGAAAACAAATTATCACAGCCCTTGGTGGTTCATTTGTCTTTGGCTTGGACCTGAGTGACCGATGAACCTTATCCCCCCTCCCACAGCATCTCCATCAACATCTTCTGAAATACTCAGTTGGCCTTGGGCCCATCATCCCCTCAGGCAAGCCCACAATTCTTCAGTTCTGCCGCCTCGACCTGTTCTCCAACTTAGCTCTCAATCCTTTGTTGGCCTCCACCACCCTCTGCAGCTCATCGTGGTGAACTGGTCACTACGTTATGACCGCGCTTCCTCCACCCTCTTCAACTACTCTCCTTGCTCCTGTAATGTTGATGTCTTCAACACTGCCGCCTTCACTGGGGCTATTGCTCCTCCTTCCAGCTCATCATCCCTTTCCACATCACCTCCATATGCTTGGCAAACTGCTTTTCAAACTCGCCAGCCATCGCCTCAATCATCTTCTCTCCTGCGAAGGGCATGGCCCACCCAGTGAACCAGCCTCTGCCATCATTCTTGCAGCCGGACTGACCCGCTCGCTCGACTGCGAACCTTCGCTTACAGCTTTTTTTTCTGGTTCTTCAACATTGCCCTCCTTCTTTATGTTTTGCTGCACTAGCTCATCCAAAAACTGCCCCCAGGACCAGGCATTAAATTCCCCAAAAAACCGCACATTCGGCCCATGTCTGCGTGGATTTCACCCCACAACTCAAAAGATGTGCAGGTTAGGTGGATTGGCCACACTAAATTGCCCCTTAATTTGAATAAATAAATCAATGGGTCCTCTAAATTTAAAAAAAAACATGCCTCCAGCAGGAACCACCCAACGTGTGACTTCCACCTACATGCCGCCACCGGATGTCCCTGCTCTGGAAGGTGTTAAGACAGTACTGCCAGTTTGCTCTTCCTTCCCAATAATCTTCTCACCAGTGCTGAGTTTGGATTTCACAATGACCACTCGGCCCCACACCTCATTCCAGCCTTGGTCCAAATATGGACAAAAGAGCTGAATTCCAAAGTTGATGTGAGACTGACTGCATAATAACAGAATGACTAAGTATGGCATGAAGAAATCCTATTAAAATTGAACTCAATAGGTATCAATTTGGAGGCAGGGTGTTGAGTGGAGGAATGCCCTCAATTGAGTGGAGGAATGCCCTCAATTAAGTAGAGCAAATTACTGCGGATGCTGGAATCTGAAACAAAAGAGAAAATGCTGGAAAATAAGAGTAATCGGTCTCGAAACGTTAGCTCTTTTCTCTCCCTACAGATGCTGCCAGACTTGCTGAGATTTTCCAGCATTTTCTCTTTCGATGCCCTCAACTAGTTGGAATCGTACCCAGCATAAAGGAAGATGGTAGCGGTTGTTGGAGGACAATCATCTCAGCCCATGACATCGCTGCAGAAGTTCCTCAGAGCAGTGGCCTAGACCCAGCTATCTTCAGATGCTTCAGTGATCCTCCCCACATTCTGAGCTCAGAAATGGGAATGCTCACTGATGATTGCATAGTTTTCAGTATAATTCGCAACCTCCCACACACATGCACACTAACAGCCACAGGAATGTAATGGCATACACTCGCCTTACCTGGATAAGTGCAGTGTAAGTTGATATGAATTCAGGACCAGCACATTTCTGTAACGATGAAGGATAAGTATGGCAAGTATTGGGAACCTTGGGGCAGCACGGTAGCACAGTGGTTAGCACTGTCGCTTCACAGCACAAGGGTCCCAGGTTTGTTTCTTGGCTTGGGTGTCTGTTCGGAGTCGGCACGTTCTCCCAGTGTCTGCGTGGATTTCCTCCGGGTGCTCCGGTTTTCTCCCTCGTATCCCGAAAGATGTTCTGTTCAGTCATTTGGACATTCTGAATTCTGAGTTCTCCCTCTATGTGCCCGAACAGGTACCAGAATGTGGCAACTGGGGGATTTTCACAGTGGCTTCATTGCAGTGTTAATTTAAGCCTATGTATGACAATAATAAAAATTATTAAAATGACAGATATTATGAGCCTGGTCAAAAAGAAAAAGGAAGCATTTGTCAATGCTATGAGGCTGGGAAAACACAAAGCAAGTGTGGAATACAAGGGAGGTAGAAAGAAACTTAAGCAAGGAGTCAGGAAGGCTAAAAGGGGTCACAAAAAATAATTGGCCAGCAGGACTAAGGAAAATCCCAAGGCTTTTTATACGTGTATAAAGAGCAAGAGGGTAGCCAGGAAGAGGATTGACCCACTGAAGGACAGGGGAGGGAATCTGTGTGGGGCCAGAGGAAATGGGCAAGTTACTGAATCAGTACTTTGCATCAGTATTTGCCAAATAGAAGGACTTGGTGGGTGATGAGTCTGGGGAAGGTTGTTTAGATAGTTTGGGTCATGTTGAGATCAAAAAGGAGGAGATATTGGGATCTTGAAAAACATTAAGGTAGACAAGTCCCCAGGGCCTGATGGAATACACCCCAGAATACTGAGAGAGGCAAGTGAGGAAATTGCTGGGGCCTTGAGAGAAATCTTTGTATCTTCAGTGACTACAGGGGGGGGTCCCAGAAGATTGGAGAATAGCCAATGTTGTTCCTTTGTTTAAGAAGGGTGTCAAGAATCATAGAACATACAGTGCAGAAGGGGGCCATCCGGCCCATCGAGCCTGCACCGATCCACTTAAGCCCTCACTTCCAGCCTATCCCCTAACCCAATAAGCCCTCCTAACCTTGTGTTGGACACTTTAGGGCAATTTAGCATGGCCAATCCACCGAACCTGCACGTCTTTGGACTGTGGGAGGAAACCGGAGCACCCAGAGGAAACCCACGCAGATACTGAGAGTACGCGCAGACGAGCTGTGAAGCAACTGTGCTGACCACTATGCTACCGTGCTGGATAATCGGGTAATTATAGGCCAGTGTGCCTTATGTCAGTGGTAGGAAAATTATTGGAGAGGATTTTTCGAGACAAGATTTACTCCCACTTGGAAATAAGTGGACGTATTAGCGAGAAGCAACATGGCTTTATGAAGGCGAGGACGTGTCTCACTAACTTGAGTTTTTCGAGGGAATGATGAAGATAATTGATGTGGGTAGGACAGTGGATGTTGTCTGTATGGACTTCAGCAAGGCCTTTGACAAGATCCCTCATGGCAGATTGGTAAAGAAGGTGAAGTCGCAAGGGTTCAGGGTGAGCTGGCAAGATTGATACAGAACTGGCTTTTTCATAGAAGACAGAGGGGAGCAGTGGAAGGATATTTTTCTAAATGGAGGACTGTGACTAGTGCCATTCCTCCAGGATCATTGCTGGGACTTTTGCTGTTTGTAATATATATATATATATATAAAAATGATTTGGAGGAAAATGGTTTGATTCGTAAGTTTGTGGACGACACAAAGGTTGGTGGACTTGAGGATAGCGATGGGGACTGTCCGAGGTTACAGCAGGATATAGATCAGTTGGAGACTTGGGCGGAGAGATGGCAGATGGAGTTTAATACGGACAAATGTGAGGTGTTGCGTTTTGGAAGGTCTAATACAGATGAGAAATGTACAGTAAATGGCAGAACCTTCAAGAGTATTGATGAGCAGAGGGATCTGGGTGTACAGGTACACAGATCACTGGAAGAGGCAATGCAGGTGGAGAAGGTAGACAAGAAGGCATAGGGCATTCTTGCTTTCATTGGCTGGGGCATTGAGTTTAAAAATTGGCAAGACATGTTGCAGCTTTATCAAATCTTACTTAAGTCGCACTTGGAATATAGTGTTCAATTCTGATCACACTACCAGAAGAACGTGAATGCTTTGGAGAGATGTTGCCTCCTATGGAGGGCATTAGTTATGAGGAGAGGTTGGAGAAACCTGGTTTGTTCTCACTAGAATGACTGAGGTTGAGGGGCAACCTGATAGAAGTTTACAAGATTATGAAGGGCATGGACAGAGTGGGTAGTCAGAAGCTTTTTCCCCTGGGTGGAAGAGTCAATTGCTCCAAAGCAAATGTTTACCGTGCGAGGGGCAAGGCTCAAAGGAGATGTACGAGGTAAGTTTTTCAAACAAAGGTGGTGGGAGCCTGGAACTCGCTGCCGGGGAGGTAGTGGAAGCAGATACGATGGTTACTTTTAAGGGGCGTCGACAAGTACATGAATAGGATGGGAATAGAGGGATTCGGTCACTGGAAGGGTTAGAGGGTTTTAATTCAGATGGGCAGCATGGTCGATGCAGGCTTGGAGGGCCGAAGGGCCTGTTCCTGTCCTGCAATTTTTTTTTGTTCTTTAAAACCAGTTGCTCATTGCACTACATCTGGCAGGGTAATGAAAGGCAAGCTCAACCACCTTCTCAATTGGCATCTATGCAAGCATGCTTTGCCACCCGGAACTAGTGGATAATGATCAGGAATGAGAACCTTTGATTTCATCTCTGGCATTTGGATAGAGAGATGCACCCTAACTCACAACTAACAAGAAACTCATTGGTTTTGGTGCTGGAGGTATGAAGTGGATTTACAAGGCCAACAGGGAGCACATGAGAACATCAGTTAATCAGAATAGCTAATTGATCACTTGTTAAAAGCTGTAGAAGTAGAATGTAAGGCATGCCGTATAACATTGTCTACCAGCCTCCCCGAACAGGCGCCAGAATGTGGCGACTAGGGGCTTTTCACAATAACTTCATTTGAAGCCTACTCGTGACAATAAGTGATTTTCATTTCATTTCATTTCTGAGAAAGACAATTGCAGGTGTTGAAAATCACGAAACATTGAAATGCTGGAAATGCACAGTATCTTCAGAGAGATTGGTTCAGAGCAGAGTTTTTCCTAGTAACGATGCCTCAACTGTCAGCACTTGTTGTCATTACACCTCTGAATTTTTTAACAGCAACATCTGGATTCCTCACATGCGCATTGAATGTAGAAATCCATAAGTTGCTGTCAGTAATTCTGTACTTTCCCAGAGGGTACATTGTACAGGTCTCCCTCCAGACTGCAGTCAAGTGGAAATCGATGAAATGATGAAAACTTCTACTTTTGTAAAAACTCTTGAAATAATTGGGCTTTCAATGCTATACCAAGTTCATTGTTGCTGCTCAACGACATCACTGCCCCGAAAGAGCAATTTTATATTTGTTGAGTTTCAAATTTGTCATGATAACTCTACATATTTTTTTTAAAAGTTTTTGATATTTTGTTTCCTACCATAATTCCTTGTGTATGTCCAAATCATTTAATTTATAGACCTCACAGATAGCAAATTAAAAATGAAGAGATGCTGTGGTTTAAACTTCCTGGTTTGCCATCTGTGAGAAGACTTCAAGTAATTGGTGGCTTATTCTGCTTGATTTCATTTCTGTTGCTGGATGCCTGGAGATTCCCTTGATTTGGCATGAGAAACACGCTGACTTGGAAAAGTGCTGCAGAGATCACTAGATCTTTGTGGGCAACTTTCTTTGCAAAATCTAGCCCATAAATAATTTGAGGCAACGAGGAATTACATTTTAACATTTGTGGATGGTAACAAACTGTGTTTTTTACACCTATGACATGGTGGGGGGGGGGAGATTATTCTATGGAAGATAAACTTAATTAGATTTTCAAATTCTATTTTTAAAATTATGCACATGCTTGAAAACATGGTTCTTTTCAGATTCGAGATTCTGGAGAGAGACCAAGTAATGAGGAGATCATGCGTTTTTCTAAACTGTTTGAGGACGAGCTAACATTGGACAACTTAACACGACCTCAGCTGGTAGCACTTTGTAAATTGTTGGAGCTGCAGTCAATAGGAACCAATAACTTTCTACGATTTCAACTGATTATGAAACTGCGCAGCATTCGTGCAGATGATCAGGTAACATATTTGTATCAAATTTGGGGTTTACATTCATTGCTAGGATTTTCTTTCTGGTTTTCTCTTTTCCACTCCTAAAATAATGGCCCTAATAGTTGGGGTACTGTTCATCAATAGAACCTATCTTGACTAAATATTGTAAAATAGAAACAGAAAATGCTGGAAATGCTCTGTGGCATAGGCAGCATCTGTGGAGACAAACAGTCAATGCTTTATGTCAATGACCTTCCCTTTGCTCTGACCCCATTGCCACCTCAGTCCATTCTGTCCTCACATTCAACTTTAAGTTGCAGTTCAGTTGGATTTGTTTTGCTTGCTTCTGGATAGCTAGGCTTAACTGTAGAATATTGATTTATTTTGTCTAAAGTTGATTGCAGAAGAAGGAGTAACCACACTGAATGTAAATGAGCTGCAGGCAGCCTGCCGGACTCGGGGAATGAGAGCATTAGGGGTGACTGAAGCTCGCCTGCAAGAACAACTTAAACAAGTAAGTGAGTAATAAAAATTACATCGTGTTTTTTTCAAGTTATGATGTGATGGCTTGTGACCCAAGACTGTGTTGTGAAAAAGATAACGTAGAATTGGCCATGTGAAATTTATCACATAATGAACTCCAACCTGCACTTCAACCTTCTGAGTGAAAGTCCCACACTCGCGCAAAGTCCCATAATTGAGCAAAAGTCCAGAATCTTATTCCTTCATGTGTACATTTCATTCAACCCATAGCCTTCAACATCTCTAGCTGTGGCTCAGTTACCTGCAGTACAATGTTTAAAAGTAGGAAATTACCAGAAGTCTCAGGATGACATGGATGAATGATGAAGTTAACAGCCAACTGAAGTTGAAGAGGGCCTGTGAAAATCATAAGAATAATAAAAAAGCTAAAGAAAGTTTTGAGAGATTTAATGGGTTAACCAAAGCTGAGTGGGCATATGTGATTTTTTTTTTAAAAACCAAACCGAAAAGTAATTTACAAATGTATCCATGCAGAAATAATTCTTAAACATGGGGTGATATCTCCAAGAGAAGATGAGCACCATTTCGCGCAGTACCTATTCAAATATTAACTTGCAGCACGGCAGCGTAGTGGTTAGCACAGTTGCTTCACAGCTCCAGGGTCCCAGGTTTGATTCCTGGCTGGGTCACTGTCTGTGCAGAGTCTACACGTTCTCCCCGCGTCTGCATCGGTTTCCTCCAGGTGCTCCGGTTTCCTCCCAGTCTAAAGATGTGCGGGTTAGGTGGATTGGCCTTACTAAATTGCCCTTAAGTGTTCAAAAAATGTTAAGTGGGGGTTACTGGGTTATGGGGATAGGGTAGATGCGTGGGCTTCAGTAGGGTGCTCTTTGTAAGGGCCGGTGCAGACTCGATGGGCCGAATGGCTTACTTCTGCACCGTATATTCTATGAATGAAACCTCATATAGTGAGATAAAAGATAGTGCTTCTGGAGGACTAATGGGACAAAGATATCTGAACATTTTGAAATTATCAGTTTCAGTTTCAATTTTCAGACTTTTTATTTTTATTCAGCATGTACATGGGTGCTTTAAAAATGTTCTTCTCACTTGAGTACCAGTTACTCTCGTAACTTGCGAATAGTGATTTATAAACTCCTGGGCTCCCTATAAAAAGGAATGAATTTGAATGTTCACTAACATTGCAAATAGCGTTGTTATTTTATAGTTAATAAAGAAAATACATTTTTGGGAACAAATAATTCCGTGTTATATCACAGAAAATAAAACACACTTCACATTGATTGCTGATTTTTCATTGCTGTATTTGACCTATACAAGTGACCGGTTGAGAAGTGTACCAAATATCACATTAGTACCGTATGTGTTTATTGGTTTATTCTTTTTAAAATATTCTACCTGTTTCAACTAAATACTGCTGCCTTTACCTTGCAGTGGTTGGAGCTACATCTGAACCAGCAGATTCCAACTTCACTTCTACTTCTGTCCAGGGCCATGTTCCTTCCAGATACCCTTTCACCTGCTGATCAGCTTACAACAACTTTGCAGACTTTGCCAGATAGTGTGGTGAGCAATTTATCAAAGATAGAAATATACTTGTAAACAGTTGTTTAATATTACATCTTAAACCATTCTTTGGTCACTTTTTGTTCTTAAGGTGACCTAGATGCTGTTAAATTTTAACAATGTTATGTAATGTTCTGCTGTTGGCTTGTACTAATGCAGCATTGATGGTATAGTGTACCCTTCTAAGGCAGCTCAGCTTAAATCAGGATGTTTAAGAAGATTAAAAGTTTCAATGAGGGCAGTTATCTGCAACAAAGATGAGATAAAATAGATAATATTTTTAATGATCAGATCTTCCAAATATTCACGAGAGGACATGAGCAGCATAACCTCCCTAATTAGCAATAATCAGCGAATTAATAATTTGGGTATCGATGTGACGAAAATGCTAGACAGTGCTCAAAATGTTGTGCAGATTCGGTGGGGTTGCAGGGATTGGGCGGGGTGGCACAGACCCAATGGGACAGATGGCCTTCTGCACTGTTGGGGTTCCACGGTTCTAAATTAGCAAATTTCTAGAGGTAATATTTAGCCCAGAGTAATAAAGGGGAGCAACAAAAGCTGAAAATTGCATTCTAGTTAGGTTGCAAAAATGGTAGCGATGTTAATTTTTGCCCGCTTGGGTCAACTATTTTTTTAACGTCTATAACAGGATTTTGTTGCTTAGCAGTTACACTGACCCTTGACCTGGTCCAGCAAACGTCTTCACTCCTGTTATTGATTCCTGCAATCTCATGCGGTGCTCAACACCTCACCTAGACTGACATATTCTTTTATTAGCGCAGTTCAGCTGGGAATCTCATCCTGTTTTTTGTCTCATCTCTATTTGTGCCAGACCTTGATATTTCACAGGAATCTACCTTCTGGGAGCCTAATCTTCAGTGAAGATTTTTTTTTATTCCACTCTTCCCACTGTAGGAAAATGGCACTAGCCTAACCAGCTGTCTGGCTAGTTTCGCAACAATTCAACCTTATGTTGACAAAGTTAAGAACATATGAAATAGGAACAGAAGCAGGCCATTTGGCCCCTCGAGTCTGCTCCACCATCCAAGAAGATCATCACTGATTTGTTTGTGTTTTGAATTCCACATTCCCATCTACCCCTGATAATCTGTGATTCCCTTGCTGAAGGGGAGACAGTGCTTAGAGGTATTGTTGCTGGACTAGTAATCCAGAGACCCAGGGTAATGCAGGTGGTGAAATTTGAATTCTATCATTCTATAATTTAAATTCTGGAAATAAAAGTCTAATAATTACCAATGAAACTATTGTCGAATGTCATAAAACCCACCTGGTTCACTAATGCCCTTTCGGGAAGAAAATCTGTATCCTTACCTGGTCTGGCCTACATGTGACTCCAGATCCACCCCAATGGGGTTGACACTTAAATGCCCTCATGGATGGGCAATAAATGCTGGCCCAGCCAGTGCCGCCCACATCCCATGACCAAATAAAATAAAAGAAGCTATGTACTTCCAGCTAAAAAATATTCAATGACTCTGCCTCCATTACCTTCAGAGGCAGAGAGTTCTAAAATCGCACAACCCTCTGAAAGAAAATAATTCTCTTCTTTTCTGTCCTAAAAGGGCGACCCTTAATTTTAAAATAATGCCCCCTTGCTCTGAACTTTCCCACACAAGGAAATATCCTTTCCACTTCCACCTTGTCAGTACCTTTCAGGATCTTGTGTATTTCAATCCAGTCACCCTTTCACTCTTCTGTCTGTCGAACCCCGGTCTATCCAACCATTTCTCATAAGACAACCCATTCATTCCAGGTATCATTCAATCTAATAAACTTCCTCTGAACCTCCTCCAATGCATTTGTATCCTTCCTGAAATAAGAAGATCGAACTGCGCACATTATTCAAGATTTGGTCTTGCCAAATGCCGTGTATAACTGAAGCATAGCATACTTCCATTTATGTTCAATTCCTCCCATAATAAAGGTTAGAATTCCATTAGCCGCCTTAATTACTCGCTGTATGTTCAGACTAAAGTTTTGTGATGTATGCACCAGAACATCAAGATCCAGCTGCACATCAGAATTCTACAACCATTCTCTGTTTAAGTAATACTCTGCAATTTTACTCTTCCTCTTAACCTGAACAGCTTCACGTTTTCCTACATTATACTCCATCGGTCAGATTTTTGACGATCACTCAACCTATCGATTTGCACCAGCAACCTCCTTGTGTCTTCTTCACAACATACTTTCCTACCTATCTTTGTGTCAACTGCAAGCTTTACTACCATGCCTTTGCTCCCCTCATTTAAACCATTGAATGGACAAAACTCCACTCGTCACATCCTGCCAATCAGACAAAGACCCATTTATGCATGCTCTCTGTTTTCTGCCAGGCCAATCATCTATCCGTGCTAATATGCACCATGAACTTTTATTTTCCGCATTAACCTTTGTTGCGCCATCTTATCAAATGTCTTCTGACAAATCACGTATGTTTACAGGCATTCCTGTAAGGGGCTGGTTTAGCACAGTAGGCTAAACAGTTGGCTTGTAATGCAGACCAAGACCAGCAGTGCAGGTTCAATTCCCATACCAGCCTCCCCGAACAGGTGCTAGAATGTGGCGACTAGGGGCTTTTCACAGTAACTTAATTGAAGTCTACTTGTGACAATAAGCAATTATTATTATTTCCTTTATCCACAGTGGATGTTACTCAAAGAGCTCCAATTAAATTTTGTGAGAATGAATTTTAAAAAAAAGTATTTTGGAGGAACATTGTAATGAAGGCTGTGTGCGTATAAATGATTTAATAAGCGGGGAATGGTTGATAGAGACAGCTTTGGGATTCAATTTTTTGAGGTTGAAGAGATGAAAGGGGTAAAAGTGCGAAATGCATATCTTTGTCGTAAGAGGCCATGGTGAAGTGGACTTTTAAATACGTAGGTTGGGTTTAGAAATTTGCATTAGGAAATAGAGACATGCTTTTCTTTTTAAGCTATTCAATTTCAAGGGGGAGTAAGGACCTTTTGCAACTTAAGAGGTTTCATAAGTAAATGAGGGAAGGTTATTACATTTTATTTGGCTTTAAAGGGGAGGCAATAGGAAGACATGAAAGATTTTTATTTTTTGGAAAAGCTTGAGTTCAAAAACGGTGCGGAGGACAATGGAATTGAATATGAAAAGGGGAAAGGATATTTAAGGAGAGCTGTTGAGTTGTGGTTGGTTGTGTGGGAAAGATAGCCTGTGAAACTCTCTACTAAGAGAAGGTGAGAAATCTGCGGTAACCCTCCAGAAACCATAAAGTCTTTGCGTTAAACTTTCCAATCTCGCTCACCTCTGGAATCATCGCGGAAAGGACGGATAGTTTAGCGAACTGTTAAAGGTCCGCTGACCTGACCTCTGGTGAGAATTTTGGTCACTGGACGGGAGAGACCAGAGGTTCCCGTTCCTTGTGTCAGAAAGCAGTCTTGTTTCTGAATTTTCTAGCATTTCCACAGTGGAGTGGAAGAGTTTGAGGAGTCATGTGACATACCTTTACTAAAGAACAAAGAACAATACAGCACAGGAACAGGCCCTTCGGCCCACCAAGCTTGTACTGGTCGTGATACTAACCTTGGCCAAAACCCTCAGCACTTCCTTGAGCCGTATCGCTCTATACCCATCCTATCCATATATTTGTCAAGATGCCTTTTGAACGGCACTCGTATCTGTTTCCACAACTTCCCATGGCATTGCAGTCTAGGCACTCATCACCCTAAACGTTGCCCCACAGATCTTAAATCTATGCTCCCTGATGACTGACCCCCTCCACCCTGGGAAAGAATGCCTGCCCATCCACTCTATCCATGCCCCTCATAATCTTGTAGACCTCTATCAGGTCATCCCTCAACCTCCGTCGTTCTAATGAAAACAGTCAGAGTCTATTCAACCTCTCTGCATAGCTGGCACCCTCCAGACCAGGCAAGATCCTATTAAACCTCTGCACCCTCTCCAAAGCCTCCACATCCTTCTGGTAGTGTGGCAACCAGAATTGTGCGCAATATTCCAAGAGCAGTCTTACCAAGGTTCTATACAACTGCAGCATGACTTGCCAGTTTTTATACTCTATGCCCCATCCAATGGAGGCAAGCAATCCGTACGCTTTCTTGACTACCTTGTCCACTTGTGTTACCACTTTCAAAAGATCTCTCCCAGATCTCTCTGACTTTCTATGTTCCTAAGAGTTTTGCCATTTATGGTATATTTCCCCTCGATGTCAGGCCTACCAAAATGCATTACCTCACATTTGTCTGGATCAAACTCCATTTGCCATTTCTCTTCCCATGTCTCCAACCTATGTATGTCCTGCCATATCCTCTAACAATCCTCAACACTATCTACCACTCCACCAACCTTGGTGTCATCTGCAAACTTACTAAACAGACCAGCTACAATTTCCTCCGAGAAGTGACAGCAGTTTTGTCTTGGATAATATTACTGGAGTTAAAAATCAGTAAGGGAGACTTGCCTGGAGGGTATTTACTTGTGTGTTCTGACCAAGTATGTTTTTTGGAGGGGGTGTTTTGTAAGGCTGTGTAACTTTGATCTTGCATGATTAATTTATTTTCTTGTTAATAAATCTTTTCAGTTTTTAGAATCCCAAAAGTGTTACTGGGATTCTATACTCCTGAGATCAGTAGTTTTCCTCCTGTTTACAGAATACAGAACAAAGGGGTTATGATTAATAAGACCAGTTTCCTCCTGGGATTTGGCTAAACGTGATTCCCTTTTCACAAAACCATGCAAACGCTTTCCGATTACATTGAGTTTTTCTAAGTGCCTAGCTGTAAGCTCCATCATGATCAATTTCACCTTCCCTATGAATGACATCAAGCTACAGTTCCTACAGTTTCCTTTTTTCTGCCTCCATTGAAAGAAGGGCTAAATTTGCTACTTTCCAGTCAGGTGGAATCTTTCCAGACTGTAGGATATTTTGGAAAATTAATACCAATGCATCTACCTCATTAGCCACCTCTTAAGATCTGAGGATAAATTCCGTCCTGATCCAATTTTCTCACTACCACTTGCCTAGCAGAACTTTCATAGAATTTGTTAAAAAATTGTTAAGTGGGGGTTACTGGGTTACGTGGATAGGGTAGATCCGTGGGCTTCAGTAGGGTGCTCTTTATAAGGGCTGGTGCAGACTCGATGGGCCGAATGGCCTCCAGCTCTGTAAATTCTATGATTCTAAGTTACGGTGCAGAAGGAGGCCACTCATCAAGCCTCCACCGGCCCTTGGAAAGAGCAACCTACCTAAGCCCACACCTCCACCCTATTCCCGTAACCCCGTGAGAGGTCATGTGGGCGTTGATTAGTACTGGTCAACAAAAACGTGAACCAGGCATCCCGGCAACTGCAGGGTTTCCTAGACCATTGGAGGCTCTCTTGGATGGTTGGGAGGCACCCTGGCTCTCCCCCTGGCACTTTAGCACTGCCAGGTTGGCATCTTGGCACAACCAAGGTCAGGGCCCAAGGGGGGCCATGTTCATGAAAGCAGAGGGGAGGGGTGGGTATGGGGTCCTCTGGAAGTTTGGGTGGTATGGTTGGTGAGGGTCCGAGAAAGGGAAGGGGGCCTGAAAGAGTGTGTAGGAAGGCCTGAAAAGTGTCAGTGGTGGAGGGAGGGAACATTTAATGGCAGCACAGTGGTTAGCACAGTTGCTTCACAGCTCCAGGGTCCCAGGTTCGATTCCAGCTTGGGTCACGGTCTCCCGGTGTCTGTTTGCTCCGGTGCTCCGGTTTCCTCCCACAAGTCCCGAAAGACATGCTTGTTAGGTGAATTGGACATTCTGAATTCTCTCTCTATGTATCCGAAGGCGCCGGAATGTGGCGACTCGAGGTTTTTCACAGTAATTTCATTGCACCGTTAATGTAAGCCTACTTGTGACAATAACGATTATTATTATTCTTCACCTACTCTGTGGCCCCGTGAAGAGAGGCTACCACACAAAAGAACATAAGAAATAGGAGTAGGCCATCTGGCCCCTCGAGCCTGCTCCGCCATTCAATTAGATCATGGCTGATCTTTTGTGGACTCAGCTCCACTTTCCAGCCCGAACACCATAACCCTTAATCCCTTTATTTTTCAAAAAAACTATCTATCTTTACCTTAAAAACATGTAATGAAGGAGCCTCAACTGCTTCACTGGGCAAGGAATTCCATAGATTCACAACCCTTTGGGTGAAGAAGTTCCTCCTAAACTCAGTCCTAAATCTACTTCCCCTTATTTTGAGGTTATGTCCCCTAGTTCTGCTGTCACCCGCCAGTGGAAACAACCTGCCCGCATCTATCCTATCTATTCCCTTCATAATTTTAAATGTTTCTATAAGATCCCCCCTCATCCTTCTAAATTCCAACGAGTACAGTCCCAGTCTACTCAACCTCTCCTCATAATCCAACCCCTTCAGCTCTGGGATTAACCTAGTGAATCTCCTCTGCACACCCTCCAGCGCCAGTACGTCCTTTCTCAAGTAAGGAGACCAAAACTGAACACAATACTCCAGGTGTGGCCGCGCTAACACCTTATACAATTGCAACATAACCTCCCTAGTCTTAAACTCCATCCCTCTAACAATGAAGGACAAAATTCCATTTGCCTTCTTAATCACCTGTTGCACTTGTAAACCAACCTTCTGTGACTCATGCACTAGCACACCCAAGTCTCTCTGAACAGCGGCATGCTTTAATATTTTATCGTTTAAATAATAATCCCGTTTGCTGTTATTCCTACCAAAATGGATAACCTCACATTTGTCAACATTGTATTCCATCTGCCAGACCCGAGCCCATTCACTTAACCTATCCAAATCCCTCTGCAGACTTCCAGTATCCTCTGCACTTTTCGCTTTACCACTCATCTTAGTGTCATCTGCAAACTTGGACACATTTCCCTTGGTCCCCAACTCCAAATCATCTATGTAAATTGTGAACAATTGTGGGCCCAACACGGATCCCTGAGGGACACCACTAGCTATTGATTGCCAACCAGAGAAATACCCATTAATCCCCACTCTTTGCTTTCTATTAATTAACCAATCCTCTATCCATGCTACTACTTTACCCTTGATGCCATGCATCTTTATCTTATGCAGCAACCTTTTGTGTGGCACCTTGTCAAAGGCTTTCTGGAAATCCAGATATACCACATCCATCGGCTCCCCGTTATCTACTGCACTGGTAATGTCCTCAAAAAATTCCACTAAATTAGTTAGGCATGACCTGCCCTTTACGAACCCATGCTGCGTCTGCCCAATGGGACAATTTCTATCCAGATGCCTCGCAATTTCTTCCTTGGTGATAGATTCCAGCATCTTCCCTACTACCGAAGTTAAGCTCACTGGCCTATAATTTCCTGCTTTCTGCCTACCTCCTTTTTTAAACAGTGGCGTCACGTTTGCTAATTTCCAATCCACCGGGACCACCCCAGAGTCTAGTGAATTTCGGTAAATTATCACTAGTGCATCTGCAATTTCCCTAGCCATCTCTTTTAGCACTCTGGGATGCATTCCATCAGGGCCAGGAGACTTGTCTACCTTTAGCCCCATTAGCTTGCCCATCACTCCCTCCTTAGTGATAACAATCCTCTCAAGGTCCTCACCTGTCATAGCCTCATTTCTATCAGTCGCTGGCATGTTATTTGTGTCTTCCACTGTGAAGACCGACCCAAAAAACCTGTTCAGTTCCTCAGCCATTTCCTCATTTCCCATTATTAAAACTCCCTTCTCATCCTCTAAAGGACCAATATTTACCTTAGCCACTCTTTTTTGTCTTATATATTTGTAAAAACTTTTACTGTCTGTTTTTATATTCTGAGCAAGTTTACTCTCATACTCTATCTTACTCTTCTTTATAGCTTTTTTAGTAGCTTTCTGTTGCCCCCTAAAGATTTCCCAGCCCTCTAATCTCCCAGCAATCTTTGCCACTTTATATGCTTTTTCCTTCAATTTGAATGATCTGAATGATCTGTTGAGCTACTTGCAGAAAAATACTTTTCACTGTACCTCGGTACACGTGACAATAAACAAATCCAATCCAATCCAATACTCTCCCTTATTTCCTTAGATATCCACGGTCGATTTTCCCTCTTTCTTCCGTCCTTCCTTTTTGTTGGTATAAACCTTTGCTGAGCACTGTGAAAAATTGCTTGAAAGGTTCTCCACTGTTCCTCAACTGTTCCACCATAAAGTTTTAGCTCCCAGTCTACCTTAGCTAGTTCTTCTCTCATCCCCTTGTAATCCCCTCAGTAACCTTCGATCAGTCCTCTTTCATCTCAGCCGATGCTGCTGAAGTTCCGCCTTAATCAACCCCATCAACTGCTCCACTGTGGGGTAGACGAAGCATGCGCGGTGCCTTCTGTAGCTGCGCAATTACATCAGTCCCCTTCCCTGATTACTATACCTGCATCGCCCTTCTCCATGGGGAACACAGATGCAAAAAAAGCAGTGGCATAGTGGTATTGTTGCTGGATTAGTAATCCAGAAACATGAAACCCAGGATAATGATCTGGTGACCTGGGTTCGAATCCCACCATGGCAGGTGATGGAATAAAGTAAATAAAATATCTGGAATTAAAAGTCTAATATTGACCATGAAACCATTGTCAATTTGCGTAGAACCTATCTGGTTCACTAATATCCTTTAGCGAGGAAATCTGCCGTCCTTACCTGGTCGGGCCAACATGTGACTCCAGACCCACAGCAATGTGGTTGACTCTTAACTGCCCCCTCGAGGGCAATTAGGGATGGGCAATAAATGCTGGCACAGCCTGCGACGCCCACCTCCCATGAATGAATAAATAAAAAATAAACATATCTTCCAGCTCCACACAGATTGCCACTTTGGTACCTAATGGGCCCTACACTTTCCCTGGCTATCCCCTGAGTATACTTGGGATTTTCCTTTATTTTGCCCATATTTTTTTCACTTTCCTAATTTTTTTTTAAGTACCTCCCCCTGCACTTTCTGTTCTTCTCCTAGGGCATCTACTGTTTTAAGCCCCTTGTCTCTGTCAATCCTGTATATCCCTTGAAACCCAGAGTTCTCAGGACTTGTTGGTCCCACCCTTTATCTTTATGGAACATGTTGATCACTCTCCATTTCCTTTCAAATTACTCCCACTGTTCTGGTGTGTGTTTTTTTACAATTAGCAGCTCCCAGTCTGCTTTGGCCAGACACTGTCATATTAAAATTGTCCTTCCCCAATTCAGAATCTTTATTTCCGGTCCATCTTTGCCCTTTTCCACAACTACCTTAAATCTTACCAAGTTATGGTCACTATCACCAAAATGCTTCCCCACTGACCTTTCTACCATCTTCCTGGCTTCATTCCCTAATATTAATTCCAATTTCGCCAGCTCTTTTGTGGGACTTTGTGTTCTGGCTCAAAAAGCTCTCTTTGATGCACTTTCCAATACCTCTGACCTTTCACACTTTGCCTATCCCAATTAACATTGGGGAAGTTGAAACTATTGTTACCCTATTGTTTTTATGCTTCTCTGAGATTGTCTACATATCTGCTCTTCTATCTCTTCCTGACTGTTTGGGGGCCTGTAGTACACTCCAAGCAAAGTGATTGCCCCCTTTTTTGTTTTTACATTCTACCCATATGGCCTCAACTGAGGAGGCTGCTAACATATCATTCATCCCTCACTGCAGTAATTGGCTCCTTGGTCAATAGTGGACACCACTATTGCAGTTGTAACATACCGTTGAATTTTCTTATATTTTTCTGTGTATTCTGAAATGTCTGCCACAGCATCTCTTGCCCTATCCCTTAACCTAAATTGTAAGCTCACTTTCCCTAGCTCTGCTTTCATGCCCTCATTATTACCCTTACCCTTATTTCAGTTTAAAATATTTGTCCATTCTACTTTCCCTCAAATAATGTGAAATTCAATCACATCATAATTGCTACCTAGGGGTACCTTCAATATGAGGTCATTAATTACTCCTATCTCTTTAATCCTAGGATCTCTAATAATAATAATCACTTATTGTCACAAGTAGGCTCCAATAAAGTTACTGTGAAAAGCCCCCAGTCACTACATTCCAGCGCCTGTTCGGGGAGGCTGGTACGGGAATTGAACCCGCGCTGCTGGTCTTGTTCTGCATTACAAGCCAGCTGTTTAGCCCACTGTGCTAAACCTATCTCCAATGCAGACGGAGGCCATTCGGACCATTGAGTCCACACTAACCCTATGAAAGAGCACCCTACCCAGGTGTGCTCCCCCATACTATCCCCATGACCCCACCTAACCGATGGACACCAAGGACCAATTGATCCTGGCCAAGCCACCTAATCCGCACAGTTTTGGACTGTTGGAGGAGGCCGGAGCACCCGGGGAGAATGTGCAAACTCCACACAGACCGTCATTGCTCAGTACCTGGTCCCTAGTTGGTTCCAGACTTTCTGCTCTAAGAAGCTATCTTGAAAGCATTACATAAATTCCTCATCTGGGCTACCTTTGCCCACATACTTTTTCCAGACTATTACATTAATTCCTCATCTGGGCTCCCTTTGCCCATCTGATTTTGCCATAGCTTTCTGGCAGACCCCCATGTTTTATTCTTTGATGCCCTGTTCTAATGTGTGGTTACTGTTACAAGAGCCTGGACACCACTCTCACAAGTGACTTGTCTTTATCATTTCTCTACCCAAACCACTTCTACATTCTGGTTTCCTGAACTTGGGTCAAGCCTCTCTATTATACTAATATGATTTTTACTTAACAGAGCCACCCTTCACCTTCTCCTAGCTTCCTAAATGACACTACCCTTCAATATTGAGATCCCAATCTATGCCATGTGACTAATCATTTTGGGAATTATTTTTCTATTTTAATCTAGTGCTTACCTTATGGATCAGTATTAAATGTCATCCTATTATTTCTGTATCCTTAAATGGAGTCGACGAGTATTTCCTCATTTTATGTAATCACCAATAGGTATGGTAAGATGAAAGGGAGTTGGCTTTTATTTATGGAAAGAAGGCCTTCACTGAACTTTACTGTGAAATTTGAGTGAGCTGTGGGAGCAAATGAAGGAACTTGTTAATGACGGAAATTTTTCGCCAGCTCTTGGAGGAGCGTGACTAGAGAGCTTTCCATTTTTGTGGCTATTTGATCGTGGGGGGATGGAGGGAGGAGCGTTGCGTTGTATTCCTCCTGGGCTCTGAAGGCTCCGGTGCGTTTTCTTAACTGTAAGTTGTGTTTCAGTTGTTAACCTGATGATTAAACTTGTGTGACTGTGGAAAAAAAATGACGGAAATTTTGTTGGGTGTTCTGCTTTTTGCGCAGAAACTTGTTTGGAGAGTTTGAAATTAACTGAAAGGACAAAAAAAAAAACATGTAAGGAACAGCCACTTTTTCACATGCGGATCGGAATTGCAAGAGCGGCTATGATATGACTACTTTTAATCCATGCTTTTCTATTTCAGGCAAAGGAAGCGCAAGTCAAAGTCGCAGAAGTCGAATGTGACAAGGTGGACAATAAAGCAAAATTAGAAGCAACCTTGCAAGAAGAGGCAGCCATCAAGAGGGAGAACCAGGAACGAGAGTTGGAACGTATGGCGGAAGCTGCTGAAAAAGCGAAAGAAAGTTTACAGGTTGAAGCCAGGGTGAGTGTTTGATTTATAAATCTTAACATACTTCGAATTTAGCATAAAAGTTGTGAACTAGTACTTCCAAATTTCTCTGTTTTAAGAATTGAAACTGATTAAATATATTTGGCTTACTTGCAAGACTGATCAGCTTTTGAAAAGTTACAAAAGAAAGATGTCCACAATGTGACAAAATGTAGCTACTATTCCTTAATGATATTTACATTAGAGTATGTATATTCACCTAGATCCATAGGGACACACCAATTATGTCAGTGTTGGCTATTTGTAGGAGCAGTTCGAACCTATCCTTACAAGACTTGAGGAAAAAATAGCATGACCTGATTTTTGTCTTGTGGAATTTTAAATTTCAATACGGGCATAATTAAGATGTAAACCATGACTCAGTGGTAGCACAATAAGCTTGGAGTCAAAAGGTTGTGCGTTCAAGTCCGACTCCAGAAACTTGAGCACAGATTCTAAGCTCTTGTTCCAACGCATTACTGTCCTTCAGTTGTGATGTTAAATCAAGGACGTGGCACTATTTGAAGAGAAATTAGTTCTGAACAAGAGTCCTATTGGACTTGAAATGTTAACTCTGTTTCTCTCCACAGATGTTGCCATACTTGAGTATTTCCAGCATTTGTCTATTTATTTCTGATTTCCAGCATTCAGTCCTTTCCTTTATTATGAATTTTCCTACTGTGTCCTGGCCAATATTTACCCTCAACAAAAACACACACAGATTATTAGGGCTGGCTTAGCTCACTGGGCTAAATCACTGGCTTTTAAAGCAGACCATCGCAGGCCAGCAGCACGGTTCGATTCCCGTACCAGCCTCCCCGGACAGGCGCCGGAATGTGGCGACTAGGGGCTTTTCACAGTATCTTCATTGAAGCCTACTCGTGACAATAAGCAATTTTCATTTCATATTAGTTCATGTTGAGTTCAAGACCGGAACTACATTTTAAAAACAATTATTTCATGGGTATAGGCATTTATTGCCCATCCCTAATAAGGTGTTGCTGAGCCACCTTCGTGAACTGCTGCAGTGGGGTCACTCATCAAAGTGCTGTACATCATCTTTATTGCCACAAGTAGGCTTACATTAACACTGCAACAAAGTTACTGTAAAAAGCCCCTAGTCGTCACATTCCAGCGCCTGTTCAGGTACACGAGGGAGAATTTCAAATGACCAATTCACCTAACAGCATGTCTTTCGGGACTAGTGGGAGGAAACATCCGTCAATTTTCATTGTGTCGAATGTGAGTCACCACCTGGAATAAAATAAGTTGAACTTCTATAATCCATGTGGTGTAGGTGCACCAACCTTGCTGTTAGGGAGGGAGTTCCAGGATTTTGACCAGTGACAGTGAAGGAACAACGATATAGTTCCAAGTCAGGATGGTGTGTGTCTCGGTGGGGGGAACAGGCAGGTGGTGATACTCCCGTGCATCTGATGCCCTTATCCTTCTAGGTGGTAAGAGGCCGCATGTTTGGGAGATCCTGTCAAAGGAGCCTTGGTGAATTCCTGCAGTGAATCTTGTAAATGTGTGTGTGGAGGGAGTGGATCTCGAAGGCGGTAGATGGAGGGCCAACCAAACAGGCTGTTTTGTTCTCGATGGTGTTGAGCTCCTTGAGTATTGTTATAGCTGCACTCATCAAAGCAAGTGGAGAGTATTTGTGTCTTGTAAGTGATGAACCGGCTTTATGGAGTCGGGGGGCAATTTACTTTCTGCAGAATTCCAAGCCTCTAATCTGTTCTTGTAGCTCCAGTAATTATATGGCTGGCCCAGCTCAGCTTCTGGTCAATGGTACCCCCAGGATGTTGAAAGTGGGGGATTCCCTGATGGTGATGTCACTGAATGTCGAAGAGTGATGGTGGGATTCTCTCTTGTTGGAGATGGTCATTGCCTGGCACTTGTGTGGCATGAACTTTAATTTCACTTATTCGCCCAAGCCTGAATGTTGTCGGTCTTCATCGCTTTGCCGATGATCGAGAGTAGACTGAAGGGGTGGTAATGGCTGGGTTGGATTTTGTCCTGATTTTTGTGAACAGGATGTAGCTAAGCACTTTTCCACAATGCCAAGTAGATGCCTATGTGTTATGAAAGAGTTAATGTTCCCTAGTACTTAAGTTAGTAATGGGGTTTTAATTGTTTAATAGATTGCATTTAATGGATTACACCAATAGATAAAGAGAGATACAGGTGGCGCTGTTTTGTTGTGGAGAAGTGATTACTGAACACAAACTTGGAGTTGAAGAAGTCAAGACTTATTTCCTCGTTCTTATTATAGAGTTACCATTGGAGCTTAATGCTGTCATGTAGCTATATTGTAACAGCTTGGCTAAGGGTGCAGCTAGTCTTGGAGCACCAGTATTATTACTGGAATGTTGTCGGGGTCCATAACCTGTGATGCCAGGGCCATATCTGTGATGCCGGGGCCTCCGGAAGAGGAGGCCAAGTTTGATCATCCTTCTGGCTGAAGGTGGTTGTAAATGCTTCAGCGGGCAGCATGGTGGCGCAGTGGTTAGCATTGCTGCCTCACGGCACCGAGGTTCCAGGTTCGATCCCGGCTCTGGGTCACTGTCCGTGTGGAGTTTGCACATTCTTCCCATGTTTGCGTGGGTTTCGCCCCAACAACCCAAAGATGTGCAAGGTAGGTGGATTGGCCACGCTAAATTTCCCCTTTATTGGAAAAATGAATTGGGTACTCTAAATTTATTTAAATAAACAGTGCTATTATGGATATGTGGCAAGTAGATTGGTGAGGACAAGGTTAAGTATGCTTTTCTCTCTTGTTTGTTCCCTCACCACTTGCCACAAACCAAGTCTAGCAGCTATGTTCTTTAGGACTAGGCCAGCTCGGTTCGCATTGGTGCTATCGAGCCGCTCCGAGTGATGGACATTGAAGTCCCCCACCCTGAGTACATTCTGCACCCTTCCCACCCTCTGTGCTTCTTCCAAGAGGTGTTCAACACAAAAGTGCGGATTCATCAGCTGAGGGTGGAGGCGGTAGGTGGTAATCAGCAAGTTTCCTTGTCCATGTTTGACCTAATGTTTCCCCCCACCCCGCCACCAACTATATATCACTATGCCACCAGCTCTTGTGGGTGTGTTCTGCTGATGGGACCGTGTGTATATAAGGATGGTGATTGTTGCATCTGGGACATTGTACGGTATGACTCCGTGAATACGACTGTCAGGAAGTTGTTGACTGGTCTGAGACAGCTCTCTCAATTTTTGCACAAGCTTCCAAACGTTTGTATAGAGAATGTTGCATGGTTGACCGGGCTACGTATGTCATTCTCACTTCCAGTGCCTAGTTTGACGCTGAGTGATCCATCCAGTTTGATGCAACTTACTAGGCCATTTCCAAGGGCATTTAACAGTCAACCACAGGTGTGATTCTAGAGTCACATGTAGGCCAGATCAGGTCAGGATTTCCATCCTTAAAGGACATATGAACATAAGAATTGGGAGGAGGAGTAAGTCACTTTAAGATATTGATAAAGCAGACCGGTTTTTATGACAATCAATAGTGGTTTCATGATCACTATTACCAAGACCAGCTTTTCAATTCTAGGTTTATGAACTGAATTTAAATTCTGACAGCAGCCATAGTAGAATTCTAACCAGTGTCCCCTGAGCATTAGCCTGGGTCTCTGAGTTGCAAGTCTGGTGACGTTACCACTGTGCCACTGCCTTCTCCAAAGTCTAAAATATTAAACACAAAGCTAATTCCATCGGGATGAAGGGCAAAATGGCTCCGGTGGTTTGAAAGTTATGATGGTAGATAAGCAGTGACAGATACTTCATCATTTTCAACAAATAAGCATTCTCTTGAAAAACTAAATCTCAATTTGTAAAGTGCTTAGAGTAATTGAAGTGGTTAAGGATAGCATTAGCTTAAAAAACGAGGCTTATAATATTTCAAAGAAATGCAATATGTCTCAGGATTGGGACAGGTTTAGAAGTAGACTCAGGTTGGCCAATAGTTTACAATGAGAGAAAATAAAACATGTGTAAACTGGCAACAAATATGAAAACAGATTGTAAAAGCTTCTACAACGATATAAAAAGGCAAGTATGCAAATAGACTTGGATCCCTTCGGGCTGAGACAGAAGAAATGGTAATTGGAAATAAGGAAGTGTTAAACAAATATTTTGTTTCTATTTTCACAGTAGAAGATAGAAAAATATACCTTAAGTACTGGGGAACAAGGGATCTAATGAGAGTGAGCAACTTTAGTTGATATTAGTAAAGAAATAGGTCGTTCACACCATTGTCAGTGGTGGAGGGAGGAAATATTTATGTTGGTGCCAATCAAGCAGGCTGTTTTGTCCTGAATGGTGTCAAGCTTCTGAAGTGTTATTGGAGCTTCAATTCTTCAGGCAAATGGATAAGCTCTTGTAGCAAAATTCTCGGCCTCTGACCTGCCTTAATGTTGGGGGCTGAGTGACCCTGGTTGCTCTGTTTCATACGTCACAATAACTAAACCACTTAATTAATTGTAAACGTTTTATCTTGTCATAAAATGCACCAGATAAATACAGATGTTTTCTCTTTTCCTCTTAATTCTCTGTCACAGAAGGAAATTGAATCGGCAGTGAATCTAGAAGCAGCAGCAGTCAATGTGAAGCAAAGCCAGATTGCTGTGGATGCAGAACAGGAATTAGCTAATGTAGACCTGGCAATGCATTCTGAAACCTTGAAAGATACAGCCCCAGTATTAGAAGGAATTAAGGTATGTTTCAATGTCAAGGTCAATGATCCATTTACACTTATTTTTATGCTAATCATGGTGGGTAAACACTGTCCTGGTAACAGTTTGGTTTATATTTTCTAATCAGAAACCACTGAAAAGGTTTTTGTTGACATGATCTCTATGACGCTGATTCAACACACATTCCCTTCATATTGCATAACAATTTGATGTATAAACATGCAAAGTGCATTCAACAAGCAATTGGGGAACGTCTCGGCTGAGCAGGGTGGTGACTGTTACTTTTTTTTATTCATTAGCCATTATGATCTTGAGTGGAAGCTATGCTGTGTCTAGTACCGGTCGCCAGGTTTCGGACGAAATAACCCACATTATTACGCTCTTATTTATTCAACCACTTGGTTCACTGCAACAAGGTTAATTTAGAAAGGGTACCTTCACTTGTGGATACCTTTTCCCAGGCCAAATGTATTTTATGTTTTAAAAGGAGATAATTTAATCAGGCTTTCTTGAGTTAAAGAAAGAGTGTATGTATTAGTTACCAAAACATGAGAAAAGTAATTAAAAATGAACGCACATGCACAGAGATTAGAAATGAGAAGTCAGTTGAACGTAACAAATCAGTCTTTGGCTTATCTGTGAGGAGGAGATGGTGAAACATTGCAGCCATTAAGTTGGGTGATTCCAGTGGCATTGACTTTGGCAGTTGGTTTGAGAATTCTTGGTTCTGCAGGTTAGCTGAAAGGAGTTGTCCTGTTTCTAATTTGATGGTGGCTCTGCTGACGTGCTTCCAGCAATGAGAGAGAGATTTTGTACCTGCAAGGTGAAGTGCTGCATAGTAGATGTTATTCAGCTGTGACCTTCACAGTAGACACCAGCACAGTGGAACTAGAAAAGCAGAAGAGCGCACAAAGATCAGGGCTGCAGTTAGCTTTTAACCATTGTTCTTGTGTATTATGGAAGGGGAAAACACAAACCTGTCTAGTATATAACTCACCAGAAATGGTTTCTGCTGATATGGTAATCAGCTTCTATTATTTCTGCGAGAGATTGCAGTTCAATCTTTGCACTGCACCTCTTCAAAGGGTGCGACATTCTGTTGTCTCTCTCGGAGCTGAGTATAGTCCACATAGGAATTCCAGAAAGTGGTTATTTTGTAGACTTAGTTTTTGCTTGGATACCAATTTTTAAAAATAAACCACGTCTTATTTAAAAGTTCAGTATGTCTGTGTGTAATTTGGGGCTAAGATCCGTTGTCATGACGATGGCAAACATGAAATTACTGAATTGTTGCAAAACAATCTGGTTCACTAATGTCCTTCAGGGACGGAAAACTCTGATCATTCCGTGGTCTGATCTGCATCTGACCAGAACACAGCCATGTAGTTGACTTTTAAAGACTTCTGAAGTAAGGTAAGCAAGCCACTCAGTTGTATAAAACTACGACAGAAAATTCAAATATGAATAAAACTGGGTGGACCACCTAGCATTGACTTGGGCACTGGAAAGGACAAAAGGCACAGCTACCCATCAGCTAACCCTATGGAGTCCACTTTACTAACATCTGGTGACTTGTGGTAAAAGTTAGAGAGTTGTTCTACATACTATTCCAACAACAGTCTGACACCACCATCACCATCCTGGATATATCATGTCCCACTGGAAGGACAGGTTATTTTTGCAACAATTCAGTAATTTCGTATTTGCCATTGTGGTGACACAGTCGGAATGAGTGGTTCTGCGAGTCCTCAGCTTTGACTCTGAACCTCATGGTTTCACGGCATCAGGTCAAACATGGGCAAGGAAACCTCCCACTGATCACCATTTACCATCCTCTCTCAGCCAGTACTCCTTTCTGCTTAACAACATTTGGAAGAAGCACTGAGGAGAGCAAGGGCACAAAATGTATTCTGAGTTGGGAACATCACTGTCCATCACCAAGAATGATTTGGTAACATCACTTTTGACTGAATTTGGCTGAGTCCTGAAGGACAAATGGCCCCCAGTAGATGGTGAGATAACTTGCAAGGGGCAGAGGGCAGCACGGTGGTGCAGTGGGTTAGCACTGTGGCCTCACAGCGCCGAGGTCCCAGGTTCGATCCCGGCTCTGGGTCACTGTCTGTGTGGAGTTTGCACATTTTCTCCGTGTTTGCGTGGGTTTCGCTCCCACAATCCAAAGATGTGCATGGTAGATGGATTGGCCACGGTAAATTGTCCCTTAATTGGAAAAAAATTGAATTGGGTACTCTAAATTTAAAAAAAAAACTTACAAGGGGGAAATAAACTTGTAAACAATAATACAGCACCAGAAATAGGAGCCGGAGTAGACCATATGACCTGTTCTGCCGTTCAGTATGATCATGACTGATGTTCGGCATCAACTCCATTTACCTGCCCATTTCCCATATCCCTTAATTTATAAATATCCCAGTGTTAAATGTATTCAATTGTGGGACATCTGTTACGATCCCAACTGACATTGCACATCAGATCCTAGGGTGGGACCCAGCTTGATGGATCCTAACTTTCATTTTTTTGTTTTGAACAGTCACAGAGACTGCTAATGTACTTTAACAAAATAATAAAACCTTTATTAAACAGCCATAATACATTACTCCTTCACCACAACTATGCCTTTACAGATGTATACAGATTCGTAAGGATAACACAGTTACAAACTTTATCATACCCTCTAATGTTCATAGTAAGTGCGCAAGTATACATGCAAATCGATAGTCACACAGTGGTCAGACACAACACATTCTGAAACCAAGTGCCAGATGCCACCCAAAACAACTTTTATGGATATCTGATCAATTCCCTTTTCACACAGCCAACTGTTCTCACTGGAACTCTGCCTTTCACACAAGAGTGTCCGCTCTCCGCTCTTGAAGAACATGCCTTGGAATCTTCTCCCAAATGATGCTTTCTTTTAGATGTCTTCACCAAGGATCCACCTCTAGGGTTTCAGTCTCTCCCTCTGATGGTCCACTCCCCTAGATTCCCAAGCGCATTTAAGCTTCGCCTTCCAAATGTTCTCTCAGGTACTTAGCAGTACCAACAGGACACTCGGGGCCGTAGTAAGGAGGCACCAACCTTTGGCAGTCTCTTTGGATCTTCTGGCTTTTTACAAGCCTGCTTTGCATCTGTTTCCTCAATTGGGAGACTCTTTTACTGCTACTCTAACAAAGGATAGTCAAAAAGGAAAAGGCAGTGGAGTTGCAGTGCTGATTAAAGAGGGAATTGGCACAAAAGTGAGGAAGGATATTAGCTCCGACAATGTACGAGTAGAGTTAAGAAAACCAAGAGGCAAAAAACATTACTGGGCACCGTATATAGAACCCCAAACTGCAGTAGTGATGTTGGGAATGGCATTAAACAGGAAATTAGAGATGCACGAGATAAAGGAACATCTGTAATTATGGGTCATTTTAATCTGCATATAGATTGGGCAAGTCAAATTAGCTGCAATACCGTAGTGAAGGAATTCCTGGAGTGTATGAGATGGTTTTCTGGACCAGTATGTTGAGGAACCAATTAGAGAGGAGGCTATCCTTGACTGGGTACTGTGTAATGAGAACAGAATCATTGGCAATATAGTTGTGTGAGACCCCTTAGGGATGAGCGACCATAATATGATAGAATTTTTCACCAAGATGGAGAGTGAAGTAGTTGATTCTGCGATTAGGGTCCTGAATCTTAATAAAGGAAACTACGATGGCATGAGGCCCAAGTTGGCTATGATAGATTGGGAAACACTGCTTAAAGGGATGGCAGTGGATAGGCAATAGCAAACAATCAAGGAGCGTTTGTGGGAACTGTAACAATTGATTATTCCTGTCTGGCACAAAAGTAAAATGGGAAAGGTGGCCAATCCAAAGCTTACAAGGGAAATTAGAGATAGTATTAGATCAAAGGAAGAAGCATATAAATTGGCCAAGGAAAACAACAGGTCTGAGGATTGGGAGCAGTTTAGAATTCAGCAAAGGAGGACCAAGGGATTGATAAAGGTGGGGAGAGTACGAGAATAAGCTTGCAGTGAACATAAAAACTGACTAACAAAATTTCTCTAGGTACATGAAGACAAATGTAGGTCCCTTACGGTCAGAATCAGGGGAATGTATTATAGGGGCAAAGAAATGGCTGAGCAACCAAACGCATACTTTGGTTCTGTCTGTCTTCACAAATGAAGGCGCAAATCAGATACTAGAAATGGCAGAGAATGCAGGGTTTAGTGAGAGGGAGAATCTGAATGAGATCAATATTAGTAGAGAAATGGTATTGGAAAAATTGATGGGATTGAAGGCTGATAAATACCCAGGGCCTGATAATCGACATCCCAGAGTACTTCAGGAAGTGGCCCCAAAAGATAGTGGATGCATTGGCGCTTCTATGAGACTCTGGAACAGTTCTTGGAGGGTAGCTAATCTAGCTCCACTATTTAAAAGGGAGATAGAAAGAAAACAGGGAATTATAGACCAGTCAGCCTGATGACGGTAGTGGGGAAATTTATAATCCATTGTCAAATTTTTTATAACAGAGCACTTAGAAAATAATATGATATGATCGGACAGAGTCAGCATGGATTTATGAAGAGGAAATCATGCTTGACAAATCTATTGGAATTCTTTGAGGATGTAACTAGTAGAGTTGAAGCAGTAGAGCCAGTGGACGTGGTGTATTTGGACCTTCAGAAGGCTTTTGACAAAGTCCTGCATAAAAGATTAGTGTAAAATTGACACGTATGGAATTGGGGGTCGTGTATTGAGATGGATAGAAAACTGATTGGCAGACAGGAAACAGAGTAGGAATTAAAAGGTCTTTTTCAAATTGGCAGGCAGTGACTAATGGAGTACCATAGAGATCGGTGCAGGGACCCCAGCTATTCACAATAAGTATTAATGATTTTAGATGAGGGATCAACATGTAATATCTCCAAATTTACAGATGACAGGTGGGAGGGTGAGCTGTGAGGAGGATGCAGAGATTCTTCAGTGGGAGTTGGACAAGTTGAGTGAGTGGGGAAAATGAATAGTAGATGGATTATAATATGGAGAAATGTGAGGTTATTTATTTGGTAACAAAAATGAGAAGGCAGACTATTATCTGAATGGCCATAAATTAGAAGAGGGGAATGTGCAACGAGACCTAGGTGTCCTCGTGCACCAGTCACTGAAGGTAAGCATACAGGTAGAGCAGGTGATAAAGAAGGCAAATGGTATGTTAGCCTTCATAGCCAGAGGATTTGAGTGTAGGAGCTGGGATGTCTTGCTGCAATTATTTTTTTTTTATTTATAAATTTAGATTACCCAATTATTTTTTCCAATTAAGGGTCAATTTAGTGTGGCCAATCTACCTACTCTGCACATTTTTGGGTTGTGGGGGCAAAACCCACGCAGACACTGGGAGAATGTGCAAACTCCACACGGACAGTGACCCAGAGCCAGTATCAAACCTGGGACCTCAGCGCCGTGAGGCAGCTGTGCTAACCACTGGATGCTGCCCTCTTGCTGCAATTATACAGAGCCTTGGTGAGGCCACACCTGAAATATTGTGTGCAGTTTTGGTCTCCTTATCTGAGGAAGGATGTTCTTACACTAGAGAGAGTGCTGCAAAGGTTTGCCAGACTGACATCCTGGGATGGCGGGACTGATGTATGAGGAGAGATTGAATTGATTAGGATTGTATTCGCTGGAGTTCAGAAGAATGCGAGGCATCTCATAGAATCCTACAAAATTCTAACTGGACTAGATGGTAGATGCAGGAAGGATGTTCCCGATAGTGGGTGTGTCCCGAACCAGGGATCCCAGACTGAGATACTGGGTAGAGGGCAGCACTTGCTTCACAGCGCCAGGTTCCCAGGTTCGATTCCCGGTTTGGGTCACTGTCTGTGCGGAGTCTGCACGTTCTCGGTGTGTCTGCGTGGGTTTCCTCTGGGTGCTCCAGTTTCCTCCCACAAGTCCCGAAAGACATGCTGTTGGGTGAATTGGACATTCTGAATTCTCCCTCTGTGTACCAAAACAGGCGGCATAATGTGGCGACTGGGGCTATTCACAGTAATTTCATTGCAGTGTTAATGTAAGCCTACTTGTGACAATAAAGATTATTATTATTTAGACAGATGAGAAATTTCTTCACCCAGAGAGTGGTCAGCTGTGGAATTTGTTACCACAAGAAATAGTTGGGGCTGAAACATTGTATGTGTTCAAGAAGCTATTAGATATAACATTTAAGACCAAGGGAATCAAAGGATATGGGGGGAAAGCGGGATTAGGCTATTGAGTTGGATGATCAGCCATGATCATAATGAATGGCGGAGCATGGTCAAATGGTTCCTCCTGCTCCTATTTTCTATATTCTCTGAACAGGTCCTGTTTTCGATCCCTGTCCTTGTTCCTTGACTTCACTTTCCACCTCAATCTTTCTTCTGCCCCATTCCCTGGTTTGGGCACCGTTCTGTTCAACAGTTTTTGACCAGCTCTCTGTGGTTCACCTTCCTGCTTGTTCCAGTAGAGTCTGAAGTGAAACCAAAACTTATGTTTTTTAACACCCAACTGCAGAAATATAAATTGGGCTTAAACCTCCAGCTGAAACTTAAATTTAAATCTATGGTGGGCGACACGGTGGCGCAGTGGTTAGCACTGCTGCCTACGGCATTGAGGACCCGGGTTAGATCCCGGCCCCGTGTCACTGTCCGTATGGCGTTTGCATGTTCTCCCCGTGTCTGTGTGGCTTTCACCCCCACAACCCAAAGATGTTTAGTTTAGGTGGATTGGCCATGCTAAATTGCGCCTTAATTGGAAAAAAATAATTGGGTACTCTAAATGTTTTTTTTTAATTAATCTATAGCTTGTGCCCAACATGTATTATCACATGCAATCTTTGATAATTGCTCTATCTCCTATATAGAAGGTAAATAGCTGAGGCCCAGATTGATCCTTGCGTACTCCACTATTTATTTCCTGCAGCTTGAAAATGTCCCATTCATGCCCACCTTTTGCTTTCTATCCATTAACCAATCTTCTATCCATGCTAAAATATTAACCTGAACACCATGCCTACCAACCTTATTGAATGCTTTTTAGAAATCCTGGTATACTACATTTACTGGCTTTCCTTTATCTGCTCTATTAGTTACATCCTCAAAACACTAATAAATTTGTCAAACAGGGTTTCTTTTTGGTAAAATCATGTTGACTTGTGTTAATCATACCAGGTATTTCTAAGTTAAGACTTCCTTAATAATAACTTCTGACATTTTCCCAACAATTGATGTTAGGCTAACTGGCCTGTAGTTCATGGTTTCTTGATTCCCCTCCTTCCTTACAAACATAGGTCATACAATGTCAATACAGACATCGGGTGAAGCCATGGTGTGTAGTACTACTCGGTAGAGAAGATGCATGTAGAGATCGGTTCATTCCATAAGAGACTGACTAAGGCATTTGGTGATAGCAGGGAGGAAGCTATTTTTAAATCTTTTAGTGTGCGTTATGAGATTTCTGTATCTCTTGCCCGATGGAAGAGGTTGGAAGAGAGAATAACCCAGGTGGGAGGGATTTTTGATCATGCTGCCCACTTTCCCAAGGCAGCGGAAGGTGTAGACAGAGTCAATGAATGGGGAGTGGATTTGCGTGATAAACTCAGCTGGGTTCACTACTCTGTAGTTTCTTATGGTCTTGGGCTGATGCAGCCAGATCGGATGCTTTCTATGGTATGTCTGTAAAAATTGGTGAAGAGTCAATGTGGACGCGCCTAATTTCCTTGTTTTCCTGAGGAAGTATAGTCGTTGTTCAGCTTTCTTGGTCGTAGTGTCGACATGTGTGGACCAGGGCAGATGTGGAAATTTGAAGCTGGCAACCATCTCCACCTCTGCCCCATTGATGCAGACAGGGGTATGTATGATTCTTTGCTTCCTGACGTCAATGACCAGTCCTTAGGTTTGCTGACATTGAAGGAGAGATTGTTGTCGTTACACAATGCCACTAGGTTCTCTATCTCCCTCCTGCACTCTGAGTCATCGTTGTTTGAGATCTGATCCACTACGGGGTTGTGTCATCAGCAAACATGTAGATGGAGTTGGAGCCACATTTTTACCACACAGTTCTGTGTGTATTGGGTGTATAATAGGGGACTAATTACACAGCCTTCCGGGGCACCGGTTTTGAGGACTATTATGGAGGAGGTGTTGTTTATCCTTACTGATTGTGGCCTATGGATCAGGATGCAGGTGCAGAGGGAGGAGCCAAGTTCTCTGTTTTGGAGTTTTGATATCAGCTTGATTGGGATTTTGGCTTGGAAGGTGGAGCTGTAGTCCATGAATAGGAATCTGACGTAGGAGTCCTTGTTATCAAGATGCTCCAAGGATGAGTGCCAGGCCAGGAAAATAATGGACCGGTTGTGGCAGTATGGGAATTGCAGTGGATCATGGCAGTCTGAAGTATGGAGTTGATGTGTCTTATGACCAACCTCTCAAAGCACTTCATAATGATAGATGCCGAGGCCACCGGCGGTAGTCATTGAGGCACGTTTTTGTTCCTATTTGGCACCGGTATGATGGTGGTCTTCCTGAAGAGGTGGGAACCTCAATGGAGGAGGGAGAGGTTGAAGATGTCTGCGATCACACCCGGCAGTTGGTCCGCACAGGATCGGAGTGCACAACCAGGGACTCCGTCAGGACCCGTTGCTTTCCGAGGGTTCACTTTCAAGAAGGCCAGTCTGACTTTGGAGGCTGTGACTTTAGATATGGTTGTGTTCAAGGCTCTTGGTGCAGTTGACAGCGGTTTGTTGGTTCCCTGTTTGAAACAAGCATAGAATGCACTGAATTCATCGGGAGGGGTGTGCTGTTGCAGGAGATTCTGCTCAGCTTGGCTTTGGAGCCTGTTATGTTGTTAAGCCTTGCCATGACCAATGAGAGTTTGTGTTGTTAGTCTGTGACTCCAGCTTAGTCTGGTCTTGCCTCTTGGCATCCCGATGGCTTTGCGGAGGTTGTACCTGGATTTCTTACATAGGTCAGGGTCGCCTGTCTTGAATGCCTCATGTCTGACAATCTGTTAAGAGTTCTTTTGAGGAAGTAACAGGGAAGTTAGACAAAGGAGAACCAGTGGACGTGATTGATTTAGATTTCCAGAAGGCCTTTGACAAGATGCAGCATGGAGACTGTTAAATAAGGTAAACGCCCATGGTGTTAAGAGTAAGATCCTGGCATGGATAGAGGATTGGCTGACTGGCAGAAGGCAGAGAGTGGGGATAAAGGGGTCTTTTTCAGGATGGCAGCTAGTGACTACTGGTGTGCCTCAGGGGTCGGTGCTGGAGCCACAACCTTTCACGATGTACATTAATGATCTGGAAGAAGGAACTAAAGGCACTGTTGCTAAGTTTGCCGATGATACAAAGATCTGTAGAGGGACAGGTAGTATTGAGGAAGCAGGTGGGCTGCATAAGGACAGGCTAGTAGAGTGGGAAAGAAGTGGCAGATGGAATACAATGTGGAAAACTGAGAGGTTATGCACTTGGAAGGAGAAATGGAGGCATAGACTATTTTCTAAATGGGAAGATGCTTCGGAAATCAGAAGCACAAAGGGTCTTGGGACTCCTTGTTCACGATTCTCTTGAGGTTAGCGTGCAGGTTCATCGGCAGTTAGGAAGGCCAGTCGACCACTTCTGAGGCTATACAAGGCTCTGGTCAGACCCCATTTGGAGTATGGTGAGCAGTTTTGGGCCCCGTATCTAAGGAAGGGTATGCTGGCCTTGGAAGGCTGTGCTGGCCTTGGAAAAGGTCCAGAGGAGTGTCACAAGAATAATCCCTGGAATAAAGAGCTTGTTGTATGAGGAACGGTTGACGACTCTGGGTCTGTAATTTGGAGTTTAGAAGAATGAGGGAGGATCTTATTGAAATTTGCAGGATACTGCGAGGCCTGGATAGAGTGGACATGGAGAGGATGTTTCCACTTGTAGGAATAACTAGAAGCAGAGGGCACAACCTTAGACTAAAGGGACGATCCTTTAAAACAGATGTTGTTTTAAAACAGATGTCGCTCTCGCTCTCGCTCTCGCTCTCGCTCTCGCTCTCGCTCTCTCTCCGGAAATCCTCCTTCATCTGGTCCACCAACCGGGCAGCGCAAACAGCAGTAGGGAGAGTGGACAACCCTGTCTCGTCCCCCGGTGTAGTCTGAAATAAATTCCGTACACTAGCTACCGGCGCCCGGGACAGCAGCCTAACCCAGTCAACAAATCCCCTCCCAAACCCGCACCGCTCCAGCATCTCCCATAAATAATCCCGCTCGACCCGGTCGAACGCTTTTACCGCGTCCATCGCAACCACCACTTCAACATCCCTACCTCCCGGGGGCATCATAATCACATCGAGCAGCCTTCTAGCGTTGGCCCCCAGCTGCCTGCCCTTAACAAACCCCGTCTGGTCTTCTATGGCGGAGCAGACTTGATGGGTCGAGTGGCCTAATTCTGCTCCTATGTCTCATGGTGTTATGGACCTGACCTTCAGTACGGAGTGAATCTCCTGGTTAAACCATTGTTTCCAGTTGCGGGGTGCACGTACTACCTTCTTTGGCACGCAATCTTCTACACACTTGCTGATGAAGTCTGAGATGGTGGTGGCATACTTGGCCACTGAGTTCTTGAATATGGACATGCCACTGACTCCAAACAGTCGCATAGGATCTCTTCTGTTGCCTCGGACCAGCAATGCACGACCTTAACCGAATTCTCCCTCTTATGATTTTGCGTAAGCCAGGAGAAGGAGCACTGTCATGTGGTCTAATTTCCTAAAGTGCGGTCAGGGGATGGATGGGTAGGTGCCCTTGATATTTGTGTTGCAGTGGTCAAGGATGTTGCATCTGGACCTCTGGTGGCGGCCATGCTGCAGACAGTCATGAACTTGGTGACTCCTATGCAGAGTTTTTTTTTGTCTAAAGTCCCGATCGGACTTGCGACATCAGTCCCGAAGTATGTGTTTGGCTTTGTGAAAGTGCCGGCAGTTTTTTTTTTTTTCAAGCAGTCCAGCATGCATCCAGTGAAAAGTAACAGTGGAAAATAAATGGCAGCAGACTGACTGCCTGGCTCTGGAGAGCGTGGTTGAAGACGCAATGGCGGTAGGCCCGGAGCTTGTGCTTTTGGCCGAATGGTCTATTCACAATTCCGGAAACAGAGGATGGAAACCTCCAAAGATCTGGTAAGGGCCATTGACCCGATAAAAGCAGCTGTGGAGAGCTTTGAGCAGCAGTTAGAGTCCCAACGCACCTCAAAACATGGTGGAGTCTGTCGCCGAACACGAGGATCAGTTGGCTGTGATGGAAGCAGAGTGTTCCCTGATTGCTGGCAATTTTAAAAAGGTGCGAGATAGAGTGGACAAGCTAGAGAACCGTGAGCAGCGACTAAGTGTCCGGATAGTGGGTCTCGCGGAGGGGCTGGAAGGTTCTCAACCTTCGGAGTACGTGGCACAGATGTTGCGGAAGCTGATAGGGGAGGAGTTTTTAAAATAAATTTAGCGTACCCAATTATTAAACTATCCGGCTGCATCACAGCTCGTTATGGCAACTGCTCTGTCCAAGATCGCAAGAAACTGCAGTGTGATGAACTCAGCCCAACGCATCACACAAGCTTCCCACCCTCCCATTGATCATGTCTACACCTTCCGCTGCCTCAGGAAGGCAAACCGCATTGTCGGAGACCCCTTGCACCCAGGGTTTGCCCTCTTCCAGACCCTTACATCAGGCAGAAGGTACAGAAGTTGAAGACCCACACATCCAGACATAGGAACTGCTTCTTCCCCACAGCAACTAGACTCCTCAATGACTCTGCCTCGGAATGATCTATTCTCTGCAAGACACTGTTCACGACGCCCTATGCTGCTCTTGCTCATGTCGTATTTGCTTTGTTTGGCCCTTGCTCTGTACTGTAACCAAGTACTTATTTGTCGATTATTCTTTTTGTCTACTGGTTGCAGAAAAATAGTTTTAACTGTACTTCGGTGCATGTGACAAATCGGTCAATCTACCAGGGAATCAACCTTGGTTCAACAAGGAGTGTAGAACAATACAGCACAGGCACGGGCCCTTCGACCCTCCAAGCCTACGCCGACCATGGTACCTGCCTAGACTAAAACTGTCTGCACTTACGGAGTCTGTATCTTTCCATTCCCACCCTATTGTATTTGTCTAGATGCCCCTTAAATGCTGCTATCGTACCTGCTCCCACCACCTCGCCAGGCAGCACGTTCCATATATTTACCACCCTCTGTGTAAGAAAAAAAACCAACTTGCCTCGCCCATCTGTTCTAAACTTTTCCCCACGCACTTTAAACCTAAGTCCCCTAGTACTTGACTCTCCTACCAATAGGAAAGAGCATCTGACTATCCACTCTGTCCATGCCACTCATAATCTTGTAGACCTCTATCAGGTCGCGTCTCAACCTCCGTCATTCCAGTGAGAACAAACCAAGTTTATCTAGCCTCTTCTCATAGCTAAAAAGGAGCCCATGACTGCAGTGGCACCAGAAATACCTATAAATTGGGTATCAACCTGGTGTGGTAGCCACTGTATGGGACTACATGCATGCTAAACAGCAGAAGCAGCATGCTATAGACAGAACGAAGCAATCCCATAAAGAACAGATCAAATCAAAACTCTGCACACCTGCTGCATCCTGTAGTCATGAATGCTGGTGGGCAATTAAATAAGTAACCAGGGGAGCCAACATCCTTATTTTCAATGATGGGCAGAGATTATCTGGTCTTTTATCACATTGCTGTTTGTGGGGCCTTGCTCTATGCAAATTGGCTGCTGCATGTCATAAATTACAGCAGTGACTATACTTCAAACGTACTTCATTAGCTGTGAAGAGTTTTGGGACATCCAGTCGTCATGAAATGAGCTACATAAATGCAAGTCTTTCCCTGTTATCCTTTGGGAAATGGTAAAATGGGATTTTATTCCCAGCGGAATAATGAATGTTCCCTTAAAGTGCATCTACCATGCAGAATTAGGAAAGATCAATTCAGGTTCCCTCCTTAATATTATGATGGAAGACCAGGATGAAGAAGGCCCAAACAATGATACATCATTAGCAGAAACAATGCCATGTGAGAATACATTCGGGAGCAATGCATGGTGGCTGAGTAGTTAGCACTGCTGCCTCGCAGCGCCTAGGACCCAGGTTCGATCCCAGCTCCGGGTCACTGTCCGTGTGGAGTTTGCACATTCTCCTCATGTCTGCGTGGGTCTCACCCCCACAACCAAAGATGTGCAGGGTAGGTGCATTGGGCACATTAAATTTTTTTTTAAAAAAAAGAAAATACATTCTCGGACAGGTACATGAGTTTAGATTTGACATTACAAGAGATCCTACTTGTTGTTGGGCTCCAAAGGTTACCATCAATGTTTTGTGTGACCTGCACTTACCACAATCGCCGTGTAGCAGAGCCTTAACTCCAGAAATGAGGATGTCCATCGCCCCCAACTTTCAGGACTCTAGTGCCTTCCAGAAACCCCTGTGCAGAAGTAATCAGGGGCCTACATTTGGCAGTAACTATTTACATAGCTCTGGGGAGTTAATTTAATTTGATATGTCTATACTGGGGAAAGACAGAGTATTTGTTTTCTACAGAAGTAGTGACTTCTTCAGAGAGTGCTGGGTGTAATTTCTGGAACAGACTTGCACTGAAGACCCACACAGCAGCTGCAAAGCTACATAATCAGAAAGAGCTATGAGTTCACTTGTGATGGTTAGCAGCACATGTGAACATGCAACACGCAAATGTCAGTCACAGTGATTCATTGTGTGCAACTTTATCATCACATGCATGTTCAAAGGGTGGGTCTAGTGGAAGATGGATAATTGTTGTAATGGTTGATGATGCCTTTTTGCATCCCACACATGGTTCCTTTTCTCCACTTTCAGTCAGGTGTATGCATCCACCAGACAGGTCTTTGAGAGGACCACCATGAGAGCAGTGCTGAAGAAATCATTCAGGTGCTTGGGCAGGTCACATAGAGAAGTGAATAAAAGCAGATGAATCTGTGGTTTAGGTGTTAGAACTAAAAACATAATGCATCTGAAGAAGGCCTTGTTTTGAGAGGGCCATGTTTATGGCTTTTACTCCTCAAGAGGTCACAACCAGAATAGTCAAATTTCCAATGACTTTTTATGAAGAATCTTAAACTCTCACCAAATGTGAATCGTTACAAATGAAAACATACTTTTTTAATATAAATTTAGAGTACCAATTTTTTCCCCCCAATTAAGGGACAATTTAGCATGGCCAATCCACCTACTCTGCACATTTTTGGATTGTGGGGGTGAGACCCACACAGACATGGGGAGAATGTGCGAACTCCACACAGATGTTGACCCGTTGCTGAGATCAAACTCGGGTCCTCGGTGCTACGAGGCAGCAGTGCTAACCACTGCATCACCTTGACACACTTAATAAAAACAAATATTGACTGAAAAATGTGAACAATACTTCGAAATGTTTTTAAAAATTGAAAAATCCAGTCAATATATTTGTTACAATTTGTTACAATATTAACATTGCAATGACTTGAACTAGTCACAAAGATATGCCTTCAACAATATACTTTTAATGCTTTGAAACAAAATTTTAATTAGCAGCAAAATCACATCACAAACAAATAGTTTAAGCAGAATGGCATTCCTAATTGTACTTGCCTTTTGAGTTGTTTGCTAGTATAGTAACACAAGTAGACATAGAAATTTAATGGCATTGAAGAAATAATGAGCCATTTCTGCCACTTTTCTCATTTGTTTTTCCATGCTGTCACAGTTTGAGAAATGGCAAAGATATCTACGCATCAAGGTTGGGTGTATATCTCCATATTTTTGACATTTTAGTTTATATGTATGCAAGTTTTCTTACTTTTCTCCGGAATACCTGTTTTTTTAAATCTTTCTGCTCTTTGTATCTTCCAGTGCATGTAATCTTCCCAGGCCAAAAAAAACTAAGTAGGCTGTAGTTGTCTGCAAGTGCTGTTCTTCGTGAGCTACTTCTAGAGATGCTTAATAGCCATCTCGCTCAATGTACTACTCCTGCTCTAGTGAGTGATGTGGCTGACATCGGCAATTCTTTGTGTGGGAGGTTTGAATGCTCCATGGCGCAGCGAGCAATAATTAAAAAGACAAATAGAATATCGGCCTTTATTTTAAAGGGACTGGAATACAAAAGGGTGTAAATTATGCTACAGTTGTATATGTCTGAGGTTAGACCATATTTGAAGTACTGCATTCAGTTCTGGGCACAGCACCTTAGGAATGATACAATACACTAGCTTTGGAAGGACTATAGTGCTTCTCACCGGGGTTAAAAAATTTAAATTATAAGGACAAGTTGTATAGACTGGGCTTTTATTCAGTTGAGTGGAAAAGGTTAGGGGGTGATCTAATTGAGTTGTTTAAAAATGATTAAAGGAGTTGATAGGATGGGTACAGAGCAATTATTTCCTCTGGTGGGGAGTCCACAACAAAGGGGGCATAACCTTAAAATTAGAAATAGGCCTTTCTGGAGTCATGTCTAAAAGCAATTTTCCACAAAAATTGGGTAAAAGATAGAGACTTGGGTGTTAGGTATGGGGTGCGTGAACTCAACCTCCTGCACAAGGAGTTTGATATAACTTTAGGTGGTGCACAGGGGCCACATGGAGGGGGCCGGAGAATCATGCTCGTGTATTCATAGATTATCATAGAATTTACAGTGCAGGAGGAGGCCATTCGGCCCATCGAGTCTGCACCGGCTCTTGGAAAGAGCACCCTACCCGATGTCAACACCTCCACCCTATCCCCATAACCCAGTAACCCCTCCCAACACAAAGGGCAATTTTGGACACTAAGGGCAATTTATCATGGCCAATCCACCTAACCTGCACATCTTTGGACTGTGGGAGGAAACCGGAGCACCGGGAGGAAACCCACGCACACACGGGGAGGATGTGCAGATTCCGCACAGACAGTGACCCAAGCCGGAATCGAACCTGGGACCCTGGAGCTGTGAAGCAATTGTGCTATCCACGATGCTACCGTGCTGCCCTTCTGGGGGTGAGAGGTGCTCAAGAAATTTTGGGACGCAGTGTTCGATACCTTATCAAGGATTGTAGGGGTTCAGGTGACACCAGACCCTATGGTGGTGATCTTTTGGGTATCAGAAATGCCGGTACGGGTAAGGAAGTAGATGTCGTGGCCTTCGCCTCTCTGATTATCCGGTGATGGATACTTTTGAATTGAATTGGAGATCAGCTACACCACGGGGGGACGGGGAATGGCTGGGAGTTCTGTATGAATTTCATAGGTTGGAGAAAATCAAATTTACCTTAAGGGTGTCAGAGGAGGGCTTCGAAGTACAGTGGAGGCTGTTCATGGCTATGTTTGAGGAGATGTTTGTTGCGGCGGGGAAGAGGGCATGAAAAGGGGGAAAATTTACAAATTGTGTACTTTGGTTGGATGTTAAGCTTATCTTATTTTGTTGAATGTATTTGGAATAAAATATCTTTTATTCTAAAATCAGTATTTATATATTACCCTTTTGACATTTTAATACTTCATTTGCTTCAACTATGATTTCTATGGGCGGTGTAGTGGTTAGCACTGCTACCGCATGGCACCGAGGACCTGGGTTCAAACCCGGCACCGGATCGCTGTCCATGTGGAGGTTGCACATTCTCCCGTGTCTGCATGGGTGTCACCCGCACAACCCAAAAATGTGCAGGGTAGATGGATTGGCCATGCTAAATTGCCCCTTAATTGGAAAAAAATAATTGGGTACTCTAAATTTATTTAAATAAAGAATTCTACAAAATCCCATCTCTTGAGGCCTTAACATCCTTCCTAAAGTGCAGTGCTCTTGATGAATACAATATTCCAGCTGAGATCTAACCAGTGATTTATAACGGTTGATCATTGCTTTATACTCGTGGGCGGCATAGTGGCATGGTGGCTAGCACTGCTGCCTCATGGCACCGAGGACTGGGTTTGATTCCGGTTGAGGGTCACTGTCCGTGTGGAGTTTGCGCATTCTCCCTGTGTCTGAGTGGGTCTCGCCCCCAGAACCCAAAAATGTGCAGGATTGGCCACACTAAATTGCCACTTAATTGGGGGGGGGGGGGGGGGGGGAAAGAATTGGGTACTTTAAATTTGGGAAAACAAATATTGCTTTATGCTCTGTTTGTTTATAAAGACAGGAATCCTTGTAACAGCCATTATTAGGTGAAGATACCAGGTGGAAAAAAGGTGGTTAAATGGAGTTGAGGTACAAATCAGTCACTATCTAACTGAATGGTAGAACAAGCACAAGGGGCTGAATGACCTCTTGTACCGATGTGATGGAGTGTCACTCTACCCTCTAAAGGGAATTCTGGTTATTAATGATTAGGCACATAATCTCAGCGTCCTATTTTAATTGTCCAGGACTATAAAATATACATTTTACACAGAATATTATTTATGCAAATTTTGTGTTTATCCAATTTCCTTTTGAAGGTGATATTGAACCTTTATCCATTACCTTAACAGACAATGCATTCCAAATCCTAATCACTTGTTGTGCTAAAAATCTTTTTCAATGTTGTCTCTGGTTCTTTTGCCACGTAACCTTAAATCTGTGCCCTCTGATTATTGATATGTCAACCATTGTGAATATTTACACAACTATTTAAACACCTTTATTATATATATATTCTTTGAATTCTCTGATTTGAGGAGAACAACCGCAGCTTCCCCAGCATTTCTGCACAATTATAACCCCTCATACCTGGAACCATTCTGGCAAACCCATTCTGAACGCTTGCCAAAGTTTTCACATCCTTCCTAAAGTTTAGGCACAGAATCGGACACTCCAGCTGGGACCAGACTATTGATTTATGTAGGTTTTTAAAAACTTCCTGTCTTAATTTATAAAGATCCCAGATGCTTCATTAACTGTGCTGCCAACCTGCTCAGCTACTTTCAAAGATTTGTACACCATACTCCCTGGTATCTCTCTTCTGGCATTCCCTTTGTCACTCCTCATTCTTCCTACCAAAAATGTGTCACCTCCATACTTTTCACTTGCAATGTTTCTTGCACACTCGAACCCGTCGTCTGTTCTTTTAAAGTCTATTACTATCTTTCTCATTGTCCACTACAACTCTAAATTTCATTCATAGAATTTACAGTGCAGAAGGAGGCCATTCGGCCCGTTGAGTCTGCACCGGCCCTTGGAAAGAGCACCCTACCCAAGCCCATACCTCCACCCTATCCCACACCTCTGCCCTATCCCCGTAACCCCACCTACCCTTTTTTGGACACTTAAGGGCAATGTAATATTATAGCCAATCCACCTAACCTGCACATCTTTGGACTGTGGGAGGAAACCCATGTGTTGCTGCATTCCCAAGTACAAATCATTAATTTGCATCAATAGCAGTGTCCCAGTACTGAACTTTGGGGAAGCCTGCTGTATACTTCTCTCCTGTCTGAAATAATTATCCACCATAATTTAGGGGCAGCAGGGTAGCATGGTGGTTAGCATAAATGCTTCACAGCTCCAGGGTCCCAGGTTCGATTCCCGGCTGGGTCACTGTCTGTGTGGAGTCTGCACGTCCTCCCCCTGTGTGCGTGGGTTTCCTCCGGGTGCTCCGGTTTCCTCCCACAGTCCAAAGATGTGCGGGTTAGGTGGATTGGCCATGCTAAATTGCCCGTAGTGTCCTAATAAAAAAAGTAAGGTTAAGGGGGGGTTGTTGGGTTACGGGTATTGGGTGGATACGTGGGTTTGAGTAGGGTGATCATGGCTCGGCACAACATTGAGGGCCGAAGGGCCTGTTCTGTGCTGTACTGTTCTATGTTCTATGTTCTATAATTCTCATTTCTATCCCTTAGCCAATTTTCTATCCTTGTTTCAATTACCCCTTTTATCCACAGACTTCAAATTTGCGAACAAGCCAAAAATGTTTCAGTTCATATGCACAATTGTGCTGCCCTCATCCACTCTGTGTTCTATCATCAAAAACTCAATCAAGCTAATCAAGAACAATTTTCCCTTCACAAACCCCTGCTGATTCTCTTTTAATAATCCATGCTAGTCCAACTGGCTTTTCGTTTTCTCCTAGATCAGTCATGCCTCCGACTTTCTCTTTCATATAACCATTGAATGTAGTTACAAAATGAAGTTCAGCCATTACATCTGTTTTTGTGGTCATACTTCAGATATTCCAATCTCTTTTTGTCACTTTGTACAATGACTCCCATGGATAATTAAATACTGCACCAGAAGAAAATGTAGGTTTCTTATTCTGAATGGGAAGGATAGCCTCACTCTTTGCAATCTTTTAAATTCTGTGTACGCCATTGAGAGGAATTTTTTTTAGCTCCCTGGTTCTTATTCGTGATTACTGCCTAGTGATGACTCCTGGTGGTATATGTGGGGAAGGAAGCTTAGCTTGGTTTTAAAGCACTGGCACTCATTACTGTGGTTTAATACCATTCATTGTCCAGCCTGGGCATGATATATTATCCTTGGATTCATATTCCCACAAGGAATCTTTGCTTTTCTGGTATAGAACTTGAAACTTTCTGCTTTGGAAGGTGTTATGACACTGTCCACTTAATCTACCATACCTTAGTTGAATCTTGCATTTTTGTGCCTGGTAAGTAAAACATTAAATTTAAATAGAAGGTAAAATATTGCAAAACTAGTTCCTGTTCACTGATCGTTCCCCTTAACCAAACTAGTACTACTGTTTAAAAACTTGTACGATATTTTTCACTGCAAGCTACAATTCACTGATGGAATGGAGACATTAGCTTGTTTGAAAGTGCGTTTAGGATCTTGTCAATTTTTTTGTATTGTTTATCCCCTCACAAATCTTTATCAATTATTGTGTAAAAGGAGACCAATTGTGGCATTTTGAAATCTTAAACTGAAATTATGTCCAGTAACTGCACTTCCCTATTCTTTCCCAATATCTATTTGAATTATTTATAAATATGTTTCCAATTTCCTTTTAAATAATATAGCTATCTCTGATCTCCTGTGATGAAATGTTCTATGGCTGAATAACCCTTTGTGTGAAAGCATTTCTTCTTACTCTCCCACCCCATTGTTCTAGTGATCACTCTTGCGTTCATGCTCCCTTATTTACTGATTCATCAATGAGTGAAAACTTTCACTATTTACTTTCATTGTCTTTTTATAATTTTGAAAAGCACTTCCAGATTTCCACATAGCCATCTCTGTTGCAGTGAAAATGCCATAACTTGTTTGAGCCATTCTTCATGTGCCAGATCTTGCTGTGAAATTAATATCATGTTAACAGTGCACACTGTTACGAATGTGAAAATCAGCCAGCAATCTGGATTGAGATGCAGTGTTAGTTAATTACCTCCAGAACTTGCTGGTTGTTTACACCACTCTGACATATGCTTCGCAGAATGGCATGTCATCCTTAACCTCCCCGCTATTTTTGAGAGCTAGCTGGAGTTTCACATTAATTGCTGAATAAACTCATTTCAAAAATGTTAGATCTGGCAATTAAGAGTGTGAGCATCTTTTGAACAAAATAATTGTTAATGCATTTGCTAATTAATCTCTCTGGTCCAAAAAATGGGACAGTTCAAGATACTCGGTTTCATTTCCTGCACGTTGTAAATTGCTGAGACATTTTTTTTAATTGATCCTTTTTTTTTATTTCACCCTCCACAAGTTGTGTTCCATTAATATTTCAAAACTGTAACTGTATTCAGAATTTAATTATAATTCATTCTGATTTATTGCATTGCTTTTAGGGTGAAGAGATTACAAAGGAGGAAATAGATATGCTCAGTGATGCTTGCACGAAGTTGAAGGAACAGAAGAAACTGCTAACCAAAGAGAAGGAAGAGCTAGAGGAATTGAAGGGAGATGTACAAGAGTATAATGAGGTATGAAAATATTTGGTTTAAGTCAAAATTCATATCTATTTTCCATTGATTTTTCCTCCCCCCCCCCCCCCCCCCCCCCCCGAACTTTGAATCATTTACTTGAGACTACATCAGTTGACAAATTAAAGAAGTGTTATCCCTCACTGCTTGGACTGGGTCTGACACAAAATATAACTGACTTTAAAATTCCCGAGAAAGTCGACGAATGGCTGCCACCTCCGGGTGAACCCTAACATTAACCCTCTTAAGGCGGAACTTTATTTTCTCAAGACTGAGAAACCCAGCCATGTCAGTAACTCAGGTCTCCGCACTCGGAGACTTTGAGTCCCTCCACATTAATAAGATCGTCTCCGGGCTACCAGGGAGTCAATGGCCAAAACTTTGGCCTATTTAAAAGCCTTCGAAAGTTGGGCGTGAGTTGCCTGCCCTTTACAAATCCCGTCTGGTCTTCTCCTATCACCCCCGGGCCACAATCTTCTATCCTTGTGGCCAATATCTTAGCCAGCAGTTTGGCGTCCGCATTCAGTAGAGAAATTGGCCTGTATGACCCGCATTGCTCCGGATCCTTCTCTCGTTTCAGGATCTATGAAATAGAGGCCTGTGACATTGTTGGGGGGAGGACTCCCTTCTCTCTTGCTTCATTAAATGTCCTCACCAGCAGTGGGTTCAATATCTCCAAAATGTCTTATAGAATTCCACCGGGTAGCCGTCCAGTATTAGAGCCCTGCTCCGAACAAAAAAGTTGATCCGAAATTACACCTTTTGGACATGTGAGAAAAAAGAAAACTCCTTCGCCCTTGGCCGTGCAAACCTCCATGGGTCTACTCCCCCCATCTGTTCCATAAACCCCTTCAATTCCTTTGCCACGGCCGGCACCCTCCCTGTCCTGGATTTTGACTGGTCCAATTCCGGATCAATGACTGTATTAAAATCTCCTGCCATGATCAAGTTATGTGACTCTAGGTCTGGGGTCTTACCTAACACCCGCTTCATAAATTCCACATCGTCCCAATTTGGAGTATATACATTCATGTGTACCATCCGCACCCTTCCAGCTTCCCACTCGCCATTATGTACCTGCCCCCTATCTTGGCACGGTTCTCCCTGCCTCAAATACCACCTGTTTATTAATCAAAATCGCTAACCCCCTGGTCTTTGAGTCCAGCCCTGAGTGGAATACTTGGCCAATCCACCCCTTTTTTAATCTAGTCTGGTCTGAAACCTTTTGTTATGTCTCTTGTAACATTGCCACATCCGCCTTCAGGCCCCTCAAATGCGCGAACACGCGAGCCCTCTTAACCGGCCCGTTCAGCCCTCTAACGTTCCATGTAATCGCCATTGCAATACTCTTCCCCAAGGATCCAGTGTCTTTAGTTCACATCCAGTCTTTTTTCCCTGATGAAAGTCAATGCATCGTCTGATGTTTCAAAATAAAATTTCCGGTCCTCATATGTGACCCACAGATACACTGGGTACAACATCCCGAACTTCACCCCCTTCTTAAAGAGGGCCAATTTTGCCCAGTTAAACCCGGCTCGCCTCATGGCCAAATCCACGCCCAGGTCTTGATAAACGCGCAGCTACAATTCTCCCACCTGCTGCCCCGTTCTTTCTTGAATCACCGCAGAATGTGTTCCTTTTCCAGGAATCGGTGCATACGTACCACCATCGCCCTCGGCGGCTTGATCGCTCGGGGCTTCTTCGTGAGGGCTCTGTGCACTCTATCCACTTCCAGGGGACGAGGGAACACCTCAGCCCCCATCAACTTCTCCAGCATGTTCATCACATAGGCCCTCGCATCTGATCCCTCACTGCCCTCAGAAAGGCTGGCGATTCTCAGGTTCAGCCTCCTGGACCTGTTCTCCAAGTTCTCCAGCTTCTCCTGCATTCTTTTCTGGCAGTCATTCAGCATCCCCACCTTGGTCTCCAACACGGTTAGGTATTCCTCGTGCTCGGACACCTTTTTCTCCACCCCCGGATCGCACGTCCGTGGATTTCTTAATTCTGCACAACCTGATCAATCGAAGTCTTGATGAGGTCCAGCATGTCCTTCTTAAGCTTAGCGAAGCAATCTTCAAAAACTTCACCAGCTGCTCTGTTGACCACTGTGCCATCTCCCCGCAGCCCTGCTTCTCCTCCATGCTTTCCCGCATTGCCAGCTCTGTTTGCGTCTTTCTTGTAGAACTTTGTCTTCCTACACGGCCACTTCTGGTCGAATTCTCCCTACACCAGAGTGGGATTTCTCCTCACCGTCTCACGCTCCACCGACTTCATCCAATAATATCCGGGGAAAAAAAGATCCAAAAGTCCGTCATAGACAGGAGCTATCAAATGTGCAACCTACTCCTCCATGGCTGCCACAGGACGTCTGCTGTGTGAATTCATGCCTAATTTAGTTTGCTGACCCTGAAACCAGGTCAGCCGCCATGATTGTTCTGCAATAAATCTTTAAAATAAGATTAATTTGTGACTTTATTTTTAACCCTTTTTTGTCAATTAGCCTCCGATTATATCTATTGAAAGTTTTTCTTGAATTTCATTACAGGATTTGGAAGAAATTAAGAAGGAATTATCCAAGACTGGAAAGGAAACAATTGTAGAAGAGTCCAAAGCTAGCAAGTTATTAACGAAGAGGGTAAACCGAATGATCGGCCGGATTGACACACTCATTGTTGAACTGGAGAAAGGCAAAGAAGTGTTGGATGAACAACTGGACAATGATGCAGCATCACACGCTGGGTATGTGGATATAATGCTTCATAAATAATTTATTTTCCTCTTCTTGCTGTTCATAATTTAAACTACTTTCCATCTATTTTGTGGGCCTTAAAAAAAATCCTCATATTTACATCTTAATTGCAGAAATTGTGCACCTTTTCACACACCTTTTTTGGATCTCAATGTGACCTGGGCTATCTACATGCCCTTCTCCAGACTCAACATCAATTCCTTCTCTTGGGTGAATACTGATACAAAGTATTCATTTAGTACGTCGCCCACTTCCTCCAGCTCCACACATAGATTCCCTCCCCTGTCCTTCAGTGGGCCAACCGTTTCCCTGGCTACCCTCTTGCTTTTTATGTATGTGTAAAAAGCCTTGGGATTTTCCTTAACCCTATTTGCCAATGACTTTGTGACACCTTTTAGCCCTCCTGACTCCTTGCTTAAGTTCCTTCCTACTTTTCTTATATTCCACACAGGCTTCATCTGTTCCCAGCCTTCTAGCCCTGACAAATGCCTCTTTTTTTTTTTCCTTTTGAGGAGGCCTACAATAGCTCTCGTTATCCAAGGTTCCCAAAATTTGCCATATTTATCCTTCTTCGTCACAGGAACATGCCGGTCCTGAATTCCTTTCAACTGACATTTGAAAGCCTCCCACATGTCAGATGTTGATTTACCCTCAAACATCCGCCCCAAATCTAGGTTCTTCAGTTCCCGCCTGATATTGTGATTATTATTAGCCTTCCCCCAATTTAGCACATTCACTCTAGGACCACTCTTATCCTTATCATAGCTTATCATAGAATTTACAGTGCAGATGGAGGCCATTCGGCCCATCGAGTCTGCACCGGCTCTTGGAAAGAGCACCCTACCCATGGTCAACACCTTCCCCCTATCCCAATAACCCAGTAACCCCACCCAACACTAAGGGTAATCTTGGACACTAAGGGCAATGTATCATGGCCAATCCATCTAACCTGCACATCTTTGGACTGTGGGAGGAAACCGGAGCACCTGGAGAAAACCCACGCACACATGGGGAGGATGTGCAGACTCTGCACAGACAGTGACCCAAGCTGGAATCGAACCTGGGACCCTGGAGTTGTGAAGCCATAGTGCTATCCACAATGCTACCGTGCTGCCCCTTATCCACCAGCGCTTTAAAATTTACTGAATTTTGAAACTTCTACCACCTGGCAGGGCTCATTCCCCAATACCAGGTCCAGTACAGCCCCTTCCCTCGTTGGACTATCTGCATATTGTTTTAAGAAGCCCTCTTGGATGCTCCTTACAAACTCTGCCCCGTCCAAGCCCCTAGCACTAAGTCCCAGTCAATATTGGGGAAGTTAAAGTCTCCCATCACAATAACCCTGTTGCTTTTACTCCTTTCCAAAATCTGTCTGCATATCTGCTCCTCTATCTCCCGCTGGCTATTGGGAGGCGTGTAGTAAACATTATGACTGCACCCTTCTTCCTGATCTCTACCCATATAGCCTCGCTGCCCTCTGAGGTGTCCTCCTGTAGTACAGCTGTGATATTCTCCCTAACCAGTAGCGCAACTCCTCTACCCCTTTTACATCCCCCTCTATCCTGCCTGACACATCTAAATCCTGGAATGTTTAGCTGTCAATCCTGTCCTTCCCTCAACCAGGTCTCTGTAATGGCAACAACATCATAGTTCCAAGTACTAATCCAAGCTCTAAATTAATCTGCCTTACCTGTTATACTTCTTGCATTAAAACGTATGCACTTCAGGCCACCAGTCCCACTGTTTTCAGCAACATCTTCGTCTGCTCTTCCTCAGAGCCATACTGGCCCTATTCCCCAGTTCTGCCTCAATTTTTTCACCATCTGACCTATTACCCACCCCCCTGCCATGCTAGTTTAAACCCTCCCGTGTGATAATAGCAAACCTCGTGGCCAGGATATTTATGCCTCCAGTTTGGATGCAACCCGTCCTTCTTGGTCACACCTGCCCCGGAAGAGCTCCCAGTGGTTGAGATAACTGAAACCCTCCCTCCTACACCAGCTGTTTAGCCACGTGTTTAGCTGCTCTATCTTCCTATTTCTAGCCTCACTGGCTCGTGGCACAGGGAGTAATCCCGAGATTACAACCCTAGAGGTCCTGTCTTTTAAATTTCTGCCTAGCTCCCTGAACTCCTGCTGCAGGACCTCATCCCCCTTCCTGCCTGTGTCGTTAATACCAATATGTATCACAACCTCTGCCTGTTTGCCCTCCCGCTTCAGGATGCCTGCTACCTGTTCGGAGACGAGAGGGAGACAACCACAGAGGATTCCTGCACTGACTGCCTGCCCCTTCTGGTGGTCACCCATCTCTCTGCCTGCATCTTGGGTGTGACTACATCACCATAACTGCTATCTATGACGCTTTCCTGCATGCTCCTAAGTGCATCCAACTGCTGCTCCAACCGATCCATGCAGTTTGTGAGGAGCCGCAGTTGGGTGCACTTTCTGCAGACGTAGCCATCCAGGACACTGTAAACCTCCCGGACATGCCACATCTCAAAGTCAGAGCACTGCACCCCTCTGACTGACATTGCGTTAACTGATTAATAAACTAAATTAAAAATAAATTTAAAAAAAAAACTAAAAGTTACTGTTAACTATATGTTTCCTAGCTCGAGATTTCCACTATAAATGTAGGGGCTGTTTAGCACAGGGCTAAATCGCTGGCTTTGAAAGCAGGCCAGCAGCACGGTTCAATTCCCGTAACAGCCTCCCCAAACAGGTGCCGGAATGTGGCGCCTAGGGGCTTTTCACAGTAACTTCATTTGAAGCCTACTGACAATAAGCGATTTTCATTTCATTAAATGCTAAATACACTACTCTGGTCTCCGGTCTCTGGCTTAGATACTCCTCTAAATTATGATTGAGTAATTCATTAATTATGTTTAATTAGTTTAATGATGTTTAATTTTTAAATTTAGTGCAGATTCCCGACCAGGCAATCGGGTCACAGCTTTCCTGTGATGTTAGTCCCCCCTCCCCGCCTGAACACTCTGAATAGCAGAATATTTATCACTTACCTGGTCCTAAGCTGCTCCCCGGCTCTGTCTGTCTCTCTCTCTCTCTCTCTCTCTCTCTATAAAAGCAAATTACTGCGGATGCTGGAATCTGAAACGAAAGGGAAAATGCTGATTTTTCAGCATTTTCCCTTTCGTTTCTCTCTCTCTATCTCCCCCGCACCTGGAAATGAAGGCTGCAGGAACCTGGGGGTAAGTTTTTATATCACTTGCCTGTTCCCAAGCTGCACCCCGGCTCTCTCTCTTTCTCTCTCTGCCGCTCGCGGAAAAGAAAATAAATAAATAAATAAATAAATAGACAAATGAAAAGAAAAACTACTTACCAGTCATTTACCAGAGATAAAAAGCACCTCCTCCCCACCCAGCTTCAAATTCCCACATAGCTTCAAATTCCCAAACTCGCTCTTCGCTGTGCCTCACTCCCGGCTGTGCCTTCTCTGGCTCACTGGGAGTGAGTTACAAGTTACAATACTTGGAGACATTGCAGAAAAGGACTGCACGGTGGCACAATGATTGGCACTTCTGCCTCACCGCACCAGGGATCCAGGTTTGATTCCGCCCTTAGGTGACTGTGTGGAATTTGCACGTTCTCTGTGTCTGTGTGGGTTTCCATCTGGTGCACTGGTTTCCTCCCACAATCCAAAGATATGCAGGTTACGTGGATTGGCTGTGTTAAATTGCCTTCGTATCCAAAGACGGGTAGGTTAAGTGCATTCGAATTGATCAATACGCAGTAACGTGGTGGCGCAGTGGTTAGCATTGCTGCCTCACGGCGCCAAGGTCCCAGGTTCGATCCCAGCTCTGGGTCACTGTCCTTGTGGAGTTTGCACATTCTCTCCGAGTTTGCATGGGTTTCACCCGCACAACCCAATAATGTGCAGGGTAGGTGGATTGGCCATACCAATTTACCAACATACCATTTGTTTTCTTTACCGCCGGCTGCACCTGCATGCTTAGGGGCATCACGGTAGCGCAGTGGTTAGCACAGTTGCTTCACAGCTCCAGGGTCCCAGGTTCGATTCCCGGCTTGGTCACTGTCTGTGCGGAGTCTGCACGTTCTCCCCATGTGTGCATGGGTTTCCTCCGGGTGCTCCGGTTTCCTCCCACAGTCCAAAGATTTGCAGGTTAGGTGGATTGGCGATGGTAAATTGCCCTTAGTGTCCAAATGGGGTTATGGGGATAGGGTGGAGGCGTGGACTTAAGTGGGGTGTTCTTTCCTAAGGGTCGGTGCAGGCTCTTTCCTAAGGGGCGGTGCAAACTCGATGGGTCAAATGTCGTCCTCCTGCACTGTAAACTCTATGCTTCTATGATTACCTTCAGCGACAGGTGTATAAGGACACCCAGGTCGTGTTGCAGTTCTCCTCTTCTAATCTTCCCCTTTTCGCTACTAAAGTGGTTAGCCTCCTATTTATCCAAATTATACTGCATCTGCCATTCATTTGCCCACTCATTCAACGTGCCCAAATCACACTGAAGGCATCCTCCTCACAGCTCACCCTCCCATCCAGCTTTGATCTGAAAATCTGGAACCATTACATTTCATTCCCTCATATAAATCAGTAATGTATATTGTGAATAGCTCGGGTTTCAGCACTAACCCCTGTGGTACTCCACTAGTCACTGCTTGTCATTTGGAAAAAGACCTGTTTATTCCTTCTCTTTTTTTCCTGTCTGCCAACCAGTTTTCTATCCATCTCAATACACTACCCCTAATCCCATGCACTTTAATTTTACACACAAATCTCTTATATGGACTTTGTCAAAAGCGGTCTGAAAGTCCAAGTAAACCACATCCACTGACTCCCCTTCATCAACTCTACTAGTTACATCCTTGAAGAATTCCAGTAGATTTGACAAGCATTATTTCCCTTTGATAAATCATAATGCTGACTCAGTCAAGCCCTGCCACTATTTTCTAAGTGCTCTGTTATAAACTCTTTGATAATGACTTCTAGAATTTTTCCCACTACCAAAATCAGTCTATAATTCCCTGTTTTCTCTCTACTGCCCTTTTTAAATAGTAGGGTTACATTAACTCCCCTCCAATCTGTAGGAAGTGATCCTGATCTATAGAATATTGGAAGATGACCACCAATGCATCCACTATTTCTAGAGCCACTTCCTTAAGTACTCTGGGATGTAGATTATCAGGTCCTGGGATCGATCAGCCTTCAATTCCGTCAATATTCACAAAACTATTTTTCAGCAATTACGGATCTCATTCACTTCTTCCCTCTCACTAAACCCTGTGTTCCCCAACATTTCTGGTATGTTATTTGTGTCCTCCTTTGTGAAGACAAAACCAAAGTATATATTTAGTTGGTCAGCCATTTCTTTTTTTCCCCATTATAAATTCCCCTGTTTCGGACTAAGGGACCTACATTTGTCTTCACCAATCTTTTACTCTTCACATATTTCCTCAATGTTTGGAGTCTGTTTTTACGTTCCCTGAAAGCTTATCCCCTCTTTTACCCTTAATTAATCTGTATGCAGATTAAAGTCATCCATAATTCTGGATGTTCCTTTATTGCATGTATCTCTAATTTCCTGTTTAATGCCATTTCCAACATCACCACTACACTTTGAGGGCCTGTACACAACCCCTACTGTGTTTTGTGCTCCTTGGTGTTTCTCCTCTCTACTTATATAGATTCCACATTGTCGGAGCTAATATCTTTCTTCTCTATTGCGTTAATCTCTTCAATCAGCAATGCAACTCCACAGCCTTCTCTTTTTTTCTCTGTCCTTCCTAAATACTGAATACCTCCGAATATTCAGTTCCCATCCCTGGTCACCCTGCAGTCATGTCTCTAATCCCGACTGTACGTACCCATTTACATCTATTTGCACAATTAATTCATCCACTTTATTGCAAATGCTCTGCACGTTAAGGCACAAAGCCTTGAGGCTTGCCTTTTTAACATTATTTGTTCCGCTCCTGCTATTATTCACTGTGGCCCTGGTTGAATCTGGCTCTTGGTTTCTCTGCCCATCACTTTTCCGATTCCCCTTTCTGCTTTTTGTTTTGTTTATTCCCCCTCCTCTGAGGTGCCCATCGCCCTGCCATTGCAGGTTAAACTCTCCCCAACCACTCTAGCAAATACTCCCCCGAGGGCATCCTGTCCCTGCCTAGGTGTAAACAATCCAGTTTGTACAGGTCCCAATGTCCCAGGAATCTGAAACGATCCCCCTCACCATCTTTTCAGCCATGTCTTCATCTGGTATATCCTGCTATATCTACGCTGACTAGCACATGACACTGGGAGTAATCATCAATTCACAACCTTTGAGATCTGACTCCTCAACTTTCTTCCTAACTCCCTATATTCTGCTTTTAGGACCATATCCGTTTTTAAAATTGTCTTTTGTACCATGACGACTGTCTGTTCACCCTCCCTCTTAGATTGGATTTATTTATTGTCATGTGTACTGAGGTACAGTGAAAAGTATTTTTCTGCATGCCTAGCTCAAACAGATCATTTAGTACATGAAAAGAAAATACATAATAGGGCAACACAAGGTCACAATGTACACAATCTCCAGAGTGCCCTGTAACTGCTCTGAGACATATTTGAACCTAGCACCAGGAAAGCAACATACCATCCTGGAGTCTCGTTTTACGCTCACAGAAACACCTATCTATGCTCCTTACAATTGAATCGCTGATAGCTATTGCATCTCACAATTTTACTCCTCCCCTCTGCAGCAGAGCCAACCATGGTGCAACAAATTTGGTTGTTGCTGCTTTCCCCTGAGAGGTAATTCCCTTCAACAGTATCCAAAGCGTTATATCTGTTTGCAGTGGAAGGGCCACAGGTCTGGTGGCGCTGTGGTTAGCACTGCTGGCTCACAGAGACGAGGACCTAGGTTTGATCCCGGCCCTGGGTCACTGTCTGTGTGGAGTTTGCACATTTTCCCCATGTCTGCATGGGCCTCACTCCCACAACTCAAAGATGTGCAGGGTATGTGGATTGGCCATGTTAAATTGCCCATCAATTGGGAAAAAAATAATTGGGTACTCTAAATTTTTTTTTTTTAAAGAATAGCCACAGCAGATTCCCACACTGTCTGCCTTGCCCTGCCTGGTGGTCACCCATTTATTCATACCTGTGGATTCTGAGCCTGCGGTGTGACCACGTCTCTATACATATTATCCATGATACTCTCCAGCTCGTAGATGCTCCATGATGTCCTCAGCCAACATTGCAGCTCCAAAACCTGGTCTTCCAGGGCCTACTGCTGGCCCTGGGCACTGGAAATGTTCCTGGCTTCCCACATGGAGCAGGAGGAGCAACCACAGCTTTTAGCTCTTCTGCCATGACTTACCCATGAGATTCGATCCAATTCTCTGGGGCTCTTCTTTCCTGTTCCTTGTTACTACCAAATATAAACTCGAAAGCAGTTTTTTTCCCCAATAATTTAGAGAACCCAATTCATTTTTTCCAATTAAGGGGCAATTTAGCGTGGCCAATCCACCTATCCTGCACATCTTTGGGTTGTGGGTCTGAGACCCACGCAGACACTGGGAGAGTGTGCAAACTCCACACGGACAGTGACCCAGAGCAGGAATCAAACCTGGGACCTTGGCGCAGAGATGAGCATTGCTAACCACTGCACCAAGGTGCTGCCCCGTATTTTCTAACTATTAAGTTATAAATGTAATAGGTTTTAAGAGCTTAATAGAATGAGCAGGCAGGGCAGGTCTAACGACTCTGAAGGGGTAAGAAAAAGTTTTTTAAAAAAGGGCAGCACGGTGGCACACCGGTTAGCACTTTTGCCTCGTGCGCCGAGGTCCCGGGTTCGATCTCGGCTCTGGGTCGTGTGGAGTTTTCACATTCTCAACAGTTTGAGTTGTGCGATTCGCCCCCACAACCCAAAGATGTGCAGGGTAGGTGGATTGGCCACGCTAAATTGCCCCTTAATTCAAAAAAGTTAATTTGGTACTCTAAATTTAAAAAAAAAAAGAAAAGGTATAAAATTAAAATGTCAGGTGATTTGGGGACCGAAAGTTGGGGATGAGGCTGAGTGTATCCAAGATTAATGAAGGAGGTCAGAATGTGTGAAAAGTAGTGCACACGAAAATCTAGCAAGGGACAGACAAATCAGTAAGACATATTTTAAAACCTTGTAACAAAATGCATGCAGTATTCTGAATAAGGTCAGTGAACTGACGACACAAATGGGTATGATTTGGCGGGGATCACAGAAACATGGTTGCAGGAGGACTGGGTGTTAAATGTCCAAGGGTACTCAGTATTCCGAAAGGATAGACAGGATGGAACAGGAGGTGGAGTTGCATTGTTGATTAAAGATGACATCAAGGCAGTATTAAGAAATTATATTGGCACTAAGGTCCAAGATGTTGAATCAATATGGATGGTTATTGCACGCTTGGGTATTAAATAATCATAATCTTTATTATTGTCACAAGTAGGCTTACATTTACACTGCAATGAAGTTGTTGTGAAAAGCCACTCGTCACCACACTCGGGCGTCTGTTCAGATACACAAGGAGACTTCAGAATGTCCAGTTCACCTAACAAGCACTTTCGGGAATGGTGGGAGGTAACCTGAGCACCCAGAGGAAACCCACGCAGGCACTGGGAGAATGTGCAGACTCCGCACAGTGACCCAAAAGGGAATCAAACCTGGGACCCTGGCACTGCGAAGCAACCGTGCTAACCACTGTGCTACCATCACATAGAACATAGACCATCGCAGTACAGGCCCTTCGGCCCTCAATGTTACGCTGACTTGTGAAACCACTCTAAAGCCCATCTACACTATTCCCTTATCATCCATATGTCTATCCAATGACTATTTGAATGCCCTTAGTGTTGGTGAGTCCACTACTGTTGCAGGCAGAGCATTCCACGCCCTTACTACTCTCTGAGAAAGAACCTAGCTCTGACATCTGTCCTATATCTATCTCCCCTCAATTTAAAGCTATGTACCCTCGTGCTAGACATCACCATCCGAGGAAAAAGGCTCTCGCTGTCCACCCTATCTAATCCTCTGATCATCTTGTATGCCTCAATTAAGTCACCTCTTAACCTTCTCTCTAAAAACAGCCTCAAGTCCCTCAGCCTTCCCTCATAAGATCTTCCCTCCATGTCAGGCAACATTCTGGTAAATCTCCTCTTCACCCTTTCCAATGCTTCCACATCCTTCCTATAATGCGGTGACCAGAATTGTACGCAATACTCCAAATACGGCCGCACCAGAGTTTTGTACAGCTGCAACATGACCTCATGGCTCCGAGTAATGGATGCACTGGTTATGATATTTCAAAAAATATGAAATTTCAAAATTCCCTGGATTCTGGAAAGATCCTGGTGAATTGGAAACGCCCTAATGTAACTCCCTCATTCAAAAAGTGAGAGACAAAAAGTAGGAAACTACAGACCAGGTAGCTTGACCTCTGTGATGTGAAAGTTGCTGGAATCGATCATTAAGGAGGAGATGACTGAACATTTGGAAAAACAGCTCAATCCACCATTGTCAGCATGGTTTTATGAAGGGAAAGTCATGTTTGACAAACTTGATTGAGTTCTTTGAGGACCAGCAAGGTGGATAATGGAGAACCTGTGGATGTAATATATCAAGACTTCCAGCAGACGTTTGACAAGGTGCCGCATAAAAGATTGATCCAGAAGGTGAGATCGCAGGGGATTGGGGGTAGAATGCTAGGTTGGATTGTGAATTGGCTGACTGATGGAAAGCAGAGGGTCGGGTTAAATGGGTCTTCCTCTGGCTGGCGAACTGTAACTAGTGGGGTTCCGCAGGGTTCATTCCTCAGACATCAACTGTTTACAATCTATATAAATGATCTGCAAGCAAGGACAGTGTGTAACATAGCAAAATGTGTGATGTTGCTGAAATAAGTGGGAAAGCACAGGCAGTGAAGAGGAAATACAAATTTTACAGACGGATATAGATAGGTTAGGAGATTGGGCCAAAATTTGGCAGATAGAGTTTAATGTGGATAAGTTGAAGGGGTGTAGGTTAGGTTGATCTTAGATTACGATAAGTGGCCAGCACAACATCGTGGGCTGAAGGGCCTGTACTGTGGTGTATTGTTCTATGTTCTATGTACATGGACAGCAGTAAAAAATAAAAGTGTGCAGTTATCCATTTTGGCCAAAAAAATAGTCAGGCACTTTATTAACTAAATGGAAAGCAGATTCAAAATGCATCTGGGCAGAGGGATCTGGATCTCTTTGTTCATGAACCGCAGAAAGTCTGTATGCAGGTACAAAATGTATTAAGAAAGGCAAACTAAGAAAGGACTTCCGGTGACGGCGGGGGGGGGGGGGGGGGGGGGGGCGGCGCGCCGCGCAACGGAGGGCTCCCGATCGGGAACGGCATTTTCGGGGCTTTAAGCCCGGTCCCAGGGTCCACGGAGGCGTCAAAGGCATGGAGGAGGCACAGTAGAAGAAGATGTCCAGGATCAGCAAGAAAACGGCCGGTAAAAGAACAACTGAGGGCCTGTCGGGGAGTGGAGAGGTCACCAGAGAAGAAGGAGGCTGGAGCACCAGGGGAGGCTGCATTGCTGAAGAAATAACTACGGTAATGGCTGCAGAATTCGAAAGGCAGTTTACAAAACACCTGGAGGCGATGAGGGAGGTTTTGAGTGTGCTGGTGGAGGAGGCGATTTCCCTGGTGACGACGGCAGTGGCGAGTGCAATGGCGGAGGTGCGGGCGCAAGGGGAGGCGCTGAAGGTAGTGGAAGAGACGGTGGCGCAGCACGGTGATCCACTTACCGCGATGGGGAAGGAGATGCAGAAGGCGATGGAGGTGAATAAGGATCTGCGAGGTAAATTGGAAGACCTGGAAAACGGGTCCAGACGACAGATTTTGAAGATTGTGGGGCTGCCCGAAGGAGTTGAAGTGCTGAGGCCGAAGGAGTATTTTGCCGCTACGCTGGCGAAACTATTGGGGCAGGGGGAGGATCCCTCCCGATATGAACTGGATCGGGCTCATCGGTCAGGGAGGCCTGTACCAAAGGCGGGGGAGCCACCAAGCGTAGTGACTTTGTGCTCCCGTAGGTACTGTGTGAAAGAGAAGGTCCTGTGCTGGGCCAAGCAGAAGCGGGTGGTGCAGGACTTTACGGTGGTGCTGGCGAGAAGGCGGGCTGCTTTCAACCGGGTGAAGAGGGCACTGTACATCAGCAAGGTGCAGTGCGGCATTGTATATCCAGCGAAGCTGGGGGTGACTTATAAGCTCAAGGACGTTTATTTTGGAACGGCGGAAGGAGCGGAGGAGTTTGCGAAGGCTGTGGCAGAACTGAGAAATGGCCATGTGCCGATGTAACCTCAGGACTGTATTTTCTTCTTTTTTGTCTCTTCTTTTTTTGTTTCAGTGCGTCATGGGCTAAAGGAGCTAATGGTGTTATATATTTGGACAAGGAAAGTGATGGGATTTGCACTCGAAGCGAGGGCTCTTTGGGGTGTAGGTGGATATCTGGGTGTGCGTGCTAAAAGGGGATTTCTGGGTTTTCCTTGGGCCGGGCAAGGGGGAAAGGGACCCGGGCGGGGGCCTCCACGCTGGCCGGTTTAAACCGGCCAGTGAACGGGAGTGAGGTGGGGGAGGGGCTGCGGCCATCGGAGCCTGGCAGAACAGGGTCCGAGTGGTCTCGGCGGAGTGGAAAGTTGGGGGGAAGGAACCGAGGTTGGGGGAAGGAGTTTTACAAGAGGCAGTGGGCGGGAGGAGTTGAAGGGGGGGGGGGGTGGTTTACAACTCTTGGGTATCACATATGTTACTCTTTCGGAGGTTGGTCGGCGTTGAGTGTGGCGGTGGGTGGATTCTAGAGTGGCCCGGGGGGGGGGGGGGGGGGGGAGAGACTCTAGGGTGACCATGGGCGGTGGTCCCGGACCCCTTTTTTTTTCTCCTTTGTTTTTTTTTTTTGTTTCCACCGTGGGAGTGTTTTATTGGATGCATATATTGACAGGTGGGCCGTTTGGGGTGGTGGGAGAATGGGATCATTGTTATTGTTAAGGGGATTGACTTTGTATTTGTTACCGTTTACTGTTTGGGGGTAGGGTGGGAATTTTGGAGGAAAATGTGAAAATGGAGAATAAAAACTTTTTTTTTGAAAAAGAAAGGCAAATGGAATGTTTATTGCACAAGGATTGGAGTATGAAAATAGAGAAGTGTTGTTGCAATTGTATAGGGTGTTGGTGAGACCTGTTTTGGTTTCCTTATTTGAGGAAGGCTGTGGTGGCATTTGAAGCAGTTCAGAGGAGGTTCACCAGATTCATTCCAGATTCATTCATTACTTACCAAACAGCTCTCCCCTGTAGCCTCTAGTGCTGCAGCAGGGCAAGACCACACTCTGAAGGTTAAAACGTTACAAAGCAAGGAGGAAAAGCAAAAAGCACCTCTTTCCACTCTGCACCAAATTCTCACTCCATTCCAACTCACTCTGGATGTGGTCTCTCCCAATGCTCATGTGCACAAAACTCACATTTCCAATGGCTGAATATCAAAAACTGGATAGTGCAGATTTAAGGTTATTGGCAAAAGCTGGAGATAACATGAGTAAAACTTATTTTTACTGAATTAGTAGTTCAGATTAGTAGTTCAGAAGTATCTGCCTGATAAAATGGGTGGTTACTGGTTCAGGCCTTAAAAGGAAAATCTGACATATACTTGAAGGAAAAGCTTTGTAGGGCAAGAGCAGGGGAATTGACTAACTGGGATTTTCTTTAAAGGAGATTCCATAGAATCCCTCTCGTGCAGAAGCAGTGCGTTAGGCCCATTGAGTCTGCACCAACCACTATCTAGGCCCTGTATGCTTCACCTGATGCCTGTATTTACATTGTGTATTTTATGTTTACCCTATTATATATTTTCTTTTCATGTACGGAATGATCTGTTTGAGCTGCGCGCAGAACAATTTTTTTCACTGTCTCTCGGTACACGTGACAATAAACCAATCCAATCCCTGTAGCCCTGCTCATTGATCATGGCCAATATACTTAACCAGTCATCTTTGGACTGTGGGAGAAAACCGGAGCACCCGGAGAAAACCCCCGCAAGAACAGGGAGAACGTCCATACCCCAAACAGACAAGTCACCCAAGGCAGGAATCCAACCCTGGTTCCTGATGCTATGAGACGGTAGTGCCAACCAATGTGCTGCCAGTCGATTAACTGAATGCCTTTTCTTTGCTCTGTACCATTGTATGATCGAATTCAGTCCCAACAACGTTTCAAGGCAGGACAATAATGCCAAGTTGCTGCCTCTACAGTTGATACTTCTGCTTGAAAGACCGAAGAACGTTGCTTTATCCTCCTGATGATGAGATCAGGTGTTCGCAATATTCACCAAGATAGCAAGGTCTGGAAGATGTTGATTGTTTTGTAAGACAGTAAAGTTTTTCCCTCTCTGATCCAAGCACTTTTGTATCTCAACTACAGATGTCAATTGAAGTTTCAAACATCAGATTTTTATTAGGTAAGGGTACCAAAGAATGATGGGATAGATTTGAGGTGCAAGTCAGCCATGATCTAATTAAAACATGGATCAGACATGAAAGGCTGAAAAAGCCTTAATAATAATCTTTATTATTATCATAAGTAGGCTTACATTAACACTGCAGAGAAGTAGTGGCGGCACGGTGGCGCAGTGGGTAGCACTGCTGGGTTCAATTCTGGCCCAGGTCACTCTCTGTGGAGTTTGCACATTCACCCCGTGTCTGCGTGGGTTTCACCCCCACAACCCAAAGATGTGCAGGTTAGGTGGATTGGCCACGCTAAATTGCCCCTTAATTGGAGAAATAAATAATTGGGTACTCTAAATTTATTTTAAAAAACACTGCAATGAAGTTATTGCGAAAATTCCCTAGTCACCACACTCCGGTGCACTGAGGGAGAATTCAGAATGTCCAATTCAACTAACAGCACGTCTTTCGGGACTTGTGGGAGGAAACCGGAGGAAACCCACGCAGACACTGAGAGAACGTGCAGACTCCGCAGACAAGTGACCGAAGCCGGGAATCGAACCTGGGACCCTGGCACTGTGAAGCAACAGTTCTAGCCACTGCCGTGCCACCCAGTGAGACACAAATAGCTTCATTCCTTTCTAAAAAAAATTTTCCCGCCTCTTCCTTTAATATGTTCTATTCAAAGTAATTCGGGGTTTTTTTTAATGTCACTGGTTAATCTGGACTGGGCGCCATCTTCTGGTGACAAGTATGCTGCTGTGCTCTGAGTCAATGATGCTTGTGGGGGAGGGGTTTAGAGGAAAATCTCTGCAGATTTCACTTTCAACTCGATCTCCAGATCAAGAATCTGATTGGGCACTCTAAACTGCAGGTGAAAATAATCTTTTAGTGGCTCAATTATACATATATCTGTTTCCCTTACTGCAAAAGTTGCCAATTCCCTGGATATTAAGATGGAGATCTGGGCACAGTGTTGCAGAAAGGTTCTCTTAACACCCTGATATCCTTGCTTTGCTTCTGGCCTTTTCTATCAAGTTTGCTCTTTCATGGGATTGCATAGAATTACATTGGGTATATGGCACAAATCGTTCATAGAATCCCTATAGTTCAGAAGGAGGCCATTCAGCCCATCATGCCTGCACAATACTTCAGCCGACACCTCCACCCTATCCCCATAACCTATTAACCCTATCTAACCTTTGGACACTTAAGAGGTAATTTAGCATGTCCTATCCACCTAACCTGCACATCTCTGGACTGGGAGGAAACCGGAGCACCCGGCGAAAACCCACGCAGACACTGGGAGAATGTGCAAGCTCCACACCGTCATCCGAGGCCGGAATTGAACACGGGTCCCTGGAGCTGAGGCAGCAGTGGTAACCACTGTGCCACCATGCCGCTACCATTCAACCCAGCCAATGCTGATGTTAATGCTTCATTTGAGCCTCCTCCATCATTTTCTCATGTAATCTACCATCATAAAACCATCTATTTCCTTCTGCCTCATATGTTTGTCTAGTCTCCCCATAAATGCATTATGTACAGTTTGCTTTAACAACTCCCTGGAGCAGTGAATTCAACATTTTTACCACTCTTTTTGATGAAGTTTCTTCCAAATTCCCTATTGAATTTCTTGATTTATATTAACAGCCTCTAGTTATGCTCTTCTCCACAAGAGACTCTTGAAGAGATTGCAAGTTAAGATTTGGCATGTTGACCTTTACTGCAAGGGGAGTGGAGGAAAAGAGCAAAAAAATCTTTCTGCAATTTTAGAGTGCTCAGTTTCACTCTCCATATCTAAGGAAGGATATACTTGCATTGGAGGCAGTACAGCAGAAGTCTTCTGCATAATTGGATTATCCTATGATGAGTGGCTGAGTGAATTGGGCCTATTCTGTCTGACGTTTAGAACAATGAGAGATGATTTCATTGAAACATAAAGGATTCTGAAGGGACTTGACAGGGTGGACACACACTCAGAGGTTGTTTGTCTTGGCTCGGGAATCTAAAACATAGGAGCACAGTCCCTGGACAAGGGGGTGATAATTTAGGATTGAGATGAGGAGAAATTTCTTCATTCAGCAGGTTGTGAATCTTTGGAATTCCCAATCCCAGAGGGTTGCTTCACTATTGAGTATATTCAAGGCTGGGATAGATAGAGTTTTATCCTCCAAGAATAAGCTGACACAAAAGTGAAGTTGAGTGAGGAGATCAGCTATTATCATGTTGAGCAGAGCAGGCTTGATGGGGACCATACTTTATTCTCCTCCTTTTTCACAGTTTCTCCCAAATTTACACCCGGCAATAAACAATAATCAGTAACAAATGTAATGTCAATCCCCAAATCAATAATAACAATCCCATTCTCCCACCAAACCCCAAGCATTAGCCCGCATGTTAACATAAACAAATGACAAAAAGGAATCTGGAATCACCCATAGTCACCATTAACACATACAGTCCCTCTCTTCCACGCCCCCAACCCTCTCAGCCCCCCACACCCCTAATGTTCGATGTGATCCAATTCTCGAAAGTGCATAATGAATAACGCCCATGAATTGTAGAACCCCTCCATCCTTCCCCTCCGTTTAAATTTGATCTTTTCAAGCGTCAAGAATTCCAGCAGGTCCCCCCGCCACGCCAGGACACAGGGTGGAGATGTTGATCTCCACCCTAACAGGATCTGCCTTCACGCAATCAGCGAGGCGAAGGCTGCAACGTCTGCCTCTGCACTCGTTTCCAACACCGGCTGGCCCAACACTCCAAATATGGCCTCCCGAGGGCCTGGGTCCAGTTTCACATGCACCACTTAAGAGATTACCCTAAAAACCTCCTTCCAGTAACCCTCCCGCTTTGGACAGGACCAAAACATACGAACGTGGTTTGCGCCCCCCCCCCCCCCCCCCCCCCCCCCCGCAACGTTCACACATCTTCTATCCCCTCAAAGAGCTGGCTCATCCTCTTCCTTGTGAGGTGCACGCTATACACCACCTTCAGCTGTATCAGCCCCAACCTCGTACACGAGGTGGAGGCGCTCACCCTCAGGAGCACCTCACACTAGAACCCCTCCTCCATACCCTCTCCCAACTCTTCCTCCCACTTTGCCTTGATCCCTTCTAGCGATGCCTTCTCCTCCTCCAAAATAGTCCCGTAAACCGCCGATACTACCCACTTCTCCAATCCCCCTGTCGTCAGCATCTCCTCCAGCACTGCGGAAGCCGGCTCTACTGGGAAGCTCTGTATCTCCTTTCTGACAAAGGGGTCCATACTTCTAAATGTATTTCTTATCTTTACAATGATTGTAAGACCTGTGACTTGGTATCTTGAAGGCCAAACAGCTGATCTAGACTTCTGTAGACTGTTTAGCCAAACAGTGATGAACCAAACATTAATGTAATGAACACAGTACCTAATATGCAATTAAAACCAAGATTAATTGTTTAATTTTATTATCATGAAACTAATTATGTTTTTTTTAGTTGGCAGCCTGATGCACTGGACAATTACGCAATGCATCTGTCAGTTGAAGAATTATAATACCGGTTATTATGAGTTTTGTTTGGCTTGCCACTCCATTCGCGTCTATTCGGGTACATAGAGGGAGAATTCAGAATGTCCGATTCACCGAACAAGCACATCTTTTGGGATTTGTGGGAGGAACCCGGAGGAAACTCACAGACACTGGGTAACGTGCAGTCTCCGCGCAGACAGTGACCCAGTCGGGAATCGAACCTGGCACCCTGTCGCTGTGAAGCACAAGTGCTAACCACTGCTACCATGCCGCCCAAACATTGTCATTGAATGTCAAGAATAAATCAGTAAAGGGTGGCATGTGGTGCAGTGGATAGCACTGGGACTGCGGCGCTGAGGACCCGGGTTCGAATCCCGGCCCTGGGTCACTCTCAGTGTGGAGTTTGCACATTCTCCCCATGTCTGCATGGGTTTCACCCCCACAACCCAAAAGATGTGCAGGTTAGGTGGATTGGCTATGCTAAATTGCCCCTTATTTGGGAAAAAAAATAATTGGGTACTCTAAATTTTTTTAAAAAGGAATAAATCAGTAGACCAAGCTATTAACCTGTGGGGCTTTTTATAGTACACTTGGGAGTTTATGATGTAGGCAAATGTAGTTTTAAATGCTGATACATTATATTTGAACCTAGTTGTGAGAGTTTTAATATATTAGTTAGTACATATGCTCTGCACTTCAAATTTGGTATTGCACAAGGCCACAGTCAAACTGGAACCAGGTAGACAAGTCCAAAGATTCCATGGCTTATCCAGTTAGTTTTGTATTGTGTTTATCACCCAAGGGAAATTCCTTTCTAGTTTTGATTCCAAGGAGAATAGAGAAATCATTTTTTTCAAATTAGCTATGATGTACTTTCATGTTTAGTAAATATATTTAAAGATTAACACTTCTAAATTTGTGCTTGGAGAATCTGAAAATGACCTAGTTTCAACTCTCCACTGGCTTTCCCAAGTTCTCATTCTTGTTTGAGGATAAGCGCACACAAACAAACACACTCCAAAAGGATGATTTCAGCTTTAATTCTTTGTCCGTGTTGGATTTTTAAGACATAGATGAGGAGATGTTTTTTTCTGAGGGTTGTCAGTATGTGGAATTATCTTTCCCAGAGAGCAGTGAAAGCTGAGTCATTTATTCAGGGCAGAGTTGAATAGATTTTTGATAGACAAAGGAAGTCTCAGGTTGTGGGTGGTAGATGGCAAAGCGGAGTTGAGATCACAACCAGATCATCCATTTTTTTTTAAATAAAAAAATTCAAGAGTACCCAATTCATTTTTTCCAATTAGGGACAATTTAGCGTGGCCAATCCACCTATCCTGCACATCTTTGGATTGTGGGGGTGAAACCCACGCAACACGGGGAGAATGTGCAAACTCCAGAGACAGTGACCCAGAGCCGGGATCGAACCTGGGACCTCGGCGCCGTGAGGCAGCAGGGCTAACCCACTGTGCCACCGTGCTGCCCTACAATGAGATCATCCATGATCCTATTGAATGGCAGAGTTGTCTCAAAGGGTTGAATGGCTTACTCCCAACACCTATGCCCTATGTTCCTATGTATAGTGATTGTTAGCCCGAGCCACCGCCACCAGAGTGTATGCTTTTCTTCATGTTAAAGGCATGGTATGCTTGAGTAAGGTTCTTTGATTTTGGTGTTTTGGCACTTTATCTCGTTATTGTACAGGTAAATAAACAATATAGTTTTTAGGGGGCACTAGACCTGGAGTTTCAATCGGTACTGAATTCAAGAGAGTATCTTGTGCAAAAAGTTCCTTAAAAAATTGGTATGTTTTAAAATTGTGGAGAAATACTGTGTGTTCAAGAAATAAAAATCATATGTATTCGTACGGAATATATTGCTACTGCCTATTTAAATAACATTATAATATATTGACATACTTCTCACTCACCATAATAGCAATTAGAGATTAGAAATTAATGTTTAATTGGCTTCCATTTTTGAAGTACAGATGATATTCCAGCCAAACGCCTCGAGGTTGGAATTGGGTGATAAATTTGCAAATCTGAAAATTAAGGTTCTCCCGCAGGTCCTCTCATCCTTTACTCATAAAAAGTTGCAATTAACTTTAATTTTTTCCTATATGCAGTTTGTATTTCACCTTCAGGGAAAATCTTATCAGCATTGATGAGCTGATCAGTGCAATGAAGAAAATCCAGAATATCCCACATCACAAATTACAAAACATTGCTGAATCCTTGGATGAAAACAAGGATGGAAGAATCGATATCAACGATGTCATAAAAGTAAGCTTGACATGTTTTTTTTTTTAAATCGCAACCTTAAGATTGCTAAACTAGACATGATTCAGGTAAACTGTGTTTTCAGAAAAATTGTCTACTATTTTCTCCTCCTGTCTCTTCTGAATTTAAGAAAATCTATAATCGAGAAACCATGGAGCAAAGTTCAAGGTCTAACATGGATGGTGCAAGCTGTCAGAGTTACCCTGATTAAGTTATTGGCTGCAGAAATGTTTCTATTGGTATTCTTTATCCTTTATAGAAATGCGGTAATGTAATAACCCTTTTGGTTCCCTGAGAGTCTTATTGAATGAAAAGCAATTCTGCAACCTGGAATATGTAATTTATGTTTGTGTGTCTGACTAATAATCGCAACCTTGTAAATGAGCGTGGAATATCTTTTGTTCAAACTTGTGAAGATTTCTGCTGACTGGTTATCTTCTTGGTTTCAAAATAATAATTCAATCGACTACTTGTGACTCAATTGCCATTATTCAGTTCCTTTATCATTTGTTCAGCATCTGTCTCCACATAGGATATTGCCATCATCCCTTTAAGTGGATGATCCATCTCATAAGGTCAGAAGTGGGGGTGTTTGCGGAGGATTGCACAATGTTCAGCACCATTCACCACACAAACAATGAAGCAGTCCATGTCCAAATGCAGCAAGACCTGGACAATATCCAGGCTTGGGCTGACAAGTGGCAAGTTACATTCGTGCCACACAAAGGCCCGGCAATGACCATCTCTAACAAGTGAGAATTTAACCGTTGCCCCTTGACATCCAATAGCATTACCATCGCTGACTCCCCTACATTCAACATCTTGGGGGTTACCATTGGTCAGAAACTGAACTAGACGAGCCATAATAATACTGTGGCTACCAGGGCAGGTCAAAGGCTAGGAATCCTGCGGGGAGCAGCTCACCTCCTGACCACCCCCCACTCCCCCCAAAGCCTGTCCACCAGGCACAAGTCAGAAGTGTGATGGAATACTCTCCACTTGCCTGGATAAACGCAGCTCCAACAACATTCAAGAAGCTTGACACCATCCAGGGCAAAGTAGCCCATCTGAATTACTCCCCCTTCCACAAACATTCAAACCCTCCACCACCGATGAACGGTGGCAGTCATGTGTGCCATCTACCAGATGCACTGCAGTAACTCATCAAGGTTCCTTCGACAGCACCTTCCAAACCCATAACCACTACCGTCTAGAAGGACAAGAGGAGCAGATACCTGGGAACCCCATCACGTGGAGGTTCCCCTCCAAGTCACTCACCACCCTGATTTGGAAGCATATCGCTGATCCTTCACTGTCGCTGTGGCAAAATCCTGAAACTCCCTTCCTAACAGTATGGTAGCTGTACCTACACCTTGGGTTCAAGAAGGCAATTTACCACCACCTTTTGAAGGGCATCTAGGGATGACCAAATCAGCTTGCTAGACAACTATTTGTTGCCTGACTGATTTCCTATCTTTGCAGGTGGTGAAGTTAATTGATAAGGAGGATATAGACATCTCAACCAACCAGGTTGCGGAGATTTTGGAATTATTGCGCAAGGAAGAGAAGGTTGTAGAACACCAGAAAGCAAAAGAGAAGTCGGAGAAGGAACAGGCGGCAGAAGTCCAGAATTAAACAGCTTCATCTAATAAAATGCTCATGATATCGAATCAATCTAATTTTATTTGTTTGATCTTTGAAATGTGTTATGTGCATAACAAAAGGAATCAAGTGGACAATGTGTACTGCAGAGGAATTGTAGATTGCTGCATTGTGCTGCAGAAATGAAATGTTTTCTGTTATGCCGAAAATTGAATTCCACCATTCCTGAAGCTTAGAAACAATGTTTCTTTGAAAATACACTTATAAAAGTAATGTTATTGTGATGTGGTAGGCTCTAATAATATTGTTTTTATAAATGAACAAAGCAACAGGAAAACATAGCCTTGGGGAGTGTTAAGTGCTTACCGTGGACAGTGAGACAGTTAATTGAAATTGAGTACCATATCTTTCAGGAAATATTTACATTCATGCAAATATGTAATTCTGGACCACTACAAACCCTTTCAATATTGGGGCTTATTTTAATTTCAGAGTAGTGTCCATTAAAATTGGTTTTCTATCAATTCAAAATGAGTGCTATACAGTTGAATTAGACAGATGGAACAAACAAAGAAAGCTTTTAGTTATTTTGGAATAAGCTAAATTATTTTTGCAGCTGAAATGTTATTAAAGTCCTTAAAGGGTTAAATCTCAGTGATATAGGGCATCTACTCTATTATAACGTAAGCATTTTAATAAGTTGTATGAATGTTAGACTGCAATGCTGCCGTTCACTCCCACACACCCCAAACAGTTTATGTTTTACTGTATTGCTGACTGGATATGTTCGTGAATCAGGTTTTTTTAATACACTCAGGTATTGCTAAATTAATTTTTTAAGTGGTTAAATATTTAGTGAAGAAAAAGCTGACCCATTCTTCAAATTATACCCTTATTTATATTGCAGATACTGTGGAGGTTGCAGCAAATGAGATGTGTTCATGTGCACAAGATTGTACTATACGGATGAATAATGATGTAGCAATGAAATTTGAATGCTAAATACATTTCTATCCCAGAACGTTTTCATATTCTACTTTCTTTTGCACTGGCATGTGAATATGGAGTTCAATTGTATCACATTCAAAAAACACCTACATTTGAATAAGATGGTAAATTATGTTAACCTGCACATTGTCGACTCAATTCTGTTTTCTAATCGATTATATCAAATAAAGTATACGTTGACCATAATATTTTCCTAAACAACTTGTCTAAAAATTACTGTTGCACAAAGGTTGTATAATTAGTGGCCTATCTGTGCAGTATTTGCACTATTGACTTGTATATTGTATTTTCATGTTCATGTCTAGATTTGAAGTCAATTTACGTGCAGTTAAAACAATGCGAGTCTCTGGCATTTGCCATGAAATGTTAATATTTTGTGTTGGAAATTATTTGAATTAAGTGCTTTACTCAACCTAATTGAAGTTAAATATTTTTAAAGCGATGGCCCAGATTTTCCATGGAGCAGCAATCATCCTCTGATTTCTGCTCTGCTCAAACTTTTCCACACCTAGACGCTGCTCCACATTTTTTTGCAGGGTCTTTTGAGGCTGGCTTCTCCATAATTGCAGAATACTGTCTCTCCAAGAACTTCATTGCGGCGTTGTAGCGATAGGGGGAACACTAGGTACGACCCCTTTTTATGGCATTAGCTGGTGTATGATCGATGTGAATGTTGGCAAACAGTGGATTAATGAGCGAGTGCATAGGGTGGTAGTGTGGGTGAAGTGAAGGAGCAAGATAGGTGAGGTAGGGCAAGATGGCAGGTGGGCAAGGTGACAGATAGTTGGGGATGGGGAGGATACGCATGAGATTGGTTATGCAGTTACCCAGGTGTTGGACCAGGTTTTAATCTGTCTAACATTTCTTTCCGGATAAGTACTAATAAGGAACTGTCTGAAGTCTTTGACTGTAGCTCAGAGTTGGAGACTTTTGTGGAGGGTCCGGAAAGCAAGGGAGTTGTCAATCGTAAAATCAAACTTCTTGGGCAGTTCTCATAGTGTCATGATTTCCGTGGGGATCTGACATGCATCTTGGATTGACATTTGTCTCTGACAACCTGGAGACCAGAAGATCTGGGGCATTGTTTTAGACCTTTTTAACATACATTTCAGATTTTTCTTTTGACATGACCATAGTAAAATGCATCCTCTCTTTCCAATCCCCACCCCATCACATTTCAATCTCTTACTCAAACTTTTGAGTTCAAACATGTTTTTCCTGTAGTTATTTAAATTTTTAAAGAAAGTCCCTCAACTGCAAGTTAGCTATTTGGAACCTAAGAATTGATAATATTTATTATTGTCACAAGTAGACTTGCATTAACACTACAATGAAGTTACTGTGAAAAGCCCCTAGTCGCCACACTCCAGCGCCTATTTGGGTACACGAGGGAGAATTCAGAATGTCCAATTCACCTAACAAGCACACCTTTCAGGACTTGTGGGAGGAAATCCACGCAGACACTGGGAGAACATGCAGACTCCGCACAGACAGTGGCCCAAGCCGGGAATTAAACCTGGGACCCTGGAATCACAGTGCTAACCACTGTGCTACCAAATTGGGTTTCAGCTGATTGTGTTCTGAATATTTGATCTATGCGACTTAATACTTTTGGCCAGTTTTGGAGGCAAAAGAAAATGACCAGTCAAATACATAACTTAATCAGATTGGAAGGAAGACACACAAATTTGTTTTTAATACTGAAAGCTATTGGATTGTGTGCTGCACTAGATGCAGTTAGCACTGGCTCATTTAACTCTCTACAATTGAGTTATCTCAATATTCACTAGGGACACATTTGAGATATTCATCCTTGTCTGTTTCTTTAAAGTGTTTTGTTATGTCATCCTTGTCCGTTTCTTTAAAGTGTTTTGTTATGTCATCTAATATACACTTGTTTCGGAAAATATTTTTTTCTCACCAAACCTGTTCCCAGCTCCTTGTGCAGCTCCTCGAGTTGTTGTGCAGTCCACTCTGTTGACCATTGGAATAGCAATCGATTGCACCACATGAGAGTGTGTAGTTTACTGTATGCTCTTTTTTACCAGTCACCTAGATTCAAATGGAGCAAATGATAGTCTCCCTTCCCTTAACTATAAAGGTTCTATGTTTTATATTTAGGACCACAATCTGAAGCTGCCTCAAAATTGGTGATCTCATTGAGATATTGCAAGGATCTAGTTGGTGTGGAGAATGTATTTCACAAGGACAGTTTGCTGCTCAGTGGAAGCCAAATAGCGAGAGCTATAATTTGCATTTGGCAGGATTATACCCAATCTGAAACTACTTGATTCTGACGCTGAGCAAAATGTGATTTTATTTTTGGTGGATAGAGAAGGATAGAGAAAAAGAAAGTTATTAATACCACTGTATGACAAGATACAAGGGACTAGGCAATCTGAAAGTTTAATTGCAATCATATAATGATGGGGCGGCACGGTGGCATAATTAGCACTGCTGCCTCATGGTGCCGAGGAGCCGGGTTCAATCTCAGCCCTGGGTCATTGTCCGTGTGGAGTTTGCACATTCTCCCCGTCTGCGTGGGTCTCACCCACAACCCAAAGATGCGCAGGGTAAGTGGATTGGTCATGCTAAATTACCCTTTAATTGGGGAAAAAGATAATTGGTACTTTTAATTTTTTTTAATCATGTTATGAAAAGCTTTTATTAAGTACAATATTAATTTATCATGCCTTCTCAACCTTGCACCTTACCCAAGGTGTGGTGATCCTCGGATTGAATCAGTCTGCTCTCCCCCTCAAAGGGGAAAGCAGCCTATGGTCATCTGGGACTATGGCAACTTTACTTTACAATATAAATAACTCCCTCCTGTAGCGTGAAATGGAACACATCATTTAAGAAATTTAAAGGGAAAATAGTTAATTTCACAGCCACGATGATTAATGCCTGCTAGAAACACATCCCATCCTGAGCTAGTGAACTATTAATTGTTAGTTATGGTGTAAGATACTGTATGTTGTGGGCTCTACATATGTCTTTGCCTCTATTGTGGTAACAAGTCATGGTCCTGCTTTATTAACTTTTTCCTGCTATAGCATAAATGTGTGCGCAGAAGTGTTGGACTGATCTTTAGAAAAAAATACAAATTATACATATTTTTAGAAATAATATGAAAACGATGGACTGGATTTGGAAGCAGTTAATTTCAGAGAAATCTGGGCATTTGTGTATAAAAATTGCAAAATGAATATGATTAAAGTGCACAAAGATTTAAAATCCTACAAGCCTTCGATGTATTTATTTTTCTATGACTTCTTCCATTTCTCCCCTCTTTTCCCACCCTCCAACAATTCAATTCTCATCTGCTAGTTCCTGAGATTTCTCAAGCGATCCACTGGCCAGAAATTAGCAAAGGTTTTCCAGTACATTATTTTTGAGATAATGATCGCTGTTGTGTCTCACTCAGATAACCCAATTCCCATCATTTAGAGAATAGTCCTAGCTACAAGTGTCAAATAATGGCATTTTAAACTTCCAAGTAATATGGTTGACTAGTTCAGTATTTTTAAGACATTGTCATCAAATTGTCAAGAGTTGGGTATATCACCATGAGAATGTGAAGCAAGGGTTAATAGCTAGAACAATCCAAACTTAATGGGACACATTAGTGGAAAGTTACTGAGGAGGGAGTTATTATTGAATTCGTGAGCCGATTCATGACTGTAAGCCAAATAGCCTTGAGAAACAAGGAAGATGGCTGGATGACGGAATATGAAATGTAAGAGCCATTGATAAATCATGGCTGGACACCTGGTGTTTTGCTAAAATTGCTATTCGCTCATGTGCCAATAGATAACCTCAATGTCTGTAAAATTATGTATTGAAAATATGACAACAAATTAATCATGTACTAAACATTTGGTAAAAACAAGCTGTAATCTGTACTGGAGGCAAGCTCAAGTGAATGTAAGGGACAGCCCCTTAAAAACCATATAAAGATAGGATGCTTTGGTCAAAACTTTGGCACTCTCCCACAGGTGTTTCTTTGGAATACCTAGAGGGCTGTCCAATAAAGAATATTCTAAGTACGAGCGTGTTCGAGACTGTTTCTTCCGGACTGATAGATAAGTGAATTAAAGAGACATTCACAACCATAGGGCAACTCAGTCTATGTTACTAACTTACTAATGGTCTAATCAAAATTACATGATGGATACACTATAGGGGACTGATGTGTTTGCTCTAAAAGTTTTCTCTTGAGATTGTATGGCTTTATCTTAACAGTCATAGTGCTGCTTCAATGCCCATTGATACGGGTTGTGTTCAATTAGGTATTTTAACAATTTATTACATTGAGGCATCATTTGACCGATAATGAAATGAAAATCGCTTATTGTTGCAAGTAGGCTTCAAATGACGTTACTGTGAAAAGCCCCTAGTCGCCACATTCCAGCGCCTGTTCAGGGAGGCTGGTACGTGAATTGAACCCACGCTGCTGGCCTGCCTTGGTCTGCTTTAAAAGGCAACTATTTAGCCCTGTGCTAAACCAGCCCCTGGAATCAAATTATGGCATAAAAACTGAACAGGAAGATGATTGTGGTTGTTGGGAGGCCAATTATCTCAGTTCCAGGACATCCCTGCAGGAGTTCACAGGATCATTTTTTTAAAAATTCATTTACGGGATGTCGGAGTTGCTGGTTAGGCCAACATTTATTTCCCATCCCTAGTTGCCCTTCAGAAGGTAGTGGTGAGTTGCTGCCTTGAACTGCTGCAGTCCTAGACTCAATCATCTTCAGCTGTTTCACCAGTGGCCTTCCCTCCATCAATTGCACAATGTTCAGCACCATTCACAACTTTTCATCCTGAAACAGCCTGCTGAATAAGGTAACCCTTATTCAGCAGGACCTGGACAATGAGTCTTGGTTTCTAGTTGTTGTTGAAAGAGTAGGTGTGTTGGCTGAAGCATTGTGGTGGTGGTGGTGGTGGGGCCAAGTCATGAGATGAAATCTGTCTGTGATTTCCCTGCCACCCCTAGAGGTAATGAGATTGTTTGCAGAAGCTGCACTTCATTCATTGGAAGAGCAGACACTTCCGGTGACAGGGATGTGCTGAGCAGTCGGACATCAGGCAGCTCTCTTCCAGAGCACAACCAAATGGGCACTTTTAGTTGAAAATGGCACTAGACAAAGCATTGGAAGTCCTGGTAAATATGTGTGTGCCCAACTGGGATGACATAGATTTTATATAGAAGGCCATGGTGGGATTCCCTGACATTGACACACACCGACTGATCATGGGGAGCGGGGGGAGATTTTAATTGACAGACCAATCAAACCCCAGAACGGGGAGAAAGATGGGCACGGCTCCGGAACTAGGAACATTCATGGAGCAGATGGGGACATTGGACGCAGGGCGGTTCCTAAACCATGATGAGAAGGAATTGCCGTTCTTTTCACCGGTACTCAAGGTATATACCCGTATCGACGACTTTGCAGTGGGGAAATCGGTGCTTCCAGAAATAGAGTGGAATAATCAGTGATAGTCAATATCTGACCATGCTCCATATTCCATGGATGTGAGGTTGGAGATGGGCCGTGCCCAACATCTTGCCTCGATGTTGGACATGGGCCTCTTGGCTGACAAGGTTTCCTGCCAGAAAACGGTGGTAGCCACAAGAGGCAGCATTTCAATTTAACTGGGATGTCCTCTATGCCCCTCATCTCTGGTAACCGCAAATTCCTGCCAGACATGCTAGACCGCATCTTTAAAAAATTGAGACAGGATGGGGGCGGGGCTAGTGCCCAGGGACTTTTATATGGGGGACAGACTTACGTCCCTAGATGAACTTTTTAAAAATAAATTTCGAGTACTCAATTATTTTTTTCCAATTAAGGGGCAATTTAGTATAGCCAATCCACCTACCCTGCACATCTTTGGGTTGTGGGGGTGAATCCCACGCAGACACGGGGAGAATATGCAAACTCCACACAGACAGTGACCCAGGGCCGTTATCGAACCCGGGTCCTCAGTGCCAAAGGCAGCAGTGCTAACCACTGTGCCACCTTGCCACCCGACCCTGAATGAATTAACGTAAGAATTGGAGCTAGTGAAAGGACAAGAGCTCCGGCACCTTCAAATCAAATACTTTCTCCGCAAGGAGACAACGAGGTACCCTGGGACCCCGAGGGGCACTTTACCAGAGGAACTTCTAAAAACTGACTGCAAGGGGAATGGTGGGGACATCCACGGATGACTGCTGGAAAGGGCAAGGACATTGGACGGAGCTAGGCAGAATAGGAACCCAAGATGGAAGAGGGTTAGGGATTCTGGAGCGAAGCACTAAGTAGGACCAACTCCACCACGTCCTGCGCAAGTCTCATGCAGTTTAAAGTGGTGCACATGGCTCACCTTACTAGAACCCAAATGAACAGGTTTTTCTTCGAGGTGGAGGATAAATGCAAACTGTGCCAGGGAGGCCCGGCCAACCACGCCCACATGTTCTGGAACTGCCCCAGACTTGTCAGGTTCTGGACAGCCTTCATTGAGGCCATGCCCAAGGTGGTGGGGGTGGAGCCGTGCCCAAGAGTGGCAGTCTTCGGGGTTTCAGACCAGCCAGTACTACATACAGGGAAGGGGGCTGACGCCCTGGCTTTTGCTTCCTTAATCACACACCGGAGAATCCTGCTTGGCGGGCGATCACCAACACCCACAGCTGCAGACTGACTGGCAGACCTGTCGGAATTTCTCCGTCTGGAGAAGATCAAGTACACCATCCGAGGGTCAGACGATGGATTCCACAAAGCATTTGAGCTATTCATCTGCCTGTTCCAAGACCTGTTTGAAGCCAATAGTGATTAGGAAGAAAGGAGGGACGGGGACCGATGAGGGAGACAAGACTATACAAAGCAGAGAGGGTCAGGGGAGGGGAGTGGGGGGGTGTGGCAAGGAAGGAACCCAGGGGAGTATCAAAGAGGGACAGAGGGCTTTCAGAAGGGATATGTGTAAAATTTGAACATAAAAAACATCATACCTTGTAAATATCATGGGTGGGATTCTCCGCCGTGCCACATTTCTCCCCCAAGATTTTCCGTTACGCCGGCCGGTCAATGGGGTTTCCCATTGTGGGGCAGCCCCACGCCGTTGGGAAACCCCTGAGCGCCGGCATAACGGAGAATCACGCCGGCAGAGAATCCCGGTACATGTGTTTTGTATGTTAAATTGTTATGCTGTAAAAATTGGAGAATGCCAATAAAAATATTTTTTTTAAATAAAGAAAACCTCACAGGCCATAGACAAGTACATTACTAACAACCAGAATGGAGATGTCTAACTTTCCATGTTCTGGCAGGCACTAAAGGTGGTGATTTGGGGAGAGATTATAGCCTGTAAGGATTGTAGAGACGGGGGAAAAGAGGGCAGCCAGGCAACAACTGATCGACTCCATCCTGGAGGTCAACAGAAGGTACTCCGAGGCCCCGACCGCAAAGCTTCTGGCGGAGAAGAAAAAGCTACAAATGGACATTAACCTGCTATCCACCAAGAAGGCAGTGCACCATCTCCACCAGACACGGGGGACCTTTTATGAACACAGAGGGAAGACTAGCTGCCTGTTGGTTCCCCAGTTGAGAAAGCAGGCAGCCATGAAGGAGATAGCCCAGGTAAAGGACAGCAGTAGCCGAACCAAAAAAGATCAACCAAGCATTTGAGGCCTTCTACCGGGGGTGGTACATCTCTGAGCTGCCCGATGGGAGCTCGGGATGAAATTGTTCCTCAATGGACTGGACATGCCAGTCGTGGGGGTGATAGACGGGGGGAGCTGGCTGCACCAATAGGAGTGGGAGAGGTCATGGAGAGCAGCAACTCCATGCTGGTAGGAAAGGCACTGATGGGTTCCCAGTGAACTTCTATAAAGAAATTCGCACCATCTTTGGCCTCGCACCTATGGGAGATGTTCGCAAACTCGCAAGGGCCATTGTGCCTCCTATGCTAACACAGACTACCATATCGCTGATACCCAAGAAAGACAAAGACCGGACGGAATGCCGATCATGCAGACCAATTTTGCTGCTGCAAATACTTGCGTTAAATACTTGCAGAAGTCCTGGCCAAGTGACTGGAAAACTACCAGAAGTGGTCGCTTTGTCAAGCGGGCTTTGTCAAGGGTAGGCAGCTAATTCCGAATATCAGACAGCTGCTGAACGAAATAATGACCCCACCCGGGGAGATAACATCACAGGTGATTGTCTCCTTGGATGCAGAAAAGGCCTTCGACAGTCGAATAAAAGTACCCCATAGAGGTATTAGAGCGGTTTGGGCTAGGCCGCATGGTAGCACAGTATTTAACACTGTTGCTTCACTGCGCCAGGGTCACAGGTTCAATTTCTGGCTTGGCTCACTGTCTGTGTGGAGTCTGCGCGTTCTCCCTGTGTCTGCGTGGGTTTCCTCCAGGTGCTCCGGTTTCCTCGAACAAGTCCCAATAGACGTGCTTGTTAGGTAATTTGGACATTGCACGTTCTCCCCGTGTTTGCGTGGGTTTCGCCTTCACAACCCAAAGGTGTGTAGGGTAGGTGAATTGGCCACGCTGAATTGCCCCTTAATTGGAAAAACATGAATTGGTTACTCTAAATTTATGAAAAAAAAGGACCTACAGAGATGGGATACACTCCCGCTCTCCCTGGTAGGGAGAGTGCAGACGATCAAGATGTACATACCTTGTGTGTGGCGGAAAGAATCCAAGAATCCCCAAGATGCAGAGGAGAAGAAACATGGGCAGCCTGGTCCTTCCGAACTTGTGATACTACCACTGGGAGGCCACAGCCGAGGGAGTGAGGGGATGGGTAAGGGAGCCGGGCGCAGAATGGGTGAGAATGGAGGACTCCTCCTGTACGGGAACGACCCTCTAAGCCCTAGCCATGACGTCGCTAACATCCACCACCTCCCCCCCCCCCCCCCCCCCCCCCCCCCCCGCCTCCGGCAAAATACACATCCAGCCCCGTGGTGGTAGGCACGCTAAAAATCTGGAACCAGATGAGACAACACTTCGGTTTAACCAAGTTGTCCACCATGGCCTCCATCTGCGGTAACCACAAATTCCCACCAGCCATTTTAAGAAGTGGAGACAGGACGGGGGTGTGCTAGCAATCAGGGACTTTTACATGGGGGAACAGACTCGCAACCCTGGACGAGCTGGCAGAGCAACTGGAGCTACAGAACAAACAGGAGCTTTGACATTCACAAACCATAAACTTTCTCCACAAGGAGATGATGAGGTACCCTAGTGCCCTGAGAAACACAATGCTGGAGGAACTGCTGGACGCGGACAGTATGGAGAAGGGGAACTGTGGGGACATTTATGGACGACTGTTAGAAAGGGCAAGGACAGCACTAGACAGAGCAAGACAGAAATGGGAAGGAGAACTAGGGACGGAAGTTGAGTGGGAACTCTGGAGCAAAGCACTGAGCAGGCCCAACTCCACCTCCTCCTGAGCAATTGGCTACACAACTGTTAATCGCCTACTGTATGGTGTACCGATGTAAAATTCAATAAAAAAAATTTTTTTAAAGTGGAAGAGCATACCTTCCAGACCAATTGGCATCCTCATCCGCTTCAGAGATGTTCGTGGTTTATGAAAATGCAAACACCCAGGTGAATACAAGGATCCTCCTTTGATTCACCCAGCACAACATTATGTGCTGGGTTCTACCTTAGGCCATTTAGTTAAGCCAGCTTTGAAAGTCTGATCTCTTTATTCTGTGGGAATTTCCTAATGGAACACACGGATCTGGGAGAGTGCTGCCCTGTGCAGAGGAGCTTTACTTTTTCATGTACTGCTCCCTCGTGGCTTAGCTCCCTAACATTAAGCCATTCAGGCCAGGATGTTCCAGTATGGTTTCCATTTCCCTGAGTTAACTGAACAGGATTGCAATTGATGCCAAAACCCTTGGCCGGGATTTTCCGAGCCTGCACCAGCTCAGAGAATCGCCGTTCACGCTGAGACGGGCCGTGACGCCGGTCCGACGCCTTGACGCAATACTCCCAACCGGCGCATTCAAAAGAGCCCGAGCGTGGCGGGCGCCGTGCAGCCCAGAGAATCGCCAGAGGTGGCCCAACCTGCAATCCTTCAGGCCCCCGGTGGTACTGCGGCCCGGATGGAGGTGGAGGTCGGCGTGGGGAGGACGTTGAGATGGCAAAGCTGTCGCTGCAGAGGGTTTGGGGGTAGGCCCCCCAGGGTCAGGGGGGGGAGGGGGGGTGCCAGACAGCCGCCGCGGCCAGGCACGCCCCGCCATGACAGGGCGGAGCCAACGCCGCGGACGCCGTGATGGCAGCCACACAGATGGGCACCCACCCAGGTCGCTGGCTCAGCCCAGGTGTGACGTCTGGAAGGACCCCACCCAGCCTGCGGCACCCACCGGCGGGTACACCCAGGGGTGCACCCACGACAGCCCTCGGTGAGGGCAGTGCCATCAGACAGTGGCCCTGGCAGGAGGGACGCGCAACAGGTGTCAGGGCACTGGGGGGGGGGGGGGGGGGGGGGGGAGTGGGGGCATGCGTGGCTGGGGCGCGAGCTGCCAACCGGGTCGACCATGTAGCCCATGGCACCTGGTTGTGGAGGGGGGTATGCACAATGCCGAAACTTTGTCCACCTCCACCCACTGCACGTCGTAAAGTTTGGGTATCGTCCAGCGTTATTGGCCGTGGTGACGGTGGCAGCTGCCCTGTATGAAGCCCTGTGGGAGTAGGAGCAGGGGCTGCAGCAGAGGAACGTACCGAAGTGGGTCAGGTGCCAGCCGCTCAGGCTGGAGGGCCACCCGCCCGACAGGTGCAGGAGGTGGACCACGACGAGGGGGAGCCATGGCACGAGGATACGGAGGAGGAGGAGAGGGGGGAGGAGGAGGCGGTGCCACTGCCACGGAGGCGCCCGATGAGGCCTTGTGTGTACCGGCACCGCATATCCTTCCAGGACCTTTCGTACAGGGCATGCAGGCGGAGACCCCGAATGAGCCAGGAAACCGTCGCCCACATCTGCCAACTGACGGCACACCTGGCACCACGTGTGATTGGGGGAGCCGTGAAGGTGATGGTTGCCCTGAACTTCTACGGGACAGGGTCGTTCCAGTCGCTGAGTGGGGAACCTGTCAGGCATCTCCCAGGCATCAGTGCACGGGTGCATCCGTGCAGTGACTTGACGCCCTGTATGACATCGCGGACCACTACATCAAGTTTCCTGTGGATCGCGGCCACCACCAAGATGCCTGGGCAGCGGAGTTCACTGCTGTCACCAGGATCTCCATGGTCCAGGGGGGCGATCGGTGGGGTGCACGTCGCTATGCGGCCACCATCGGATAACAGGGTGATGTTCAAGAAGAGGAAGGGGTCCTACGCCATGAACGTGCAGGTGGTCTGTGACCACCGGATGAGGATCCTGCACGTCTGCACCCGGTACCTGGGCAGTGTACATGACATGTTTATATTGGCTCAATCATTCAACCCCACCACATTCAAGAGACACCCCCTCCCCCGGCTGCGGGGCTGGTTGCTGGGCAATAGGGGTTACCCTTTACGGTCGAGGCTGAAGACACCTGTCCGGAGGCCACAGACAGACGCAGACCACCGCTACATGATGCCCATTGTGCGACCAGGCTGTGGTTGAGAGGTGCTTTGGGCTGCTGAAGATGCGCTTCATGTTCCTGGACCGCTCTGTAGCCATCGGAGAGGGTCGGCCGCATTGTTGTGGTCTGCTCCCTCCTGCACAATATAGCCCAGCAGAGGGGCAATGTGCTGGAGGCAGAGGAGGAGGAGGAGGGATAGGGGGAGGATCACGACGAAGGGTACTCCTCCCCAGGTGAGGGGGGTGGGGAGGGTGGGGCAATGTACGGGACATGGGGGCTGGACGTGAACAGGAGGCTGCCCAATGCCACTGACTGGGCCAGCGAGTACAGGAGGGGCTGATAGCCGCATGTTTCACTGACTAGGGTGGGGGATTGCTGGGCATGGGCACGGACAGCAGAGTACGTCACCACCTCACCACCAGCCATCCTCACCTCCCCTGCCACCAACCACCCTCACCACCCCCGCCACCACATCACCCGCATGCACACCCACCTCCGTTACACATCCACCTGCGGCACAACGAGCTGGGCTCACACGGTTGCCAGTGACAGCGGGTCTGGTCCATGGCATGGAGGATGATGACAGCCCGCTCTGCAGTGAGCTCCAAGCTCCACAATGTTAGAGAATGTCTGACTCATGGCCACAGCACGACTCTCCACCTGGGTGGTCCCTGCATGCGGACTGGAGACTGCATCGCATGGACCCGTCGTCTGGCTGGGGGCGGGGTGGCGTGGGTGACCCGGGGTGGGGGGGGGGGGGGGGGGGGGGGGCACGTCACACTCACTAGAGCTCAACGTTCCATCACACCTCACCCACAGTGGCACTCAGTTCCTGCCCTACCCCCGCATGCATCGGACAAGAGCGCAGAGTGTGTTTAATAACGGACGTCCTGTACATGTGTCCCAGCCCATATAACTAATCTGTGCCCTGTACCCGTGCCAGTTTACTCAGTGTCTAGTTTTCTGGCCTTACGGGCCCTATGATTATGTCCGGGTGTTTCCCCAGACAGTAAGGCAGAAGTGGAGGGGCACTGCTGTGACTCCTGCCCTATGACTAGGGTCCCTGTTGGCACTTGTTTCCTGGGGCGGCCTAGCTTGAGTGGGCCAAGTTGCACTTCGGGTGACTGGGATGGCGTGCAGCCACCCTGTTCTGCCTACCAGATGCACCAGGGATGGTGGGGGGGGGGGGGGGGGGGGGGGGGGGGAGTCCGAAGTGCCACGGTGTTCAGGGACCCCTGCCTGCAGGGGGAGCCGGAACGGGCCACATCGTCTCCTCCTCCCTCGGGGTGCCCGATGGCCCCAGGGCTTATCCATGGGACGGGGGTGTGAGCGGATCCAACGCCCGAGGAACCCCCGTCACCTGGCGCTGCCAGTTCTGGAGGCGCACTCTGGTATTGACCAGGGTCTGCAAGTTTGCAGCCATGGAGCTCAGGGAGTTGACCATTCCTGTCCGGGTCTGTGCGACACCGGCTGATATGTTGGGTATGCTGGGTCTGCGAAGACTGCGTTTACCAGAGCAGTGAGAGACAGGCTACCAACACTTGTAGAAGTACAACTCTATTTTATTGAACTATGAGCTGTTAAACATACTTGCACTGTGGGTTGACACTATGTTGAGTTGACTGGAGACCTGAGGCTAACCTGACCAGACTATCCTGCTAGTACATGGTGGATGTTCGTGTTGCTCATCTCAGAGGCTGCATCCCAAGAGAGCGGGAAAACTAGTGCCCCCTGGCTTTGTAGTGGCCGTGTCCTGTCTGGTGATTGGCTGCTGTGTGTCAGTCAGTCTATGCACCATCATATACTTGTGTGTATATTATGACATCTCCCCCTTTTGAAAAAAATGTATATGTGGCAATAAATACTGTGGTATGTGACTATATACAGAGTATGTGAGCATATTTACATGACCGTGATCCTGACTATATACAAAAATCCTAACGTATTTACATGGGAAGGTGTCTAGTGCAGATAGAGTGCATGTAACAAAACATGGAATATAAATAACAGGATGTGCAAACGAAGAACCAAGGTAACAAAATAATCAGTTCATAAATTCAGTCTCTGTGGTGGGCGACGAATTCTGGTTAACCGCCGCAAGGGTGGGTCGGGGGCCGCCTGCTCTGGAATGGGCGGGGCTGTATCAGCCACAGAGGATGGGTCGGGGGCCGCCTCCTCTGGAATGGGCGGGGCTGTATCAGCCGCAGAGGGTAGGTGGGGGGCCGCCTGCTCTGGAATGGGCGGGGCTGTGTCAGCCACAGAGGGTGGGTCGGGGGCCGCCTGCTCTGGAATGGGCGGGGCTGTGTCAGCCACAGAGGGTGGGTCAGGGGCCGCCTGCTCTGGAATGGGCGGGGCTGTATCAGCCGCAGAGGGTGGGTCGGGGGCCGCCTGCTCTGGAATGGGCGGGGCTGTATCAGCCACAGAGGGTGGGTCGGGGGCCGCCTGCTCTGGAATGGGCGGGGCTGTATCAGCCACAGAGGGTGGGTCGGGGGCCGCCTGCTCTGGAATGGGCGGGGCTGTGTCAGCCACAGAGGGTGGGTCGGAGGCCGCCTGCTCTGGAATGGGCGGGGCTGTGTCAGCCACAGAGGGTGGGTCGGGGGCCGCCTGCTCTGGAATGGGCGGGGCTGTATCAGCCGCAGAGGGTGGGTCGGGGGCCGCCTGCTCTGGAATGGGCGGGGCTGCATCAGCCGCAGAGGGATGGTCGGGGGCCGCCTGCTCTGGAATGGGCGGGGCTGTATCAGCCACAGAGGGTGGGTCGGGGGCCGCCTGCTCTGGAATGGGCGGGACTGTATCAGCCACAGAGGGTGGGTCGGGGGCCGCCTGCTCTGGAATGGCCGGGGCTGTGTCAGCCGCAGAGGGTGGGTTGGGGGCCGCCTGCTCTGGAATGGGCGGGGCTGTATCAGCCACAGAGGGTGGGTCGGGGGCCGCCTGCTCTGGAATGGGCAGGGCTGTATCGGCCGCAGAGGGTGGGTTGGGGGCCGCCTGCTCTGGAATGGGCAGGGCTGTATCGGCCGCAGAGGGTGGGTTGGGGGCCGCCTGCTCTGGAATGGGCGGGACTGTGTCACCCGCAGAGGGTGGGTCGGGGGCCGCCTGCTCTGGAATGGGCGGGGCTGTATCGGCCGCAGAGGGTGGGTCGGGGGCCGCCTGCTCTGGAATGGGTGGGACTGTATCAGCCGCAGAGGGTGGGTCGGGGGCCGCCTGCTCTGGAATGGGCGGGGCTGTATCAGCCACAGAGGGTGGGTCGGGGCCGCCTGCTCTGGAATGGGCGGGGCTGTATCAGCCGCAGAGGGTGGGTCGGGGGCCGCCTGCTCTGGAATGGGCAGGGCTGTATCGGCCGCAGAGGGTGGGTCGGGGGCCGCCTGCTCTGGAATGGGTGGGACTGTATCAGCCGCAGAGGGTGGGTCGGGGGCCGCCTGCTCTGGAATGGGCGGGGCTGTGTCAGCCACTGAGGGTGGGTCGGGGGCCGCCTGCTCTGGAATGGGCAGGGCTGTATCGGCCGCAGAGGGTGGGTCGGGGGCCGCCTGCTCTGGAATGGGCGGGGCTGTATCAGCCACAGAGGGTGGGTCGGGGGTCGCCTGCTCTGGAATGGGCGGGACTGTATCAGCCGCAGAGGGTGGGTCGGGGGCCGCCTGCTCTGGAATGGGCGGGACTGTGTCAACCACAGAGGGTGGGTCGGGGGCCGCCTGCTCTGGAATGGGCGGGGCTGTGTCAGCCACAGAGGGTGGGTCGGGGGCCACCTGCTCTGGAATGGGCGGGGCTGTATCAGCCGCAGAGGGTGGGTCGGGGGCCACCTGCTCTGGAATGGGCGGGGCTGTGTCAGCCACAGAGGGTGGCAACAGAAGAGGTAGATCGGTGAGCTCTTATAAGGGCATGCCTGAGGGCGGGGCAGGGCATCACGATCTGGCGGCGAGCGTGGAAGCAGCCGCAATGCCCGCCTATTACACCGAAGAAAAGAGCCACCCTGCATACGAACCAAAAAAGATCTGGGGGCCACTTGCTTGATCACCACAGTAGTGGCAGACCAGCCACCGTCAGGTAGCTGAACACGAACCTGGTCATCAGGGACCAGAGCAGGGAGATCTGTGGCGCGGGCGTCATACGCCGACTTGTGTTGGGCCCGAGACAGTTGCATTCTTTGCAGGACCGGAACGTTGTCCGGGTCCGGGATGTGTATTGCAGGCACCATTGTCCGTAATGTGCGGTTCATTAACAATTGTGCTGGGGACAGACCAATGGGCAAAGGAGTCGACCTGTAGGCTAGTAGTGCGAGATAAAAGTCTGAACCCGCATCAGCCGCTTTGCACAGGAGTCGTTTGACAATGTGTACCCCCTTTTCTGCTTTGCCATTCGACTGGGGGTAGTAGGGACTTGAGGCGACGTGCATGAAATTATACCGCTGGGCAAACTTGGTCCATTCCTGACTGGCAAAACTCGGGCCATTATCGGACATGACCGTGAGTGGAATGCCATGGTGAGCAAAAGTCTCCTTGCACGCCCGGATGACCGCTGCCGATGTGAGGTCATGCAGCCTAACCACCTCTGGGTAGTTAGAGAAGTAATCCACAATGAGGACATAGTCCCGGCCTTGTGCGTGGAAGAGATCAATGCCAACCTTGGTACAGTTCATGTGGCTGCAAGGTCTCTTTTGGCTGAGCCGGCTGGAACCGTTGGCATGTTGTGACGTCAGAACGCTCCGTGCGCCACCGCGCATGCGCGGTGCAATTGTACATTGTGCGCACCTGTGCAGTTCGGTCTTCGGCCTCGCCGTCCCCTCGGTCGTTGCGCGCGTGCGCAGGAGCCCGGGAAAAGCACGGAAAATGGCTGCCCTCTTCCAGACTCAGGCCCTGGAGCTGTTTTACAGTCTGCACCCGCTCCGCATCGTGGGGGCCTTGCCATGCCGTCTCTGCTGCTTGAATGTGCGAGTACCGGTTAGTAGCGTGCTCATGCAATACGCAGGTTTGGATGGCTATAGCAAGGGTGAGCTGTTTCACTTTAAGGAGCTGCTGGCGTAGGGGGCCCGAGTGTACTCCGAAAACGATTTGGTTGCGGATCATGGAGTCAGAAGTGGAGCCGTAATTACAGGATTGCGCGAGGATACGGAGATGGGTTAGGAAAGATTAAAAAGGTTCATCCTTACCCTGCAGACGCTGTTGAAACACGTAGCATTCAAAACTCCCGTTGACTTCGATGTCACAATGGCTGTCAAATTTGAGCAGGACTGTCTTGAACTTGGACTTGTCCTCACCCTCAGCGAATGTGAGGGAGTTAAAAATGTGGATGGCGTGGTCCCCGACCGTGGAGAGAAAGAGAGCAATCTTTCTGGCATCTGAGGCAGCTTCCAGGTCGGTGGCTTCGAGATACAGCTGAAACGTCTGCTTAAAAATCTTCCAGTTGGCACCGTGGTTGCCGGTGATGTGGAGTGGCGGGGGAGGGCGGTCGCTGTCCATACTACCGGATGGCTGATCGCTGGTCAAAGGCAGACTACCTCAGGGTAGGTCCATCAAACTCTAACGTCACGCACTGGTACCATGATATGTTGGGTATGCTGGGTCTGCGAGGACTGCGTTTACCAGAGCAGTGAGAGAGACAGGCGACCAACACTTGTAGAAGTACAACTCTATTTTATTGAACTATGAGCTGTTAATCATACTTGCACTGTGGGTTGACACTATGTTGAGTTGACTGGAGACCTGAGGCTAACCTGACCAGACTATCCTGCTAGCACATGGTGGATGTTCGTGTTGCTGATCACGGGCTCTGGCTGTCTCAGAGGCTGCATCCCAAGAGAGCAGGAAAACTAATGCCCTCTGGCTTTATAGTGGCCGTGTCCTGTCAGGTGATTGGCTGCTGTGTTCTGTGTGTTGATTGGTCATTCAGTGTGTCAGTCAGTGTCTGTCTATGCACCATCATATACCTGTGTGTATATTATGACACCGGCCAGCACCAGGGCAATGTCACCGATGCTCTCAGCGATGGCCTGCTGAGTCTGGGTCATGGCCTGCTGGGACCGGGCCACATTGTTGAGCACCTCTGTGATGTGCAGCTGGCTCTGGCACATGGCTGCCTGTGAGAGTGCAGCCCTGTCCTGGGCCGCAGAGGCCGCGTGCACAGAAAGCCCCAGGCCTTGCTGACATAGACCCATGTCCGACACCGTCGCCCCCATTGCCTCCACCGCGGACGCCGCCCGTGCGGTTTCAGCCTGGGTGGCACTCATGACCGGCACCATCCCTGCTCCTGCAGGCAGGTGGATACATTTGAAATTCATTTTCTAGTCTCACTGTAGACACTAAAGTTAACGTAAAAGATTTAGGACAGTAGAGCAAGTAGAACCTTTTCATATGGGGTCTTGGAACCGTGGAATATATTTACAGGTATGAAGGAAAGATCACATGGCTGTGTGGGTGCAAATTCCCACAAGAAGCCAAAACTGAGAATGTCGCCTGCCCGCCCCCAACCATTAACGTAACGAGACTCCCGTCCAGGAACGTCGGGAACCTCAATTAAATCCATTGCCACCTCAGGGGCAGGCTTTCTCACTGCATTGTCCGTCCACATCCCTCGCCGACGCGATGTCATGTCGGTGTGGTTTACAGCTTGTTTTTAGAAACGGGGACCAGGTGAACTGAACCCACTGGTAGGTGGCATCCCCATCTCTGGAAACCCGGGGGGGGGGGGCTTCATTTGGGACTGCGGGGCACTATGTTGGCAGTCCATGGCTGAGTCCGCTATGGAAAATGGCGCGGCCACTGAAGGCCGCCATCGTGCGCATGCGCGGCCTCTGACCCGGAAGTGCAAGGGGGATGTATCTGCTGCTGGAGCTGCGAGCTCCTCGACAGCTGCCTGCTGGCCCCCAGCAAGGCGGTCAATCTGTGGCCTTTTGACGCCAGTTTCCCTGATAAAATGATGTGGAGATGCCGGCGTTGGACTGGGGTGAGCACAGTAAGTCTAACAACACCAGGTTAAAGTCCAGGTTAAAGCTAGTTTCAAATCACTAGCTTTCGGTGCACTGCAGGTGAATCCTGGTAAAAGACCACAGTCTTCACGACGACATGGGGACATAGTCCCAAAAATGGAGAATCCAACCCATGAAAATAGAGGAGGCAAAATTGAATTTGGCTACTAATGTGGAGGGATAAACACCAAATAGCCTGTTTGTGCTGCACACTGGAACTTGATTCCACCGTATGATCCCTGCCAATGGGACCAAATATGGTCATGAGCCTGGGCCCAAATAAAAAGCTACTGTCAGGACTGGCAACCTATTAAAGTTGGTGGCCTGCCTGTCCGAGCTGCTGGCCCGATCAGAGGGCTGGGGCACCCCCATCTTTAGGTGCCCTCGAAGAGCCAGGATGAAAGTTTCTTAATAGGCCAAGGCCAGGCAGACAGGCGCTGACGATCAAAGGAATGAGTCTTCCGGTGCTGGGATCAGAGCTGTGGGGGGGGGGGGGGGGGGGGGGGGGGGGGGGGGTGCAATCAGGGGATCCCAGCTCTCCCCCCCCCCCCACCCACCCACCCCCCCCACCACCACCACCACCGCCTCCGTTGTCGATTATCGAGCAGGCACAAAGGAAGGTGCCTCACTAGGGAAGCTGCTGGGTGGCTGGTTGTGATTGGGTGGGGGGATGGGGGGGGGGGGGGGGGGGGGGGGGGGGATGTTCCAGTGTCGGTAAAATGCCAATGAGAACATAAAGTGGCCTCGATAGACCAGCTAATTGACTTAAATGTCCAGTTGAAAAATAAATAATTTACCCATGTCTCCAGCAGATGGTGCAACGGGACAACGTGAGAGAAAATTTTACGGCGAGCAAAACCCAATTCTGTACTTCAGGGATGTCCGTCTCATCTGCAGAATTAAAAAAAAATTAGACCTATTTACTGGCAAATCATCCCTGGTATTATCAAGTGAACTTTCTTTTTCTATAGAATGGTTGTTCACATGAAAAAATATCAATGGGAAAGTTTGACAGGAAATAATGCCCACTTGCAAGGCTTAAAATATATTATAGTTGCCACATAAACATACATATATGGGGCTCATTCATTCTCCAACTCGCTGTTTCTATTTTTAAATTCGATGGAGATGAGCAAGGACAAGTCATTTAGATCTCAACAATCAGAACTCTTGAAACTTATTTACTGAATCCTAAACCTTGGTAGAAATTCAGGAGCAGCCAGGCAGTCAAAAAGGGCTCCTGTCTTTCCTGTTAATCCAAGCCTGTTACTGGGCTGCTAAATGACTTGCCCTTGCTCCCGTAACAGCCTCCCCGAACAGGCGCCGGAATGTGGTGACTAGGGGCTTTTCACAGTAGCTTCATTTGAAGCCTACTTGTGACAATAAGCGATTTTCATTTCATTTCATTTTTCATTTCACATCAAAAGAGTTTTAGCTTTGAAAAGTGGCCTTTGCTGAAACTTTTCAGCGCACTTTCTGAAACTCGACAGTCACGTTATGGACCTGCCCTTGCCTAACTCCCGAGCAACAATCTAGAGTGAGGCGTCTAGTATTGCCTGTGGTATGTGGCTAACACTGGCAAGACAATCACCTTATTACTGCTTCCTGTTTACCCTGAGCGCATTAAGCCAAATATATATTGTGGGACTGTTGTCACATGTGGATCAGATCAGATAAGAGTGGCAAGTATCTCCTCGGAAAGAGATCAGTGCAGATTTCCAATTTATACTCTATAAAAAGAGAAGTAAAGTTTATAAACTGTTAGGAGGGGCTATTTGAGCTCAAACAGACTTTGTAGCAGTTTATAAACTTTAATTCAATTCCAGTTGCAGGGTTGGATTATGTGATAACAGAATTGAGTGCATTGTTAACAGAGTGCTAAATGTGGAAGTGGGAATTCCCGGAATGGGGATGACAGAGTGACGGCAGTACAAAATGCTAAAGTCCAAACTTTGCCGCAAGATTGAATTTGGTGCAGGATGTGAGGGTCCTTCCTGTTGATTATATTTCCCTTTTCTTTATTTTTTTGCCGTTATCATTTTGATCCATGGATGCTTAATGGACATGTATCGCTAAGTCAAGCAGCAGAGAGAGTGAGGAATTCAAAAAGTTGCAACATAGTATACGGTGCTTGTTTTTAAACAGCAGAACTCGGACTTTGTGGCACCCGAGAGATGAGGTGGGACTCGGTTCGATTGTTTGGCTGGTGACCAATGCATTGGCCAAAAGACCATTCTGCCCAGTAACAGGTGGTGATTGGGTCCAACCCAGGTGGGATGATTTACAGAGACCTAAGGAAAACAGAGTTGGGTCCTGGACACTCAATGAGGATGTAACCTTGAGACCATAGATATAGGAGCAGAATTAGGTCAATCGCGTCTGCTCTGCTATTCAATCATGCCTGATATGTTTCTCATCCCCATTCTCTTGTCTTCTCCCCATAATCCATGATTCCCCTATTAATCAAAAATCTATCTATCTCTGTCTTACAGACACTCAGTGCCAGGGTCCAGGATGTTACTGGACAGATGCAGGACACTGAGGGAGAGGATGAACAGCCTGGGGCTGTGGTCCATATTGCCACCAGTAGTGACATTGGTAGAAAGAGGGGTGATGTTATGCAGCATATTTTAGGAAGCTAGGGAAAACATTAGTAAGAAGGACATCAATGATATTAATCTCTGGATTGCTCCAGTGCCATGTACTGGAGTGTAGATATAGTATAGAACAGATGTCTGGAGAGGGTGCAGGAGGAAGGGCTTGGGAAGGTCCACAGAAGGATTGGGAGAGATGGAAATGACTGCCACAAGAAATAGTAAGGTATTTTGAGAGTATTGATTTGACATGACGTGACTAAACGTGACCAAGTTTTACCAACGTGCTATTCCCCAGTCTGTCTGGGAAGTGCAGGAATGTTATTTAATGATCTGAGTGAAATATTTTCATGTTTAATCAGTCTGACTGGATAACATAAGTACTTGATAACAGGCAAAAACTAACTGTAGAGCTTTTGAAAGTAGGCTTGGGGACCAAGGAAGTGACCATGGAAAACAAAGTGATAAGCAAACAGTTTAACGTATGCTATATGTGCAAAAACGTAAAGATGGGCTTCCAACCCATGGTTTAGACAAAGAACTCAACATTTTATTGAACATTTTGTGTTAAGGGGAACTTTTATACTACAATAAGACCATGTCAATGTAACCATAAGACCATAAGCCATAGGAGTAGAATTAGGCCACTCGGCCCATCGTGTCTGCTCCGCCATTCAATCATGGCTGATAAGTTTCTCATCCCCATTCTCCTGCCTTCTCCCCTTAACCTCTGACCCTCTTATTAATCAAGAACCTATCTATCTCTGTCTTTTTTTTTTTAAATTTAGATTAGCCAATTATTTTTTCCAATTAAGGGGCAATTTAGCGTGGCCAATCCACCTACTCTGCACATCTTTGGGTTGTGGGGGTGAAACCCACGCAGACACGGGGAGAATGTGCAAACTCCACACGGACAGTGACCCAGAGTCGGGATCGAACCTGGGACCTCAGCGCCGTGAGGCGGTTGTGCTAACCACTAGGCCACCATGCTGCCCGTATCTATCTCTGTCTTAAAGACTCCCAGTGATTTGGGTTCCACAGCCTTCTGCAGCAAAGAGTTCCACAGATAGCACCAAGATACTCCCCTGAAAGAGATGTGAAGATGTTGCACAAATAGCACTTTTTTAGTGCCATCTGAATAAAGTGATTGGGCCAATTGCTTGGAACTGGAAGTTCAGCTATCAAGCCATTGACTTGGGCAGATTGTATGTCTGAACTGTGTGTTTGGATTCTGCTTCAGTAAGCGTACCAGTTTATGCAGATCTTGGACGGGATTTTCCATTGGCTGACTTTGAAATCGCGAAATGCGATTGGGAGGAGAATAGGTTCTGACGGCAAAATTGTGGCAGGCGCCAATTTGACGCCAAATCACAATTCTCCGTCGCCTCGACAGCGGCATCAATGCAGTCCAGAATGCATTTACCGTCTCTGCCTCCCATGGGCGAGTTCCTGGCGACGCGGTTCACTTGTGCTTTTAAAAGTCGTGAAACTGTCAGAGTGGCTGCTGAGGGAGAGAGAGGAGGTAGGACACTGAGAGGAGCGACTGTGGGCTGCCGAGCTGGACGCTGGCTGGAGTGGGATGGCCCTGCCGGGGCCAGGGTGTGGGGGAGGGGTTGACGGGGGAACAGGCTGGCTGGCCAGGATGACTCCCCCAAGGGACTGGGGCGGTGACCAGTCACGGACCGCCATTGCCGCGGCCTGATGTACCGGATCAGCCTTGTGGTGCACGCCAGATAGTGTCCCATGAGCCTCTTCACTAAAGAGGGTGCTGGGTGTGAGGATGGTGCGGGTGTGGGGTTGGTGTTGAGAGGGATTGACACACTTGTCACGGGGAACCTTAACTCAGCAGGGTGTCACTTCCTCGCCCACGACCAAACTCCACCCTGGCGACCTCCCTTTCCTCCGGACCGCCAACCACATCGAGGGTGAGGGGCCACATGCCCGGTGGTTCCCCCTCCAGTCTTCTCCCACTCCTGGAGGTCGTCGGTGGACTTCTCGGGGTAGGGAGGGAAAACAGTAAACGACAATGTTAGACAGCCCGATGCATGCAGACCAGGGGCTGGATAGCTGGTGGTCTCAGTGGCCAGGGCACCCAGCCATATTGGCCGGAATGGGTGCCGGTATGTAGTACAGGGTGGGGGTTCGGTTGCGGGGGTAGGGTTGTGGGTGTGTGGGACGGGGAGGGTCAGTGCCAGGGCCACAGTATTGCCTATTCACCCTGGCTGCCCTGAGGAGGTCCTGCAGTAATTTCCGACACTGCTGTCCGGTCCGGACGGTGTTACCCACGACGCTGACCAACTCTGCCACCTGTGCCCAGGCACAGCGAATGGCGCGGCTGGCAGTCTCCTTCCCGGGCCCGGGTACAGGGTTATCCACATCTCCTCCACTGCGTCCAGGAGGGTTCCCAGCTCTGCATCTGTAAAGCGTGGGGCTGCACGCCTAGTTGCCATCTTGTGGGATGGTGTGTGTGTGTGTATGTTTGTGTGTGTGTGGGGAGTGAAGTGTGTATATGCGCCTGCAGTTTGTCAGCCTCCTGAACGTCAATCGCGAAACCGGTGAATTCCACACTGCTTCTTATTGGAATGGGTTGTGTTCCACGTGGTGCCGGTGCTAGCCCCTTAACAGTCACTGAATCGGTCCAGGTGCAGCGGCAGTTTTGCTGTCGTGGAACTCCACGAATTCTGCGTTGGTCTCGGAAACGGAGAATCCTGCCCCCTGTGTCTGAGTGATTTATTAACATCCCATCATTCTCAAGTCTGAACCCAAGTAAGTGAAGTCTCAGCAGTAAGGTCTTACAGTATTAGGCACCACTAGCCTAAGAGGGTATTAGGTTTATGGTGCGAGTAAGCAAATACACAGAGTGTGATAAATAAGGTTGGTGAGCTACCAGTGCAAATAGCTACATGGCAAAATTATGTTGTGTGATAACAGAGACCCTGGTTCAAAATGGCAGGACTGGGTACTGAATATTCCTGTATACAAGGTGTTCAGGAAAGATAGGGCAGGAAAGGAAGGAGTATGAAGGAGAATATCACAATTTTGGAAGGAAATTACGTTTTCGAGGGTTCAAGGACAGAATCCATTTGGTTAGAGTTCAGAAACAATAAATAAGCCGTCACACTACGTACGTGTATTCTATAAGCCACCGGGATAGATATGGAGGAAGAAATGTTGAGCCCCGAAGGCTGTAAAGTGCCTAATTGGGAGTTGTGGAGCTCCCCCATCTTGTGTGGGACTTCACTGGAACATTGCAGCAGGCCAAGGGCAGGAATGTGACGTGAGAGCAAAGTGCTGAATCGAAGTGGCAGCACTCAGAAGGTCAAGATCATGCTTGCAGACTGAGCAAAGGTCACCCAGCCTGTTTTGGAGTGGAGATTGCATCGTGAGCAGCGAATATAGTCGACCAAACCAAAAGAGGTGCAAATAAATCACTGCTTCGGCTGGATGTTTCAGCGTGTTGCCCCGAAATTCTATTTCTATCTCCACAGATGCTGCCAGAGTTGCTGAGTATTTTCAATATTTTTTATTTTTAGTTCAGATTTCCAGTATCAGTGATTTAAAAAAAAATTTCTACGTGTTTTATCAGATGGCTTTTGTTTAGGTTGATAAGGAGAAACTGTTTCCATTGGCAGGAGGGTCATTGAATCATAGAGTTATTTCGGACACTGAGGAGGACATTCTGCCCAGCGAGTCCGTGCTGCCTCTCCACGATGCAATGCAGTCCCTTACCAGCATAATCCCTGTAGCTCTGCATGTTTATTCCCTTCGAGAGCCCATCCAATCTCCTTTTGAAATCATTGATTGTTTCCACTTCCCATCACCTTCGGCAAGAGGAAGTTCCAGGTCTTTATCACTCTGTGTCCTCTGCTGCTTGTACCATCAGGTGGCATGAATAGTATGTCCTTATTCACCTTATCTAAACCTGCCATAACCTCATACATTTCTATCAAATCTCCCCTCAACCTGCTTTGACCGAGGAGGACAACCCCGGCTTTTCCAACCTCCCCTCGTAACCACAATCCTCTATTCCTGAAACCATTGTGGTAAATCTCCTCTGTCTCCTCTCAAGGACACTCATATCCTCCCTAGCGTTTGATGACCAGAACTGGCCCTAATAATCCTGTTGGGGCCTATGTAGAGCTTTATAAAAGTACAATATAAATTCCTTATTTTTCGATTCTATGTATGAAGCCCAAGATCCCATATGCTTTGCTAACCACTCTCTCAATAAATTCTGCCACCTTCAACAAGCACCCCCCCCCCCCCCCCCCCCCCCACCTAGGTCCCTTTGCTGTTCTTGTACTCTCTTTAGAACTGTGACATCCAACCTACATTACCTCTCCCTTCTGTCAAAATGCATCACCTCTTACTTTTCTGTATTAAATTGCACCTGCCACTTGTCTGCCCATTCTGCTAGCCCATTCTGGTCATCAGAGAACACACCTTCAAAATAATTATTAAAAATAGCCAGGAGGGATATTAGGAGACAATTTCTTTCTGTGAGGAATTGTTATAATCTCATTGGCTGAAATGGTGATGGATGCAAGTTGACTGATAACCTTTAGAAAGGATATGGATATGCACATGGAATAAAATGGATAGGAGGCACTTGGGTAATAAACTGGGTGAGCGACTGGAAACAAAGATAACTGGTTGATTTTCAGATTGGAGGAAGGTTTATCGTGAAGTTCCCCAGGGGTCAGTGTTCCCTTGCTCTTCCTGATATATATCATTGTCCCACACTGTGTTCAAGGTATGATTTCAAAATTTGCAGATGATACGAAGATTGGAAACATTGTAAACAGTGACGAGGATAGTCTTGAACTTCCAAAGGACATAGAAACGTTGGTGGATTGGGAAGACAAGTGGCAGACGAAGTTAAATGCAGCGAAGTGTGAGGTAGGAAGACTATGGAGAGACAATACAAAAGAAATCTAAAGGAGATGCAGAAATAGAGGGATGCCAGTGTATATAATAATAATTGCTTATTGTCACAAGTAGGCTTCAATGAAGTTACTGTGAAAAGCCCCTAGTCACCACAGTCCGGCACCTGTTCGGGGAGGCTGGTACAGGAATTGAACCCGTGCTGCTGGCCATATTCTGCATTACAAGCCAGCTGTTTAGCCCACTGTGCTAAACCAGCCCCTACTGTGCTAAACCAGCCCCATATATATACATAAGTCATTGAAGTTAGCAGGGAATGATGAGAGAGCAGTTAATAAAGTAACAGTATCTTAGGCTTTATTAATAGAAGCATTGAGAACAAGAGTAAGGTGATGTTGAACTTGCATAAGACACTGGTTGGGTCTCATCCAGAGTACGATGTTGAGTATTGGGTGCAATACTTGAGGAAGAATGTAAAGGCATTGGGGAGAGAGCAGTGGAGATTCACAAGAATGATTCCAGAGGTAAAGAACTGCAGCTGTGAGGATAGAGTGGAGAGGTTGGGACTGTTTTCCATGGGGAAAAGATGGCTGAGGGGAAACGTGATAGAAATATTTAGAATCCTGAAGGGTGTGGACAGGCTAAATAGTGAGAAACTGTTTCCACTCAAGAGAACTGTGGTGATATGAGTGGGAGCACTGCCATTGGTGCAGAGCATTGGTTCCCCATTGGCTCTGGCTGGTCATGTGCCTCTTGTCTGATTGGCTGGGACTAGTCATGTGACTGCTCACCAATTGGGCGAGAGGCAAGTAGACCCCGCCTCCGAGGCGGGGTATAAGTACCCAGAGTTCCCGGCGGTCGGCCTTTCTCAGTAGTCGACCACCGGGCTAACAACTAGCTGATTAAAGCCACAGTTTGGATCTTCATCGTGTCTCGCGTCCAATTGATGGTACATCAATTTAATCAGCTAGAATTTTGGAATGGAGCTACACATCAAGCCTGACTGCCTCCGCACCAGCCCGCATGCTTCAAATGCGGCTGCAATCTTTAAACACTGGCAGGCGTGTTTCAACAGTTACCTGACAACTGCAGCCAGCAAACCCTCCAACGAGCAGAAACTCCACATCCTCCACTCATGCGTGGGCACGGCGGTATATTCAATGATTGAGGACGAAAGTGATTATGATGTGGCCATGGATATCCTGAAAGGACACTTTCCCTGGCCGGTCAACGAAGTATACGCACGGCATCTCCTGACGACTAGACAACAGTTCCCTGGTGAGTCACTCGACGAATTCTACCAGGCCCTCACAGCTCTAGGGAGAATGTGCGTCTGTCCCCAAGTTTCGGCGACCGAGCACATGGAACTTTTAATTAGAGATGCTTACGTTGCTGGCATGCAATCCTGCTCTATCCGCCAACGATTGCTAGAGAAGAACGCCCTCAGCCTAGCTGAGGCACGGACCCTTGCAACCTCCCTGGAGGTCACTGACCTGAACGCCCGCGCATACGCCCCCGGCCGCACAGCAACCCCCTTGACATCGTGGCACGCGCCACCCCCGTCCTCCGTGGACCCCGACCCCCCCCCCCCCCCCCCCCCCCAGGTCTGCGCTGCGGGTCGCTCCGACAAGCTATCGGGGCCCCGCTGCTATTTTTGTGGCCTCTCCAGGAACCCCCGCCCGCACTGCCCGGCCCGCTCCGCTCTCTGTAAGAGCTGCGGGAAGAAGGGCCACTACGCGGTGGTCTGCCAGACCAAGTCGGTCGCTGCTGTCTGCGCAGCGACCGCGGATGGTCCCTCCCCTGGGCCCCCCCAGGGCCCCGCGCCGTGCACCGACCTCCCCGGCCTGCCTCCCGGCCCCCGCAACAGGCCCACTGTCCTCCCGACCCCCACTCCCAGCTGCCCCGACCGGCCCGCAGACGCCACTAACACTGCCCCCAGCTGCCACAAGGTCCCCACGGGCGCCGCCATCTTGGGCCCCGGACGCCACGTGCGGGTCATGGGCGCCGCCATCTTGGGGCCCTGGCTCCACGTGCGGGTCCTGGGCGCCGCCATCTTGGGACCCCGATTCCACGTGTGGGTCCTGGACGCCGCCATCTTGGGCCAACACGGAAGGCCCTGCCAGCGATTACTCTGCCATCGAGGATGACCTGGAACTCTCGCCACGACTTGCTTCCATCACTCTCATCCAGTCGCGACCACGCTCGCTCGCCAAGACTACGACAACGATCCAGGTGAACGGACACAAGACGAAATGCCTACTGGACTCCAGGAGCACGGAAAGTTTCATCCACCCCGACACGGTAAGACGCTGCGCGCTCTCCATCCACCCAGTTAAGCATATAATCGAATTGGCCTCGGGTTCGCACTCCGTCCAAATCACCGGGTGCTGCATAGCGGACCTCACGGTCCGGGGAGGGTTTCCAAAAACTTCAAACTCCTCATTCTCCCCCGTCTATGCTCTCCAGCACTCTTGGGCCTGGATTTCCAGTGCAACCTGCAGAGCTTAACCTTCCAATTCGGCGGCCCTATTCCCCCCCTTACTGTCTGCAGCCTCGCGTCCCTCAATGTGGACCCACCTTCCTTGTTTGCTAATCTCACCCCAGATTGTAAACCTATCGCCACTCGGAGCAGACGATACAGTGCCCAGGACCGGACCTTCATCGGGTCCGAGGTCCAGAGGCTCCTTAAGGAAGGAGATATCGAGGCCAGCAACAGTCCCTGGCGAGCCCAAGTGCTGGTGGTCCAGACTGGGGAGAAAAACCGGATGGTCATTGACTACAACCAGACCATCAACCGGTTTACGCAACTGGACGTGTATCCTCTCCCCCCCCCCCCTCCTATCCATCTTCTCCCTGGACCTCAAGTCCGCTTATCACCAGTTCCCCATCCGCGCGAGTGACCGCTCGGTCACCGAGTTTGAGGCAGATGGGCGCCTCTACCACTTCCTCAGGGTTCCATTCGGTATCACAAATGGGGTCTCGGTCTTCCAACGGGAGATGGACCGAATGGTCGACAAGCATGGGTTACGGGCTACCTTCCCGTACCTCGATAACGTCACCATCTGCGGCCACGATCAGCAGGACCATGACATCAACCTTCAAAAATTCCTCCGAACCGCGAAACTCCTTAATTTAACCTACAATAAGGATAAGTGCGTGTTTAGCACTGACCGTCTAGCCATCCTCGGCTACGTAGTGCATAACGCAGTGATAGGCCCCGGTCCCGAACGCATGCGCCCCCTGATGGAACTCCCTCTCCCCAACTCCCTCAAACGCTGCCTGGGCTTCTTCTCCTATTACGCGCAGTGGGTCCCCAATTACGCCGACAAAGCCCGCCTCCTCATCCAGTCCACCTCTTTTCCCCTGTCGATGGAGGCCCGTCAGGCCTTTAGCCGCATCAAAGCGGATATCGCAAAGGCCACGATGCGCACTATCGACGAGTCCCTCCCATTCCAGGTCAAGAGCGACGCGTCTGACGTAGCTCTGGCGGCCAGCCTCAACCAAGCGGGCAGACCCGTGGCCTTCTCACGAACCCTCCACGCTTCCGAAATCCGCCATTCCTCGGTGGAAAAGGAGGCACAGGCCATAGTCAAAGCTGTGCGATATTGGAGGCATTATCTGGCCGGCAGGAGGTTCACCCTCCTCACAGACTAACGGTCAGTAGCTTTCATGTTCAATAATGCACAGAGGGGCAAGATCAAGCACGACAAGATCTTGCGGTGGCGGATCGAGTTGTCCACGTACAACTACGATATCTTGTATCATCCTGGGAAGCTCAACGAGCCTCCTGATGCCCTGTCCCGCGGTACCTGCGCCAGCGCGCAGATTTACCGCCTCCGCTGCCTCCACACAGACCTCTGCCATCCAGGGGTCACTCGTTTTTACCATTTTATTATGACCTGCAACCTGCCCTACTCCGTTGAGGAAGTCAGGACCGTCACCAGGGACTGCCACGTCTGCGCCGAGTGCAAATCGCACTTCTACCGGCCCGAACGAGCGCATCTGATCAAGGCATCCCACCCCTTTGAACGTCTCAGTATAGACTTCAAGGGTCCCCTCCCCTCCAACAACCGTAACACATATTTCCTGAGTGTTATCGACGCATACTCCCGCTTCCTTTTCGCTATTCCCTGTCCCGACATGACCACAACAACCGTCATAAAGGCCCTCCTATCCATCGTCTCCCTGTTCGGTTACCCCGCGTACATCCACAGCGACCGGGGATCCTCCTTTATGAGCGACGAACTGCGTCAATTCCTGCTCAGCAGGGGCATTGCCTCTAGCAGGACGACCAGTTATAACCCCCGGGGTAACGGTCAGGTCGAGCGGGAGAATGGCACCATCTGGAAGACCATCCTGCTGGCCCTATGGTCCAGAGATCTCCCTATTTCCAGATGGCAAGAGGTTATCCCCGACGCCCTTCACTCAATCCGGTCTCTCCTCTGTACTACCACTAATCAAACACCTCATGAACGTCTTCTTGTTTTCCCTAGGAAGTCGTCCTCAGGATCCCCTCTCCCGACCTGGCTGGCCACTCCCGGACCCATCTTGCTCCGGAAGCATGTGCGGGTGCACAAGTCCGACCCGTTGGTTGAGCGAGTCCAGTTACTCCACGCTAACCCGCAGTATGCGTACATGGAGTATCCCGACGGTCGGCAGGATACGGTCTCGCTTCGGGACCTGGCACCCACTGGCGTGCGGCCCTCTCCTCTTCCATCAACCCCCCCCACCCCAATTCCCCCCAGCGCCCCCCGCGCCCCCACGACCCAGCGTATATACCCCCCCCCCCCTTCCCCGATTACAGCATCTCCACCACCGGCCCGGGGTACGGAGACACATCTACGACCAACGCTCCCGGAGGCTAGGAGAACCATCGGCCCGACATCACCGGTTCCACTGCAACGGTCCACCAGCACATCACGGGCACCCGACAGACTGATCGTGACCATCTGATGCAACCATGGGACTTTATTGGACTCTATTGTAATTTTTTTTGTAGTATGTAGTATTGTTTATTGTTTGCCACGAGCCAGTGGGCAGCCCATATCTTCGATTATCTCTACTCATATCACCAGTCCTCGGACCCCCTCCCTCTCTCTTCCCCTCACACAGCCCCCCCCCGCCTTCTTTCTCCACAAGGGGTGAATGTGGTGATATGAGTGGGAGCACTGCCATTGGTGCAGAGCATTGGTTCCCCATTGGCTCTGGCTGGTCATGTGCCTCTTGTCTGATTGGCTGGGACTAGTCATGTGACTGCTCACCAATTGGTCGAGAGGCAAGTAGACCCCGCCTCCGAGGCGGGGTATAAGTACCCAGGTTTCCCGGCGGTCGGCCTTTCTCTGTAGTCGACCACCGGGCTAACAACTAGCTGATTAAAGCCACAGTTTGGATCTTCATCGTGTCTCGCGTCCAATTGATGGTACATCAAGAACGTCAAGAGCACGAGGGCACAGACTGAAATTAATTGGCAAGGACAGCGGGGAGAACTCTCCTGTTCTTTGTTTTAAATATTGCCATGGAATCTTTAGCATCCACCCAAGCAGGCAGATTGGGCCTGAGTTTAAGATCAGAAAGGCAATAACTCTGGCAATGCGGCACTGCCTCGTTACTTCACTGGAGTATCAGCCTGGAATTTTGTGTTTGAGTTCCAGACTGGTACTTGAACCTGAAACCTTGTGGGCTGAAAATGAGACCAATTGAGCCACAGTTCACACTTTCTTCTTGAATAATGTCATGGGACCTTTAATGTCCATTTTAACCTTGGTTAAATACTTCACCGGAGAATGCAGCACTCCTTCAGTACTGCCCTGGAACAAGAACCTAGCCTTTACCAAGTAGTCCTGGGGCGAGGTTTGAATGCACAACATTCCAGTGCAGCAGGAAGAGCCAAGCTGATATTGTAACAATAGGTCATTTGAAATATTTTTGTGCACAGTCATCTACCAAGGACTGTTTCCATTGTAAACACTTGTCCTCTAGCCAAACCCGATGTTTCCCTGGCTCAACTCCCTCAAAACGATCAACTGGCTTATTTGAATGATCAGTGGTGCAAAGGGCTCCAGTTAACATTCTCTTTTTTTTTTTTTTTTTTTTTAAATTTTTTTATTGGAATTTTTTTGCAGAAAATATAACAAAAAGTATAGCAAAAAGCAGTAATATGCAACTAACAGCCCCATAACACCCACAATTCCCCCCATACCGTAACATCACATGTATCACATTCCCCCACCCCCCCCCCCAAACAAGAGAACTTAACCATAAATTAAAATTAGATAAATCAAATTTAAATAAAATAAGCTAACATAATCAACGCCCCGCCCCCCCCTCCCCCCCCCACCCCCCCACCCCCCCAACCCCCCCCCACCCCCCCCCCCCCCCCCCCCCCCCCCCCCCCGGGTTGCTGCTGCTACTGTCCCAGTACCCTATCGTTGAGCCAGAAAGTCGAGGAAAGGTTGCCACCGTTTAAAGAACCCCTGCACCGATCCTCTCAGGGCGAATTTAACCTTCTCAAGCTTAATAAAGCCCGCCATGTCATTGATCCAGGTCTCCACGCTTGGGGGCCTCGCGTCCTTCCACTGTAGCAAAATCCTTCGCCGGGCTACTAGGGACGCAAAGGCCAGCACACCGGCCTCTTTCGCCTCCTGCACTCCCGGCTCTACCCCAACCCCAAAGATCGCGAGTCCCCATCCTGGCTTGACCCTGGATCCCACCACCCTTGACACCGTCCTCGCCACCCCCTTCCAGAACTCCTCCAATGCCGGGCATGCCCAGAACATATGGGCATGGTTCGCTGGACTCCCCGAGCACCTGGCACACCTATCTTCACCCCCAAAGAACCTATTCATCCTCGTCCCAGTCATGTGGGCCCTATGCAGCACCTTGAATTGGATGAGGCTAAGCCGCGCACACGAGGAGGAAGAATTTACCCTCTCCAGGGCATCAGCCCATGTCCCGTCTTCGATCTGTTCCCCCAGTTCCCCCTCCCACTTCGTTTTCAGCTCCCCAGTTAACATTCTCGATTGCTCATTCGCTAAAGTTGAACCTAGTTTCCAAGTGATATTGTGCACGTTTCAGGAAATTTGGCTCTAATTAGCTAGCCCAGTTTACAATTAAAATCTATAATTCAGTAAAAGTTGTTATGCAATCCTTAGGGCAAAAAGCTGATTTTAAGCCTCATTACAAAAGCGTGACAACATTTCTGAATATAAACGAAAATACCCCAATCTTTCATTCCTTCACAACATCTTGCACTTATGTCTTCCCGTACCAGCCTCCCCGGACAGGCGGCGGAATGTGGCGACTAGGGGCTTTTCACAGTAACTTCTTTGAAGCCTACTCGTGACAATAAGCGATTTTCATTTTCATTTCATTTCATTTCATACTGGGGAATTCCAGGGTAAGGCAGGGTTTAAGCACTTGTTGAAGAGACAGATCATTTCAGTGCGTGAAAGAGGGTACATTTCAAAGTGCAAGGGTCTGAGGACTCCACCACTGATTCTGGGGCAGAATCGGAAAAGTCGAGGATGCGAAATAGATGCAACCGGAGAAGTAGGTGCACAGGTCTGATGGGGAGATTTCTCTGATGGAGGATGAACAAAGGCTGAAAGTCATATTGTAGGTAGAATGTAATCGTAAAAATCGATATTTTGTTCATCAGAATCTCAAGTGTTAATTTTGGTCCTGTTTCCTCAGTTTCTTAGTTTCTGCTTATTCCTCGGATTTTCTCGGCTTCTGTTACATAGAATTATAGAATTCTCATAGAATTTACAGTGCAGAAGGAGGCCATTTGGCCCATCGAGTCTGCACCGGCTCCTGTAAAGAGCACCCTACCCAAGGTCAACACCTCCACCCTATCCCCATAACCCAGTAACCCCACCCAACACCAAGGGCAATTTTGAACACTAAGGGCAATTTATCATGGCCAATCCACTCAACCTGCACATCTTTGGACTAGGGAGGAAACCGGAGCACCCGGAGGAAACCCACGCAGACACGGGGAGGATGTGCAGACTCCGCACAGACAGTGACCCAAGCCAGAATCGAACCTGGGACCCCAGAGCTGTGAAGCGATTGTGCTATCCACAATGCTACAGTGTTACCCAGAGAGTCATCATGTAGCTGACTTACCCATTTCCCCATCAGGGGAAGACCTGGATTCAATTTTCAAGTGAACATTCTGAAGCAAGTGAATCAAGTGCCCAAAGGTTTCTAGCCATTTAATCTTGACTATATATTTTTTCTATTATCCTCAGTGCTTGTTATTTTGACATTGCCCAGGAGCAGGAGCAAAAGAGTTGTATAGGTACAGACACACACACCTTATTCGGAGAGACTGTGGTAGTCGGTATTAGGGTATGTGACATGTAACAAGGCAGAACACTGTACCACCGATGGGTACCACCATAATCTCAACCTCTACCACTGTATAACGCAAGACCAGCAAATTGGGGCCGGACTCTTTTGTTAACAGGGTGTGAATGTGGTAGTCGGTATTAGGGGTATTACGGTACCCAGGTTGATGCTGTCAGATCATTGGTGTGCAAGGTACCTGAGGCAGCAAGGTCATTGGTGAAGCCTGCCTGCTGGTTCCGCCCAGTAAGGCGGAGTATAAGAGTCTGTGTCTCCCTAGCTGCTGCATTCTGTACCTGTGCTGCTGGGGGAAACATCTAGTCCAAGAAAGCCTTCAATTGTTGTCCAATCTCGCTTCTGATCGAGCATCAATTTATTGGACTAGATTTTAAAAAAAAAAATTTTAGTGTACCCAATTTAATTTTTCCAATTAAGGGGCAATTTAGCGTAGTCAATCCACCTAGCTTGGACACCTTTGGGTTGTGGGGGCGAAACCCACGCAGACACGGGGAGAATGTGTAAACTCCACACGGTCAGTGACCCAGAGCCGGGATCGAACCTGGGACCTCGGCGCCATGAGGCAGCAGGGCTAACCCACTGCACCACTGTGCTTCCCTTATTGGACAAGATTTTAAAGAATGGAGCTCCGAATCAAGCCCCCACGCGGCAAATTTAGCGGCAACTTTCAAACACTGGCTTCAACGGGTATCTTAGGACGGCCACGACTACACCCACGGAGGATCAGAAGATGCAAGTTCTCCACTCAAGGGTGAGCCCAGAGATCTACACGCTCATCGAGGATGCGGACAATTTCAAGGCCGCGATGGCCCTGTTGAAAGGACACTATATTCGCCCAGTAAATCAGGTCTACGCCCGACATCTGCCAGCGACAAGGCAACAAATCCCCGGGGAATCGCTGGATGAATTCTACCGGTAATTGCTTCTGGTATTAGGTAGGAACTGTGACTGTCCGCCAGTTTCAGCCAGCGACCGCACAGAACGTTTAATCCGTGACGCATTTGTTGCAGGTATGCTGTCCTCCCAAATCCCCCAGCGGCTGCTGAAGAAAGAGACACTAGGCCTCAAGGAGGCACAGGCCCTCGCTAGCTCCCTGGATATGGACTCCCGCAACGCCAGCGCGTACATCCCCGACCGCGCAGCAGCCCCACGGGCAGTGTGGAACCCACCCGTGGCCAACCCCGATGCATCACCCATCGCCCCACAAGCTTGTGCCGTGCGGCTACCAGGCAACCCCGGGGGGGCCCGCTGTTATTATTGCGGGTAAGCCAAGCACCCCCGGCAGCGCTACCCGGCCCGCTCCTCCACCTGCAAAGGGTGCGGCAAAAAGGGCCATTTCGTGGCGGTATGCCAGGCCCGGGCGGTCGCCGCGGTCTCCGGGGGCAAACCGGGACTGCCACCACAACTCTCTCCACGAGTCACGTGCGGGCAGCGGGTGCCGCCATCTTCAATTTCCCGAGCCACGTGCGGGCCCTGGGTACCACCATCTTGTTCCCCAGGGACCATGTGCGACGGATGGGCACCGCCACCTTGCACACCCCAGCCATGTGCGATCAGTGAGCGCCGCCATCTTGGCTGGAGTCTCAGGACCCCGATTCAGATGACCACACACCACTCGAGGAAAATCTTCAACTTTTACCACGACTCGCCTCGGTGACCTTGGACCAGTCTCGGCCCCGAACGTTCTCAACCGCGACGACGACTGTGCTCATCAACGGACACAAAACATCCTGTTTGATCAACTCCGGGAGCACAGAGAGCTTCATACACCCCAACATGGTAAGGCGCTGTTCTCTTCCCATACACCCAGTTAACCAAAGAATCTCCCTGGCCTCACTCTGTAGAGATCAAGGGGTTCTGCGTAGCTAACGTCATGGTCCAGGGAAGGGAATTTAAAAATTTCCGACTCTTTATCCTTTCTCACCTCTGCGCTGCCCCGCTCCTAGGGTTAGACTTCCAATGCAACCTCCAGAGCTTAACCTTTAAATTCTGCGGCCCTATACCCACCTCACTGTCTGCAGCCTCACCACCCTTAAAGTCGCTCAAGTAGTGGTTGTAAAGAATGGGGAGAAGCACAGGATGGTCATCGATTATAGTCAGACCATCAACAGGTATACACAGCTCGACACGTACCCTCTCCCCCGCATATCTGATTTGGTCAATCAGATTGTACAATACAAGGTCTTTTCCACGGTGGATCTCAAATCCGCCTACCATCAGCTCCCCATCCGCCCTAGCGACCGCAAATACACTGCATTCGAAGCAGTTGGGCGGCTCTACCACTTCCTAAGGGTTCCCTTTGGTGGCACAAATGGAGTCTCGGTCTTCCAACGGGAGATGGACCGAATGGTTGATCGGTGCGGCTTGCAGGCCACATTTCCGTACCTCGACAATGTCACCACCTGTGGCCACGACCAGCAGGACCACGACACCAACCTCCGAAAATTCCTCCATACCGCAAAAATCCTTAATCTAACCTACAACAAGGACAAATGCGTGTTCAGCACCGGCCGTCTAGCCATCCTCGGCTACGTAGTGCATGATGGAGTTATAGGCCCAGATCCCGAACGCATGTGCCCCCTCATGGAGTTTCCCCTCCCCCCACTGCTCCAAGGCCCTGAAACGCTGCCTGGGATTTTTTTCATATTGCGCCCCGTGGGCCCCCAATTATGCGGACAAGGCCCGTCCACTAATCCAATCCACGGTTTTCCCTCTGTCGGCAGAGGCCCGCCAGGCCTTCAGCCACATAAAAGCGGACATCGCAAAGGCCATGATGCACACAATCGACGAATCCCTTCCATTCCAAGTCGAGAGTGACGTGTCCGACGTAGCTCTGGCGGCCACCCTCAACCAAGCGGGCAGGCCCGTGGCCTTCTTCTCACAAACCCTCCATGCTTCAGAAATCCGCCATTCCTCCGTTGAAAAGGAGGCCCAGGCCATAGTAGAAGCTGTGCGGTACAGGAGACATTACCTGGCTGGCAGGAGATTCACTCTCCTCACTGACCAACGGTCAGTTGCTTTCATGTTCGATAATGCACAGCGGGGCAAGATAAAGAACGATAAGATCTTACGGTGGAGGATCGAGCTCTCCACCTACATCTATGAGATCTTGTATCGTCCCGGGAAGCTAAACGAGCCTCCAAACGAGGTAGAGAGGGAGAACGGAATGGTCTGGAAGACCGTCCTACTGGCCCTGCGGTCTCCCGCTGGCAGGAGGTCCTCCCCGATGCACTCCGCTCCATCCGATCACTGCTGTGTACCACGCCAAACCAAACACCTCATGAACGTCTCCTTGTCTTCCCTCGGAAGTCCTCCTCCAGGACCTCGCTCCCAACCTGGCTGGCAGCTTCTGGACCCATCCTGCTCTGCAAACACGTGCGGGCGCACACGTCGGACCCATTGGTCGAGAGGGTCCACCTCCTTCACGGTAACCCTCAGTACGCCTACGTGGCGTATCACGACGGCCGACAGGATATGATCTCCCTATGGGACCTGGCGCCCGCTGGATCCCCACCCACACCCACCCACCTACCCCACCCTCCCTACCACTGGCGCACCCCATGGCTGCCCCTTTCCCAGGTGGATCGGTCGTCCCACTGGTCCCACCCAGGGGTGATGAAGCTACCGAAGAAGCCGAAGTCACGCTCCCGGAGCCACGGATGCTCGAGCCGGCGCCTGCATCACCACCGAAGCTGCGACGATCACAGAGGACGACCAGGGTCCCCGATCGACTAATTGCTTCATTTTGATATGTACATGTAAATAAATACCGTAAATAGTTGTGACATGTAACAAGGCAAAACACTGTACCACCGACGGGTACCACCATAATCTCAACCTCTACCACTGTATAACGCAAGACCACCACCCCCGCCGGACTCTTTTTTTAAACAGGGGGTGAATGTGGTAGACGGTATTAGGGGTATTACGGTACCCAGGTTGAGGCTGTAAGGCCAGTGGTGTGGGAGGTACCTGAGACAGCAAGATCATTGGTGAAGCCTGCCTGCTGGTTCCGCCCAGTAAGGCGGAGTATAAGAGTCTGTGTCTCCCCAGCTGCTTGCATTCTGTACCTGCTCTGCTGAGGGAAACGTCTAGTCCAATAAAGCCTTCAATTGTCGTCCAATCTCGCTTGTGGAGTCATTGATCGAGCATCAGAGACCTACTCAGATCCATGCTTCTGTACTTCAGGACAAGTCTTCCATATCCGAGCTCAGCCCGTGCTCCCGCAAATAGGACGGCACGGTGACACAGTGGTTATCTCTGCTGCCTCATAGCGCCAGGGACTCGGGTTCAGTTCCAGCCTTGGTGACTGACTGTGTGGAGTTTACACTTTCTCCCCAGGTCTGCATGGGTTTCCTCCGGGTGGTCCAGTTTCCCCCCACAGTCCAAAGATGTGCAGGTTAGGTGGGGTTACAGGAATAGGGCGGGGAAGTGGGCCTAGACAGGGTACTCTTTTGGAGGGTTAATGCAGGCTCGATTGGCCGAATGGCCTCCTTTTGTATTGTCGCGATTATATAAAAAAAAGATTTCATAGAATCTTAATAGAACGCTAAACTGCTGCGGCCTGAAAAGCAGCCATCTTGTTGCCCCACAGACCACCCTCCTTTACCCCAGGTTCTGCAGAGTAACACCGGCCCCACCCCCTCACCCAATCGGCTGCCACCCGTCGGTAGGTCACCAGGCGGCCCACCCAAGGCAATGCTGACTGTAGAACCTACGAGAGTACCGGGTGCAGGCCACGGAGCTTACTGGTGGCAAGGATAGCGCCAGCCAATGGTACTCCTGGCAGCAGGGTGAGTGTCAGGGCCAGCGTCCTCACAGGGATAGGCACCGATGGGCCAGGGGTGCGAGGATGAGGGGGGAAATGGGGGGGGGCTTGGTCCACAGTGCCAACCCGGGGCACCTTGTCGCCCATTGGACCTGGTTGGCCACGAGGGTATGCACCATGCCAACATGTCTGCCTTTCACCCCCTCTAGACAATGGATATTGGAATCAGCAATGGTGGCTGGTAGGTCCTCAAATGCTGGCGCTGCCCGAGGAGGAGGAGGGAGCTGCAGCAACAGAGCTTGCCATAAAGGAACAGGAGGCAGCCACTCAGGATGGAGAGCTGGTCGCCCAAGAGGTCAAGGAGGGGGCGCCGATTGAGGCCCTGTGTGTACCGGCAGCTCCTGTCATTTGAGGACCTGCCAGACCGCGCATGAGCAGGGGGACAGTGCAACATATCTGCCAGATCATGATGCACCTGGCACCGCGAGGCATGGGGGAAGACACGCGCTCCCGGTGCCCGTCAAGGTGATGGTTGCCCTGAACCTTTACGCCACAGGAGCCCTCCAGGTGCCGAGTGGGGACCTGTCCGGGATCTCACAGAGCTTGGTGCACATGTGCATCCGCACCATCATAGAACATAGAACATTACAGCGCAGTACAGGCCCATCGGCCCACGATGTTGCACCGTCCTGTGAAACCCTTCTAAAGTCATGGAGGCCCTATATGCCCAGTCGGCATATACATCCACTTCAATGTGGACCGAGCCCACCAGCATGCCCGAGTTCACCGCCATCGCCGAGATGCCCCGGGTCCAGGGGGTTGATCGACGGGATGCATCTCCCTCTACGAGCACTTGCAGATGACAGGCCAGTCTTCACAAACCAAATAGGGTTCCACTCGATGAACGTGCAGCTGATATGTAACCATGAGCTGCGCATCATGCACATCTGCACCCGATACCCGGGCAGTGTGCACGGCGCCTTCATCCTGACACACTCGTCGATTCCAGGCATGTTATAGGCCCCTCCCTGACTGGGGTTGGCTCCTGGGTGACATGGGTCATCCCCGGACTACTTGACCCGCCCGGCCCCCATTGCAGTGTTAATGTAAGCCTACTTGTGACCACGAGACCCGGCCTGACCCGACCTGGAGAGGTTCGCCCAGTGACTCGACCCGGAGAGGCCCGCCCAGTCACCCGACTTACCCGAGGTTGGAGGAACGGGAAATCCATGTGAAGGCCCGGCGGGGCCTATTCCAAGGCCTGACCCCAGGAGCGCCCAAGGAGACAGCAGAACACGCGACCCAGTCCAACCTGCCTCACGAAACCCCTGCCTGTGACCCAAGACCCCTGAAACGGCGAAGACCCCGTGCGAGGACCCGAACACGCCGCAAGGTATTCTCGTACTCGCAGCATTCCGGGACCCAACCGGATCTCAAACATGCCCCTCCCGGCAACCCCAATACTGCAACCAGCACCGGGGACCCTGCCAGACGCAACCCTGGAAACGTAACCAGTGCCCTAGCCCCTGCCAGTGCCCCGGCCCACGCCAGATGCAACCACCTACCTTCCACAAGGTCAGGCTTCTCCCATCAGATTCCGGGACCACCAGCCGCAGCCGCCGACCGAGGAAACGAGGAAAAAAACGGCGGTCTGCAGGTGAGATTGAAGCAACGTGGTTTCTGCAGGGGCTGGTTTAGCACATTGGGCTAAATCGCTGGCTTTTAAAGCAGACAAAGGCAGGCCAGCAGCACGGTTCAATCCCTGTACCAGCCTCCCCGGACAGGTGCCGGAATGTGGCGACCAGGGGCTTTTCACAGAAACTTCATTTGAAGCCTACTTGTGACAATAAGCGATTTTCATTTCATTCATTTCATTTCAAGACTCCTCTCCCCAGCATACTCCTGGCAAACGTTCTTGTGATCGAAAACAAGCTAGATGAACTTAACGCTAGACTTACCTCTCAGAGGGAAGTAAGAGACTGCTGTGTGCTCTGTTTCACAGAGACATGGCTCACTTCCGCCTCACCGGACTATGCCATACAACCTGAAGGCTTCTCAATTCATCGGGCGGACCGCAAGGCGTCTTCAGGCAAAGCGAAGGGTGGAGGGGTTTGCCTCCTCCACATGGATGTGGGCGACCTGGGCAACCTACTGCTCCCCGGACCTGGAATACCTGACCATGAAGTATCGCCCATACTATCTTCCAGGTGAGTTCACTTCAGCCATTATCACAGCGGTCTACATCCCACCCCAGGCAGAAGTGAGGAAGGCGCTGGACGAACTGTACAGTTATAAACAACTATGAAACAGAACACCCGGAGGCCTTGTTCATCGTGGCCGGAGACAACAAGGCCAATCTCAAGAGTGTACTGCCAAAATTCCACCAGGGGCGACAACACTCTTGACCACTGCTACTCAAAAATCAAGGGCGCCTACCGTTCCATCCCCCTGACCGCACTTTGGAGAATCAAACAGTGCTCCTTCTCCTGGCATACAAGCAGAAACTCAAGCGGGAGAATCCAGCTAAGAAGGTCATGCAGGTCGGAGGAAACAGAAGAGCTCTTACGTGACTGCTTAGAGACAGTGGACTGGTCCATATTTAAGAACTCAGCGACCAACCTAAATGAGTATGCCACCACCGTCACAGACTTCATCAGCAAATGTGTGGATGACTGCGTGCCAAAGAAAGCAGTACGTACGTTCCCCAACCGGTAACCATGGCTCAATCGGGAGATTGACTCCCTACTGAAGGACAGGTCTGAGGCGTTCAAGTCAGGCGGCCCTGTCCTATACAAGAAATCCAGGTACGATCTCCGCAAAGCCATCCGTGATGCCAAGAGGGAATGAGAGACCAAGCTAGAGTCACAGACAGACTCTTGGCGGTTGTGGCAAGGCCTAAACAACATAACGGGCTACAAAGCAAAGCCGAGCAGTATCTCTGGCAGCAGCGCACCCCTTCCTGATGAACTCAATGTATTCTATGCTGAGTTCGAGCAGGAAACCATCGACCCACTGTCGAGTGCCCCAGCAGCCCAAAATACACCCTACCCACAGTCACAGCTTCCGAAGTCAGATCGGCTTCCTGAAAGTGAACTCTCGGAAGGCGAAGGGTCCGGACCGGATCACTGGTCGTGCACTCAGAGCCTGCACGGATCAGCTGGCAGATGTGTTCGCGGACATCTTTAACCTGTCCCTCCTCCGCTTCGAGGTCCCCACCTGCTTCAAGAAGACCACATGAGAACAGGCAAATACTAACAGTAGAGTTTTTGAAAGTAGGCTTGGGGACCAAGAAACTGACCATGGAAACCAAAATGTTAAGCAAACAGTCTAACGCATACTATGTGTGCAAAAACTTAAAGATGGCCTTCCAAACCATGGTTTAGACAAAGAACTCAACATTTTATTGAACATTTTGTGTTAAGGGGAACTTTTATACTACAATAAGACCATGTCAATGTAACCATAAGCCATAGGAGCAGAATTTGGTCATTTGGCCCATCGAGTCTGTTCCGCCAGTCAATGGCTAATCCCCCCACCAAATTCATCAACAAAGAGAAATGCAGCTCAATGGAGCATAAAAAGTGCCCCCATGTTGCTGACTCCAAGCAGGTTGCTTCCAGAGGGTTCTCTCTGAGTCTATTACCCTGTGACTCGATACATCATACTGTGCGGTGTTAATCTCCAGTACTGTGTTAACCCTTGCTCTGCACCTTTATATTACAATGACATGCAGGCACATACAACTGCTACCTAGTTGAGAGTGCAGAGCAGGTAAACCCTTTTGTGCAGGGGTAAAAAGATAAATATTCTGGACAATAAAATCAGATAACCTTTGACAACTGATAGACAGAAAGAGAACTCGGGAGCAGAATTCTGAGACTGCTTTAATACTTCTTGTAGTCCTCGGCCACGATGAACAAGGGCTCCGGGTGTTCTGTTTCGTTGGTGTTTATAACTGTGTACAGTTCGTCCAGCGCCTGTGTGTGTATTCAGTCCGGTTTTATTAGGTCTGAAGTCACTTCCCATCAGTGCTGGGCCTGCAGGGTAAATGCTGCCTAATTTCTCACTGATTAGGGTATGCTGTAAAAGTGGAGTAATCCTCCCCTGTGTAAAAAGTGGGAAACTGTTTAATCCCCTTGTCATGCATTTCCTCATTTGAATGTGCTCACATGAAAAACAGACGAAGAACATAGTAACAGTGTGTAAAAGAAAAAGCAAATGCCAAAGAGTGGAGCTCCCTGAGGCAGCCAATTAGAAAACGTGTCACTATGCAGAACACAGTGTTGACAGAGTCCAGGAGCGCGAAAGGCAATGGCATTAAGGAGTCAATACTACAGGTGGAGCTGCAATGAATTGCTTTAAATATTGAGTTAACTTGTGCCCCTTGTAAATCAATACAAGGGAAAATGGAGCCCCCATGGATTAATAATCCAATATTCAATTCAAGGGATTCATGCTAGCTAAAATTAGATTTTGTAATTTACAGGAAGTATCTAATATATCTTATTATTAATTTATTCCCTCCCCCTAATGCTGCTGTGATCAAACTACCTCATTCAACATTTCTCAAATGCCTCCTGAGGGTTACTGGCCATACAAAGCCAAGTCATGTATCTCTTTGAGATGTTTCATTTGCCCTGTTTGAGAGGTTACCTGGCTCTCCACACTGCTGTGCGGAATCTTATTTCCCTCTTCCGACAGATTGCGCTGTGGATTATTTTCCTAAAATTGTTCTGTTCGCTTCTCCTCTGCTGAAGTGGTCAACTCCCTCGCTATTGGCACAAACAGCCCTCTGATGTCTCACCCAGTTGGTATGTTTTGCCTGTCGGTATAGAATATAGAATATAGAACAGTACAGCACAGAACAGGCCCTTCAGCCCTCGATGTTGTGCCGAGCAATGATCACCCTACTCAAACCCACGTATCCAACCTATACCCGTAACCCAACAACCCCCCCCCCCTTAACCTTACTTTTTTTTTAGGACACTACGGGCAATTTAGCATGGCCAATCCACCTAACCCGCACATCTTTGGACTGTGGGAGGAAACCGGAGCACCCGGAGGAAACCCACGCACACACGGGGAGGACGTGCAGACTCCACACAGACAGTGACCCAGCCGGGAATCGAACCTGGGACCCTGGAGCTGTGAAGCATTGATGCTAACCACCATGCTACCCTGCTGCCCCTATGTTCGCAGTTGCGGTGGACATCACAGTTTATGCCAGGCTGGCACTACCAATTGCTGCTGGTGTGGTGTGGTGGGGAGCAGAACTCGATTGAGGGGCTGAATGGCCTCTCTTCCAGCAGGCTGTGTCACTGGTTGGGTGGGCGGGGTGTACTGATATTGCTCATTATTCTACATTTGATTGGATTTGTTTATTGTCACGTGTACTGAGGTACAGTGAAAAGTACTTTTCTGCGAACAGCTCAACAGATCATTAAGTACATGGAAAGAAAAGAGAATTTTAAAAAATACATAATAGGGCAACACAAGGTACACAATGTAACTACATGAGCACCGGCATCGGGTGAAGCGTACAGGGGTGTAGTGTTAATGAGGTCAGTCCATAAGAGGGTTGTTTAGGAGTCTGGTAACAGCGGGGAAGAAGCTGTTTTTGAATCTGTTCGTGCGTGTTCTCAGACTTCTGTATCTCCTGCCCGATGGAAGAAGTTGGAAGAGAGAGTAAGCTGGGTGGGAGGGGTCTTTGATTATACTGCCCGCTTTCCCCAGGCAGCGGGAGGTGTAGATGGAGTCAATGGATGGGAGGCAGGTTTGTGTGATGGACTGGGCTGTGCTCACGACTCTCTGAAGTTCCTTGCGGTCCTGGGCCGAGCAGTTGCCATACCAGGCTGTGATGCAGCCAGATAGGATGCTTTCTATGGTGCATCTGTAAAAGTTGGTAAGGGTTAATGTGGACATGCCGAATTTCCTTAGTTTCCTGAGGAAGTATAGGCGCTGTTGTGCTTTCTTGGTGGTAGCGTCTACGTGGGCTTAGTTTTAGGCCCCACTGGGGCCTGAACCAGAATCGGGTGGACGGGCATGAAAAATACCACCACTGGCCTGCAGGCCAGCTCCCTGGCTCAATTCAGGGCTATTTTCCTGGAGTTGGGATAGGAGGGGGGGTACAGGTAGCTGCCACAGCTCGTTAGAAGCTTACTTCAGGGCAATAAAGGAAGCCGATTGCAATTGCCAAGGCGGCACAGCCAAAGACTCCCCTTGTGGGGAATTGGCCTGGCTTCAAAAGTCACTGTTTCGTTTAAGTTTAAAAATGTTGGTGAGAAGGACACCTTCATTATGAAGCACCATCTTCCTCGTACAGCTTCTGTTGCAGGTTGCCGTTCCGTGCATGCTGGAGGCCTCTGATTGGTCCTCCAGCTTGGAGGTCCCATTGGAGGGCGTACAGCCCCCCGTCCCCCCCCCCCCCCCCTCGGGAAGAATCACACCATCTTCAGCCTGATGGCAGAGTGCAGAAACCCACAGGGGGAATCCTGTTCTTGGTGAGTTAATGGTCTGAGCTGTGCCAGCCATGGGCAGACAAAAGGCTGGTTACCAACACCACATCCTAGTGCTAATTCTGGAGCTTGGTAAGTGGGCAGTATCAAAAGTGACATGGAAGAGGGGGCAGATGGGAGGTGGTACCTCCATGTGTAAGAGTGTGTTGTGCTGAGAGACTGGGCAGAATGAAAAGAAAATAATTAAATACCGATATTCTTTTTAGTTCTTTCATTGATCATAGTCCGACAGCTAATCTAAATCCAAGTTTAAACAAAGTATAGAATAAATCTTGCTGTGCATGGGCCAGGGAATGGAACCTGCCAGAGTTCCCAGTTGTCCTTTAATGCCTCGTGCTGTGAAGCCGCCCTTCATTAACTCACCAGAGTGTCCACTCTTTGTGAATATCAGCAAGCCTGTGAGAAGGTGGTGGTGAGCTGCCTTCTTGAACCGCTGCAGTTCCTGAGGTGTAGGTACACACACAGTGCTGTTAGGGAGGGAGTTCCAGGAATTTGCCCCAGTGACAGTGAAGGAGCGGTGATATATTTCCATGTCAGGGTGGTGAGGGACTTGGAGGGGAACCTCCAGGTGGTGGGATATCATTCATTTGCAATTTTTACTGTTTTTTTTCCCTTGGGTGAGGGGGGCAGCCTTTTTTAGTTCTGTCTGTGCTCCGTGTATGACACGTCCAGTTTAGTTTCAAACCAGTATGTGGGATCTCCTCTGCTTTATTGATGGTGGTCATTGTGAACTGCAGACAACTGCTGTTAGCTTCTTACAGGAATGTATATAAAGTCCCAGGATTGTCCTCAGTACCTTATACTTAGATCACATGACATAAGGATCTAGAGTACCGCAAAACCCAAACAGCTGTACCTCATCCAGATGTGCAATCTGTGTTGTTTAACAAAGATCTTTTCAATGCCCTGAGTTCAATGCATGTAAATCTCCATCAAAATGCAGTAATTAACTACTTAATCAATCATTAATCCAGCTGTACTCTGTCTGTGGCAAGTTAATCATAAAACAATCATTCTCCAGCCTTGATAGGACCAACATTCCAAAGCTGCTTTCAATCAAACACTTCTACTAACGGGTGGAAAATATTCAACTTGTTTTGTGCACAAATGGGAAGAGGTTTATTGATTGAATTATAGATAATATCACCCGGCCAGGATCCCTGCACAAACCCTTTGTTCTTCCGCCAAGGCAAAGAATATCTTGCTCAATGAATCACTGCCAAGTTCTGCATTGAGCTTGCTGAGCTTGTGCAGAGAGAACAAAATAAGGACCCGCCGGGCCCTATATTGTACCCCAGAGGCAGAAAATCTGCCTGCTGCAAGTCACCTGTATCGCTGACTCTGTCTTCCAGCTTTAGTATCGCCTGCTGCTCGGCGCACAACTTTTATCCTTATGTCCAAATCACTGAATAGAGGCATGCTCAGTCTATTTTTATAAACCAGCCATCGCGTCCCTCCCTAACCCTCCCACTTGCCTCTTCCCTCCCCGATCCTCTTTTCCTCATCCTTCTTCCTGCCTCCTCCTGCCCGCTGCTTCCCCCAGAACATCCCGTTTGGCGACCCTCCCCTGAGTTTTCACAGTGAGGGAGAGAGTGTGCTGGTGAGTGGGAGGGTGGGTCAGGAAAGTGGCGCCAAGCGGGAGAGCTGGCAGATGGGCAGAAGGGAGAGGAAATGCTGGGAGAGAAGGGGCGAGCAGAAGGGTCTCGAGGGGCAGTGAGCAGGAGGAATGGTGAGTGGGAGAATTGGGAGAGGCGGGGGGGGGGAAGCAGGAGAGGCAGCGGGATGGGAAACAGAAGGAGGAATGGTGACCGAAGAGTTGGGAGAAGTGTGAGCAGGGTAATGGCGAGGGAGGACTGGGAGAGGGGCAACAAGCCGGAGTGTCAGGAGGGGCAGTGAGTGGGGGTCAGCAGGAGCAGCGAGTGGGAGGGGCAGGAGAAGCGGGGATCGGGAGGGGCACCATAATAAGTGTTTCATCGTTTAAAGAAAATTATACGAAAATATTCCATAAAACCGTAAGACATAGGAGCAGAATTAGACCACTCGGCCCATCGAGCCTGCTCCGCCATTCAATCATGGCTGATATTTTTCTGATCCCCATTCTCCTGCCTTCTCCCCATAACCCCTGATCCCCTTATTAATCAAGAATTCCACATTATGGTGTCCTTTGTATGTATGCAATGAGTTTAAGAAAAGACATGGATTACGGGAGGGGCGCTCACAGAAAAACATTTCTGCAAAGGTATCCTGTTTGTGTCCAGAGGTCACTGGTTTTGAGGGTCAGAGCTAATCTGAAATCTGAGCTAACAGACTGGGCAGAGTTCAATGAAACCCAAGATCAATGTTTGCACAGTTCAGGCATAGATAAGCTCTGAATGTTTCCTTTACATTGGTGGAAATGGAAACTTGGAGTAATTTGGATTTGGCCGGATTTGGATTTGAAGTGAGATGGAGGCCACTTGTTCATCTCAATAATTATTAACCCTTTGGGCATCCTCTGCTGGCTTCAAATTAAGCACAGAAACATTTCTGCTCCAAGGTTAGGGAGAAGCTTGTTGATCCTGTAATAATGAAGTTACATAACTATTGTATGCCATACATTAAAGAATAAAACAACATTAATGCACAGATCCACAAGAAATGTTAGTTTCCAAATAAAGGGGCATTTGCAATGGGTGTAAATATTCGACAGGTCTGCCGGTACCTGAACTCAGAGAGGCACGTTAACTATTAATGTTGTGGATTCTGGAGAGAAAGAATGGTTACAGGAGGGAATTCCAGAGATAGGCCTGTGGTTGAAGCCCTGTCACAAATAACAGGGTGGGTAGAAGGGAAAATAGAGATCCTTATTATCTACAAGAAAAGCAAAATACCATGGATACTTGGAAAATGAAATAAAAACAAAAACGTGGAGCACAGTGGTGCAGTGCTCCGTGTGATGTGGAGGGTTTACAGTGATGTTGAGGGTTTGCAGTGATGGGGAAGGTTTACAGTGATGTGGAGGGTTTACAGTGCTGTGGAGGGTTTGCAGTGATGTGGAGGGTTTACAGTGATGGGGAGGGTTTACAGTGATGTGTGGGGTTTACAGTGATGTGGAGGGTTTACAGTGATGTGGGGGGTTTACAGTGATGTGGAGGGTTTACAGTGATGTGTGGGGTTTACAGTGATGTGGAGGGTTTACAGTGATGTGGGGGGTTTACAGTGATGGGGCAGGTTTACAGTGATGTGGAGGGTTTACAGTGATGGGGCAGGTTTACAGTGATGTGGAAGGTTTACAGTGATGTGGAGGGTTTACAGTGATGTGGGGGGTTTACAGTGATGGGGCAGGTTTACAGTGATGTGGAGGGTTTACAGTGATGTGGAGGGTTTACAGTGATGTGGGGGGTTTACAGTGATGTGGAGAGTTCACAGTGATGTGGAGGGTTTACAGTGATGTGGAGGGTTTACAGTGATGTGGAGGGTTTACAGTGATGTGGAGGGTTTACAGTGATGTGGAGAGTTTACAGTGATGTGGAGGGTTTACAGTGATGTGGAGGGTTTATAGTGATGTGGAGGGATTACAGTGATGTGGAGGGTTTACAGTGATGTGGGGGGTTTACAGTGATGTGGAGGGTTTACAGTGATGCGGAGAGTTCACAGTGATGTGGAGGGTTCACAGTGATGTGGAGGGTTTGCAGTGATGGGGAAGGTTTATAGTGATGTAGAGGGTTTACAGTGATGTGGAGGGTTCCCAGTGATGTGGAGGGTTTACAGTGATGTGGGGGGTTTACAGTGATGGGGATGGTTTACAGTGATGTGGAGGGTTTACAGTGATGGGGCAGGTTTACAGTGATGTGGAGGGTTTACAGTGATGTGGAGGGTTTACAGTGATGTGGAGGGATTACAGTGATGTGGAGGGATTACAGTGATGTGGAGGGTTTACAGTGATGTGGAGGGTTTATAGTGATGTGGAGAGTTTACAGTGATGGGGATGGTTTACAGTGATGTGGAGGGTTTACAGTGATGGGGCAGGTTTACAGTGATGTGGAGAGTTTACAGTGATGTGGAGGGTTTACAGTGATGTGTGGGGTTTACAGTGATGTGGAGGGTTTACAGTGATGTGGGGGGTTTACAGTGATGTGGAGGGTTTACAGTGATGGGGAGGGTTTACAGTGATGTGTGGGGTTTACAGTAATGTAGAGGGTTTACAGTGATGTGGAGGGTTTACAGTGATGTGGAGGGTTTACAGTGATGTGGAGGGTTTACAGTGATGTGGAGAGTTTACAGTGATGTGGAGGGTTTACAGTGATGTGGAGGGTTTATAGTGATGTGGAGGGATTACAGTGATGTGGAGGGTTTACAGTGATGTGGGGGGTTTACAGTGATGTGGAGGGTTTACAGTGATGCGGAGGGTTTACAGTGATGTGGAGGGTTTACAGTGATGTGGAGGGTTTGCAGTGATGGGGAAGGTTTATAGTGATGTGGAGGGTTTACAGTGATGTGGAGGGTTTACAGTGATGTGGAGGGTTCCCAGTGATGTGGAGGGTTTACAGTGATGTGGGGGGTTTACAGTGATGGGGATGGTTTACAGTGATGTGGAGGGTTTACAGTGATGTGGAGAGTTTACAGTGAGGTGGAGGGTTTACAGTGATGTGGAGGGTTTACCGTGATGTGGAGGGATTACAGTGATGTGGGGGATTTACAGTGATGTGGAGGGATTACAGTGATGTGGAGGGTTTACAGTGATGTGGAGGTTTTACAGTGATGTGGAGGGTTTATAGTGATGTGGAGGGTTTACAGTAATGTAGAGGGTTTACAGTAATGTGGAGGGTTTATAGTGATGTGGAGGGTTTACAGTGATGTGGAGGGTTTACAGTGATGTGGAGGGTTTACAGTGATGTGGAGGGTTTACAGTGATGTGGAAGGTTTATAGTGATGTGGAGGGTTTACAGTGATGTGGAGGGTTTGTAGTGACGTGGAGGGTTTACAGTTATGTGGAGGGTTTACAGTGATGTGGAGGGTTTACAGTGATGTGGAGGGTTTACTAGTGATGTGGAGGGTTCACAGTGATGTGGAGGGTTTACAGTGATGTGGGGGGTTTACAGTGATGTGGAAGGGTTTACAGTGATGTGGAGGGTTTACAGTGATGGGGCAGGTTTACAGTGATGTGGAGGGTTTACAGTGATGTGGAGGGTTTACAGTGATGTGGAGGTTTTACAGTGATGTGGAGGGTTTATAGTGATGTGGAGGGTTTCCCAGTGATGTGGAGGGTTTACAGTGATGTGGAGGGTTTACAGTGATGTGGAGAGTTTACAGTGATGGGGAGGGTTTACAGTGATGGGGAGGGTTTACAGTGATGTGGAGGGTTTACAGTGATGTGGAGAGTTTACAGTGATGTGGAGGGTTTACAGTGATGTGGAGGGATTACAGTGATGTGGAGGGATTACAGTGATGGGGCAGGTTTACAGTGATGTGGATGGTTTACAGTGATGTGGAATGTTTACAGTGATGTGGGGGGTTTACAGTGATGTGGAGGGTTTACAGTGATGTGGGGGGTTTACAGTGATGTGGGGGGTTTACAGTGATGTGGAGGGTTTACAGTGATGTGGGGGGTTTACAGTGATGTGGAGGGTTTACAGTGATGTGGGAGTTTACAGTGATGTGGAGGGTTTACAGTGATGGGGAAGGTTTACAGTGATGTGGAGGGTTTACAGTGATGTGGGGGGTTACAGTGATGTGGAGGGTTCACAGTGATGTGGAGGGTTTACAGTGATGTGGAGGGTTTACAGTGATGTGGAGGGTTTACAGTGATTTGGAGGGATTACAGTGATGGGGAAGGTTTACAGTGATGTGGAGAGTTTACAGTGATTTGGAGGGATTACAGTGATGGGGAGGGTTTACAGTGATGTGGGGGGTTTACAGTAATGTAGAGGGTTTACAGTGATGGGGAGGGTTTACAGTGATGGGGAGGGTTTACAGTGATGGGGAGGGTTTACAGTGATGTGGAGGGTTTACAGTGATGTGGAGGGTTTACAGTGATGTGGAGGGATTACAGTGATGTGGAGGGATTACAGTGATGTGGAGGATTTACAGTGATGTGGAGGGATTACAGTGATGGGGATGGTTTACAGTGACGTGGAGGGTTTACAGTGATGTGGAATGTTTACAGTGATGTGGAGGGTTTGTGGTGACGTGGAGGGTTTGTGGTGATGTGGAGGGTTTACAGTGATGTGGAGGGTTTACAGTGATGTGGAGGGTTTATAGTGATGTGGAGGGTTTACAGTAATGTAGAGGGTTTACAGTGATGTGGAGGGTTTGTGGTGACGTGGAGGGTTTACAGTGATGTGGAGGGTTTACAGTGATGTGGAGGGTTTACAGTGATGTGGAGGGTTTACAGTGATGTGGAGGGTTGAAAGTGATGTGGAGGGTTTACAGTAATGTAGAGGGTTTACAGTGATGTGGAGGGTTTATAGTGATGTGGAGGGTTCCCAGTGATGTGGAGGGTTTACAGTGATGTGGATGGTTTACAGTGATGTGGAGGGTTTACAGTGATGTGGAGGGTTTACAGTGATGTGGAGGGTTTATAGTGATGTGGAGGGTTCCCAGTGATGTGGAGGGTTTACAGTGATGTGGAGGGTTTATAGTGATGTGGAGGGTTCCCAGTGATGTGGAGGGTTTACAGTGATGTGGAGGGTTTGTGGTGACGTGGAGGGTTTACAGTGATGTGGAGGGTTTACAGTGATGTGGAGGGTTTACAGTGATGTGGAGGGTTTATAGTGATGTGGAGGGTTTACAGTGATGTAGAGGGTTTACAGTGATGTGGAGGGTTTATAGTGATGTGGAGGGTTCCCAGTGATGTGGAGGGTTTACAGTGATGTGGAGGGTTTATAGTGATGTGGAGGGTTTACAGTAATGTAGAGGGTTTACAGTGATGTGGAGAGTTTACAGTGATGTGGAGGGTTTGTGGTGACGTGGAGGGTTTACAGTGATGTGGAGGGTTTACAGTGATGTGGAGGGTTTACAGTGATGTGGAGGGTTTATAGTGATGTGGAGGGTTTACAGTAATGTAGAGGGGTTACAGTGATGTGGAGGGTTTATAGTGATGTGGAGGGTTCCCAGTGATGTGGAGGGTTTACAGTGATGTGGATGGTTTACAGTGATGTGGAGGGTTTACAGTGATGTGGAGGGTTTACAGTGATGTGGAGGGTTTATAGTGATGTGGAGGGTTCCCAGTGATGTGGAGGGTTTACAGTGATGTGGAGGGTTTATAGTGATGTGGAGGGTTCCCAGTGATGTGGAGGGTTTACAGTGATGTGGAGGGTTTACAGTGATGTGGAGGGTTTACAGTGATGTGGAAGGTTTACAGTAATGTAGAGGGTTTACAGTGATGGGGGAGGTTTACAGTGATGTAGAGGGTTTACAGTGATTTGGAGGGATTACAGTGATGTGGAGGGTTTACAGTGATGTGGAGGGTTTATAGTGATGTGGAGGGTTTACAGTGATGTGGAGGGTTTACAGTGATGTGGAGGGTTTACAGTGATGTGGAGAGTTTACAGTGATGGGGAGGGTTTACAGTGATGTGGGGGGTTTACAGTAATGTAGAGGGTTTACAGTGATGGGGAGGGTTTACAGTGATGTGGAGAGTTTACAGTGATGTGGAGGGTTTACAGTGATGTGGAGGGATTACAGTGATGTGGACGGATTACAGTGATGGGGCAGGTTTACAGTGATGTGGAGGGTTTGCAGTGATGTGGAGGATTTACAGTGATGTGGAGGGATTACAGTGATGGAGATGGTTTACAGTGATGTGGAATGTTTACAGTGATGTGGGGGATTTACAGTGATGGGGATGGTTTACAGTGATGTGGAGGGTTTACAGTAATGTAGAGGGTTTACAGTAATGTAGAGGGTTTACAGTGATGTGGAGGGTTTACAGTGATGTGGAGGGTTTACAGTGATGTGGAGGGTTTACAGTGATGTGGAGGGTTTACAGTGATGTGGGGGGTTTACAGTGATGGGGAGGGTTACAGTGATGGGGAAGGTTTACAGTGATGTGGAGGGTTTACAGTGATGTGGAGGGTTTACAGTGATGGGGAAGGTTTACAGTGATGTGGAGGGTTTACAGTGATGTGGAGGGTTTACAGTGATGGGGAAGGTTTACAGTGATGTGGAGGGTTTACAGTGATGTGGAGGGTTTACAGTGATGTGGAGGGATTACAGTGATGTGGAGGGTTTACAGTGATGGGGAAGGTTTACAGTGATGTGGAGGGTTTACAGTGATGTGGAGGGTTTACAGTGATGGGGAAGGTTTACAGTGATGTGGAGGGTTTACAGTGATGGGGAGGGTTTACAGTGATGGGGAAGGTTTACAGTGATGTGGAGGGTTTACAGTGATGTGGAGGGTTTACAGTGATGTGGGGGTTTACAGTAATGTAGAGGGTTACAGTGATGTGGAGGGTTTACAGTGATGTGGAGGGTTCACAGTGATGGGGAGGGTTTACAGTGATGTGGAGAGTTTACAGTGATGTGGAGGGTTTACAGTGATGTGGAGGGTTTACAGTGATGTGGATGGATTACAGTGATGGAGATGGTTTACAGTGATGTGGAATGTTTACAGTGATGTGGGGGGTTTACAGTGATGGGAATGGTTTACAGTGATGTGGAGGGTTTACAGTGATGTGGAGGGATTACAGTGATGTGGAGGGATTACAGTGATGTGGAGGATTACAGTGATGTGGAGGGTTTACAGTGATGTGGAATGTTTACAGTGATGTGGGGGGTTTACAGTGATGGGGATGGTTTACAGTGATGTGGAGGGTTTACTGTAATGTAGAGGGTTTACAGTGATGTGGAGGGTTTGTGGTGACGTGGAGGGTTTACAGTGATGTGGAGGGTTTACAGTGATGTGGAGGGTTTATAGTGATGTGGAGGGTTTACAGTGATGTAGAGGGTTTACAGTGATGGGGAGGGTTTACAGTGATGTGGAGGGTTTATAGTGATGTGGAGGGTTTACAGTAATGTAGAGGGTTTACAGTGATGTGGGGGGTTTACAGTGATGTGGAGGGTTTACAGTGATGTGGAGGGTTTACAGTGATGTGGAGGGTTTACAGTGATGTGGAGGGTTTACAGTGATGTGGAGGGTTTACAGTGATGTGGAAGGTTTACAGTGATGTGGAGGGTTTACAGTGATGTGGAGGGGTTTACAGTGATGTGGAGGGTTTACAGTGATGTGGAGGGTTTACCGTGATGTGGAGGGTTTACAGTGATGGGGAGGGATTACTGTGATGGGGCAGGGTTTACAGTGATGTGGAGAGTTTACAGTGATGGGGAGGGTTTACAGTGATGTGGGGGGTTTACAGTAATGTAGAGGGTTTACAGTGATGGGGAGGGTTTACAGTGATGTGGAGAGTTTACAGTGATGTGGAGGGTTTACAGTGATGTGGAATGTTTACAGTGATGTGGGGGGTTTACAGTGATGTGGAGGGATTACAGTGATGGGGAAGGTTTACAGTAATGTAGAGGGTTTACAGTGATGTGGAGGGTTTACAGTGATGTGGAGGGTTTACAGTGATGTGGAGGGTTTACAGTAATGTAGAGGGTTTACAGTGATGTGGAAGGTTTACAGTGATGTGGAGGGTTTACAGTGATGTGGAGGGTTTACAGTGATGGGGAGGGTTTACAGTGATGTGGGGGGTTTACAGTGATGTGGAGGGTTCACAGTGATGTGGAGGGTTTACAGTGATGTGGAGGGTTTACAGTGATGTGGAGGGTTCACAGTGATGTGGAGGGTTTATAGTGATGTGGAGGGTTTACAGTGATGTGGGGGGTTTACAGTGATGTGGAGGGTTCACAGTGATGTGGAGGGTTTACAGTGATGGGGAAGGTTTACAGTGATGTGGAGGGTTTACAGTGATGTGGAGGGTTTACAGTGATGGGGAGGGTTTACAGTGATGGGGAAGGTTTACAGTGATGTGGAGGGTTTACAGTGATGGGGATGGTTCACAGTGATGTGGAGGGATTACAGTGATGTGGAGGGATTACAGTGATGTGGAAGGTTTACAGTGATGTGGAGGGTTTACAGTGATGTGGAGGGTTTACAGTGATGTGGAGGGTTTACAGTGATGTGGAGGGATTACAGTGATGTGGAGAGTTTACAGTGATGTGGAGAGTTTACAGTGATGTGGAAGGTTTACAGTGATGTGGAGAGTTTACAGTGATGTGGGGGGTTTACAGTGATGTGGGGGGTTTACAGTGATGTGGAGGGTTCCCAGTGATGTGGAGGGTTTACAGTAATGTAGCGGGTTTACAGTGATGTAGAGGGATTACAGTGATGGGGAAGGTTTACAGTGATGTGGGGGGTTTACAGTGATGTGGAGGGTTTACAGTGATGTGGAGGGTTTACAGTGATGTGGAGGGTTTACAGTGATCTGGAGGGTTTACAGTGATGCGGAAGGTTTACAGTGATGTAGATGGATTACAGTGATGGGGAAGGTTTACAGTGATGGGGAGGGTTTACAGTGATGTGGAGGGTTTACAGTGATGGGGAAGGTTTACAGTGATGTGGAGGGTTTACAGTGATGGGGAAGGTTTACAGTGATGTAGAGGGATTACAGTGATGGGGAAGGTTTACAGTGATGTGGAGGGTTTACAGTGATGTAGAGGGATTACAGTGATGGGGAAGGTTTACAGTGATGTGGAAGGTTTACAGTGATGTGGAGGATTTACAGTGATGTGGAGGGTTTACAGTGATGTGGAATGTTTACAGTGATGTGGGGGGTTTACAGTGATGGGGATGGTTTACAGTGATGTGGAGGGTTTACTGTAATGTAGAGGGTTTACAGTGATGTGGAGGGTTTGTGGTGACGTGGAGGGTTTACAGTGATGTGGAGGGTTTACAGTGATGTGGAGGGTTTATAGTGATGTGGAGGGTTTACAGTGATGTAGAGGGTTTACAGTGATGGGGAGGGTTTACAGTGATGTGGAGGGTTTATAGTGATGTGGAGGGTTTACAGTAATGTAGAGGGTTTACAGTGATGTGGGGGGTTTACAGTGATGTGGAGGGTTTACAGTGATGTGGAGGGTTTACAGTGATGTGGAGGGTTTACAGTGATGTGGAGGGTTTACAGTGATGTGGAGGGTTTACAGTGATGTGGAAGGTTTACAGTGATGGAGCAGGTTTACAGTGATGTGGAGGGTTTACAGTGATGTGGAGGGTTTACAGTGATGTGGAGGGTTTACCGTGATGTGGAGGGTTTACAGTGATGGGGAGGGATTACTGTGATGGGGCAGGTTTACAGTGATGTGGAGAGTTTACAGTGATGGGGAGGGTTTACAGTGATGTGGGGGGTTTACAGTAATGTAGAGGGTTTACAGTGATGGGGAGGGTTTACAGTGATGTGGAGAGTTTACAGTGATGTGGAGGGTTTACAGTGATGTGGAATGTTTTACAGTGATGTGGGGGGTTTACAGTGATGTGGAGGGATTACAGTGATGGGGAAGGTTTACAGTAATGTAGAGGGTTTACAGTGATGTGGAGGGTTTACAGTGATGTGGAGGGTTTACAGTGATGTGGAGGGTTTACAGTAATGTAGAGGGTTTACAGTGATGTGGAAGGTTTACAGTGATGTGGAGGGTTTACAGTGATGTGGAGGGTTTACAGTGATGGGGAGGGTTTACAGTGATGTGGGGGGTTTACAGTGATGTGGAGGGTTTACAGTGATGTGGAGGGTTTACAGTGATGTGGAGGGTTTACAGTGATGTGGAGGGTTTACAGTGATGTGGAGGGTTTACAGTGATGTGGAGGGTTTACAGTGATGTGGGGGGTTTACAGTGATGTGGAGGGTTTACAGTGATGTGGAGGGTTTACAGTGATGGGGAAGGTTTACAGTGATGTGGAGGGTTTACAGTGATGTGGAGGGTTTACAGTGATGGGGAGGGTTTACAGTGATGGGGAAGGTTTACAGTGATGTGGAGGGTTTACAGTGATGGGGATGGTTTACAGTGATGTGGAGGGATTACAGTGATGTGGAGGGATTACAGTGATGTGGAAGGTTTACAGTGATGTGGAGGGTTTACAGTGATGTGGAGGGTTTACAGTGATGTGGAGGGTTTACAGTGATGTGGAGGGATTACAGTGATGTGGAGAGTTTACAGTGATGTGGAAGGTTTACAGTGATGTGGAAGGTTTACAGTGATGTGGAGGAGTTTACAGGATGGGGGGGGTTTACAGTGATGTGGGGGGTTTACAGTGATGTGGGGGGTTCCCAGTG